>NC_058521.1:540598856-541209538 GCF_904849725.1 Hordeum vulgare subsp. vulgare | reverse complement strand
GATTCCACTCTGTACATCGTAACCCCCCTGGAGGGCAACGGTCATACATTTTCATGTACCTTTAGTAGCATTTAAGGCATACGTTACCTGTAACGTAGACATTTAATCGCCACTACTCCACCCCTGTGCACCGAACCGTTGTGAAGGGCAGCGCACTCTATATAAGTCGCCCTTCCCCACTGGTGCAGGGGTTGGCAATTCACTGTAATCCTTATTCCACTCGACATCAAGCTCCCAAGAGCACTAAGACGTAGGGATTTTAACTCCACCGTAGAGGGGCCTGAACTCATACAACCTCGCCGTAGTTAAGGCTCTTCCCATCCTTTCGTACCCTACATATCTACTGTCAGACTTATACCCACGACAGTTGGCACCCACCGTGGGGCAGGCGTCTAAGCGACTTTCGGCGAGTTTGCAACTACATCTTTTCATCATGTCGTCCGGTGGAGATTTGTGCATGGGTCATGAGATCCTCTTCGGTGCTCTCTCCTTCATCGTCGATGATTCGGCATGGCTTCGGGATGCTCCTCTCGACGTCGAGGCGCTCCCCAGTCGCGGGGCTACGCACTTCCGTGCCGGCGCCCGCAACATCCTTCTTCTCCAGCAGTCGGCTCCGGTGTCGACCTTCGCCCCCGTCACGCGCCGCAACAAGCGGTCTCGCCGTCCGCGACTCCAGCGTTGGGTGCAACACGCCCAGGCGCGCCAGAGCGCGTCTTCACAAGTGGCGGTCCTCGAGTCGGTTGTAGTTGCGCCGCCGTCCCAGCACTCGGACTCAGTTCGGACTGAGTTTCCTTCCGAGTACTTGGGTCGCGGGCGTGCAGC
Source organism: Hordeum vulgare subsp. vulgare (assembly GCF_904849725.1). Taxonomy (NCBI): domain Eukaryota; kingdom Viridiplantae; phylum Streptophyta; class Magnoliopsida; order Poales; family Poaceae; genus Hordeum; species Hordeum vulgare. The sequence goes on along the minus strand of NC_058521.1, from coordinate 541,208,716 downwards.
CGAAGTGCACATGGCCAACTCCCATGAAAGTCCCCGCCAAACCGGCCGAAACGAGCACGAGGTCGGCGGAACATCCGGTGCTCGCTGTCAGCCCCGCTGTTCTGCCAGTCGGCGCACTCGTCAGAGCAACGTGGAGGTGTTCCGCACACTCGTCCTCAACCTGGCTGCCGCTGCCAAGATAGCCAATTCCCTCCAGCCAACTGATTCAGAGGCTGGCAGAGGGATCGAGCAGATCCGTGCCCTGCTGCACACGGCGCAGCAGCAAAACTCGACGTCTCCCAGTCGCACAACAGGATCCACAATAGTTCTGTTCGCGCGAACACGCATCGATCAGTTCACATCCCCGGTTATCATCAGCGACACAAGGGAAGCAGCCGTTCCATGAATCCCGAAGATCGTCGCCGTTCACGCACCCCTCCGCGGGGTGGGCCCTACGGGCCCCGACATCATGATGATCGTCGTTCGATCGGTGACACTTATGATCCAAGGCCCGACGCAAGAGGATATATCGCCCAGAGGAGGGTCGACAGGGGCCGGGCCCACCGCGATGGCATGATATAGACCGTCCGAGTGGAAGCAGGACCATTGTCTCTGGCCCCGAGTGTGTTAGTCGAGCCATCCGTTCGGCTGACATCCCTCCCAACTTCCGATTGGTGACGGGAATCAGCAAGTTTACAGGAGAATCCAAGCCAGAAACGTGGCTGGACGACTACCGAGTGGCGGTCCAGATCGGCGGTGGAGACGACCAGGTCGCCATGAAACATCTCCCCCTGATGCTCGACGGCTCGGCACGAGCGTGGCTGAACCAGTTAGCTCCTTCAAGCATCTACAGTTGGGCAGATCTGGTCCGAGTCTTCATCAGGACCTTCGAGGGGACATGCAAACACCCTGCTGGTCTCGTGGAGCTCCAGCACTGTGTCCAGAAGCAGAATGAGCCCCTGCGCGATTTCATCCAGCGTTGGACAACCCTCTACCACACGGTGGAGAACGTCACAGAGCACCAAGTAGTCTGCGGCTTCAAGGCAGGCGTGCGGTACAGAGATCTGTATCGGAAGTTCGGTCGAACAGGCGACATCTCCATGAGCAAGATGATGGAGATAGCGGCACGCTATGCAAATGGCGAAGAAGAGGACCACATTCGTAGCGGCAAGCACAAAGCAGTCGCCGATGGAGATGGGAACAACACTCGGAAGCAGAAGCAGAAAACTCCGTCCACTCCGCAGGCAGAGGCCGCAGCTGTTACCAATGCCAAGTTCAAGGGCAAGGGGAAGGCTCAGTCCACCCCCAAGAAGAAGCAGTTCGGAAACCACATCCTGGACCAGCCATGTCCAATCCACACGAAGATGGATGAAGAGGGCAACGCCATATTTCCGAAGCATACCACTCAGCAATGTCGCCTCCTGATCCAGGGGTTCGGCGAAGGGCAGCCGAGTGAAAAGGACAATGAACATGATGAGGAGGACAAGGAGGATCCGTTCCCCCAAGTCCATGCCACACTGATGATTTTTGCTGACGTTGAAAGCAAGAGTCGACTGAAGTTGGTGAACAGGGAGGTGAACATGGCCACCCCGACCAATCCCACGTTCCTCAAATGGTCTCAGACTGCGATCACCTTTGTCCAACACACGTACCCACCCCAGGGAGGCAGGCCCTGGTCGTCGACCCGGTGGTGGAAGGAGTCCGACTGCGCAAAGTCCTCATGGACGGTGGCAGCGGCTTGAACATCATGTACGCTGACACTCTCAAGGGGATGGGCATTCCGATGTCCAAACTTAGCGAGAGCAGCATGCAGTTCCATGGAGTCATCCCTGGATGAAAGGCCAAGTCACTCGGCCAGATCGCGTTGGACGTCGTCTTCGGCTCCGACAAGAACTTTCGCAAGGAAAAACTGACGTTCGAGGTGGTGGACTTCCAGAGTGCGTACCACGCGATTCTGGGCCGCCTGGCGTATGCGCGTTTCATGGCCCGTCCATGTTACGTGTACCTGAAGCTGAAGATGCCAGGCCCAAAAGGTGTGATCACTATCACAGGCAATCGGTAGCGGGCCGAGGAGTGTCTGCAGCAGGGATCGAGGATCGCCGATCAGCAGATGGCCGTCCTCGAGCTTGACGAGTACAAGAAGACAGTCGACCCCGCTGACTTGATGCGTTTGAAGAAGCCAGCTTCGGAATCCGCATTCCAGTCGGCGGGAGAAACGAAGAAGGTCAGCATCCACCCGACAGACGACGCCGCTGCCCCGACGAACATCTCCACCACCCTCGATCCTAAATAGGAAGCCGAGCTCATCCAATTCCTCCGTGAGAACTGGGACATTTTCGCATGGAAGCCCGCTGACATGCCAGGTGTACCCAGGGAGTTGGATGAGCACCGACTGCATGTGGATCCTGCTGCTCGGCCTGTCCGAGAACGCATGCGTCGGTCCGCCGCGCACAAGAGGAAGGCAATCGGAGAAGAGGTGGCTAAGCTTTTGGCAGCCAACTTCATTCGCGATGTACACCACTCCGAGTGGCTCGCCAATGTTGTCATGGTGCCCAAGAAGGACAAGTCTCTCCGAATGTGCATCGACTTCAAGCATCTCAATAAGGTATGCCCGAAAGACCATTTCCCGCTCCCCCGCATCGATCAAATTGTCGATTCGACTGCGGGTTGCGAGCGTTTGTCATTCCTTGATGCCTACTCGGGCTATCATCAGATCCGTCTGTATGGCCCCGATGAATTAAAAACAACCTTCATCACCCCATTCAGGTGCTTCTGCTACATCACTATGCCATTTGGTTTGAAGAATGCAGGAGCAACCTTTATGCGCATGATCCAAAAATGCCTCCTTGACCAGATCGGTCGAAATGTGGAGGCGTATATGGATGATATCGTAGTCAAGTCACGCAAAGGTTCCGACCTGCTGACTGACTTGGCAGAAACATTCGCCAACCTTCGTAGGTACGATATCAAGCTCAACCTAGCCAAGTGTTCATTCGGTGTTCCCAGCGGAAAGTTACTCGATTTCTTCGTTTCCGAACAAGGGATCGATGTCAACCCCGAAAAGATCGGGACCATCGTCCGAATGGAGCGGCCGGTCAGAATACACGATGTTCAAAGGCTCACAGGTTGCCTAGCGGCTTTGAGCAGGTTTATCAATCGACTCGGCGAGAAGGCACTTCCTCTGTACCGACTCATGAAGAAATCAGATACTTTCGAGTGGACAGACGAAGCCCAAATTGCATTTGACGACCTCAAAGTCCTACTTTCCACCCAGCCGGTTCTTACTGCTCCGCTCAGTAAAGAACCCCTTCTTCTGTACATCGCGGCTACAAATCAAGTAGTCAGCACTGTTCTCACAGTCGAACGCGAAGAAGAAGGCAAAGCATACAAGGTTCAGCGGCCAGTGTATTATGTCTCCGAAGTCCTGACTCCTTCCAAGCAGAGGTATCCCCACTATCAAAAACTTATCTACGGGATTTACATGACTGCGAAGAAGGTGGCTCATTATTTCCTAGACCACTCGGTGTCTGTCGTTTCTGATGCTCCGTTGTCGGAAATCCTCCACAACCGGGACGCATTTGGCCGAGTGGCGAAGTGGGCGATGGAGATGTTATACTGCGACATCAAGTTCGAGGCCAAGAAAGCTATAAAGTCTCAAGCTCTGGCTGATTTCATAGCAGAATGGGTAGAACAGCAGCAACCGACCCACATCTACTCGGCTCATTGGACAATGTTCTTCGATGGGTCCAAGATGTTGAATGGCTCCGACGCTGGCGTTGTGATCATATCGCCAAAGGGTGAAAAACTCAAGTATGTGTTGCAGATACACTTCGATTCCTCCAACAATGAGGCAGAGTATGAGGCTCTCCTTTATGGATTGCGCATGGCATCGCACTCGGCGTCCGTCGCCTGATGGTCTACGGCGATTCAGATGTGGTAGTTAATCAAGTGATGAAGGAGTGGGACGTAAGGAATCCCACCATGACCACATACTGCAATGCAGTGAGGAAGCTCGAGAAAAAGTTTGAAGGTCTGGAACTCCACCATGTTCCGCGACTGAAAAACCAAGCAACTGATGAATTGGCGAAACTTGGATCCACTCGGAGACCAGTTCCGAGTGACGTCTGCCTCGAGCACCTTCGCCTTCCCTCAGTTAAAGAAGATCCTTTCACAGAGGAACCAGTACAACCAAAGAGCTCGACAGATCCGACTGAAGTCGAAGTCCGTGCCGTGGTTGATTTGATCATGGAGATTCTTGATATCATCCCCGATTGGACTGTGCCGTTCATTGCATACATCCGGAGGCAAGAATTACCAGAAGACGAAGTCCAAGCCAGACAGATCGTCCGCAGGTCAAAGTCGTTCACTGTCATTGATGGCCAGCTGTACAAGGAAAGCGCTTCAGGCGTCCTTCAACGATGCATCTCCCCTGAGGAGGGACAGTTAATCCTGGAAGAAATTCACTCGGGAACCTGCGGTCATCACGCCTCCTCAAGGGCAATCGTCGCCAAAGCATTCAGAGCCGGTTTCTTCTGGTTGCAGGTGAATGAAATGGCAAAGGATATGGTCGACCGATGCGAAGGCTGTCAGTTTTACTCTAACAAGTCCCACAAGCCAACGTCTGCGTTGAAGACAATCCCTCTTGTTTGGCCGTTTGCAGTGTGGGGATTAGATACAGTCGGTCCATTCAGGACAGGCCAAGGGGGATTCACACATCTGTTGGTGGCAGTCGACAAGTTCACAAAGTGGATTGAAGCCAAGCCCATCAAGAAGCTCGACGCCCTTACAACCATCAAGTTTGTCAGGGACATCATCTCCAGATTCGGGGTACCGCACAGCATAATCACTGACAATGGCACAAACTTTGACTTGGACAGATTCAAAGGTTTCTGTATAGGCCAAGGTATCCTAGTGGATTTTGCATCTGTGGCGCATCCCCAAACAAACGGGCAAGCAGAGCGGGCGAATGGACTTATTCTGCAAGGTTTGAAGCCTCGACTCCTGCGAGAAGTGGGACATGCTGCCGGCGCATGGGTCACCGAGCTGCCTTCGGTGCTCTGGGGTCTCCGCACAACCCCAAATAGATCTACAGGGCGATCCCCATTCTTCCTCGTTTACGGAGCAGAGGCAGTCCTTCCGAGTGACTTGCTTCACAACGCTCCACGAGTTGAACTCTTCTCCGAAGCTGAAGCAGAGCAAGCAAGGCAAGACGGAGTGGATCTTCTAGAGGAGGAGCGTGGGATGGCACTGACTCGCTCAACCATTTATCAACAAGATCTGCGGCGCTTTCACGCGCGACACGTCAGGAGTCGTACATTCCAAGCAGGCGACCTGGTGCTCCGAGTGGATCAGCAGAGACCTCACAAGTTGGCTCCCGCCTAGGAAGGACCCTTCATCATCTCCAAGGTGCTCAACAACAGAGCATATCGACTCTACAACCTCGATAGGGAAACGGACGAGCTAAGAGCATGGAACGGAGATCTCCTGAAGCGCTTCTACACGTGACCGTCGACTGAAGTAATGTAAAGAACAAGGGTCGTTGAAGTAATACAAAGCAGATTGAGTTTTTGCAGATGCAAAATTCTTTCGCGTTCGCAGACTCCGGTCTCAAAAAAAAGAGTGTGCACTAAACGTCGCACTCGGGGACTTAGCTGCGATCCAGAATCGCCTAAGTACAAACTTTCTCCGAGTGTGCACTGAACATCGCACTCGGGGACTTAGCTGCGATCAAGAATCGCCTAAGTGCAAACTTTCTCCGAGTGTGCACTAAACGTCGCACTCGGGGACTTAGCTGCGATCAAGAATCGCCTAAGTACAAACTTTCTCCGAGTGTGCACTAAACGTCGCACTCGGGGACTTAGCTGCGATCAAGAATCGCCTAAGTACCAACTTTCTCCGAGTGTGCACTACACGTCGCACTCGGGGACTTAGCTGCGATCAAGAATCGCCTAAGTACAATCTTTCTCCGAGTGTGCACTAACCGTCGCACTCGGGGACTTAGCTGCGATCAAGAATCGCCTAAGTACCAACTTTCTCCGAGTGTGCACTACACGTCGCACTCGGGGACTTAGCTGCGATCAAGAATCGCCTAAGTACAAACTTTCTCCGAGTGTGCACTAACCGTCGCACTCGGGGACTTAGCTGCAATCAAGAATCGCCTAAGTACCAACTTTCTCCGAGTGTGCACTACACGTCGCACTCGGGGACTTAGCTATGATCAAGAATCACCTAAGTACAAACTTTCTCCGAGTGTGCACTAACCGTCGCACTCGGGGACTTAGCTGCGATCAAGAATCGCCTAAGTACCAACTTTCTCCGAGTGTGCACTACACGTCGCACTCGGGGACTTAGCTGCGATCCAGAATCGCCTAAACAACAACTTTCTCCGAGTGCGCTCTAACCGTCACACTCGGGCACTTGTTTCGATCAAGAATCGCCTAAGTAAAAAGCTTCCTTCGAGTGTATCTTAGAGATCCACTTGGAGGTTAGCAACTACCCTCATTGGGGCTCATGTAGATGTCAAGACAACTGGCAATTACATGAGTAGCAGACCCTCATCGAGGCTCATGTAGATGTTAAGACAACTGACAATTACATGAGTAGCAACTCGCTCCGAGTACGACTTTACAGTCGCGCTCGAAGACTTAGCTGCGATCACGAATCGCCTAAGTAAACAATTGCCTTCGAGTGTATCCTAGAGATCCACGCGGAGACTTAGCAGACCCTCATTGAGGCTCATGCATATGTCAAGACAACTGACAACTACATGCTCCGCATGTTTGCCACTGGCTTCACCAAGAAACGCCAAACAAAAACCACGAGCCAAAATCGTGTCAACAATTATTTGGCAAAGGAAGAGCAAAATATTAGATTCAAATTCAAAGTTGGTTTAAAGATAGTCGGTTTGGTGTAGATCAAGCTTATCCACACCGAACCACGAACGTGACGGCCAACAACAGTGGCCAAAGTTTGATACAACTACCACTCGGCATACCGAGGTAAAGTTTTTTCAAGCATCGTCAGGACTGGCACTGGGACTGGCAGGCTCCACGAAAGTGTCGAGGTCGATCCCGTCTGCGATGCGAGTGGCACTCTCAAGGAAGGCCTCCATGAAATCTTCGAATCGAAGCTTCTTGGTGTTGGCAACTTGCAACGCCTTCAGCTTCTCTTCGCGAGCCTCCTTGCAGTGCACTCGGATCAGCGACAGCGCCACGTCCGCACCACAGCGAGCAGCAGACTTCTTCCACGCCTGCACTCGGTTCGGGACGTCCTCCAGCTGAGTCATCAACCCTTCCATCTCTCGCCGGGACTCGTCTTCAGGCCACAGCTCCTTGTCGATTCGGCCGCCGACCTCTCTGAGGCGACCGACAAAAGGTCCCACTTTGCCAAGGCGAATGTGCGCTCAGAGCATGTCTCGATTGGCGTCGTCGCCGAGTGGAACGTTCGGAATAACCGACCGCTCAATGTCAGCTGCTTCAGCCTCAGCGTCCATACAAAAATCTGCAAAGACAAGACGAGCAGACAGTAAGCGCATCATGAAATACAAAGTCAAGAAGCACTCGGAAAAACAAAACTTACCACCGAGAAGCGCAATCATCTTCCTTGCCCAGTCACTGACGTACTTCTCTTGTGATATGCACCGCCTGTTCATCACCTTCATCTGTCCCATCAACTCGGTTCTTTGTTTCCCCATTTTCTCCATTTCGGCCACCAATGCCTTGTTTGCCTCACGGGACTCCTCCAAGGACTTCTCTCGTTCAGCCAGAGCGCCCTTCACACCAGCCAAGTCATGAACAGCTGCCTCCAGTTCCGCAGCAAGCTGAATTTTTTCAGCCTTCAGAGCGTTGTACGCTGATCCCATCTCGCAAGTCTTTTGCAAATCAGCGCGAAGAGAAGATCAGTCAAATTCAACAAGGAAAACAATAAAAGCTAGAAGATTCTTCAGACCCCTGCCGACGCAAGCAGTCGACAACGGCCTCGGGGACTACACCCAATGGGTTCACTAAGAGTGACCCCACTGCCATGAAGCCCAAACAGGTCCGCCCTATTGAGCTAAATAAAAAAAACAAGCCTATGAGGCTACTACTACCCGACGTGAGTAAAATTACTCTCGGGGACTACTTCCAGTAGGTGCACTCGGGGTGCCCCCACCGGTAACATTCGAATAGATTAGTTTTGATCTGATCAAGTTAAAGAAAATATATATAAAGACAACTGCCGGTGCAAGCACTCGACAGAAGTCTCGGGACTACACCCACTGGGTTCACTAAGTGTGAACCCACTGCAAAATAATCATACTGCATCCGACTATATTGCTTAAACACCCACTAGGTTACAAGAGGAAAGTAAATACTTACTAGCCCACTTACTCGGATATCGTCCCAGAGTTCCAAGCTTCGCTTGTACACAGACGCGATGGAGTCGTACGCACTCTTGGCAGCACCCGCCATCAACTCCGCCTGCACCATGGCCCCCTTGGCAGCTCCCACCCGATCTTCCGGGAGGCATTGGGCGTCGTACTGGACGGTCGACGGACCTGGCACCACAAGAGACTCCTTGGGCATCCCAAGTCCTGCTCCAGTCGGTTCAGCAGCGATGAACGTCGTTTCAGTCGACGACATCGTCTCGGTTGGCGGCGCGTCCGTGGCGGGAGTAGTAGCAGATGGAACAGCCTCAAGGATAGGCACCGCGGCTTGCTCGGACCTCTCCTGGCCGTCCTCCTCCACATGAATCACCTCTGAAGGAAGCCCGACCGAACGATGTGAGACCACAGGAAAAAGGGCAAGATCAAAGACAGAATTCGCGAAACAATAATTTGAGCTCTCGGAGTCGTCACGACGTACCTTGCTGGGATGTGGCAACGTTGTCCGTATCCATGGGATCGTCTTCCTGGCGTGGCGGAGAAGTGGCGGAGGTAGCAACCCTGTCGAGTAAAATCCACTCGACCAATAAACATGAGTTCAATCAAATAGTGAAAGAAGATAGTAGAACAAGACACTTACGCTGAGGCAACGGGAACGGCGATCCTCATCTGAGGCAAAGCCTTCTGAGGCTTGGATCCACTCGGTTTAGCCACCTTGGGAGGTTGGCCCGTAGGCTCAGCAGCAGCGTCCCTAGTCCTCTTTGTGCTCCGAGCACTCGGAGCCACGGGAGTAGCTGGCAAGGCGCTCGGAGCCACGAGAGTAGCTGGCAAGGCGCCCGGAACCACAGGAGGAGCTGGCGGGGCACTCGGAGCCGCTGGGGGAGCCGACGGAATCACAGGTTCGTGGCGGCGCTTAGTTCGAGGCTCTGGTGGTGGCGGTGGCGAGCTCTGCTCCTCATCTCCCCCTCCTCCTCTTCGGACTCCTCCTCTGTCTCCCCACTGTCGGAGACGTACTCGGCGCTCTCCACGCTGCCCTCCTGGCTGCCTTCCTCTTCCTCAGCCGGATTCCCATTCGAGATGGGAGAAAACCAGTTAGTCCACGCCTGCACGAGATACAGTCGATGACATCAGATGTCAGACAGTGATACAAGAAAAAGCGATAAATCTAAGACAATTATGAGCACTCGACAAGTTATACTCACCTCATTCGGAGGAGGGTTGTCCGTGCCGAAGGGCTTCACTCGCCGGGCTCCTTTGGGGTTATCGCAGGCGCCTATGATGCCGCGGACCCACGCCGTCACAACCTCCTCGGTCACGCACTCGGGGTGAGTCCGAGTGGAGTCCTGAGGCCTCGTGTAGTGCCACATGGCATGGTGTCGAGCTTGCAAAGGCTGGATACGCCAACCTAGAAAAATCTCCAGCAAATCTATGCCGGTGACTCCCTTGCGGACGACATCTACCAGCGCGTCGACCAGAGGCTGAATCTGGATCTTTTCCATCTTCGTGAGCGCAAGCTGCCTAGGCGGAGCCGGTCGGTCTAGGCTAAAAGGTGGCAGTCCAGTTGCGGCATTCGGACAAGCGACATCCTGGCAGTAGAACCAAGTCGACTGCCAGTTCCTAACGGATTCAGACAACTAAAGAGCGGGATAGCTACTTTTGCTTTTCTTCTGGAAGCCTAAGCCTCCGCAGAGCTGGAGGAGATGAGTTTTGTCGTCCGACTGGCTAAGTCTTTTGATGGTTTGGGATCTAGCGGATAAGATGTGCTTAAAGAGCCCCCAATGAGGAGGACAACCGATAAAGCACTCGCAAAGCACGACGAAGGCAGAGAGATGAGCTATTGCGTTGGGAGGAAAATGGTGGAGCTGCGCCCCGAAGTGGTTCATTATACCTCTAAAGAAGGGATGAGGAGGCAGAGAGAAGCCTCGGTACACGTGACTGAGCAGCAAGACGCGCTCCCCCTCCTGGGGCGCCGGCTCCATCTCGCCCTCCGCCGGCAGCCTCTACGTCTTGTTCTCGATCAGGCCTTGCTCCACCAGCTCCAGCATGTCGCTCTTAGTCACCGTGGAGGGGAGGAAATCCCCTTGGATCCAACCCGCCGGCAGTGCCCGCTGCCGCCGTTGAGCGGGAGCCGCCGTGTTCTTCTTCTTTCGCGCCTCAAGCTTGCTCGTCTGCCCCTTCGTCATGGTGGGTGCTGCAGATCCGCGGAGGAGGAGAAGAAGGAAGGAGCTTGGGGTGCGCAGGAAGCCACGGGAGAAGCGGGGCGAGTGCGAGCTATCAGGCGGGTGCGAGTTATCAGGCGAGTGCAACGACAAACCCTCGCTGTAGAGTTTTAAATAAGGTTCCGACTGGGTCACTAGCAGGTGGCCCCGAAATCTTATCCCCTGACCGGTTGCTGCGATATTAGTGGAGGAGATGAAGGCGCGGAAATCGAGGCGACACATACTACTCGATGACGATGTCGTCATCCCTGCTGAGCGCGCGGCAACCGAAATTTGAGGATCCCAGAAAATCCGCCGCTGTCAGTTGACCGGTCACGTCAAAAGATTCCACGAAAGCACTCGGTCTCTGACGGTTCGTTTCACAGATATATCCACTCGGATCACTGGTCAAGAGGATAAAATGGATCGAGGCAAACAACGCCAAAGTCGCATCCATACCAGTCGGATCCGTACTCCAAGCATCGCTTCATCATTCCAACCCCGATCCATTCGGGGACTAATGATGGGGTTATAGTCCTAGGGTAGGGTCATAGGCCTGCCCTATAGGTCCTACCCAAGGGCTACCCTTCATAAGGGACAAGGCCCCTAGTCAGTTCCGACTGAATTAAGGACTTCCCATCATCCAGTCGGTGACGATTCCTCCATCATCCAGTCGGATATGAGCATTCGGAGCATATCAAACTTACCGACTGGATTCCACTCTGTACATCGTAACCCCCCTGGAGGGCAACGGTCATACATTTTCATGTACCTTTATTAGCATTTAAGGCATACGTTACCTGTAACGTAGACATTTAATCGCCACTACTCCACCCCTGTGCACCGAACCGTTGTGAAGGGCAACGCACTCTATATAAGTCGCCCTTCCCCACTGGTGCAGGGGTTGGCAATTCACTGTAATCCATATTCCACTCGACATCAAGCTCCCAAGAGCACTGAGACGTAGGGCTTTTACCTCCACCGTAGAGGGGCCTGAACTCATACAATCTCGCGGTAGCTAAGGCTCTGCCCATCCTTTCGTACCCTAGACATCTACTGTCAGACTTATACCCACGACAGTAGGTTAGTCCAAATATGTGCAAAATGATATAAAAGTGTAGCAAAACATATAACAATGCCACCCAAAAGATCATGGAACAAGCAGAAATTATAGATACGTTTGGGACGTATGAGTCACTCCGTCTGACGGAGAGGTATCTCGGGGCCCACTCGGTAATACAACATCACAATAAGCCTTGCAAGCAATGTGACTAAGTAGTTAGTCACGGGATCTTGTATTACTGAACGAGTAAAGAGACTTGTCGGTAATGAGATTGAACTAGGTATAGATATAGCGATGATCGAGTCTCTGGCAAGTAACATACCGAAGGACAAAGGGAACTGCATACGAGATTAACTGAATTACTTGACATAGAGGTTCAACCGATAAAGATCTTCGTAGAATATGTAGGATCCAATAAGTACGTCCAGGTCCCGCTATTGGATATTGACTCGAGAGTGTCTCGGTCATGTCTGCATAGTTCTTGAACCCGCAGGGTCTGCACACTTAAGGTTCGGTGACGTTTCGATATAGTTGAGTTTGTGTTGGTGACCGAAGGTTGTTCGGAGTCCCGGATGAGATCCTGGATGTCACGGGGAGCTCCAGAATGGTCTGGAGATAAAGATTGATATATAGGAAGTCTAGTTTTGGTCATCGAAAAAGTTTTGGGCTCATCGGTAGTGTACCGGGAGTGCCGGGAGGGTGTCGGGGGACCACCGGGAGTGGTGTGACGACCCAAGAGTCTTGTGGGCTGTGAGAAGAGGTGGACCAGCCCCTGGTGGTCTGGCCAAAGTCTCTCTCAAAGGCCCATACGGGTAGGAGAAGAGATAAAAGGGTAAAGGACTTTTAAAAGGAAGGGAAGGAGGAGTCCTCCCAAAGTAGTCCACCTTCCCACAAGGAAGGTGAACTCTTCCTTGGTTTGGCCGACCCCTTCTCCTTGGACTAGGGGCCAAGGCTGCCTCCTCTCCTCTCCTCCTATATATACTAGAGGTTTTTGAGGGTTTTGTACACAACAATCAGCCACGTGATGCGCTCTCTCTAGATCCGTTTCTCCTCTATACTACTTTTCAGCGGTGCTTAGGCGAACCCTGCTAGACTAGCTCCACCACCATCGTCGTCACACCGTTGCGCTGCCGGAGAACTCATCTACCTCTCCCACCCCTCTTGCTGGATCAAGAAGGTGGAGATCATCATCGAGCTGTACGTGTGCTGAACACGGAGGTGCCGTCCGTTCGGCGCTAGATCGGGATGGATCGTGTAACGACGGCTATTTGGATCGCGGAGACGTTCAAATACATCAACCGCGTTTCTTAACGCTTCCCGCTTAGCGATCTACAAGGGTATGTGGATCCAATCTCCCTCTCATAGATGATCATCACCATGATAGTTCTTTGTGTGCCTAGGAAATTTTTTGTTTCCCATGCAACGTTCCCCAACAGTGGTATCAGAGCTAGGTGCATGCGTAGATGATATATCGAGTAGAATACAAAAGAGCTTGTGGGCGTTGATGTTCAATTTGCTTCCCTCCTTAGTATTCTCTTGATTCGGCGACATTGTTGGATTGAAGCGGCCCGGACCAACTTTACTCGTACGCTTACGAGAGACCGGTTTCATTGACTGACATGCAACTTGTTGCATAAAGATGACTGGCGGGTGTATGTTTCTTCAACTTTAGTTGAATCAGATTTGACCAGGGCGGTCCTTGGAGAAGGTTAAATAGCAATTTGCATATCACTATTGTGGCTTTGCGTAAGTAAGATGCGATCATACTAGATACCCATAGCAGCCACGTAAAACATGCAACAACAAATTAGAGGACGTCTAACTTAGTTTTGCAGGGTATGCTTGTGATGTGATGTAGCCAATGACAAGATATGATATATTGGATGTATGAGATGATAATGTTGTAATAGTTAAATATCGACTTGCACGTCGATGCTACATCAACTGGCAGGAGCCATAGGGTTGTCTTTAAATTTATTTTGCGCTTGCAGATGCTCTTGCTATATCGCTAGGCAGTAGCTTTAGTAGTAAGAAATTAGATAGCACGACAACCTCGATGGCAACACGATGATGGAGATCATGGTGCGGTGCCGGTGACGATGGAGATCATGCCGGTGCTTTGGTGATGGAGATCAAGAAGCACAAGTTCATGGCCATATCATGTCACTTATGATTTGCATGTGATGTTAATCGTTTTATGCACCTTATTTTGCTTAGGACGACGGTAGCATTGTAGAGTGATCCCTCACTAAAATTTCAAGATAAAATTGTGTTCTCCCTGACTGTGCACCCTTGCGGTCGTTCGTCGCTTCGAGACACCACGTGATGATCGGGTGTGATAGACTCAACGTTCACATACGACGGGGTGTTGATGGGGATATGTACCTAGGATAGGGTGACAGGCATAACTTAAGTGTCCTACCCAAGGACACCTCATTATTAGGCCAAGGGTCAGACATAAGATTCCGACATGGGTGGTGAGATCCATTTCGGTGCCCTCATCTTCGTCACCGATGACTCGGCATGGCTCCCAGAAGCGCCACTCGACATCAAGGCGCTCCCAGTCCATGGAGGGACGCACTTCCGTGCAAAACTCCTTCGGTGTTCTCCTTCTACAACCGTCGACTCCGCTGTCGGCTCTTCACTCCGCTGTTCGTCATTGCAAGCGAATCGGTCGTTCTCGACTCCAGTGGTGGGTGAAGCACGAAGTGGCTCACCAGGCATCGTCTCCGTCGACTCCTTCGGTCGCAGCCATCGAACCTGATGTACCCCTTCAGGATCCGATCCACTCGGCGTCAGTCCAGTCTGATGTTCCTTCCGAGTGCGAGAGATGCAACCCAGCAACACAAGTCTTCATGGTAGGATCCGCGGAGAGCCCACCCGGGTTCGGTCACGGCAGCCACGAGGCCGGCGAACCATCGTCTCGACGCGGTCGTCGTCGTCCTCCAACTTCTAGTCGATGTCAGCGACAACTCTTCTCAAGCGATCATCGCACCAATACTGAGGTATATCGTACTCCGGTACTCAATGTCGGAGCAGCAACCAAAATAGCAGATTCAATCCAGCCTTCAGATTCAGAGACAGGCAAAGGATTAGAGGAGATTTGCGCTTTGCTTCAAGCGGCACAACAACAGAATTCGGCTCTATCACAGTCGATCAATAGATTGCACAACAATTTGCCAAGGGCGGAGACAATCCGGTCAATTTACAGTCCTGGTTCACCCCAGCGTCATAGAGACGGAGGTCACAGAGAGTATCAACACCGAGACCAGGGTCGGAACTAGTTTCCCCCTTGTCGTCACCATGATGATCACCATTGAGTGCATTCTCCTCCACGGAGCGGCTCGTATGTGCCCCGGCACTATGATGACTGATAACCCACAAGTGTAGGGGATCGCAACAGTTTTCGAGGGTAGAGTATTCAACCCAAATTTATTGATTCGCCACAAGGGGAAGCGAAAGAATATTCTCAAGTATTAGCAGCTGAGTTTGTCAGATTCAACCACACCTTAAAGATTAGTGTCTGCAAGCAAAGTATCAGTAGCAAAGTAGTATGATAGCAACGGTGTCAGAAAAGATCTGTTGACAACAGACTATTCCTAACTGTTGTATCAATGGCGCCAGTAAGTTGCACGTGGACGGGGAAATATTCTTTCCCGGCAACGGTGTCGGAAAAGGGTCTTGCAACAAGTAACAACAAAGGAGCAAGTAACAGCAGTAGTGATAGCAGTGGCAAGGAACAGCAGTAGTGACAGCAGTAGCAACAAAGTGGCCCAATCCCTTTTTTAGCAAGGGACAAGCCTGGACAAAGTAAAATAGCAAGGACCAGTAGTAAAAGACTCGTAGGCAGTGGATCGGTGATGGATGAGTATGACGGATGTGATTCATCATGTAACAGCTATAACACGGAGAGAGATGTAACTAGCTCCCGTTCGTCAATCTAATGTAGGCATGTATTCCGTATGTAGTCATACGTGCTTAGGGAAAAGAACTTGCATGACATCTATTGTCCATCCCTCCCGTGGCAGCGGGGTCCTAATGGAAACTACGGGATATTAAGGTTCTCCTTTTAATAAAGAACCGGACCAACGCATTAACACTTGGTGAATACATGAACTCCTCATACTATGGTCATCTCCGGGAGTGGTTCCGGCTATTGTCACTCCGGGGTTGCCGGGTCATAACACATAGTAGGTGACTACAACTTGCAAGATAGGATCTAAAACACACATATATTGGCGAAAACATAATAGGTTCAGATCTGAAATCATGGCACTCGGGCCCTAGTGACAAGCATTAAGCATGGCAAAGTAGTAGGAACATCAATCTCAGAACATAGTGGATACTAGGGATCAATCCCCGTCAAAACTAACTCGATTACATGATAGATCTCATCCAACTCATCACCATCCAGCAAGCCTACGCTGAGATTACTCACGAACGATGAAGAGCCTCATGGAATTGGTGATGGAGGAAGGTTGATGATGACGATGGCGATGATTTCCCCTGTCCAGAGCCCAAAACGGACTACAAATCTGCCCTCTAGATGAAGAACAGGGGGCGGCAGCGCCTCCGTATCGTAAAACGCGATGAATCCTTCTCTCTGATTTTTTCCGGGCGAGACAGAGGATATAGAGCTGAGTTTGGAGGCGGTGGTGCCACGTGAGCCCCACAAGCCCTCACCGCGCAGCCAGGGGGTGGCCGCAGCCTATGTGCTTGTGGCCCACTGGCACACCTCCTCCGATGGATCTTTGCGTGGGTATTTTTCTTTTATTCCAGAAAAATTCTCCTTAAATTTTTAGGACATTCCGAGAACTTTTATTTCTGCACAAAAACAACACCATGGCAATTCTGCTGAAAATAGCGTTAGTCCGGGTTAGTTCCATTCAAACCATGCAAACTAGAGTCCAAAGAAAGGGCAAAAGAGTTCGGAAAAGTAGATACGATGGAGACGTATCAACTCCCCCAAGCTTAAAGCCTTTCTTGTCCTCAAGCAATTCAGTTGACAAACTGAAAGAGACAAAAGAAAAACTTTGACGAACTCTGTTTGATATTGTTGTTGCAACTATGTCTAACTCATAACCAGAATTTCAGCAAGATCACGAGGAAACCACATAAGCAAATGACATCTAGGTCTCACGGTAAACTCATATCAATGGCATAATGAGCTAGCGAGCAAATAATAATAAGCCTCAAGTGTCAACACTTCAATCAAAACAACATGAAGCAGTATGGACAGATGGTATCTCGCTAGCTCTTTCTGAGACCGCAAAACATAAACGCAAAGCACCTTAAAAGACCAAGGGCTCACTAAACATTGTAATTCAAGGCAATTAAGATCCAATCACAGTCATACTCAACACAGTTAAAAGCAAAGCATAAAAATGACAGTGATGCTCTCTAATTGGTGCTTTTGTAAGAGGTGCCAGAGCTCAAGCTTTGAAAACAGAGATAATAATTTTGGGTGGCATGCTTTCATTGTCAACGCAATGACTAAGAGTTCTCAATATCTTTCACGCTACACATGCTATAGGCGGTTCCCAAACGGAAAAGTAAAGTTTTGACTCCCCCACCACCAATCAATCACACTCCACGGCTAGCCGAATCCTCGGGTATCGTCCATACCAACATCAATCCTGGGGGATTTTTGCTTGCAATTATCTTTTCAATTTGAGCATGGAACTGGGAATTCCAATTACCGACCCGTTTCTCGTGCATGATAGTGAATAAACACATATCGAGGATAACATGCCTAGCATGGAAGATACCAATAGCCCCCTGTCACCACATGAGCGGTTCGGACATGCAAAACATATTATTTCTTGAAGGTTTAGAGAGTGGCACATGCAAATTTACTTGGAACGGCAGGTAGATACCGCACATAGGTAGGTATGGTGGACTCATATGGCACAACTTTGGGTTTATGGAAGTGGATGCACAAGCAGTATTCCCGCTTAGTACAAGTGAAGGCTAGCAAAAGACTGGGAAGCGACCAACTAGAGAGCGACAACAATCATCAAAATGCATTGAGATTAACTAACATTGAGTGCAAGCATGAGTAGGACATAAATCACCATGACAATGAACATCACAGAGGCTATGTTGATTTTGTTTCAACTACATGCGTGAACATGCGCCAAGTCAAGCCACTTGAATCATTCAAAGGAGGATACCATCCTATCGTACTACATCATAGTCATCTCAACATTCATGTGGGCATCCAAGTCAAACCATTATAAGCTCCTAGCTAAGTAAGCATGGCATAAGCAACTATGATCTCTAAGTTGTCATTGCAAGCATGTTTCTCTCACAACAAAGCTGAACTAGGAACAGTGAGCTAGTCATATTTACAAAAACAAAATAGATCGAGTTCATACCAGCTTTTCCAGGCTCAGTCACTTCATCATATATCATCATTATTGCCTTTCACTTGCACGACCGAACGATGTGAACAATAATAAGAGTGCTCGTGCATTGGACTACGCTGGAATCTGCAGGCAAACACAAAGGAGAAGACAAAGTAATATGGCTCTATGAAAGCTAAACAGGTATGCATGCAAGAGCCACTAAACATTGTAACCAATATCTTCTACCTTGACCCAAAGAAAAAGAAAACTATCTACACAGGAAAGCTCCCAACAAGCAAAAGAAGAAAAAGAAAATCTTTTTGGGTTTTCTCAAACTAGACAGACACATGAAAAGAAAACGAGAAAAAGAAAATAAACTAGCATGGATGATACAGTGGCAAAGTGTGAACACCGGCTAAAAAAGTGAAAGCATAAGCAAGAATGTAAAGTCGGTGAAAAAACGTACTCCCCCAAGCTTAGGCTTTTGGCCTAAGTTGGTCTACTCCCAAGGAGGGAAATAACCAGCTCCGGGGTACTCCGGAGTGGACTGAGGATGCCACTGCTGTGTGAGCTCGTGTGGCTCCCACTGATAAACTCGTGTCTGGTACTCGACTGGTCGCTCGGGCACGGGCACCTGTGGTTGGGCTAAGCCCCAATATGTGTAGATGTCCGAGGGCATAATAACGTACCTGCCTGCATGAAGATTGAACAAAGAAGGAGCAGGCAAAGTAATAGTCTCACGAGTACCCAGACTAAATACCAGGTTATAAGTCATCCTTCTATTTATATCTCTATCAAGAAAGTCATGGCAAACCATGCTATCGTAATCTAGATATCTCTCGGGAAGAAGAATCTCTTCCTCCTCCTCCAGTCTAATAGGTATCTCAAAGTGTCTAGCAAGACGAGTAGCATAGATACCTCCATAGAAAACACCTTTAGAACGGTTCAGGTTCAACCGTTGAGCTACTATAGCGCCCAAGCTATAAGTTTTATCGTTATAAAGGGCTTCGCGCAAGACCGCAAGATCTGGGGAACTAAGTGACCCAGTTTTCCCACGGCCAATCATACATTTTCCCACAAATAATGAGAAGTACCGAAGCACGGGAAAATGAATGCTAGCAGCTCTAGCGCAAGACACTCCTCTCTCCTCTCCTACGACAATTGTATCGATGAAAGCTTCCAAGTCCCGTGGACGAGGTTCATGAATATCCCCAACGTAAGGTAATTTGCAAACATTGCAAAAATCTTGGAGTGACATGCGCTGGGGGATATCATAAAGTTTGAACTCAACCATAGGAGGATTCTTCTTTGGATAAAAGTTAAAGCTTTGTACGAAGATATTAGTGAGGAGGAGGTATTGCGGACACTTATCTTCAACGAAGGCGGTAAGGCCTGCGTTCTCCACCAAGTGATAAAAGTCCTCAAAAATTCCAGCTGCGCGTAAGAACACGTCACTTGGCCATTCGCATGCTCGAACTTCTGCGAATCGAGGGACCAAATACTTGGGCTTCTTCTCGCTCCCATCATCCTTGGGGTCATGACTTGAAGAGCCTCTTAAGAACCTCCTCATCTTTTCCCTTTTCTATCTCTGAAAATTTCGGAAATTTTCAGTGATTCTAAGGAAAAGTGAACAAGGCTCAACTAAACTCATAACAACTACTCCCACAAGTGCCTAGAGGCCATATTACGCATCAAAACTACTTGGGACCAGCTAAAATCAGCATGCAAAGCTCAAGAACATGGTCACCAAGGTAGCAAAAATACACGGAGTATAAGACACTAGAGCAAAAACTAATTGGACCAATGGAGGAGTCACTTACCAAGGAGTAATTTCCCCAAAACAGTTCGGAGAACAGAGGTTTCAGCAAAGAGATCGAAAATCCCAGCAAGAGGAGCAAGAACACGAGTTTGAGCTGCGAAACGATTTTTCTGGAGGTAGGAGAACCAGATGAGAGCAAGAATGGGTGGAGGGGGTGCCTGTGGGCCCCACAAGCCTGGGTGGCGCGGCCAGGGGGGTGCCCGCGCCCCAAGGGCTTGTGGCCCACTCGTGCAGCCCCCAGACAAACTCTTCGTCTTAGTATTTTTCAAAAATTCTAGAAAAAATCATACTTGATTTTCAGGATGTTCGGAGAACTTTTATTTTCGGGGTACTTTTCTACCGGATGCTAAAACAGAAAACAGGGAAAACTAAACTAAATCTATCATTTTTATTCTAAGCAACCTAAAGTGAAAACTTGAAACAGAGGTTGTGACTCCTCGATTCATCCATCTCATGGTCATCGAAAGAAAATCCATCAGTGAGGTTGATCAAGCCTCTTTGACAAACCTTTTTGAATCGCAAAAGAGAACGGAGAATTTTAGAATAGTCACTAGGTCACCTCAATGGGGATGTGTATCTCCCCAACAAGCAAATCATACTTCATCTTGACACGAGGAATAGGGCATTCAAAGCTCCCAATAAGAATTGATGAAGTTTTTTCGATAGCATTGATGCAATGTACTCGATATTGTTTCTTCGGAAAGGGCACCGTATGCTCATTACCGTTGACATGGAAAGTGACATTGCCTTTGTTGCAATCTTTAACAGCCCCTACAGTGTTTAAAAAGGGTCTTCCGAGGATGACAACCATGGCATCGTCCTCGGGAATATCCAAGATAACAAAGTCTTATAAGATAGTGGTGTTAGCAACCACAACAGGCACATCCTCGCAAATGCCAATAGGGAAAGCAGTTCATTTGTCGGCCATTTGCAGAGAGATTTCAGTGGGTGTCAACTTATCCAATTCAAGTCTACGATAAAGAGAGCGAGGCATAACACTAACACCGGCTCCAAGGTCGCATAACGCAGTTCTAACGTAGTTGCCTTTAATGGAGCAAGGTATAGTGGGCACACCGGGATCACCTAGTTTCTTAGGAGTTCAACCCTTGAAGGTATAATTAGCGAGCATGGTGGAAATATCAACCTCAGGTATCCTCCTCTTATTAGTCACAATATCTTTCATGTACTTAGCATACGGAGACATCTTGAGCATATCTATCAAATGCATTTGCAGAAAGACAGGTCTGATCATTTCAACAAATCGCTCAAAATCCTCATCATCCTTTTTCTTGGAGGGTTTGGGAGGAAAGGGCATAGGTTTCTGAACCCATGGTTCCCTTTCTTTACCGTGCTTCCTAGCAGCGAAGTCATTCTTATCGTATCTCTTAGTCTTAGGCAGTGGGTTATCAAGATCAACACTAGGTTCAATCTCCACATCCTTTTCATTGCTAGATTGCACGGGGCCGGCGAACCATCGTCTCGACGCGGTCGTCATCGTCCTCCAACTTCTAGTCGATGTCAGCGAGAACTCTTCTCAAGCGATCATCGCGCCAATACTAAGGTATATCATACTCCGTCACTCAATGTTGCAGCAACAGCCAAAATAGCAGATTCAATCCAGCCTTGAGATTCAGAGGCATGCAAAGGATTAGAGTAGATTCGCGCTTTGCTTCAAGCGGCATAGCAACAAAATTCGGCTCTATCACAGTCGATCAATAGATTGCACTACAATTCACCAAGGGCGGAGACAATCCGGTCAGTTTACAGTCCCGGTTCACCCCAGCGTCATAGAGATGGAGGTCACAGAGAGTATCAACACCGAGACCAGGGTCGGAACTAGTTTCCCCCTTGTCGTCACCATGATGACCACCGTCGAGTGCATTCTCCTCCGCGGAGCGGCTCGTATGTGCCCCGACACTATGATGACTGATAACCCACAAGTGTAGGGGATCGCAACAGTTTTCGAGGGTAGAGTATTCAACCCAAATTTATTGATTCGCCACAAGGGGAAGCGAAAGAATATTCTCAAGTATTAGCAGCTGAGTTTGTCAGATTCAACCACACCTGAAAGATTAGTGTCTGCAAGCAAAGTATCAGTAGCAAAGTAGCATGATAGCAACGGTGTCAGAAAGGATCTGTTGGCGGCAGACTATTCCTAACTGTTGTATCAATGGCGCCAGTAAGTTGCACGTGGACGGGGAACTATTCTTTGCCGGCAACGGTGTCGGAAAAGGGTCTTGCAACAAGTAACAGCAAAGGAGCAAGTAACAGCAGTAGTGACAGCAGTGGCAAGGAACAGAAGTAGCAGCAAAGTGGCCCAATCCCTTTTGTAGCAAGGGACAAGCCTGGACAAAGTAACGTAGCAAGGACCAGTAGTAAAAGACTCGTAGGCAGTGGATCGGTGATGGATGAGTATGGCGGTTGTGATTCATCATGTAACAACTATAACACAGAGAGATATGTAACTAGCTCCCGTTCGTCAATCTAATGTAGGCATGTATTCCGTATGTAGTCATACGTGCTTAGGGAAAAGAACTTGCATGACATCTATTGTCCATCCCTCCCGTGGCAGCGGGGTCCTAATGGAAACTATGGGATATTAAGGTTCTCCTTTTAATAAAGAACCGGACCAATGCATTAACACTTGGTGAATACATGAACTCCTCATACTATGATCATCTCTGGGAGTGGTTCCGGCAATTGTCACTCCGGGGTTGCCGGGTCATAACACATAGTAGGTGACTACAACTTGCAAGATAGGATCTAAAACACATATATATTGGCGACAACATAATAGGTTCAGACTTGAAATCATGGCACTCGGGCCCTAGTGACAAGCATTAAGCATGGCAAAGTAGTAGGAACATCAATCTCAGAACATAGTGGATACTAGGGATCAATCCCCGTCAAAACTAACTCAATTACATGATAGACCTCATCCAACTCATCACCGTCCAGCAAGCCTACGATGAGATTACTCACGAACAATGAAGAGCATCATGGAATTGGCGATGGAGGAAGGTTGATGATGAGGATGGTGATGATTTCCCCTCTCCGGAGCCCAAAACGGACTCCAGCTCTACCCTCCAGATGAAGAACAGGGGGTGGCGGCGCCTCCGTATCGTAAAACGCGATGAATCCTTCTGTGTGATTATTTTTCCAGGTGAGACGGAAGATATAGAGCTGAGTTTGGAGGCGGTGGTGCCACGTGAGCCCCACAAGCCCTCACGGTGCGGCTAGGGGGGTTGCCGCGGCCTGTGGGCTTGTGGCCCACTAGCACGCCTCCTCCAGTGGATCTTTGCGCATGCATTTTTCTTTTATTCCAAAATAATTCTCCCTAAATTTTCAGGACATCCGAGAACTTTTATTTCTGCACAAAAACAACACCATGGCAATTTTGCTGAAAACAGCGTTAGTCCGGGTTAGTTCCATTCAAATCATGCAAATTAGAGTCCAAAACAAGGGCAAAAGAGTTCGGAAAAGTAGATACGACGAAGACGTATCAGTGACCGGCGTCCATTTGGTGACGAGCAGAACCCCGGATTTGATGCAAGAGATGTACTTGCACAGAGAAGGATCGACCGAGGCAGAGCCTACAGAGATGGTTGATACGTCTCCAACGTATCTATAATTTTTTATTGTTCCATGCTATTATATTATCAACTTGGCATGTCTTATATGCATTTATATGCCATTTTATACCATTTTTGGGACTAACCTATTAACTCAGTGCCCAGTGCCAATTTCTGTTTTTTTCCGTATTTTTGACCTTTTTCAGATAAGAATATTAAACGGAGTCCAAACGGAACAAAACTTGCGGGATGATTTTTTCCATAATAGAAGATACCCAGAAGACTTGAGCACCAAGGCAGGGTGTCTCGTGGGAGGTCACGAGCCCCCTAGGCGTGCCCCAGGGGGGGCGCCTAGCAGGCTCGTGGGCCCCCCTTGCCTCCTTTGCCCTACCTCTTTCGCCTATTAATTCCCTAAAATCCCGAAACCAATATGTGTTTTGCTTGGAGCGTCGTGTATTATAGGAGTCTTTGCTTTTTGTTTTATCACAATCATCCTTGCTGCACACCTTTTTGAGAGGGACATGCACTCATCGTGAATTTGTTAGAATACTCAATGAGCTTCACTTATATCCTTTGAGCTAGGCAATTTAGCTCCCATGAGCTTCACTTATATCTTTTGAGCTAGATAATTTTGCTCCCATGAGCTTCACTTATATCTTTTGAGCTAGATAATTTTTCTCCCATGAGCTTCACTTATATCTTTTGAGCTAGATAATTTTGCTCTAGTGCTTCACTTAAATCTTTTTAGAGCACGGTGGTGTCATATTTTGTAGAAATAAAAACTCTCGATCTTCACTTATATCATTTTGAGAGTGCTCTCTCTAAGTAACTTGGTAATTGGCGTGTGTTATGAAATTAGTCCTAAATATGATAGGCATCCAAAGAGGATATAATTAAAACTTTCATATTCAAGTGCATTGATTAGTAAGAGAAGTTTGATTCCTCACAATTAGTTTTGAGATATGGATATGGTAATATTAGAGTCATGTTAGTAGGGTGTTGTGAATCTAGAAATACTTGTGTTGAGGTTAGTGATTCCTGTAGCATGCACTTATGGTGAACCACTATGTTAGGAAGTCGGAGCATAATTGATTTATTGATTTTCATCCTTTGTGTGGCGGTCGGGATCGCGCGATGGTTGACACCTACCAACCCTTCCCCTAGGAGTATGCGTTTAGCACTTTGTTTTGATTACTAATAAAACTTTCGCAATAAGTATATGAGTTCTTCATGACTAATGTGAGTCCATGGTATAGATGCACTCTCACCTTCCACCATTGCTAGCCTCTCTAGTGCGTGCAACTTTCGCAGGTGCACAAACCCACCATATACCTTCCTCAAAACAGCCACCATACCTACCTATTATGGCATTTTCATAGCCATTCCGAGATATATTGCCATGCAACTTCCACCGTTCCGTCTCATGACATGTGCCATCATTTTCATCTTGCCATTGCATGATCGTAAGATAGCTAGCGATATGTTTCAACGTCATACGCTAAGCTAGATCGTTGCACATCCCGGTACATTGTCGGAGGCATTTCATATAGAGTCATTATTGTTCTAAGTATCGATTTGTAAGTAAATAAAAGTGTGATGATCATCATTATTAGAGCATTGTCCCATGTGAGGAAATAATAAAAGAGGCCAGCGAAGCCCAAATAAAAAAAGAGGCCAAAGATGCCCACCAAAAAAAAGAGAAAAATAAATGAAATGAAAAAAAGAGGCCAAAGAGCCCAAACAAAAAAATGATGAGAGAAAAAGAGAGAAGGGACAATGCTACTATCTTTTTCCACACTTGTGCTTCAAAGTAACACCGTGTTCTTCATGATAGAGAGTCTCTTGATTTGTCACTTTCATATACTAGTGGGAATTTTCATTATATAACTTGGATTGTATATTCCAATGATGGGATTCCTCAAAATTGCCCAGGTCTTCGTGAGCAAGCAAGTTGGGTGCACACCCACTAGTTTTCTTTTTGAGCTTTCATACACTTATAACTCTAGTGGATCCGTTGCATGGCAATCGCTACTCATTCACATTGATATCTATTGATGGGCATCTCCATAACCCATTGATATGCCGAGTCGATGTGACCATCTCCTCCTTTTTTCCTCACAACCTCCACCACACTCTATTCCACCTATAGTGCTATATTCATGGCTCACGCTCATGTATTGCGTGAGAGTTGAAAAAGTTTGAGAAAGTAAGAGTGCGAAAACAATTACTTGGCCAATACCGGGGTTGCGCATGATTTAAATTCTTTGTGTGGGGATGATGGAGCATAGCCAGACTATATGATTTTGTAGGGATAACTTTCTTTGGTCTTGTTATTTCAAAAGTTCATGATTTCTTTGCTAGTATGCTTGAAGTATTATTGTTTTCATGTCAATATTAAACTATTGTTTTGAATCTTATGGATCTGAACATTCATGCCACAATAAATAAGTTACAAAGAACAAATATGTTAGGTAGCATTCCACATCAAAAATTCGGTCTTTATCACTTCCCTACTCGAGGACGAGCAGGAGTTAAGCTTAGGGATGCTTGATACGTCTCCAATGTATCTATAATTTTTGATTGTTCCATGCTATTATATTATCAACTTGGGATGTCTTATATGCATTTATATGCCATTTTATACCATTTTTGGGACTAACCTATTAACTCAGTGCCCAGTGCCAGTTTCTGTTTTTTCCGTGTTTTTGACCTTTTTTAGATAAGAATATTAAATGGAGTCCAAATGGAATAAAACCTGCGGGGTGATTTTTTCCATAACAGAAGATACCCAAAAGACTTGAGAACCAAGGCAAGGGGTCTCGTGGGAGGTCACGAGCCCCCTAGGCGCGCCGGGGGGGGGGGCTAGCAGGCTCGTGGGCCCCCTTGCCTCCTTTGCCCTACCTCTTTCACCTATGAATTCCCTAAAATCCCGAAACCAACTGGGAGAGCCACGAAAATACTTTTCCACCACCGCAAGCTTTTGTTTCCGCGAGATCCCATCTGGGGACCGTTCTAGTGCCCTGTCAGAGGGGGATTCAGACACGGAGGGCTTCTTCATCAACACCATAGCCTCTCCGATGATGCGTGAGTAGTTCACCAGAGACCCTCGGGTCCATAGCTAGTAGCTAGATGGCTTATTCTCTCTCTTGTATCTTCAATACAAAGTTCTCCATGATCTTCATGGAGATCTATCCCATGTAACTTTCTTTTGCGGTGTGTTCGTCGAGATGCGATGGCTTGTGGATTTATGATCAGATTATCTATGAATATTATTTGAGTCTCCTCTGATTTCTTATATGCATGATTTTGTATCCTTATAGTTCTCTTCGAGCTATGGGTTTTGTTTGGCCAACTTGATCTATAATTCTTGCAATGGGAGAAGTGCTTGATTTTGGGTTCATACCGTGCGGTGTCCTCACCTAGTGACACAAGGGGTAGCGAGGCACGCATCATGTTGTTGTCATCAAGGTAAAAAGATGGGGTTTATATCATATTGCATGAATTTACCCCTCTACATCATGTCATCTTGCTTAAGGCGTTACTCTATTTGTTATGAACTTAATACACTAGATGCATGCTGGATAGCGGTCGATGTGTGGAGTAATAGTAGTAGATGCAGAAAGTATCGGTCTACTTGTCTCGTACGTGATGCCTATATGTATGATCATTGCCTTAGATATCGTCATGACTTTGCGCGATTCTATCAATTGTTCGACAGTAATTCGTTCACCCACCGTTTCACCCACCGCAATACTTGCTATCATGAGAGAATCCTCTAGTGAACACTATGGCCCCCGAGTCTATTTTACACATTATATATTCAGATCTACATACAAAAATACCAAAAATACCTTGCTGCACTTTTATTTATTTATTTATATTTACCTATTATCACTTTCAGATCTCACCTTGCAAGTAATCGTAAAGGGATTGACAACCCCTTTATCGCGTTGGGTGCAAGTTTGTTTGTTTTTGTGCAGGTGCATTGGTGCCTCATCTTGATACTCCTATTGGATTGATACCTTGGTTCTCAAACTGAGGGAAATACTTACCTCTACTTTGCTGCATCACCCTTTCCTCTTCAAGGGAAAAACCAACGCAAGCTCAAGAAGTAGCAATGGTCTCTACATAGATCAACCGAGTGGAAGTGGAACTATAGTTTCCGGTACCGAGTGTTTCAGTAGGGCGATCCGGTCTGCTGATAATCCCCCCAATTTCAGGTTGGTAGCTGGAATCAGTAAGTTCACACGCGAGTCCAAGCCTGAAACTTGGTTGGATGATTATCGAGTTGCAGTTCAGATTGGCGGCGGCAACGACAACGTTGCGATGAAGCACTGATGACCCACAAGTGTAGGGGATCTATCTAGTCCTTTCGATAAGTAAGAGTGTCGAACCCAACGAGGAGAAGAAGGATCTGACAAGTGGTTTTCACCAAGGTATTCTCTGCAAGCACGGAAATTATCGGTAACGGAAAGTTGTGTGGTAAGATGATTCGTAGCAAGTAGCAAGTATCAATAGTAACAACGGTGTAGCAAAGTGGCCCAATCCATTTTGTAGCAAGGGACAAGCCTGGACAAACTCTTATAGGAGGTAAAGCGCTCCCGAGGACACATGGGAATTTCTGTCAAGCTAGTTTTCATCATGTTCATATGATTCGCGTTCGCTACTTTGATAGTTTGATATGTGGGTGGACTGGTGCTTGGGCACTACCCTTACTTGGACAAACCTCCCACTTATGATTAACCCCTCCCGCAAGCATCCGCAACTACGAAAGAAGAATTAACACAAAGTCTAACCATAGCATTAAACTAGTGGATACAAATCAGCCCCTTACGAAGCAACACATAAACTAGGGTTTAAGCTTCTGTCACTCTAGCAACCCATCATCTACTTACTACTTCCCAATGCCTTCCTCTAGGCCCAAATAATGGTGAAGTGTTAAGTAGTCGACGTTCACATAACACCACTAGAGGAAAAACAACATACAACACATCAAAATATTGAACGAATACCAACTTCACATGACTAATTATAGCATGACTTATCCCATGTCATCAGGAACAAAAGTGACTACTCACAAAGCATAATAATATTCATGACCAGAGAGGTATTGAATAGCATCAAGGATCTGAACATATAATCTTCCACCGAGTAATCGAATTAGCATCAACTACAAACAGTAATTAACACTACTACCAACCTTACAAGTACCAATCGGAGTCACGAGACGGAGATTGGTTACAAGAGATGAACTAGGGTTTGGAGATGAGATGGTACTGATGAAGATGTTGATGGTGATGAGTCCCCTCCGATGAGAGGAGTGTTGGTGATGACTATGGCGACGATTTCCCCCTCCAGGAGGGAAGTTTCCCCGGCAGGACGACCCTGCCGGAGCTCTAGATTGGATTTGCTCAAGTTCTGCCTCGTGGCGGCGGCGATTCCTCCCGAAGCCTCCTTCTGATTTTTTCTGGAACGAAACCCTCCTTATAGCAAAAGAGGGGGGCCAGAGGGCCAACAGGGAGCCCACAAGCCCCCTAGGCGCGGCTAGGGGGGTAGGCCACGCTTAGCAGGCTTGTGGCCTCCTGGTGGCTCCCTTGTGGTATGTCGTCCGCCCAGTATTTTTTCTAAATTCCAAAATACTTCCCCGTTGATTTTCACGACTTTTGGAGTTGCGTAGAATAGGTATCTCAAACTTGCTCCCTTTTCAGGCCAGAATTCCAGCTGCCAGCATTCTCCCTCTTCATGTAAACCTTGCAAAATAAGAGAGAAAAGGCATAAGTATTGTACCATGAAGTGTAATAACAGCCCATAAAGCGATAAATATCAACATAAAAGCATGATGCAAAATGGACGTATCAACTCCCCCAAGCTTAGACTTCGCTTGTCCTCAAGCGGAAACCGAGATCAATAAATATGCCCACATGTTTAGAGAGAGAGGTGTCGACAAAACAAGATATGGACATGCAGGCATCATGATCATAATCAAAAGAGCAATATCATCATATAATCTCTTATGCTAAAGTGATAATTCCTTCACAAAGTAAAGTGTGGATCAAGAACCTTATTGAGAATTAACAACCAATAGCCTTTAGTCATTGAGGAAATTTCAATTTATCATAACATCGGAAAGAGTCAAATAAGAGCTTGTAAAGAAAATCCACATACTCAATCATCCTTTCGTCTTCTACAATTGCTACAACTCATGTGGTACTCATGAGATCAAAGTTTCAGTCGGACACAGAGAAAGATAGGGGCTTATAGTTTCACCTCCCAACTATTTACCTCGAGGGTAATGTCAACAATAATAATTCATGAATACTTACTTCCAAGTTGACATATGAATATAGATCTTTCCCTAGCATATGACGTTAGCCAAGATAAAGGCGAAGTAAGGAATTGGTGTAGATTACCATGACTCTTTCAAGGACAAAAAGTAAAGGTACAAGATAGGCCCTTCGCAGAGGGAATCATAGGTTGTCATGCACTTTTGAGGTTTGTATGTGTGACCTCTTAGTGTGAAGGAACGTCACTTGATATTGCCTCCTCTGATAAAGAACTTTATTATGTAGTCTGTCGCTTTTATGTCTTACTCATCACAGGTTCGTACAAATCTTATTTTCCACACACTAATAGATCATACATATTTAGGGAGCAATTTTTATTGCTTGCACCGATGACAACTTACTTGAGGGATCTTATTCAATCCATAGGTAGATATGGTGAAATCTCAAGGCAAAACTGGGTTGAAGGTTTATGGATGCACAAGTAGTATCTCTACTTGGTGCGGAAGTTTTGGCTGAAATGAGGTGGAAGCAAGCGTCACATGCTAAGGGATCTCTAGTCATATAACATTGTTCAGAACCAAGCAAACATAATTCATTATGTTGTCTTCCTTGTCCAACATCTACTTCTAAGCATGTAATAGTTTAGTGAGTGTTCACAATCATAGATGGTGTCCAAGATGATATATTTATATGTGAACCTCTTTTTCCTTATTACTTCCTATTAATTGCAGCAATGACCAAGGTCTACGTTTGTCCACCCACAACAAGTTTCAATCAACATTCTTTTTATATGTGGAGTCATCACTTCCCATAAGATCATTACATGATATTTCATGCTTTTGTTCTTTTATCATTCTTTTCTTTTAGATCATGGCATGAAGCAAGTCCCTTAAACTAAAACACTCTTTATTATATGACTCACGAACTCGAATACATTGGGGGTGACACAAAGCAAAACTCAAGCCTAAAACACTAAGGACTTTATTCTACTAGAGAAAGATAAAACCAAAAAGGATTGAACTAAGAAAAGGTAAAGGCAAAAAATGTGATGGTAATACGATACCGGGGAAACTCCCCCAAGCTTGGCACAAGCCAAGGGGATTGCCCATACCCGTGCTTAGTTGTCTTCCTTTGGAGGTGATGGTGGTGAAGTTGTTGCAGAGGTCTTGAACTTGTTTAATTTCCTCTTGAGCATAAAATTCTGCTCCTTCAGATCATTAATTTCCTCTTCAAGCCTCAACACCCTTTGGCATAATTCTTGCTTACTCTCCTGCAAAAGACGAGAAGGGATAAACAAAATCTTAGGCTTCTTCCTTGAGTCAGGGAGGCTTGACTTCTTGAACTCCACATGTGTGTTTCCAGATTGGGGTAGAGGAGCCTCCTCTTCATCGAAACTTGTCCCTTCCTTCCCCTTGGGATAATAATCTTCTTCCTCATCAGTGGTCTTCTACTGCGTCAACAAACCTTCCCTGGCAACGGCGCCAGGAATCCTTCTGCTACGGGCTACGCCTATAGGGACTTCCTTGGCAAATATGCAAAGGATTTCCCCACGGCCTTGGAGCCTTGCCTTGGTGTTCCCTTGAAGAGGAAAGGGTGATGTAGCACAGCGGCGATAAGTATTTTCCTCAGTTTTGAGAACCAAGGTATCGATCCAGTAGGAGGATTGCGTCAAGTCACAAGTACATGCACAAACACAAAGAGCTTGCACCCAACGCTATGAAGGGGTTGTCAATCCCTTATAGATTGTTTGCAAAGTGAGAACTGAAAGCAAAAAGTAAACAGAGAAAAGTAAAAGTAAAAGTGGAGACGATAGTTGCGAATAGACCGGGGGCTGTAGTGTTCACTAGTGGCTTCTCTCATGAAAGCAAGTAGACGGTGGGTGAACGAATTACCGTCGAGCAATTGATAGAACCGCGCAAAGTAATGACGTTATCTATGGAAATGATCATATCTATAGGCATCACGTCCAAAACAAGTAGACTGATACTTTCTGCATCTACTACTATTACTCCACATGTCGACCGCTATCCAGCATGCATCTAGTGTATTGAGTTCATAAGAACAGAGTAACGCCTTAAGCAAGATGACATGATGTAGATGGACAATCTCAAATCTATGATGAAAGCCCATCTTGTTACCCTTGATGGCAACAACACGTTGCGTGCCTTGCTGCCCCTTCAGTCATTGGGAAAGGTCACCGCACGGTATGAACCCAAAACCAAGCACTTCTCCCGTTGCAAGAATCATAGATCTAGTTGGCCAAACAAAACCCAAGACTCGGAGAGACTTACAAGGATATCAAATCATGCATATAAGAAATCAGCAAGGACTCAAATATAAATCATAGATAATCTGATCACAAATCCACAATTCATCGGATCTCGACAAACACACCGCCAAAGAGGATTACATCGGATAGATCTCCATGAAGATCATGGAGAACTTTGTATTGAAGATCCAAGAGAGAGAAGAAGCCATCTAGCTACTAACTACGGACATGTAGGTATGAAGTGGACTACTCATGAGTCATTAGAGAGGCGATGATGTTGATGTAGAAGCCCTCCAACTCCAAAGTCCCCTCCGGCAGGGCACCGGGAAGGGTCTCCAGATGAGATCTCACGGAAACGGAAGCTTGCGGCAGCGGATAAGTGGTTTTGTGGACGCCCTGATTTGTTCTGCGATTTTAGGGAATTTATAGGCCAGAGAGCTAGGGCAGGGGAGCGCCAGGGAGGCCACAAGCCTGGTAGCCGCGGGCCCCCCTGGCCGCGGCTACAGGGCTTGTGGGCCCCCCTGTGGCTCTCCTGCCTTGGACCTCAAGTCCCCCAATCTTCTTCTGTTCTGGAAAAATTTATTTCGGGGATTTTATTCCGTTTGGACTCCGTTCCAAAATCAGATCTGAAAAGAGTCAAAAACACAGAAAAAACAGGAACTGACACTTGGCACTGAATTAATAAGTTAGTCCCAAAAAAGATATAAAAGGTACATAAAACATCCAAAGTTAACAAGATAATAGCATGAAACCATAAACAATTATAGATACGTTTGAGACGTATCATGGTCCAACCATAATGATCCAAGTTACCATAGACCTTGGGGTTAGCAAGGTAGTCGGCCACATAGCTTTCCCCCTGTGAATCTTGAGAAGACATCTTGCCCTAAATCTGCGGCAGAAACAGGCTCGAAACCAAAACAGAGGATAATTGTGTGATACGAGGGTCAGACCTTTCGGGAGAATATATAATGTTTTTTTCCAACCAGAAGGAGTACTCCGCAAGAAAACGGAGTCCGGGAGGCACACCAGGTGGTCACAAGCCCCCTAGGCGCGGTCAGGGGGGTGGCCCGCGCCTGGCAGGCTTGTCGCCTCCTCGTGCGCTTTCCAGACTACTTTAATTTTTTCTATTTTTCGAAAAATTCCAAAATTGAGAAAAATTCGCACTGGAAAAGTTTTGGAGTCGGTTTACTTACCGAATCACATACCTCTTCATTTTCGGAGTCTGAAACAGGCTGATAAATATCCCTTATGTACTCCTCCGGAGTTATGGTATTGATAATATTGCTTTCTAACATTTATGGGAGTACCTGATATATAATGCTTGATTCTTTGCCCATTTACCACTCTCGGAAAATTAGCTTCTGTGTTGTTGATCTTGATGGCACCGGAACGATATACTTCCTCAACAATGTAAGGACCTTCCCATTTAGCGAGAAGTTTGCCTGCAAAAAATCTTAAACGATAATTATATAGCAAGACATAATCACCTATATTGAACTCACGTTTGTGTATCCTTTTATCATGCCACCTCTTAACCTTTTCTTTAAACAACTTGGCATTTTCATATGCCTGAGCTCTCCATTCATAAAGCGAGCTAGTATCAAATAACCTCTTCTCACCAGCAAGGTTGAAATCAAAGTTGAGCTCTTTGATTGCCCAATAAGCCGTATGCTCTAGCTCAAGAGGTAAATGACATGCTTTACCGTAAACCATTTTGTACGGAGACATGCCCATGGGATTCTTATAAGCAGTTCTATAAGCCCACAGTGCATCATCGAGCTTCTTAGACCAATTCTTTCTAGACCTATTAATAGTCTTTTGCAGAATTAGTTTAATCTCTCTATTACTTAGCTCTACTTGACCACTGGACTGAGGGTGATAGGAAGATGCAATTCTATGGTTGACAACATACTTAGCAAGCGTTTTACGGAAAGCACCATGAATAAAATGTGAACCACCATCAGTCATTAGATATCTAGGGACTCCAAATCTAGGGAAAATAACTTCTTTAAGCATCCTGATAGAGGTGTTGTGATCAACACTACTAGTTGGGATAGCTTCTACCCACTTAGTTGTTGGAAATATGCCCTAGAGGCAATAATAAAATGGTTATTATCATATTTCCTTGTTCATGATAATAGTCTATTGTTCATGCTATAATTGTATTAACAGGAAACAGTAATACATGTGTGAATAAATAGATCACAATGTGTCCCTAGCAAGCCTCTAGTTGGCTAGCTCATTAGTCAATAGATGATCGTGGTTTCCTGGTCATGGGCATTAGATGTCATTGATAATGGGGTCACATCATTGGGAGAATGATGTGATGGACAAGACCCAATAATAAGCATAGCACTAGATCGTATTGTTCGTATGCTAAAGCTTTTCTAATGTCAAGTGTCTTTTGCTTCGACCGTAAGATTGTGCAACTCCTGGATACTGTAGGAGTGCTTTGGGTGTATCAAACGTCACAACGTAACTAGGTGACTATAAAGGTGCACTACGGGTATCTCTGAAAGTGTTTGTTGGGTTGGTACGAATCGAGATCGGGATTTGTCACTCCTTGTGACAGAGAGGTATCTCTAGGCCCACTCGGTAGAACATCATCATGAGCTCAATGTGACTAAGGAGTTGGTCACACGATGACGTGCTACGGAACGAGTAAAGAGATTTACCGGTAACGAGATTGAACAAGGTATAGGTATACCGACGATCGAATCTCGGGCAAGTTCTATACCGACAGACAAAGGGAATCGTATACAGGATTGATTGAATCCTTGACATCGTGGTTCATCCGATGAGATCATCGTGGAGAAAGTGGGAGCCACCATGGGTATCCAGACCCCGCTGATGGTTATTGGCCGGAGAGGCGTCTCGGTCATGTCTGCCTGTGTCCCGAACCCGTAGGGTCTACACACTTAAGGTTCGATGATGTTAGGGTTATAGGGAATTGTTATACGAGGTTACCGAAAGTTGTTCGGAGTCCCGGATGAGATCCCGGACGTCATGAGGAGCTCCGGAATGGTCCGGAGGTAAAGATTGATATATAGGATGGATGGTTTTGGACATCGGAAGTGTTTCGGGCGTCACCGGTAACGTAGCGGGACCACCGGGACCAACGGAGGTGGCCCCGGGGGTCCACCGAAGGGGGGAAACGACCCCAAGAGGCTAGATGGACCAAGTGCGGGAGGTAACCAGCCCCTAGGTGGGCTGGTGCGTCTCCCACACCCAGCCCAATGCGCAAGTGGTGGGGAGAGGGGGCAACCCTAGGCGCAGGTAGGCCTTAGGCCCACCAGGTGGTGCGCCACCCCACCCACCCTAGCCGCCGCCCCCCTTTCCCATCTGGTGGCTGCCGCACCACCTAGGGGGAAACCTAGGGGTGGCGCACCCCCTCCCCCTCCTCCTATAAATATAGAGGGGTTTTGGCCCTTGGGAAACAAACTTCTCCCTCTCCCTCGGCGCAGCCCTGCCCTTCTTCGTCCTCCTCTCTGCCGGTGCTTGGCGAAGGCTTGCCGGGAGACCTCGTCTCTCCATCTACACCATGCCGTCGTGCTGCTGGTGTTCTTCCCCAACCTCTCCCTCCTCCTTGCTGGATCAAGGTGCGGGATACGTCACCGGGCTGCACGTGTGTTGAACGCGGAGGTGCCGTAGTTCGGCACTAGATCGGAATCGGTGCGAGTACGACTCCATCAACCGCGTTCTAGCAACGCTTCCGCTTAGCGATATTCAAAGGTATGAAGATGCTCTTACACCTCTCTCGTTGCTGGTATCTCCATAGGAAGATCTGAATATGCGTAGGAAAATTTTGAATTTATGCTACGTTGCCCTACAGTGGCATCCGAGCCAGGTTTTCTATGCATAGATTCTATGCACGAGTAGAACACAAAAGTTGTGGGCGATGATTTGTCAATTTGCTTGCCGCTACTAGTCTTATTCTTTTCTGGCGGTTTTGTGGGATGAAGCGGCCCGGACCGACTTTACACGTACGCTTACGTGAGGCTGGTTCCACCGACAGACATGCACACCGTGCATAAAGGTGGCTAGCGGGTGTCTGTCTCTCCTACTCTAGTCGGATTGGATTTGATGAAAAGGGTCCTTATGAAGGGTAAATAACTTTGGCATATCATCGTTGTGGCTGTCACGTAGGTAAGAATGCGTTCTTGCTAGAAACCCAAATCAGCCACGTAAAACTTGCAACAACAATTAGAGGACGTCTAACTTGTTTTTGCAGGGTTTGACATGTGATGTGATACGGCCAAAGTTGTGATGTTGCATGTATGATGTATGAGATGATCATGTTATTGTAATAGGTTTCACGACTTGCATGTCGATGAGTATGACAACCGGCAGGAGCCATAGGAGTTGTCTTAATTTATTGTATGAGATGCAACACCATGTGCTTACTACTTTTACTTCATTGCTAACGGTTAGCTATAGTAGTAGTGATAGTAGTAGTTGGCGTGACGACTTCACGGAGACACGATGATGGAGATCATGGTGTCACGCCGGTGGCTATGATGATCATGCGATGCCTGAAGATGGAGATCGAAAGGGCAAAGATGATAATGGCCATATCATGTCACTATATGATTGCATTGTGATGTTTATCATGTTTTCATCTTATTGCTTAGAACAACGGTAGCATAATAAGATGATCCCTCTTAAAATTTCGAGAACGTATTCCCCTAAGTGTGCACCATTGCGAAGGTTCGTTGTCTCGAAGCACCACGTGATGATCGGGTGTGATAGATTCTAACGTTCACATACAACGGGTGTAAGCCAGATTTACACACGCGAAACACCTAGGTTGACTCGACGAGCTTAGCATGTACAGACATGACCTCGAATACAAGAGACCGAAAGGTCGAACATGAGTCGTATGGTTGAATACGATCAACATGAAGTTGCTCACCATGGTGACTAGTCCGTCTCACGTGATGATCGGACACGGGTTAGTCAACATGGATCATGTATCACTTAGATGACTAGAGGGATGTCGATTTAAGTGGGAGTTCATACTTAATTTGATTAAATGAACTTAATTGTCATGAACTTAGTCTAAAAAGTTGTCTTTATAAATATTGTAGATGGCCAACGTCAACCTCAATTTCAACACATTCCTAGGGAAAAACAAGCTGAAAGATGATGGTAGCAACTATGCGGACTGGGTTCGCAACTTGAAGCTCATCCTTGAAGCAGCTAAAAAGGCTTATGTCCTTGATGCGCCGCTAGGTGACCCTCCCGCTCCCGCAGCAGTCCAGGACATTCTGAACGTCTGGCAAACGCAGAGTGATGACTACTCTCTGGTTAGGTGTGGCATGTTATACAGTTTAGAAATGGGTCTCCAAAGGCGTTTTGAGCAACACGGAGCATATGAGATGTTCCAAGAGCTGAAGCTAGTTTTTCAAGCTCATGCCCGTGTCGAGAGATATGAAGTCTCCGACAAGTTCTTTAGCTATAAGATGGAGGAGAACAGTTCTGTCAGTGAGCACATACTCAAAATGTCTGGGTTACACGGTCGCCTGACTTCACTTGGAGTCGAACTTCCGGATGATGCTATAATTGACAGAATCCTCCAATCACTCCCACCAAGCTACAAAGGCTTTGTGCTTAACTACAACATGTAAGGGATGGAGAAGACCATTCCCGAGTTGTACTCGATGCTCAAGTCTGCAGAAGTAGAAATCAAGAAAGAGCATCAAGTGTTGATGGTCAACAAGACCACTAGTTTCAAGAAGGGCAAGGGTAAGAAGAACTTCAAGAAAGACGGCAAAGCTGTTGCCGTGCCCGGTAAGCCAGATGCCGGGAAGAAGAAAATGAATGGACCCAAGCCTAAGCTGAGTGCTTCTATTGCAAGGGAAAGGGTCACTGGAAGCGGAACTGCCCCAAATACTTAGTGGACAAGAAGGCCAACAACGTTAAAGGTATATGTGGTATACATGTTATTGATGTGTACCTTACCGGCGCTCATAGTAGCTCCTGGGTATTTGATACCGGTGTTGTTGCTCACATTTGCTACTCAAAGCAGGAACTGTGGAATAAGCGGAGACTGGCCAAGGACGAGGTGACGATGCGCGTCGGGAATGGTTCAACGGTCGATGTGATCGCCGTCGGCACGCTACCTCTACATCTACCATCGGGATTAGTATTAAACCTTAATAATTGTTATTTAGTACCAGCTTTAAGCATGAACATTGTATCAGGATCTTGCTTAATGCGAGACGACTACTCATTTAAGTCAGAGAATAATGGTTGTTCTATTTATATGAGTGATATGTTTTATGGTCATGCTCCGCTGGTGAATGGTTTATTCTTGATGAATCTCGATCGTGATGTTACACATATTCATAGCGTGAATACCAAAAGATGTAAAGTTGATAATGATAGTCCCACATACTTGTGGCACGGCCGCCTTGGTCATATCGGCGTTAAGCGCATGAAGAAGCTCCATACGATGGACTATTAGAGTCTCTTGACTTTGAATCATTTGACACATGCAAACCGTGCCTCATGGGCAAGATGACTAAGACTCCATTCTCAGGAATAATGGAGAGAGCAACCGACCTATTGGAAATAATAGATACTGATGTGTGTGGTCCAATGAATGTTGAAGCTCGCGGTGGCTATCGTTATGTTCTCACCCTCACCGATGATTTGAGTAGGTATGGGTATATCTACTTGATGAAGCACAAATCTGAGACATTTGAAAAGTTCAAGGAATTTCAGAGTGAGGTCGAGAATCAACGTGACATAAAAATCAAGTGTCTACGATATGATCGTGGAGGAGAATATTTGAGTCATGAGTTTGGCACACTGTGACAGCCCGAGACCGACGTTCCAGAAGATTCCCCCTTCTTTTCCGTTTTCGTCGTGTGATTAGAAGTATTCGTTGCATCGTCATGTAGTTGCATCATCGCATCATGCATGGCATCATGTCATCGGTGTTTTGTCGGTGTTGCTTGTTGCTTTGTGTTGTTGGGTGTTAGTGTTTCGTGAGTGTAGTCGTTTGTTGGCGCGATGAGAGAGGGAGCGTGAGAGCCGCCGTTAAACCCCGTTGCACCGCCGACCTAAACCTTCTCCCCTCCTCTCCCCTCCTAAGTTGTTTTGTGGTTTTGCTAAAGATTTCCAACTTTACCCCTCTTCCAAAATATTCGTCTTCTTCAAAAAATCCTTTTATTAAACGTAGGGGCAACCCTTAGGTTTTAATTTTAACTCTCTGTTTGTCTTATTTTAAAACCCTACCGTTTTATTTTCTCTTTTAAAAGACTCTTGTTTATCCTTTAAATAGAGAGGTTTTATTTAATTCCTTAAAAAAAGGGTTATTTTTATTTTCTTGTTAAAAGAGTTTTAATTTAATTCTTCAAAAGGGTTCTGATTTTTAATTCTTTTAAGAAGGGTTTTATTTTAAATCTTAAAAGGGGTTTCATTTTATTGTTTAAAAATGCCCAAGCTACTTTAGAGTTGGGGTATAATTTTCAAAAGGGGTAAAACATTTACTTTATTCTTTTCTCTGTGTTAAAAAGCCTTTCTTTAATTTTGAGTTCTGTTTTAAAAAAAGTTAAAAAAAACATCTGGGGGAGGACCCAGGCCAAGACCCAGCCGGCCAAGGCCCAGGCCTCCCCTCGCTAGCCTGCCCTAGCCCCAGCGCCTCGCCCTCCCCGTGCTCCTCCTCCTGTCGTCCTGTCCGAGTGGCCGCCGCCTCGCCTCTGTCCCGCGTGTGCGCCGCCTCCTCCTCTTCCCGCGTCGCGCCGCCGCCTCCTCCTCCCGAGCCGCGCGTCCGCGTCGTCATGGACGCCTCCTTCCTCGTCGAGCCGGCCCCGCCGCCCTCGCCTGCGGACCTGCGCCGCCCCGTGGACGCCTCCTCCTCCTCGAGCCGCGCCGCCTCGCCCCAGCGCCGGCCTCCGCCCTGCCGTCGCCTGCGCTCGCCCGCGCCTCGGCCCGTCGCCGTCATGGCCGCGCCGTCAGCGAGCCGCCCCGCGCGCCGCCCTGTCTTGCCCGCCGCCAGGGGCTCCCCTCCGCCGTCGCGCGCGCCTCCTCTGGCCTCCGGTGGTCGCCGCCCTGCTGCTGCCTGCTCTCGCCCTCGCCCTCGAGCAGCCCCAGCCCGCGCCTCGCCTCCAGGCCACGAGCTGCCGTTGCCCTCGCCCTGCAGCGCCCTCGTCTCAGCGCGCCAGTAGCGCCCCGCGCCTCCCCGTCGCCTCCATGCTCGCCTCCGGCCGCCCCGCTGCCTGCGCTCTCTGCCGCTGCCTGGCCGAGCCGCTGTGCTCTTGCTGCTTGCTGCTTGCTATTGCAGTCTATAGGTGCCCATGTGCCATAGTAGTTGCTGCTGCCCATGCCGCGCCGAGGTAGCACGCCGCGGTGCCACGGCCTCTCGTTTTGCTGTTGCTCGCGCTGATGCGCCGTTGCTGTTTGCATGCTACTGCCAGAGGGCTTGCTGTTTTGCTGCTGCCGCTGGTGCTTGCGTTTGCTGTTGCTGTCCCATGCTGCTGTGCTTGCTGTCGCTGCTGCCTTGCGGATGCATGCGTGGTGTTGTAGCTAACCTGAGCCGATTTTGTTGATGTTTGTTTGTGCCGCGTTGCCTACCTATAGTTGATGCATGCTAGTTGCTTGCCTGTGCGCCTTAAGCCGTTGCCTGCTTGCTGTTTTGCTACTGGCTATAGATTCTGTTTTGCTGCTGCTTGACGTGTCGCTAGCCACCTGTTGCCGCTGTTTTGCTTGCTGTGCCATAGCTGCTGGACTTTGCCGTTGATGCCTTTGCTTAGCTGCACTTGTAGTGGCAGGTGTAGTCGCGTCCTGCTGCTAGGTAGATGCGGGCTGTAGGTGATTTCCCTGCTAGTTGTTGTTTGCCGAGGCTGCTGCCGCTCGCGCCTTTGATGCTAGTTGAGGTCGCTTGCCTGCCGCCGTCGCTGTCGTAGCTGCTGTAGTCGTGTCGCCGCTGTCGCTGGTTGCCGTCGCTGCGTGCATGATCACCGCCTTCGTGGGTCCTCGACAAGATCGTCGAGCACCACGACGCCCCGACGACCCCCGGACATCCACGGATTCGTGAACGACTACTGACGCCGAAGACCGTCTGCCGACGCCAAGAGTACGACTACCGTCGACGAGCCCGTGTACCACTACTTCAACTACCGGCGCGTGAACGTCTACTTCCACGACGACCACGACGCCCGCTTCGACCGAACCCCTCCGACTCGCACGCGTCGAAGGTATACCGATGGGACATGTCGTGTACCGTGTGCTATTGGTGTACGGATGTGTGTGTTGTACAAGTCGAATGCATATATGCACCGTTTTATGCACCGTTTGTTTGCGCCGTTTATTTGCCGAGCACGTCGTCTTCCTTTTCGTCGAGCCATCGACACATGGGAACCCGGGATACGGGATCACCCCATCGTTATTTTCCGTTCCCGCACGCGTTCGTATACGTTGGCACCGGTTTCTCCTCGAGTTAGCGGGAACCGGAACATTGCCGTGGCATCGTTTCCGACTCGCCGCCTTGTGTTCCTCTCGCTCGCCATGGCATCACCATGCTTATTTCCCTCCTTGTCGTGATGTGTTGAACTCTCATGCATGAAGTATTCATGGCATATGATTTTGTGTTGCTTGTTCTTGTGCCGTAGCCCCGTTCAAAGTCCGACGTGCTGTCGACTAGGTTGTCATGTAGGTTCATCGCTTCACCCGTGCCATGATAACAACATTTAATATTGTCGTGATAATTAACGGGAGTTAATTAAATATTTAAACGTGGAGTTTCGTCGATATGCAACCCGTTGCATATCGAGCTTCATTTAATGTGTAGTGTAAGTGTGAGGTGTTTTGCCGTGCCATCCCGTGCATCGATGACCTGTTCATGCATCATATTAGGGTTGCATCATGTCTTGCTTTGTGGTGGTGAAAACTTGTGTTGATGTTTGTTTCCGGTTTCCTCCGTCTCGATAGAGTTCCGCAAGCGTGTCGGAATGTGAGGACCGTTCGACTACGTCGGTTCGCTGACTTCACCGAGTTGTTCTTCTTCCAAGCAGGATCTCAGGCAAGATGATCATTTCCTCAGATACCATTACTATCATTGCCATGCTAGTTATTTCGTTGCTACCGTTTACGTCTCGTTGCCTACCACCTGTTAAATATCAGCCTCTCAACAATGCCATGATCACCTTCAACCTGTTCGACCTAGCAAACCACTGAATGGCTATGTTACTGCTTGCTTAACCCTGTTGATAGCGTTGCTAGTTGCAGGTGCAGTTGCTTCCATGCAAAGCATGGGTTCCTTGTTATATCACCATATTAATGCTATTTAATTTAATGCACCTATATACTTGGTAAAAGGTGGAAGGCTCGGCCTCTCTAGCCTGGTGTTTTGTTCCACCTTTGCCCCCTTAGTTTCGGCTACCGGTGTTATGTTCCCTAAACGAGCGCTCCTAACACGATCGGGGTTGTTATGGGGACCCCCTTGATAATTCGTTTAAGATTAAAGCTGGTCTGGCAAGGCCCAACTTTGGTACCACATTTTGCCTAATCACTAATGAACTGCATAGGGAGTAATTAACCCGAGGAAATTTAATCAACCCCCGGGCCAGTGCTCCTCATGAGTGTTGGCCCCACCTGAGCGATGTCCGGCGCCCCTCTGGTCACCCGGAGGTTTAGCGATCCCGACGTCTAGCTCATCCGCCGTGTCCTGAGAACGAGGTACGCGACTCCTATCGGGATCGTCGACACGTCGGGCG
This sequence comes from Hordeum vulgare subsp. vulgare, assembly GCF_904849725.1. Classification (NCBI taxonomy): domain Eukaryota; kingdom Viridiplantae; phylum Streptophyta; class Magnoliopsida; order Poales; family Poaceae; genus Hordeum; species Hordeum vulgare. Next base: position 541,166,099 of record NC_058521.1, on the reverse strand, counting down.
GCTTTGCTGGATTAGTTTTACCTTTGACGAGATATCTTGTGCATCGGGATTCCGGTGATGCTTTGGGTAATCTCAGAGTTGAGGTTTTCCACTAGGGAATCCGACGAGATCGCGAGCTTCGTGATTGAGGATTTCTATGCGGCTTGTGGTAATTTGTGATGGACTAGTTGGAGCACCCCTGCAGGGTTAAATCTTTCGGAAAGCCGTGCCCGCGGTTATGTGGCAACGTGGAAACTTTGTTTAACACTGGTTATAGATAACTTGAAGTTAACTTAATTAAAATATGCCAACTGTGTGCGTAACCGTGACTGTCTCTTTCGTGAGTTCCTTCTCCGATCGAGGACACGGTGGGGTTATGTCTGACGTAGGTAGGTGTTCAGGATCATTGATTTGATCACCAGTAGACACGTCCGTAGGCGTAGATCTTCCCCCTCTTATTTCTTGTATTCGTAAGTTAGCCACCATACATGTGCTTAGCCGCTGCTGCAACCTCACCACTTAACCATACCTCACCCATTAAGCTTTGCTAGTCTTGATACCTTTGGAAATGAGATTGCTGAGTCCCCTATGGCTCACAGATTACTACAACACCAATTGCAGGTACAGGTAAAGGTTACGTGACGCGAGCGCGTTGATTGTTCATTTGGAGTTGCTTCTTCTTCTTCTTCTTCTTCATCGATCTAGGATGGGTTCCAGGCCGGCAGCCTGGGATAGCAAGGATGGACGTCGTTCTTCTTTTGTCGTTTGTTTTCGTCCGTAGTCGGACCCTGTTCTTACCCTTGATGTTTATGTAATGTACTGATGTGACTCTGATGTAGCTTGTGGCGAGTGTAAGCCAACTCTTTATATATTTCTTCTTTTCAGTACATGTACTTGTAACGATATCCATTCTTGCGACACGACGAGATGCGCTTCTATCCCTGATGAGGCCCCCGTGCCAAATTGAGGATAGGGTCGCATCTTGGGCGTGACAAGTTGGTATCAGAGCAAGGACCGACCTAGGAGCCCCCTTGATTGATCGAACTTGGCCGAGTCGAGTCTAGTGAAAACTATTTGAGTCTTAGTTATATATCGGAGAGTAGGATTCTTTTTTCTCCTTTTCTATGCTCTGGTGAGGAATCTTGACGTAATGATTTACTCTACTCCTCTTCTCACTTAAAATTTTGTTAGGATCATGCGGATATTCTTGGGATCTATATGATGCCGATGTGACGGAGTTCTGTCTTGGTGCCTCCTGTCTGACTTGATCTTCTTCCGGGGAGTTGAGCTCCAGGGGATTCTTGAGCACATCGTTATCATTCAGATTTCTTAGTATCTCAGGACGAAGGATGTTCGTAATTGCTTCAATACTAGTAGTGGCGAGATAACCCCAATGTCCCCAGTACTGGTGCAGATTGTTCGGGGGTACTGCCATACTTTGTATCGTTGTGATCACGAGGGTCTGTTATAGATGAAGGTCCGAGATTCTGGTCGTGTGTTGACGGAGGTGATACAAGTGACGGGTTAGTATAGGAGTTGTGTGATTATTACTCCTTGTATCCGTGTACCAGATTGCATGACCAGATATTTCGGGAATTCACAGGTGGGAATTCAAGTAGTTGCTTATAGGACAATCTTCCAACAAATGAATGATGTTAGGTTGGGGTTCGACATCTAGTGGATTCGTTTGTTCACGGTCGACTTACAGCAGTACACGTTGTGTCTTAAAGAGTCCTTGTAGCTTGCTACGACTCGGGGACGCTTCGTATGTCAGGTGCACTGCCTTGCACTTGGTGACTACTGTAAATCGGGCCCGTGCGATCCTGTCCACGAAAATATCGAACGGAAATCTTTCTCATGAGTTTGTTCTGGCTTGTTTCGTAAGCCTCATCCCTTTGTTTTGTTGAATATGGTAATTTGTGTTGCTTCGATGTCAAGTGGTGATTTCAGATCTTTCCTAATCTGTGTTCTCATATTTTTATGTGAGAATGCAGATCCTTTTGCTTAATCAATTGTCTTGTTAATTCTTGTCAACCGAGTCGTCATGTTAATTCTTTTCCAACCGGTGTGCTCCTCTCCAAGTGTAATCAAACCTCTCCAATTCTTGCAGATCAGTCTCTCATTTTATTTCGGAGTTCATCTCATCCGTCCCAAGTTGTCTTTGTTTTTCCCCGCCCTCCCGCCCTTTTTCTTCAGTGATTGGGTTTCATCCAACTGCATTTCATATCAGTGATGCTTCCGCTATCTCTTCTTTCTGTCGTAACCGGTAATTCATCGTGAAGATTCTCAGGAGCTTCATGTCATATTTGTTCAATTTTGTCATCCTTATCGGCGAATTTAATTCAGCTATTCGTGTTCATCATATCCTTTTCGTGCTTGTAATTCTTTCCTATGTTGGAGATTCGTTTCAGCCTATCTTGTTTATTCAGTTATTGCTATTCCATCCGGAGCATTGAAGATGTCTCGGACTTTCGTGTTTTCAATTCTTTTAATTATTTGGTGTGCTAACCTCATCTAGTATTCTTATTCCGGTGCAATATCTCTCGTTTTAGCAATTGTTTCAACGGTGGTTTCTTTGAGTGGGCCCATAACCCACAGGTTCTTTCCCAGGATCTTACCTGGCTCCTTAATCTTTTCCGGAGGTCTTTAATTCTTTTCAACTATGACGTATGTGTGATTTCGCCGGTCATATTCATTCTTCAAGTTCAATTGGAGTTAATTCTCATATTTGGCTCAACCTTGCATTCTTCATTATTCCGGAGGTCTCGGTAATTCTTGGTGTTGTTCTCGATCATTCTCAGTTTGCAAATTTGAAGGAGTGTTTTTCTCGAATCTTGGTTCATTCTCTTGGATATTCTTCATTTCAGCTTGGTGTCGTCATCTTATTTGTTCCAATCATGAGTATCCCTTTCTTGCTATCCGGTGCATTTCTGAGTTGTTTTTATTTCTCGTTCCTCCGAAGGCCGTCATTTCAGAAGACTTTTTCGTTCTCAGCTTTCAGCTTTTATCCTCAAATCTTCTGATTGTTGTCTCTTCGTTCGTCTCTCAATTATTTTGGTGTCTTGGTTAAATTTCTCTCTCAGGTGGGTCAAGATCTCTTCATTCTCATGTTTATCCATGCTTTCTTGGTATTCCCATTCAATTGGAATTCTTACCCGTGCTTCTTTCTTTTTGGCTTCAAGTGGTGCTTATCTCTCTGCCTCTTCTGGATTCATTTTTAGAGGAATAAGTTGTATGCTAGATCCATTGCTTGTCATCAATTATACTTGATGAAGGATGAGCATAACATAATTCTTATTGTTCTTCCTTCTTCCAAGTGATTTCAATTCTTCTTCCGGAGTGGCTCATGATATCAATTCGTTTCTCAAGTGCCTATATTTCTTTTTCGGAGTCTCAAGTTCTTTTTAGTATCTCTTTGTGAGGCTTCATCTAAATCTTGGCAGGTCATAATCATATTCTTTTCTACCACCATATCCTTGCATCGTTCATTCGTATACGGAGGTCCTTCTTCGTGGTTCATCAAGGATATGATTTTCTCAAAGTGTTCTTCAAGATTCTTGTCAGGTTACCTCAAGTATCCTTTCTCTTGCGTTTCTATGTGTATTTTTTTCTTCCTTTGTCCTTTGAGGTGGTATTATAGCCTTCTTGTTAGTGTAGGAGTATCGAAGAGATTTCCTTTCAAGAATGAGATAATTAAACCCACCAATTCCTTGATCATGAGATATCTGCAACCCATGATTTCTTCATTGAGCTATCTTGGTTTGGATTTCACCTAAAGCTTTTCCTATGGATTGTTGCTATCATGGCGCTTGTCATTAATCCAAGTTCTCAATGCATCCTTTTGGTGTAAGAATTGTTCTTATCTTGTTGCTCCCGATACGTCCTTGTTTCTTTTAGTGGTTGTTTGTCACCTCATATTTGTTGAGATGATTTTCATAAGCCCACTACTATCTTGTTATTTTCATTGTTGGTTTTCCAACTACTCCGTCTATTCTTCTATCAGGAGGCTCTTCAATTCTATTGTGATGATAGTTGACATTCTTTTCCTCATTCTCTTCTTCTGCTTGAGCTAGTTCATATTCTATTGTTCCGGAGGCATTGTGATGATGCTCATTTGGGTCAATCTTGTTGTTCTTTCAAGATCATGGTGTTCCCTTGCTCTATTTAGTTGTTTGTTATGAATATTGTGTAATTCTCTCTTCTTATCGATTTTTTTTGACCCATTTTCCTACCGAAGTGCTGCCGAAAATTTCCGTGAATTCCGGCTTCTTTCTCATGTCATTCCTCAACTCCTTGCAACCTTCAAGGGTCGTGGGTTTCACTCGTTTGTCAAAGAAGCGACTAAATTTTTACCGCTTGTTCTTTCTCATCCTCCTCCCCCTTTCATTCTTCGATCTCGGGGCGAGATCTTCTTGTAGTGTGGGAGAGTTGTGACAGCCCGAGACCGACGTTCTAGAAGATTCCCCCTTCTTTTCCGTTTTCGTCGTGTGATTAGAAGTATTCGTTGCATCGTCATGTAGTTGCATCATCGCATCATGCATGGCATCATGTCATCGGTGTTTTGTCGGTGTTGCTTGTTGCTTTGTGTTGTTGGGTGTTAGTGTTTCGTGAGTGTAGTCGTTTGTTGGCGCGATGAGAGAGGGAGCGTGAGAGCCGCCGTTAAACCCCGTTGCACCGCCGACCTAAACCTTCTCCCCTCCTCTCCCCTCCTAAGTTGTTTTGTGGTTTTGCTAAATATTTCCAACTTTACCCCTCTTCCAAAATATTCGTCTTCTTCAAAAAATCCTTTTATTAAACGTAGGGGCAACCCTTAGGTTTTAATTTTAACTCTCTGTTTGTCTTATTTTAAAACCCTACCATTTTATTTTCTCTTTTAAAAGACTCTTGTTTATCCTTTAAATAGAGAGGTTTTATTTAATTCCTTAAAAAAAAGGGTTATTTTTTATTTTCTTGTTAAAAGAGTTTTAATTTAATTCTTCAAAAGGGTTCTGATTTTTAATTCTTTTAAGAAGGGTTTTATTTTAAATCTTAAAAGGGGTTTCATTTTATTGTTTAAAAATGCCCAAGCTACTTTAGAGTTGGGGTATAATTTTCAAAAGGGGTAAAACATTTACTTTATTCTTTTCTCTGTGTTAAAAAGCCTTTCTTTAATTTTGAGTTCTGTTTTAAAAAAAGTTAAAAAAAACATCTGGGGGAGGACCCAGGCCAAGACCCAGCCGGCCAAGGCCCAGGCCTCCCCTCGCTAGCCTGCCCTAGCCCCAGCGCCTCGCCCTCCCCGTGCTCCTCCTCCTGTCGTCCTGTCCGAGTGGCCGCCGCCTCGCCTCTGTCCCGCGTGTGCGCCGCCTCCTCCTCCTCCCGCGTCGCGCCGCCGCCTCCTCCTCCCGAGCCGCGCGTCCGCGTCGTCATGGACGCCTCCTTCCTCGTCGAGCCGGCCCCGCCGCCCTCGCCTGCGGACCTGCGCCGCCCCGTGGACGCCTCCTCCTCCTCGAGCCGCGCCGCCTCGCCCCAGCGCCGGCCTCCGCCCTGCCGTCGCCTGCGCTCGCCCGCGCCTCGGCCCGTCGCCGTCATGGCCGCGCCGTCAGCGAGCCGCCCCGCGCGCCGCCCTGTCGTGCCCGCCGCCAGGGGCTCCCCTCCGCCGTCGCGCGCGCCTCCTCTGGCCTCCGGTGGTCGCCGCCCTGCTGCTGCCTGCTCTCGCCCTCGCCCTCGAGCAGCCCCAGCCCGCGCCTCGCCTCCAGGCCACGAGCTGCCGTTGCCCTCGCCCTGCAGCGCCGTCGTCTCAGCGCGCCAGTAGCGCCTCGCGCCTCCCCGTCGCCTCCATGCTCGCCTCCGGCCGCCCCGCTGCCTGCGCTCTCTGCCGCTGCCTGGCCGAGCCGCTGTGCTCTTGCTGCTTGCTGCTTGCTGTTGCAGTCTATAGCTGCCCATGTGCCATAGTAGTTGCTGCTGCCCATGCCGCACCGAGGTAGCACGCCGCGGTGCCACGGCCTCTCGTTTTGCTGTTGCTCGCGCTGATGCACCGTTGCTGTTTGCATGCTACTGCCAGAGGGCTTGCTGTTTTGCTGCTGCCGCTGGTGCTTGCGTTTGCTGTTGCTGTCCCATGCTGCTGTGCTTGCTGTCGCTGCTGCCTTGCGGATGCATGCGTGGTGTTGTAGCTAACCTGAGCCGATTTTGTTGATGTTTGTTTGTGCCGCGTTGCCTGCCTATAGTTGATGCATGCTAGTTGCTTGCCTGTGCGCCTTAAGCCGTTGCCTGCTTGCTGTTTTGCTGCTGGCTATAGATTCTGTTTTGCTGCTGCTTGACGTGTCGCTAGCCGCCTGTTGCCGCTGTTTTGCTTGCTGTGCCATAGCTGCTGGACTTTGCCGTTGATGCCTTTGCTTAGCTGCACTTGTAGTGGCAGGTGTAGTCGCGTCCTGCTGCTAGGTAGATGCGGGCTGTAGGTGATTTCCCTGCTAGTTGTTGTTTGTGTTGGAATTATGCCCTAGAGGCAATAATAAATGTATAGTTGTTATTATAATTCCTGTATCAAGATAATAGTTTATTATCCATGCTATAATTGTATTGAATGAAGACTCATTTACATGTGTGGATACATAGACAAAACACCGTCCCTAGCATGCCTCTAGTTGGCTAGCCAGTTGATCAATGATAGTCAGTGTCTTCTAATTATGAACAAGGTGTTGTTGCTTGATAACTGGATCACGTCATTGGGAGAATCACGTGATGGACTAGACCCAAACTAATAGACGTAGCATGTTGATCGTGTCATTTTGTTGCTACTGTTTTCTGCGTGTCAAGTATTTATTCCTATGACCATGAGATCATATAACTCACTAACACCGGAGGAATGCTTTGTGTGTATCAAACGTCGCAACGTAACTGGGTGACTATAAAGATGCTCTACAGGTATCTCCGAAGGTGTTAGTTGAGTTAGTATGGATCAAGACTGGGATTTGTCACTCCGTGTGACGGAGAGGTATCTCGGGGCCCACTCGGTAATACAACATCACACACAAGCCTTGCAAGCAATGTGACTTAGTGTAAGTTGCGGGATCTTGTATTACGGAACGAGTAAAGAGACTTGCCGGTAAACGAGGTTGAAATAGGTATACGGATACCGACGATCGAATCTCGGGCAAGTAACATACCGAAGGACAAAGGGAATGACGTACGGGATTATACGAATCCTTGGCACTGAGGTTCAAACGATAAGATCTTCGTAGAATATGTAGGATCCAATATGGGCATCCAGGTCCCGCTGTTGGATATTGACCGAGGAGTCTCTCGGGTCATGTCTACATAGTTCTCGAACCCGCAGGGTCTGCACACTTAAGGTTCGACGTTGTTTTATGCGTATTTGAGTTATATGGTTGGTTACCGAATGTTGTTCGGAGTCCCGGATGAGATCACGGACGTCACGAGGGTTTCCGGAATAGTCCGGAAACGAAGATTGATATATAGGATGACCTCATTTGATTACCGGAAGGTTTTCAGAGTTACCGGGAATGTAGCGGGAATGACGAATGGGTTCCGGGAGTTCACCGGAGGGGGGCAACCCACTCCGGGGAAGCCCATAGGCATTTGGGGGGGTCACACCAGCCCTTAGTGGGCTGGTGGGACAGCCCACCAATCCCCTATGCGCCAAGATAGAAAAAATCAAAGGAAAGGAAAAAAAAAGGGAAGAAGTGGGAAAGGGGAAGGACTCCCTCCCACCAAACCAAGTAGGACTCGGTTTGGGGGGGGGGGGAGAGTCCTCCCCCTGGCTCGGCCGACCCCTTGGGGATCCCTTGGACCCCAAGGCAAGGTCCCCCTCCCTCCTCCTATATATATGGGGCTTTTAGGGCAGATTTGAGACGACTTTCTCACGGCTGCCCGACCACATATCTCCATAGTTTTTCCTCTAGATCGTGTTTCTGCGGAGCTCGGGCGGAGCCCTGCTGAGACAAGATCATCACCAACCTCCGGAGTGCCGTCACGCTGCCGGAGAACTCTTCTACCTCTCCGTCTCTCTTGCTGGATCAAGAAGGCCGAGATCATCGTCGAGCTGTACGCGTGCTGAACGCGGAGGTGCCGTCCGTTCGGTACTAGATCGTGGGACTGATCGCGGGATTGTTCGCGGGGCGGATCGAGGGACGTGAGGACGTTCCACTACATCAACCGCGTTCTCTAAACGCTTCTGCTGTACGATCTACAAGGGTATGTAGATCGCTCATCCCCTCTCGTAGATGGACATCACCATGATAGGTCTTCGTGCGCGTAGGAAATTTTTTGTTTCCCTTGCGACGTTCCCCAACAGTGGCATCATGAGCTAGGTTCATGCATAGATGTCTTCTCGAGTAGAACACAAAAGGTTTTGTGGGCGGTGATGTGCGTTTTGCTGCCCTCCTTAGTCTTTTCTTGATTCCGCGGTATTGTTGGATCGAAGCGGCTTGGACCGACATTACTCATACGCTTACGAGAGACTGGTTTCATCGTTACGAGTAACCCCCTTTGCTCAAAGATGACTGGCAAGTGACGGTTTCTCCAACTTTAGTTGAATCGGATTTGACCGAGGAGGTCCTTGGATGAGGTTAAATAGCAACTCATATATCTCCGTTGTGGTGTTTGCGTAAGTAAGATGCGATCCTACTAGATGCCCTTGGTCACCACGTAAAACATGCAACAACAAAATTAGAGGACGTCTAACTTGTTTTTGCAGGGTATGATTGTGATGTGATATGGCCAATGATGTGATGTGATATATTGGATGTATGAGATGATCATGTTGTAATAGAAATATCGACTTGCACGTCGATGGTACGGCAACCGGCAGGAGCCATAGGGTTGTCTTTATACTAACATATGTGCTTGCAGATGCGTTTACTATTTTGCTAGGATGTAGCTTTAGTAGTAATAGCATAAGTAGCACGACAACCCCGATGGCAACACGTTGATGGATGATCATGGTGTGGCGCCGGTGACAAGAAGATCGTGCCGATGCTTTGGTGATGGAGATCAAGAAGCACGTGATGATGGCCATATCATGTCACTTATGAATTGCATGTGATGTTAATCCTTTTATGCACCTTATTTTGCTTAGAACGACGGTAGCATTATAAGGTGATCTCTCACTAAAATTTCAAGACGAAATTGTGTTCTCCCCGACTGTGCACCGTTGCTACAGTTCGTCGTTTCGAGACACCACGTGATGATCGGGTGTGATAGACTCAACGTTCACATACAACGGGTGCAAAACGGTTGCGCACGCGGAACACTCGGGTTAAGCTTGACGAGCCTAGCATGTGCAGACATGGCCTCGGAACACATGAGACCGAAAGGTCGATCATGAATCATATAGCTGATATGATTAGCATAGGGATGCTTACCACTGAAACTACTCTCGACTCACGTGATGATCGGACTTGGGATAGTGCAAGTGGATCATGAACCACTCAAATGACTAGAGAGATGTACTTTTTGAGTGGGAGTTTAGCATATAATTTGATTAAGTTGAACTCTAATTATCTTGAACATAGTCTAAGTCCACTTTGAATATGTTTGTGTTGTAGATCATGGCTCACGCAAGTGTCATCCTGAATTTTAATACGTTCCTAGAGAAAGCTAAGTTGAAAGATGATGGAAGCAACTTTGTAGACTGGGCTCGTAATCTTAAGCTAATCTTACAAGCTGGAAAGAAGGATTATGTCCTTAATGCTGCGCTAGGAGAGGAACCACCTGCTACGGCTGATCAGGATGTTAAGAACGCTTGGTTAGCACGTAAGGAGGACTACTCAATAGTTCAATGTGCAGTCTTGTATGGCCTAGAACCGGGACTTCAACGTCGCTTTGAGCGTCATGGAGCATTTGAGATGTTCCAGGAGTTGAAGTTTATCTTTCAGAAGAACGCCCGGATCGAGAGGTATGAGACCTCCGATAAATTCTATGCTTGCAAGATGGAGGAAAACTCGTCTGTCAGTGAACATGTGCTCAAAATGTCTGGGTACTCAAACCGTCTAGCTGAACTGGGGATTGAACTCCCGCAAGAAGCTATCACTGACAGAATCCTTCAATCACTGCCGCCAAGCTATAAAGGCTTTGTGTTGAACTACAACATGCAAGGGATGAACAAGTCTCCCGGCGAGTTGTTTGCGATGCTAAAAGTCGCAGAGTCTGAACTCCGTAAAGAGCATCAAGTGTTGATGGTGAGCAAGACCACTAGTTTCAAGAGAAACGGCAAAGGCAAGAAGGGCAATTCGAAGAAGAGCGGCAAGCCTGTTGCCAATCCGCCGAAGAAACCCAAGGCTAGACCTAAGCCTGAAACAGAGTGCTTCTATTGCAAGGGTATGGGTCACTGGAAGCGCAATTGCCCCAAGTATCTGGCAGATAAGAAGGCGGGCAAAGAAAAATCAGGTATATTTGATATACATGTTATTGATGTGTACTTAACCGGCTCTCGTAGTAGTGCCTGGGTATTTGATACCGGTTCTGTTGCTCACATTTGCAACTCGAAGCAGGAACTGCGGAATAGACGAAGGCTGGCAAAAGACGAAGTGACGATGCGCGTAGGAAACGATTCCAAGGTTGATGCAATCGCCGTCGGCACAGTGTCACTTCAACTACCATCGGGATTAGTGATGAACTTAAATCATTGTTATTTAGTGCCTGCGTTGAGCATGAACATTATATCTGGATCTTGTTTATTGCGAGACGGTTACTCTTTTAAGTCTGAGAATAATGGTTGTTCTATTTCTATGAGTAACATCTTTTATGGTCATGCACCGAATGTGAGAGGATTGTTCATATTGAATCTTGATAGAGATACGCATATACATAACATTGAGACCAAAAGAGTTAGAGTAAACAATGATAGCGCCATATTTTTGTGGCACTGCCGCTTGGGTCATATTGGTGTAAAGCGCATGAAGAAACTCCATGCTGATGGACTTTTGGAGTCACTTGACTTTGATTCACTTGACACGTGCGAACCATGCCTCATGGGCAAAATGACTAAGACTCCGTTCTCCGGAACAATGGAGCGTGCAAGTGACTTGTTGGAAATCATACATACCGATGTGTGTGGTCCAATGAGCGTGGAGGCACGCGGCGGATATCGTTATTTTCTCACCTTCACTGATGATTTAAGTAGATATGGTTATGTCTACTTGATGAAGCACAAGTCTGAAACATTTGAAAAGTTCAAGCAATTTCAGAGTGAAGTGGAAAATCATCGTAACAAGAAGATCAAGTTCCTACGGTCTGATCGTGGGGGTGAATATCTGAGTTTCGAGTTTGGTACTCACTTAAGACAATGTGGAATTGTTTCGCAGTTGACACCGCCTGGAACACCACAGCGTAATGGTGTGTCCGAACGTCGTAATCGTACTTTGTTAGAGATGGTGCGATCTATGATGTCTCTTACTGATTTGCCGTTATCATTTTGGGGTTATGCATTAGAAACAGCTGCATTCACTTTAAATAGGGCACCATCGAAATCCGTTGAGACGACACCATACGAACTGTGGTATGGCAAAAGACCAAAGTTGTCGTTTCTTAAAGTTTGGGGATGTGATGCTTATGTCAAAAAGCTTCAGCCTGAAAAGCTGGAACCCAAAGCGGAAAAGTGCGTCTTCATAGGTTACCCGAAAGAGACAGTTGGGTACACCTTCTATCTCAAATCCGAGGGCAAAGTGTTTGTTGCTAAGAACGGAACTTTTCTCGAGAAGGAGTTTCTCTCGAGAGAATTGAGTGGGAGGAAGATAGAACTTGACGAGGTTGTCGAACCTCTCATCCCTCTGGATGGTGGCGCAGGGCAAGGGGAAACCCCTGTCGTTGCGACGCCGGTTGAGGAGGAAGTCAATGATGATGATCATGAAACTCCGGTACAAGTTCCTATCGAACCACGCAGGTCGACGAGACCACCTGCTGCTCCAGAGTGGTACGGTAATCCCGTTTTGTCAATCATGTTGTTAGACAACAATGAACCTGCAAATTATGAAGAAGCAATGGTGGGCCCAGATTCCAACAAATGGCTGGAAGCCATGAAATCCGAGATAGGATCCATGTATGAGAACAAAGTGTGGACTTTGGAGATACTGCCTGAGGGCCGCAAGGCTATTCAGAACAAATGGATCTTTAAGAAGAAGACGGACGCTGACGGTAATGTGACCGTTTATAAAGCTCGACTTGTGGCAAAGGGTTTTTCACAAGTTCCAGGAATTGACTATGATGAGACTTTCTCTCCCGTAGCGATGCTTAAGTCCGTCAGAATCATGTTAGCAATAGCTGCATTTTTCGATTATGAAATCTGGCAGATGGATGTCAAAACGGCGTTCCTTAACGGTTTCCTTAAGGAAGAGTTGTATATGATGCAACCCGAAGGTTTTGTCGATCCTAAAAATGCTGACAAGGTGTGCAAGCTCCAGCGATCCATTTATGGACTGGTGCAAGCATCTCGGAGTTGGAACAAACGCTTTGATGAGGTGATCAAAGCATTTGGGTTTATACAAGTGGTTGGAGAATCTTGTATTTACAAGAAAGTGAGTGGGAGCTCTGTGGCGTTTCTAATATTATATGTGGATGACATATTACTGATTGGAAACAACGTAGAGCTTTTGGAGAGCATAAAAGGTTACTTGAATAAAAGTTTCTCTATGAAGGACCTAGGAGAAGCTGCTTACATTCTAGGCATTAAGATCTATAGGGATAGATCAAAACGCCTGATAGGACTTTCACAAAGCACATACCTTGATAAAGTTTTGAAGAGGTTCAAAATGGAACAGTCCAAGAAAGGGTTCTTGCCAGTGTTACAAGGTACGAGATTGAGTAAGACTCAGTGCCCAGCAACTGATGAAGATAGAGAGCATATGCGCTCCGTCCCCTATGCTTCAGCCATAGGTTCTATCATGTATGCGATGCTGTGCACTAGACCGGATATTAGCCTGGCCATAAGTATGGCAGGCAGGTTCCAGAGTAATCCAGGAGTGGATCACTGGACAGCGGTCAAGAATATCCTAAAGTACCTGAAAAGGACTAAGGAGATGTTTCTCGTGTATGGAGGTGACGAAGAGCTCGCCGTAAAAGGTTACGTCGATGCAAGCTTTGACACAGATCCGGACAACTCTAAGTCGCAAACCGGATACGTATTTATTCTTAATGGGGGTGCAGTAAGCTGGTGCAGTTCCAAGCAAAGCGTCGTAGCAGATTCTACATGTGAAGCGGAGTACATGGCTGCCTCGGAGGCGGCTAAGGAGGGTGTCTGGATGAAGCAGTTCATGACGGATCTTGGAGTGGTGCCAAGTGCACTGGATCCAATAACCTTGTTCTATGACAACACTGGTGCCATTGCCTTAGCAAAGGAACCAAGGTTTCACAAGAAGACCAGACACATCAAACGACGCTTCAACCTCATCCGCGACTACGTCGAGGAGGAGGACATAAATATATGCAAGGTGCACACGGATCTGAATGTAGCAGACCCGCTGACTAAACCTCTTCCACGGCCAAAACATGATCGACACCAGAACTGTATGGGTGTTAGATTTATTACAATGTAATTCACATGGTGATGTGAGGGCTAGATTATTGACTCTAGTGCAAGTGGGAGACTGTTGGAATTATGCCCTAGAGGCAATAATAAATGTATAGTTGTTATTATAATTCCTGTATCAAGATAATAGTTTATTATCCATGCTATAATTGTATTGAATGAAGACTCATTTACATGTGTGGATACATAGACAAAACACCGTCCCTAGCATGCCTCTAGTTGGCTAGCCAGTTGATCAATGATAGTCAGTGTCTTCTGATTATGAACAAGGTGTTGTTGCTTGATAACTGGATCACGTCATTGGGAGAATCACGTGATGGACTAGACCCAAACTAATAGACGTAGCATGTTGATCGTGTCATTTTGTTGCTACTGTTTTCTGCATGTCAAGTATTTATTCCTATGACCATGAGATCATATAACTCACTGACACCGGAGGAATGCTTTGTGTGTATCAAACGTCGCAACGTAACTGGGTGACTATAAAGATGCTCTACAGGTATCTCCGAAGGTGTTAGTTGAGTTAGTATGGATCAAGACTGGGATTTGTCACTCCGTGTGACGGAGAGGTATCTCGGGGCCCACTCGGTAATACAACATCACACACAAGCCTTGCAAGCAATGTAACTTAGTGTAAGTTGCGGGATCTTGTATTACGGAACGAGTAAAGAGACTTGCCGGTAAACGAGGTTGAAATAGGTATACGGATACCGACGATCGAATCTCGGGCAAGTAACATACCGAAGGACAAAGGGAATGACGTACGGGATTATACGAATCCTTGGCACTGAGGTTCAAACGATAAGATCTTCGTAGAATATGTAGGATCCAATATGGGCATCCAGGTCCCGCTGTTGGATATTGACCGAGGAGTCTCTCGGGTCATGTCTACATAGTTCTCGAACCCGCAGGGTCTGCACACTTAAGGTTCGACGTTGTTTTATGCGTATTTGAGTTATATGGTTGGTTACCGAATGTTGTTCGGAGTCCCGGATGAGATCACGAACGTCACGAGGGTTTCCGGAATAGTCCGGAAACGAAGATTGATATACAGGATGACCTCATTTGATTACCGGAAGGTTTTCGGAGTTACCGGGAATGTACCGGGAATGACGAATGGGTTCCGGGAGTTCACCGGAGGGTGGCAACCCACTCCGGGGAAGCCCATAGGCATTTGGGGGGGTCACACCAGCCCTTAGTGGGCTGGTGGGACAGCCCACCAATCCCCTATGCGCCAAGAGAGAGAAAATCAAAGGAAAGGAAAAAAAAAGGGAAGAAGTGGGAAAGGGGAAGGACTCCCTCCCACCAAACCAAGTAGGACTCGGTTTGGGGGGGGGGGGGGAGAGTCCTCCCCACTGGCTCGGCCGACCCCTTGGGGATCCCTTGGACCCCAAGGCAAGGTCCCCCTCCCTCCTCCTATATATATGGGGCTTTTAGGGCAGATTTGAGACGACTTTCTCACGGCTGCCCGACCACATATCTCCATAGTTTTTCCTCTAGATCGTGTTTCTGCGGAGCTCGGGCGGAGCCCTGCTGAGACAAGATCATCACCAACCTCCGGAGCGCCGTCACGCTGCCGGAGAACTCTTCTACCTCTCCGTCTCTCTTGCTGGATCAAGAAGGCCGAGATCATCGTCGAGCTGTACGTGTGCTGAACGCGGAGGTGCCGTCCGTTCGGTACTAGATCGTGGGACTGATCGCGGGATTGTTCGCGGGGCGGATCGAGGGACGTGAGGACGTTCCACTACATCAACCGCGTTCTCTAAACGCTTCTGCTGTACGATCTACAAGGGTATGTAGATCGCTCATCCCCTCTCGTAGATGGACATCACCATGATAGGTCTTCGTGCGCGTAGGAAATTTTTTGTTTCCCTTGAGACGTTCCCCAACAGTTTGCCGAGGCTGCTGCCGCTCGCGCCTTTGATGCTAGTTGAGGTTGCTTGCCTGCCGCCATCGCTGTCGTAGCTGCTGTAGTCGTGTCGCCGCTGTCGCTGGTTGCCGTCGCTGCGTGCATGATCACCGCCTTCGTGGGTCCTCGACAAGATCGTCGAGCACCACGACGCCCCGACGACCCCCGGACATCCACGGATTCGTGAACGACTACTGACGCCGAAGACCGTCTGCCGACGCCAAGAGTACGACTACCGTCGACAAGCCCGTGTACCACTACTTCAACTACCGGCGCGTGAACGTCTACTTCCACGACGACCACGACGCCCGCTTCGACCGAACCCCTCCGACTCGCACGCGTCGAAGGTATACCGATGGGACATGTCATGTACCGTGTGCTATTGGTGTACGGATGTGTGTGTTGTACAAGTCGAATGCATATATGCACCGTTTTATGCACCGTTTGTTTGCGCCGTTTATTTGCCGAGCACGTCGTCTTCCTTTTCGTCGAGCCATCGACACATGGGAACCCGGGATACGGGATCACCCCATCGTTATTTTCCATTCCCGCACGCGTTCGTATACGTTGGCACCGGTTTCTCCTCGAGTTAGCGGGAACCGGAACGTTGCCGTGGCATCGTTTCCGACTCGCCGCCTTGTGTTCCTCTCGCTCGCCATGGCATCACCATGCTTATTTCCCTCCTTGTCGTGATGTGTTGAACTCTCATGCATGAAGCATTCATGGCATATGATTTTGTGTTGCTTGTTCTTGTGCCGTAGCCCCGTTCAAAGTCCGACGTGCTGTCGACTAGGTTGTCATGTAGGTTCATCGCTTCACCCGTGCCATGATAACAACATTTAATATTGTCGTGATAATTAACGGGAGTTAATTAAATATTTAAACGTGGAGTTTCGTCGATATGCAACCCGTTGCATATCGAGCTTCATTTAATGTGTAGTGTAAGTGTGAGGTGTTTTGCCGTGCCATCCCGTGCATCGATGACCTGTTCATGCATCATATTAGGGTTGCATCATGTCTTGCTTTGTGGTGGTGAAAACTTGTGTTGATGTTTGTTTCCGGTTTCCTCCGTCTCGATAGAGTTCCGCAAGCGTGTCGGAATGTGAGGACCGTTCGACTACGTCGGTTCGCTGACTTCACCGAGTTGTTCTTCTTCCAAGCGGGATCTCAGGCAAGATGATCATTTCCCCAGATACCATTACTATCATTGCCATGCTAGTTATTTCGTTGCTACCGTTTACGTCTCGTTGCCTACCACCTGTTAAATATCAGCCTCTCAACAATGCCATGATCACCTTCAACCTGTTCGACCTAGCAAACCACTGAATGGCTATGTTACTGCTTGCTTAACCCTGTTGATAGCGTTGCTAGTTGCAGGTGCAGTTGCTTCCATGCAAAGCATGGGTTCCTTGTTATATCACCATATTAATGCTATTTAATTTAATGCACCTATATACTTGGTAAAAGGTGGAAGGCTCGGCCTCTCTAGCCTGGTGTTTTGTTCCACCTTTGCCCCCTTAGTTTCGGCTACCGGTGTTATGTTCCATAAACAAGCGCTCCTAACATGATCGGGGTTGTTATGGGGACCCCCTTGATAATTCGTTTAAGATTAAAGCTGGTCTGGCAAGGCCCAACTTTGGTACTACATTTTGCCTAATCACTAATGAACTGCATAGGGAGTAATTAACCCGAGGAAATTTAATCAACCCCCGGGCCAGTGCTCCTCATGAGTGTTGGCCCCACCTGAGCGATGTCCGGTGCCCCTCTGGTCACCCGGAGGTTTAGCGATCCCGACGTCTAGCTCATCCGCCGTGTCCTGAGAACGAGGTACGCGACTCCTATCGGGATCGTCGACACGTCGGGCGGCCTTGCTGGATTAGTTTTACGTTTGACGAGATATCTTGTGCATCGGGATTCCGGTGATGCTTTGGGTAATCTCAGAGTTGAGGTTTTCCACTAGGGAATCCGACGAGATCGCGAGCTTCATGATTGAGGATTTCTATGCGGTTTGTGGTAATTTGTGATGGACTAGTTGGAGCACCCCTGCAGGGTTAAATCTTTCGGAAAGCCGTGCCCGCGGTTATGTGGCAACGTGGAAACTTTGTTTAACACTGGTTATAGATAACTTGAAGTTAACTTAATTAAAATATGCCAACTGTGTGCGTAACCGTGACTGTCTCTTTCGTGAGTTCCTTCTCCGATCGAGGACACGGTGGGGTTATGTCTGACGTAGGTAGGTGTTCAGGATCATTGATTTGATCACCAGTAGACACGTCCGTAGGCGTAGATCTTCCCCCTCTTATTTCTTGTATTCGTAAGTTAGCCACCATACATGTGCTTAGCCGCTGCTGCAACCTCACCACTTAACCATACCTCACCCATTAAGCTTTGCTAGTCTTGATACCTTTGGAAATGAGATTGCTGAGTCCCCTATGGCTCACAGATTACTACAACACCAGTTGCAGGTACAGGTAAAGGTTACGTGACGCGAGCGCGTTGATTGTTCATTTGGAGTTGCTTCTTCTTCTTCTTCTTCTTCATCGATCTAGGATGGGTTCCAGGCCGGCAGCCTGGGATAGCAAGGATGGACGTCGTTCTTCTTTTGTCGTTTGTTTTCGTCCGTAGTCGGACCCTGTTCTTACCCTTGATGTTTATGTAATGTACTGATGTGACTCTGATGTAGCTTGTGGCGAGTGTAAGCCAACTCTTTATATATTTCTTCTTTTCAGTACATGTACTTGTAACGATATCCATTCTTGCGACACGACGAGATGCGCTTCTATCCCTGACGAGGCCCCCGTGCCAAATTGAGGATAGGGTCGCATCTTGGGCGTGACACACACACCTAAGGAAGTGTGGAATCGTTTCACAACTGATGCCGCCTGGCACACCGCAACGCAACGGAGTGTGTGAACATCGTAATCGCACTTTATTAGATATGGTACGATCTATGATGTCTCTTACCGACTTACCGCTATCATTTTGGGGATACGCATTAGAAACTGCAGCATTCACTTTAAATAGGGCACCGTCTAAATCCGTTGAGACGACACCGTATGAACTATGGTTTGGCAAGAAACCTAAGTTGTCGTTTCTTAAAGTTTGGGGTTGCGATGCTTATGTGAAGAAACTTCAACCAGAAAAGCTCGAACCCAAAGCGGAGAAATGCGTATTCATAGATACCCTAAGGAAACTATTGGGTATACCTTCTATCTTAGATACGAAGGTAAAATCTTTGTTGCCAAGAACGGATCCTTTCTAGAGAAAGAGTTTCTCTCGAAAGAAGTGAGTGGGAGGAAGGTAGAACTTGACGAGGTAATTACACCCCCTCTCGAACAGGATAGTAGCGCAGCGCGGGAAGTTGTTCCTGTGGCGCCTACACCAACTAAAGAGGAAGTTAATGATGATGATCATGAAGCTTCGGATCAAGTTACTACTAAACTGCGAAGGTCCACAAGGGCACTCTCCGCACCAGAGTGGTACGGCAACCCTGTGATGGAAATCATGTTGTTAGACAACGGTGAACCTTCGAATTATGAAGAAGCGATGGCGGGCCCGGATTCCAACAAATGGCTTGAAGCTATGAAATCCGAGATAGGATCCATGTATGAGAACAAAGTATGGACTTTGGTGGACTTGCCCGATGACCGGCGAGCCATAGAAAATAAATGGATCTTCAAGAAGAAGACTGATGCAAACGGTAATGTAACCGTTTATAAAGCTCGACTTGTCGCAAAGGGTTTTCGACAAATTCAAGGAGTTGACTACGAAGATACTTTCTCTCCCGTAGCGAAGCTGAAATCAGTCCGAATCATGTTAGCAATTGCCGCCTTTTATGATTATGAAATTTGGCAAATGGACGTCAAAACAGCGTTCTTTAACGGGAACCTTAAGGAAGAGTTGTATATGATGCAGCCAGAAGGTTTTGTCGACCCTAAGGGTGCTAACAAAGTGTGCAAGCTCCAGCGCTCCATCTATGGGCTGGTGCAAGCATCTCGGAGTTGGAACATTCGCTTTAATGAGGTGATTAAAGCGTTTGGGTTCATACAGGTTTATGGAGAAGCCTGTCTGTACAAGAAAGTGAGTGGGAGCTCTGTAGCTTTCCTCATACTGTATGTGGATGACATATTATTGATGGGAAACAATACAGAAATGTTGGAGAGCATAAAGGCCTGTTTGAATAAGAGTTTTTCAATGAAGGACCTTGGAGAAGCTGCATACATATTAGGCATCAAGATCTATAGAGATAGATCGAGATGCCTCATAGGTCTTTCGCAAAGCACATACCTTGACAAGATATTGAAGAAGTTCAATATGGAAAACTCAAAGAAAGGGTTCTTGCCAGTTTTGCAAGGTATGAGATTGAGTAAGACTCAGTCGCCGACCACGGCAGCAGATAGAGAGAAGATCAATTATGTCCCCTACGCTTCAGCCGTAGGCTCTCTTATGTATGCCATGCTGTGTACCAGACCTGATATAAACCTTGCCATAAGTTTGGTAGGGAGGTACCAAAGTGATCCCGGTATGGAACACTGGACAGCGGTCAAGAATATCCTTAAGTACCTGAAAAGGACTAAGGAAATGTTTCTCGTTTATGGAGGTGACGAAGAGCTCGTTGTAAAGGGTTACGCCGATGCTAGCTTCGACACAGATCCGGATGACTCTAAGTCACAGACCGGATATGTATATGTTTTAAATGGTGGGGCAGTAAGCTGGTGCAGCAGCAAGCAAGAAGTCGTGGCGGCATCTACATGTGAAGCGGAGTACATAGCTGCTTCAGAAGCGCCTCATGAAGAAATTTGGATGAAGGAGCTCATCACCGACCTTGGAGTGGTTCCAAGCGCGTCGGGTCCAATGACACTCTTCTGTGATAACACTGGGGCCATTGTCATAGCCAAGGAGCCCAGGTTTCACCGGAAGACGAAGCACATCAAACGCCGCTACAACTCCATCCAGGACCATGTCCAGAGTGGAGTAATAGATATTTGTAAAATACACACAGATCTGAATATTGCAGACCCGTTGACTAAACCTCTTCCACGAGCAAAACATGATCAACACCATAATGCTATGGGTGTTCGATACATCACAATGTAACTAGATTATTGACTCTAGTGCAAGTGGGAGACTGTTGGAAATATGCCCTAGAGGCAATAATAAAATGGTTATTATCATATTTCCTTGTTCATGATAATAGTCTATTGTTCATGCTATAATTGTATTAACAGGAAACAGTAATACATGTGTGAATAAATAGATCACAATGTGTCCCTAGCAAGCCTCTAGTTGGCTAGCTCGTTAGTCAATAGATGATCATGGTTTCCTGGTCATGGGCATTAGATGTCATTGATAACGGGATCACATCATTGGGAGAATGATGTGATGGACAAGACCCAATCCTAAGCATAGCACTAGATCGTATTGTTCGTATGCTAAAGATTTTCTAATGTCAAGCGTCTTTTCCTTCGACCTTGAGATTGTGCAACTCCCGGATACCGTAGGAGTGCTTTGGGTGTATCAAACGTCACAACGTAACTGGGTGACTATAAAGGTGCACTACGGGTATCTCTGAAAGTGTCTGTTGGGTTGGTACGAATCGAGATCGGGATTTGTCACTCCGTGTGACGGAGAGGTATCTCTGGGCCCACTCGGTAGAACATCATCATCAGCTCAATGTGACTAAGGAGTTGGTCACACATTGACGTGCTATGGAACGAGTAAAGAGACTTACCGGTAACGAGATTGAACAAGGTATAGGTATACCGAAGATCGAATCTCGCGCAAGTTCTATACCGACACACAAAGGGAATCGTATACGGGATTGATTGAATCCTTGACATCGTGGTTCATCCGATGAGATCATCGTGGTGCAAGTGGGAGCCACCATGGGTATCCAGACCCCGCTGATGGTTATTGGCCGGAGAGGCGTCTCGGTCATGTCTGCGTGTCTCCCGAACCCGTAGGGTCTACACACTTAAGGTTCGATGACGCTAGGGTTATAGGGAATTGTTATACGAGGTTACCGAAAGTTGTTTGGAGTCCCGGATGAGATCCCGGACGTCACGAGGAGCTCCGGAATGGTCCGGAGGTAAAGATTGATATATAGGATGGATGGTTTTGGACACTGGAAGTGTTTCGGGCGTCACCGGTAACGTACCGGGACCACCGGAGGTGGCCCCGGGGGTCCACCAAAGGGGGGAAACGACCCTAAGAGGCTAGATGGGCCAAGTGCGGGAGGGAACCAGCCCCTAGGTGGGCTGGTGCGCCTCCCACACCCAGCCCAATGCGCAAGTGGTGAGGAGAGGGGGCAACCCTAGGCGCAGGTGGGCCTTAGGCCCACCAGGTGGTGCGCCATCCCCTCCCACCCTAGCCGCCGCCCCCTTTCCCATCTGGTGGCTGCCGCACCACCTAGGGGGAACCCTAGGGGTGGCGCACCCCCTCCCCCTCCTCCTATAAATAGAGAGGGTTTTTGGCCCTTGGGACACAGACTTCTCCCTCTCCCTCGGCGCAGCCCTGCCCTTCTTCCTCCTCCTCTCTGCCGGTGCTTGGCGAAGCCCTGCCGGGAGACCTCGTCTCTCCATCGACACCATGCCATCATGCTGCTGGAGTTCTTCGCCAACCTCTCCCTCCTCCTTGTTGGATCAAGGTGTGGGAGACGTCACCGGGCTGCACGTGTGTTGAACGCGGAGGTGCCGTAGTTCGGCACTAGATCGGAATCGGTGCGAGTACGACTCCATCAACCGCGTTCTAGCAACGCTTCCGCTTAGCGATCTTCAAAGGTATGAAGATGCTCTTACACCTCTCTCGTTGCTGGTTTCTCCATAGGAAGATCTGAATATGCGTAGGAAAATGTTGAATTTATGCTACGTTACCTTACATTAGTAACGTAATCAACATCAACTAGGATATGAGTATACCCGTTGGATTTTGGAAAAGGTCCCATATAATCGAAGCCCCAAACATCAAATGGTTCAATGACAAGTGAATAATTCATAGGCATTTCCTGACGTTTACTGATATTACCTATTCTTTGACATTCGTCACAAGATAGGACAAACTTGCGGGTATCCTTGAAGAGAGTGGGCCAATAGAAACCTGATTGCAATACCTTGTGTGCAGTTCTATCTCCCGCATGGTGTCCTCCGTAAGCCTGGGAGTAACACTTCTGTAGGATCTGTCCCTGTTCATGTTCAGGTACACAACGTCTAATAACACCATCTACTCCTTCCTTATAAAGGTGAGGATCATCCTAAAAGTAATGTGTCAAATCAAAGAAGAATTTCTTCTTTTGCTGGTATGTAAAACTAGGTGGTATATATTTGGCAACGATATAATTTGCATAATCAGCATACCAGGGTGTACTACATGAAGTATTGATGACATTCAGTTGCTCATCACGAAAGCTATCATCAATAGGTTGTGGGTCATCAAGAACATTCTCCAACCTAGACAAGTTATCAGCTACGGGGTTCTCAGCACCCTTCCTATCGACAACATGCAAATCAAATTATTATAGCAAGAGAACCCATCTGATAAGTCTAGGTTTAGCATCTTTCTTTTCCATGAGATACTTAATAGCAGTTGTTAGAGCATCTATCTCCATATGTGGTTTTGGTAATTGATGACAATTCCTATAGACTAATGGTTGCCTTAAGTTATATTTATAGGATTTGTCCATAGGCACTTCTTGAAGTCCATCTGTTGGGTTCAAGGAGTTTATATGATGACCAAGATGGTATTCAAGGTATTATCCAATGAATGGTCATAGAGACACAAGGTTGATCAAGATCTCACACAAAGAGTAAACCAAGATGATCAACACACAAAGCGTACAAGATGTACCGAGAGGGATCAAGTGATCCCATGGTATGGTAAGCATTGTCCATTACATGTTTGTGTACTAACCCATGGTCTTTGTGAGAGTTCTATGTGGGGGTTAGGTGTGCTTCCATGGGCTTGCGTCAAAAGGAAGATCTCATACAACCCATGAAGGATGACATCAAGTGGTGATCGTCATCAAGATTGCGGTGTGCAAGTTCAAGTGGATCAACACGAATATATCATGCTTGATGCTTTCCGTCCATTGTGGTGGCAATGGACTTGTGAAGATATGCTGAAGAGTGGCTCACCCATAGTGTGTATGGGGGAGCAATCAACTAGTCTTCATCAAACCAACGCAATCAAGAAAGGTGGTCCATCTTGAGGTAGCCAAGATCATCGTCATCTAGCTCAATAGGACGAGGTGCAAGGTATAGGTTTGCCCTTGATAGGTTTTCCGTTTTCGGATAGATTGTCGTACTGTCAAGGGGGACTCTCAAGTGAATAGCTTGATCGTATCGTTCGTTGAGAGCTCAGACCATTTGCATCCTTGCATCATACTTCTTGGTTCTTGTTTGGTGTTTCTCTTTGTGAGTTTTAGAGCTTATGTTTATCTTCATGACAAGTTCGAGTTCATCGTAAACGGAGTCCATATGCATCTTCTATGATGTTTTCGATGTTGGGAGTTTTTACCGGTCTTATTTGAAGAAGGGTTCTCACCATTTTATTATGGGACTTTTTCTCACTTGCTTCTTATTGACATTTCTATCAAGATTGTATTATCCCATGTCATTAGCTTTCCAACAAACTTGGTTTCGTTGAATTCTGAGTCCGTATGCGAAAGTTACAGCAGTTTCAGTATCCACTGTTAGTACCGCTCCTGGTGCCAGCGGTAGTACCGCTCCTGTAGCGGTAGTACCGCCCCGAGAGCGGTAGTAATTTTTTACTACCGCTCCAGGAGTGGTAGTACCGCTCCGTCAGACTGTTTTTTGCATACTTTTTGGCCTCATCATGGTTGGTGAACCTACCGAGCGGTAGTACCGCTGTGTGCGGGCTGTGAGGCTTAACGGTTTTATTTTCCCCACCTATAAAAGGGGGTCTTCTTCCGCATTGAACCTTAGCTCTTTAGCTCGTGTTCTTCCCCCATTGTTGACCTTCTTCGAGCTTGCTAACTCTCAATCCCTCCAATGATTCTTGCTAGTTCTTGAGGGAAAAGAGAGAGGAGATCTAGTTCCACATTTGCACCAATCACTTTCTCCTCTAAGTGAGGGGAACCCCTTGGGTCTAGATCTTGGAGCTCTTCGTGTTCTTCTTTGTTCTTCCTCTCATTTTCCTCCCTAGCATTAGTTGCTTTGGTGGGATTTGGAGGAGAAGGACTTGGGCACTCCGTGTGCCCTTTCCATTGCATTAGTTGCATCGGTTTGAGTTCTCCATGGTGATACGTGGAAGTGAAGTTTGAGAAGCTTATTACCTTCGGTACTTAGTACCCTAGATATTGTTCTTCGTCGATGCTTTGGCGTCCTAGAAGCTTGGTGGTGTCTCAGAGCTCAATCATTGTGGTGTAAAGCTCCGGGCAAGCGTCGGGGTCTCCAATTAGGTTGTGGAGATTGCCCCGAGCAATTTGTATGGGTATCGGTGACCTCCCCCAAGGGTTCTCATTTGTACGGGTTCGGTGACCGCCCTCAAGGGTCCCTTAGTGGAATCACGACATCTTGCATTGTGCGAGAGCATGAGGAGATTACGGTGGCCTTATTTGCATCTTGGGGAGCATTGTGCCTCCACACCGCTCCAACGGAGATTAACATCCGCAAGGGTGTGAACTTTGGGATACATCATCGTCTCCGCGTGCCTCGGTTATCTCTTACCCGAACCCTTTACTTATGCACTTTACTTTGTGATAGCCATATTTTTTATTGTCATATATCTTGCTATCACTTAGTTGTTTATCTTGCTTAGCATAAGTTGTTGGTGCACAAAGGTGAGCCTAGTTGTTGTAGGTTTTGTGCTTGACAAATTAAACGTTAGTTTTGTTCCGCATTTGTTCAAGCCTAAACCGTAATTATTTTAAAGCGCCTATTCACCCCCCCCCTCTAGGCGACATCCATGTCCTTTCAATTGGTATCAGAGCTAGGTCTCTCTTTATTAGGCTTACTGACCTAGAGAGTAATGATGTCGACTGGGGGTTTAGGATTCACTGACACTCTTAGTTTCGATGGCACAAATTTTGATGTTTGGCTAATTCGCATGCTTAATCACTTTAGGGTCATGGACCCAAATTTAGAGCGAATTGTAGATATGGGGTTTTCTCCTCCAAAGGATTCTCAATATATATCTTTTGAGGATGAGAAAAACTCTTATCTCGATGCTCAAGCTTCTAATGTGCTTTTTGATGCTTTGAGCAATGTAGTTATATTTCAACTCTTTCCATTCCGGGATGCTCATGAGTTGTGGACAAAGCTTCAAGATAAATATGGTATGTCCAAGATTTGTGGGAATAATTGTTCTCCCTCCACCTCCGGCTGTGTGGTCTTCTCAACTTCATCTACTTCACCTACATATGGATTTCCACAAGGTAATGATATGGTGAGTAGTGGAGATCATTGCAATGATGATAGTGGGCTTATTGTTGATGATCCTTCATCCCTATATTATTGCAATGCTTCATCTTTGGGCATTAACACTTGGAGAACTCTAAATTTTTTACATGCTTGTGTTGATAGTCCTTGCATATCATGTAAAAACTGCTTGACTAAATCTCATGATGATATGCTTCCTATATCTTGTTGCCATGATAAAAATGTATATATTTCCTCGAGTTGTTGTGCTAACAATGTAGAGGAAATTCATCACTCCATGGAACAAGATGTGGCCTTGAATGATGCTTCAAGGGATCCTACATCATCATCTATTGTGACTCACGTTTGCCTTATGGCTAAGGCTTCAAAGGTATCTCCTACTTTGAATCCCAATATATCTCATGATGATGATGTTGATGATAATGGGATGAGGATAATGATGAAGAGAGTGATAATATTGCATCCTTAAAAATTAAGGGTGAAATCATTTTTAAATCTCTTTATAAGAATAAACTTGCTTGTTCCAACTTCTTGGAAATCATGTCTATTGCCACTGAGGGCAAGAAATACATTGAGGAGTTGGAAGCTCATCTTGAGGAGCATGAGGCCACCATTGAGACAATGGAAGGTCATGAGCATGATTACGCTAATGTGATCGCAGAGCTATCTCAAGCTCTTGAAAATGAACAAACCACCAAGGAATCTCTTGAGGAAACCTTTGCTCTAGAATTATCTAGATTAAAGGGATCCCATGATAGAGCTCTCGAGGTGGCTAATGATTTTAGAACTAAGAATGATAAGCTTGGAGTTGCACATGCTAAACTCCTTGAGGACTATGAGAACCTCAAAAATTGCTCAAGGGCTATTAAGAGTTCGCTCATCGAACTCACTGAGTCTCATGCTCAACTTGAAGCTTCATATGCTAAAGAGCTTTCCAAGGTGCCTTCTCCTCTTATTGCTAATGATGATGCTTGTGCTACTAACTCTACTTCTTGTGAAGCATCCATTTTAAAGGAGAATGTTGAGCTAAGGGCTCAACTTGAGTTGCTATCTAGCAATTATGGGAAATTGGAAGAAAGTCATGTAATGCTCACAAGCTCTCATGATGATCTTCTAGCATCCCATAATGCGCTAAAATTAGCTCATGAGGCTATTACTACCAAGGTAACATCAAGTGAGCCTCATGTGGACAATGGCACTACTTCTAGTCAAAATGCTATATTGCCATGTGCTAGTCCTCGTAATTCTTCTACTCATAATGTTGCTGCCTCTTGTGATGAATTACTTTCCTTGCCTTGTTGCTCTAACAATGAAGCTTATACTTCCTCTAGTACTTGTGTTGATACTAACCATGTAGAGGAAATCGAAGAGCTCAAGGCCCAAGTCACTTCTTTGAAGAAAGACTTGGAAAAGAGTCATGAAGGGATGTCCACACTCAACAATGTCTTGTGTGGGCAAAAATCCCTGAATGACAAAGATGGGCTTGGATTCAACTCCAACAAGAAGAAGAAGTCCAAAAACTTAAAGAAGAAGGGCTAAGAACAAGTCAAGAATTCGGCCAAGATTATTTGCTTCAAGTGCAAAATTGAAGGGTACCATGTTAGATCTTGCCCACTAAAGAAGAAGCCCCAAAGTCACAAGCAACAAGGGAACCGACCACAAGTTCAATCACCTACTCAACTACAAGTTGAAGAAAGGCCCCTTCCCAAGAAGACCCAAGCCAACACTCCTCATGTTGAGAAATCAATAGGGAAAAAAATTAAAGGGTAGATGTTGCTACTTATGTCGTGAGAAGGGTCACTTCGCTTCTTCTTGCACGAGAGGTAATTTATCCAACCCAATCATTATTGATGATATCTATTCTCTTGGGAAGGATAAGGTTGGCAATGTGTTTGCCAAGTTTGTTGGTACTCAAAGTGGTGTCAAGAAAAGTACCATTTGGGTTGCCAAGCCTATTGTGACTAACCTCTTAGGACCCAACGTGGTTGGGAACCAACAAGCTCAAACTTGATCAATAGGTGAATGTGGAGGACATTAGAGACTTGGATACATAATGAAGAATTAAGGGGTCTTCATAATTCATATTATCTCAAGCCAAGTCATTTGGATTATCGAGTTTCTATCTTATATCCAATGTGCCTCCTTACGGTAACTTGTACTTAAATTGTTTACATTGTTAGTTGCTTGCCCCTTTGCATGTTGTGGTTTTGTACCTTGCATGTGTTTGTATATGTTGTGCTTCCAACTTGCTTATCTTGAGTAATCGAGTATGTGTATGTTGGTTTGCATATCATGTACATGTGAGTCTTGTATTGAGCCTTTTTGCATCTTGTTTGTATCTTTGTTGGCTCTTGTGAGAGATTAATGGGTTATCCCATTGTGGGGGAGTGATGTGCTTTGCACACCTCACAATCCTATAAAAGTGTATACATGGGGAATACCACTTAGTATTGATATTTCAAGATTATCTAGTTTCTATGTGGTATGTCTTACTCATGAGAAATTCAAATTCTATATGGTCCATTAATTATCTCTTGTTGGTTTTAATTTGCCACTTGTTAATATTGTTGGTTTATCACATTTTGGGGGAGTAATATGCTATGTGCATATTACAAACCTAGAAAATGTGTACATTTGAGGTGTTGCCACTTAGTGTTGATATTGTAAATTATCTTGTTCCTAGGTGGCATGTTAGCTCTACAAGTGTCATTTGCTTGCGTTGTATGGGTAAAGATGATCTTGGATATATTTGCAATCTACCAATGAGTATCATTTCCAAAATACTTCTTGTCCTTGACAATTGGTATTCCCATCATGTGGTAGGAATTGCTAATCATCTTTACATTGGATTTTGTGTTTCGTTTGTCTTCCTTGCCTCTTGTGGATCTATTTTAACATGTCTAGTGTTTTTGTAGATATAGAGAAAGTGATGATCCCATCTTGTGCATTTTGTATTTAAATGCAAATTCTATATAATGCACGTCCCTTGGGGGAGCTATCCTATTTTCTTTAGAACACTCTCTTTATTCACCCATCATAAAATCTTTTGATCCCCATCAAGTGTGTGTTGATGGGAGGCAAGTCTTGCTCTTTATGATGCTTTGTGCCATCATGAAAATTTGTCGAGGGTTTGGTTTGTTGGAACCTAGCTCTCTTTTGGAAATTTGTTACCTTGTGTTTATTTTCCTTCAATTGGTATCTTGTTTCCTTTTATTTGGCATGTGTCAATGGATATCTCATTCCTTGAGGTATCTTTTAATTGATATCCTTCAAGTGATAGTTTTTTTGTTTGGGATCTTATTATCACTTGATACTTTGTCTTTTGGTGACTTATCAACTTTGTGTTGAGTTGATTCTTGAGAGTCTTGAGCATGCATATCTACTATATACAGCTTCTTTTGCTTGCTTGCTTTCTTTGACCCAATATATAGGGGAAACTCCACCTTGTCATAAATTGGCTAAAGTGTGCATGAAATTCAAATTCATATCTATATGCACATATGTATGTGGAGTTTGTCCTATGTATTGTTGGTTTTCTAACTCTTTGGTCCCAATGAGTTTGGGCACCATTTTGTTTGTTTTGCTGTTCAAGGAACAACTGGAGATGCATTGGATGCTCGGCTCACCTATATGGAAGGTGTTGAGACCATGTGATTATTGGAGCCAAGTTATGATGATCAAAGAACAACTATCTACTACATCAATCCAATGTTGTCTCGGTAACAAGTATCCACTTCATGCATTCTTTTCTTGCAAAGGCCCCAACCCGTCTTTTCTTTTCCAGGTTGCATCATGGCATGAATCTCTTGATTAGTTCTTGTAGTACTTGTTTCCTTTCTCAAAGCATCCGAACGATGATGTATTACTACTAGTTGGGATGTCTTTGATGTTTGTATGTTGGAAGTTCATATTGTACAATAAGAAAATATTAGGCCATGTGCTATGCTTCCAAGCAAAATATCTTATTGATATAGACTTCCTTTTGGATATCTAGTTTGTTCCTTCTTGTAACCATTCCGTGTGTACATCCTTCTTTGTGGATATATATCATCATGATTGTCTTCTACTTAGAATCTTTTACACATGAGAGAAGTTACATCTCTTATTGATATCCTCTTTTCTTTCACGTCCACCATTGCATTTCCTTTTTCAGTTTTTGGTGGCTTCGTGAAAGGATTTGTCTTGAGTGCGTATCTTATTTTCCTACATCTTGATGCACTCTTTGGACGTGAAGATTATTTTTCCTCATGCTTGTCGTGATGAGGGTTTTGCCATTTCGATTGGTATCCCTCCTCTGGACAAGGTTCTTACTTCCTATCTTCACCATGGGTTGTCACAAGCGTTGGTTCTTATTTTGTTTATTAGTAAGCTTGTGAACCCGTTTTCTAGTATGTGTGTGTGGGAATGATATGTCTTGCACTTTGTGTCTCATTTCATCAAGACTATGTTGATGAGTAATGCTCATCCTTATCTTAGTCTTCTCAAGTGCTTTGCCATGACTCACACACATTATTTTGGTTGAGCCTATTCTTAAGTTGCTTCTTTTACATGTTGCTCAACCATTTGTTTTGTGCAATTGATATGCTTATTGTCTCATCTATCTTCTTGCACTCGTTGTGTGTTTTTATTAATTTTGGGGGAGCAACGATCCTATTTTGTGCACTTGTATCAAATACAAAAATCTCGTATTAGTGCACAAATCATGGGGAGCTTCTCTAGTTTTGATAAAACACTTTGTTGCCTTTATCATAATATCTTTCATTCATGTGGTTCGAAGGCCCATATGATTGTTTGTTCCATCTGGTATCTTTTGATTGCTTGCCTCTATTTTTTGTATGTCTTTGTGGCATACGATCCTTTTATTTGCAATCTTTGGGTCCTCAATATAGTTTGTTTTCCTTCAACTACTTATCATTGTATTTGTGTATTTCTTTGCACTCATTTACTGAGAAGTACACACTTTTTGGAGGACCACCTAGTATATTGGCTTTCTAAACTTTTTGTCCATTTTGGCAATCGATGCCAATGGGGGAGAAGTTTATAGAGTTTACTTTGGACATGTTTAGAGGGTTTTGCCTTTATTGCGTAAGCATTTACATCTTGCACGCATGCATTATTGCTTTGTATGTGTGCGCTTGGTTATGCTTATTTCCTTATATAAACTCTCTTGAAGTGGTTGTCATCAATTACCAAAATGGGGGAGATTGTTAGAGCATATATCTCCATATGTGGTTTTGGTAATTGATGACAATTCCTATAGACGAATGGTTGCCTTAAGTTATATTTATAGGATTTGTCCATAGGCACTTCTTGAAGTCCATCTGTTGGGTTCAAGGAGTTTATATGATGAGCAAGATGGTATTCAAGGTATTATTCAAAGAATGGTCATAGAGACACAAGGTTGATCAAGATCTCAGACAAAGAGTAAATCAAGATGATCAACACACAAAGCGTACAAGATGTACCGAGAGGGATCAAGTGATCCCATGGTATGGTAAGCATTGTCCATTACGTGTTTCTGTACTAACCCATGGTCTTTGTGAGAGTTCTATGTGGGGGTTAGGTGTGCTTCCATGGGCTTGCATCAAAAGGAAGATCTCATACAACCCATGAAGGATGACGTCAAGTGGTGATCGTCATCAAGATTGCGGTGTGCAAGTTCAAGTGGATCAGCATGAATATATCATGCTTGATGCTTGCCGTCCATTGTGGTGGCAATGGACTTGTGAAGATATGCTGAAGAGCGGCTCACCCATAGTGTGTATGTGGGAGCAATCAACTAGTCTTCATCAAACCAACACAATCAAGAAAGTTGGTCCATCTTGAGGAAGCCAAGATCATCGTCATCTAGCTCAATAGGACGAGGTGCAAGGTATAGGTTTTCCCTTGATAGGTTTTCTGTTTTAGGATAGATTGTCGTACTGTCAAGGGGGACTCTCAAGTGAGTAGCTTGATCGTATCGTTCGTTGAGAGCTCAGACCATTTGCATCCTTGCATCATACTTCTTGGTTCTTGTTTGGTGTTTCTCTTTGTGAGTTTTAGAGCTTATGTTCATCTTCATGACAAGCTCGAGTTCATCGAAAATGGAGTCCATATGCATCTTCTATGATGTTTTTGATGTTGGGAGTTTTTACCGGTCTTATTCGAAAAAGGGGTCTCACCATTTTATTATGGGACTTTTCTCACTTGCTTCTTATTGATATTTCTATCAAGATTGTGTTAGCCCGTGTCGTTAAATTTCCAACAAACTTGGTTTCGTTGAATTCGGAATCCGTATGCGGAAGTTACAGCAGTTTCAGTATCCAGCGATAGTACCGCTCCTCGTGCCAGCGGTAGTACCGCTCGTGTAGCGGTAGTACCGCCCCCGGAGAGGTAGTACCGCCCCGAGAGCGGTAGTAATTTTTTACTACCGCTCCAGGAGCGGTAGTACCGCTCCGTCGGACTGTTTTTTGTATACTTTTTGGCCTCATCATGGTTGGTGAACCTACCGAGCGGTAGTATCGCTCCATGAGCAGTAGTACCGCTCTGTGCGGGCTGTGAGGCTTAATGATTGGATTTTTCCCCACCTATAAAAGGGGGTCTTCTTCCCCATTGAACCTTATCTCTTTAGCTCGTGTTCTTCCCCCATTGTTTTACCTTCTTCGAGCTTGCTAACTCTCAATCCCTCCAATGATTCTTGCTAGTTCTTGAGGGAAAAGAGAGAGGAGATCTAGATCCAAATTTCCACCAATCACTTTCTCCTCTAAGTGAGGGGAACCCCTTGGGTCTAGATCTTGGAGTTCTTCGTGTTCTTCTTCGTTCTTCCTCTCATTTTCCTCCCTAGCATTAGTTGCTTTGGTGGGATTTGGGAGAGAAGGACTTGGATACTCCGTGTGCCCTTGCCATTGCATTAGTTGTATTGGTTTGAGTTCTCTATGGTGATACGTGGAAGTGAAGTTTGAGAAGCTTATTACCTTTGGTGCTTAGTACCCTAGATATTGTTCTTCGTGGATGCTTTGGCGTCCTAGAAGCTTGGTGGTGTCTCGGAGCTCAATCATTGTGGTGTAAAGCTCCGGGTAAGCGTCGGGGTCTCCAATTAGGTTGTGGAGATTGCCCCGAGCAATTTGTACGGGTATCGGTGACCTCCCCCAAGGTTTGCCATTTGTACGGGTTCGGTGACCGCCCTCAAGGGTTCCTTAGTGGGATCACGACATGTTGTATTGTGCGAGAGCGTGAGGAGATTACGGTGGCCTTAGTGGCATCTTGGGGAGCATTGTGCCTCCACACCGCTCCAAAGGAGATTAGCATCCGCAAGGGTGTGAACTTTGGGATACATCATCATCTCCGCGTGCCTCGGTTATTGATGAACCACAAGTATAGGGGATCAATCGTAGTCCTTTCGATAAGTAAGAGTGTCGAACCCAATGAGGAGCAGAAAGCTCTGGTAAACGGATTTCAGCAAGGTAATAACTGCAAGCACTGAAAGTAGCGGTAACAAGTGATTGTGTAGCGAGGTGAAACGTAGCAAGCAAAAAGTAACAAGTAACAAGTAGTAGCAACGGTGCAGCAAGTGTCCCAATCCCTTCTGTAGCAAGGGACAAGCCTGAACAAAGTCTTATAGGAGGAAAAACACTCCCGAGGACACACGGGAACTTTTGTCATGCTAGTTTCATCATGTTCATATGATTCACGTTCGTTACTTTGATAGTTTGATATGTGGGTGGACCGGCGCTTGGGTACTGCCCTTACTTGGACAAGCATCCCACTTATGATTAACCTCTCTCGCAAGCATCCGCAACTACAAAAGAAGAATTAAGACAAAGTCTAACCATAGCATTAAACTAGTGGATCCAAATCAGCCCCTTACGAAGCAACGCATAAACTAGGGTTTAAGCTTCTGTCACTCTAGCAAACCATCATCTACTTACTACTTCCCAATGCCTTCCTCTCGGCCCAAATAATGGTGAAGTTTTATGTAGTCGACGTTCACATAACACCAATAGAGGAAAAACAACATACAACGCATCAAAATACCGAACGAATACTGATACGTCTCCAACGTATCTATAATTTTTGATGGTTTCATGCTATTATCTTGTCAAACTTTGGATGTTTTGCATGCCTTTTATTTTTTGGGACTAACTTATTAATCCAGTGCCAAGTGCCAGTTCCTGTTTTTTCCATGTTTTTGACCCCTTTCAGAGGAGATTTTGAAACGGAGTCCAAACGGGAGAAAATCCCCGAAAAGATTTTTTCTGGAAGGGAAGAAGATCGGAGAGGTTGGGGGCCAAGCCACAAGCCCCCACCCCGCGGCCAGGGGGCGCGCCATGCAGGCTTGTGCCCCCCTGGAGGTCCCCTGACCTAGATCTTGCGCCTATAAATTCCCAATTATTCCCAAAAACACAAGGGGAGCATCGTAATCACTTTTCCGCCGCCGCAAGCTTCTGTCTCTGCAAGATCCCTTCTCGGGCACGTCCTGGTGCCCTACCGGAGGGGGATTCGGACACGGAAGGCTTCTCCATCAACACCATGACCTCTCCGATGATGCGTGAGTAGTTCACCATAGACCTACGGGTCCATAGCTATTAACTAGATGGCTTCTTCTCTCTCTTGGATCTTCAATACAAAGTTCTCTATGATCTTCATGGAGATCTATCCGATGTAATCTTCTTTTGCAGTGTGTTTGTCGAGATCCGATGAATTGTGGATTTATGATCAGATTATCTATGAATATTATTTGAGTCTCTTCTGATCTCTCTTATGCATGATTTCATATCCTTGTAATTCTCTTCGAGTTGTAGGTTTTGTATGGCCAACTAGATCTATTATTCTTGTAATGGGAGAAGTGCTTGGTTTTGGGTTCATACCGTGCAGTGACCTCACCCAGTGACAGAAGGGGTAGCGAGGCACGTATCGTGTTGTTGACATCAAGGGTAAAAAGATGGGGTTTTCATCATTGGTTTGAGATTATCCCTCTACATCATGTCATCTTGCTTAAAGCGTTACTCTGTTCGTCGTGAACTCAATACACTAGATGCGTGCTCGATAGAGGTTGATGTGTGGAGTACTAGTAGTAGATGCAGAAAGTATCGGTCTACTTGTCTCGGACGTGATGCCTATATGTATGATCATTGCCTTAGATATCGTCATGACTTTGCGCGGTTCTATCAATTGCTCGACGGTAATTTGTTCACCCACCGTAATACTTGCTATTTTGAGAGAAGCCTCTAGTGAACACTATGGCCCCCAGGGTTTACTCCACACCATATTTTTGAGCCTTACACTTTTTACTTCGTTGCTCTTTCCGCCTTCAGATCTCACTTTGCAAACAATCTTGAAGTGATTGACAACCCCTTTGAAGCGTTGGGTGCAAGATTGTTTGTGTTTGCGCAAGTACTTTGGACTTGACGAGGCCCTCCTTGTGGATCGATACCTTGGTTCTCAAACTGAGGGTAATACTTACTACTCCTGTGCTGCATCACCCTTTCCTCTTCAAGGGAAAAACCGACGCAAACCAGAGAAGTGACAAGAAGAATTCCTAAGCGCCAGGGAAGGACTTTTGTTGCCGTAGCAGAAGAATTTCTGGCGCCGTTGCCGGGGAGGAAGATCAAGTCAAGAATTCATCCAAGTAAGTGTCGCAAACTCATCTCTTGCATTTACTTTGTTTGCCAGTTGCCTCTCGTTTTCCTCTCCCCCACTTCACCAATTTTCCTTTTTCGTTCGCCCTTTTTCTCGCCCGCTTTTTGTTTGCTTGTGTGCTTGCTTGCTTGCTGAAGTCACCATGAACGAAAAAACCAAACTTTGTGACTTTTCAAATACTAATAATAATGATTTTATTAGTACTCCGATTGCTCCCGCCACTAGTGCGGAGTCATACGAAATCAAAGCCGCTTTGCTGAATCTTGTTATGAAAGAGCAATTATGTGGCCTTCCTAGTGAAGATGTCGCATCCCATCTCAATACCTTCATTGATCTTTGCGATATGCAAAAGAAAAAAGATGTGGATAATGACGTGATTAAATTGAAGCTTTTTCCTTTCTCATTGCGAGATCGCGCAAAAACTTGGTTTTCTTCTTTGCCCAAAAATAGTATCGATTCTTGGGATAAGTGTAAAGATGCTTATATATCCAAGTATTTTCCACCGGCTAAAATCATCTCTCTCCATAATGATATCATGAATTTCAAGCAACATGATCATGAGCATGTTGCACCAGCTTGGGGGAGAATGAAATTAATGATTAGAAATTGTCCCTCTCATGGCTTGAGCCTTTGATGATTATTCAAATCTTTTACGCTGGCTTGAATTTCGCTTCTAGAAATATCTTGGACTCCGCCTCAGGTGTAACGTTCATGGAAATCACGTTAGGAGAATCCACAAAGCTCTTAGACAACATCATGACAAACTATTCTCAATGGCGCACTAAAAGGTCACCTACTAGTAAGAAGGTACACGCTATAGAAGAAATTAACTCGTTGAGTGCTAAGATGGATGAGTTAATGAATTTGGTTGCTACTAGAAGTGCTCCTTTGGATCATAATGATATTCCTTTGTCTTCTTTGATTGAGAGTAGCAACGCTAGCTTGGACGTTAATTTTGTTGGTAGGAATAACTTTGGCAACAACAATGCTTTTAGAGGAAACTATGTTCCTAGTCCTTTTCCTAGTAACTCCTCTAATAATTTTGGCAACTACTACAACAATACTCATGGAAATTACAATAGATTACCCTCTGATCTAGAGAGTAATATCAAAGAGTTCATCAACTCTCAAAAGATTTTCAATGCGTCCATAGAGGAAAAACTACTCAAAATTGATGATTTGGCTAAGAGCGTTGATAGGATTTCTTGTGATGCTGATGCTTTGAAAGTTAGATGTGCTCCTCCCAAAATCAACATGGATGAAACTTTGAAAGCTATGCATGTTTCCATGATTGAGAGCCAAGAAAGAACCGCCCAAATTCGTGCTAGACATGAATGGCTTAAAAAGGCGTGTTCTCATGATGAAAATCATGAAGATCTTAAAGTGCTTGGTGTGACTCCCATTGAATGTTTGTTTTCTTGTGTCAAACCTAATGATTATGGGGCTGGATATGAATCCACTTTGGTTGAAAAGTGCCCTAATGATTTGGAGTCGATCTACCTTGATGCTAAAAGCATTAAAAGTGGAGTAGAATACGTTAAAACTTTGAGTAGTAATGAAATTACTACCATGGATTTCAAGGAATTCAATTATGATAGCTGCTCCTTGATTGAATGCATTTCTTTGATGCAATCCATGTTGAACTCTCCACACGCTTATAGCCAAAACAAAGCCTTTACCGATCATATCGTCGAAGCTATGATAAAAGCTCTTGAAGAGAAACTTGAATTGGAAGTCTCTATTCCTAGAAAGCTTCATGATGAGTGGGAACCTACCATCAAAATCAAAATCAAAAACTATGAGTGCAATGCTTTGTGTGATTTGGGTGCTAGTGTTTCTGCGATTCCAAAGTCTTTATGTGATGTTCTGGGTTTTAATGAGATTGAAGAGTGTTCTCTTAATTTGCATCTTGTTGATTCTACTGTCAAGAAACCCATGGGAAGGATCAATGATGTTCTTACTATTGCAAATAGGAACTATGTACCCGTGGATTTCATTGTGCTTGACATTAATTGCAATCCTACATGCCCTATTATTCTTGGTAGACCTTTCCTAAGGACTATTGGTGCCATCATCGATATGAAGGAAGGGAATATTAGATTTCAATTTCCTTTAAGGAATGGTATGGAACACTTTCCTAGAAAGAAAATAAGATTGCCTTATGAATCCATGATGAGGGCCACTTATGGTTTGAGCACCAAAGACGACGATACGTGATTCTATCGCTTCTATGCCTAGCTAAGGGCGTTAAACAATAGCGCTTGTTGGGAGGCAACCCAATGAATTTATCTTTTTCTTTCTGTTTTTTTGCGTACACACTTTCATAATTCTGTTGTGATTGTGTTTTTTGTGTTTGAGCCAAGCAAAGCCTTTACGATCAGTCTTGGTAATGGTTGTTTGATCCTGCTGGAAAAAGACAGAAACCTTTCGCTCACGAGATGATTTTTCATTTTTATTCATAAAGAGATTTTGAGTTTATTCTTTTTGCTTCTGATTGATATGCTTTTCCCCTAGACCTTCGTAATTTTTCAGATTTTTGAGGTACCAGAAGTATACGAAGTATACATATTGCTACAGACTGGTCTGTTTTTGACAAATTCTGTTTTTGTTGGGTTGGTTGCTTGTTTTGATGAAACTATGGTTAGTATCGGGGGGTACTAGCCATGGAAAAGTGAGAATACAGTAGCCCATCATCAATATAGATGGAATTCAAGTTTGCTACAGTAACAAAAGAAGTGGTAGTTTGCTATCTTGTACTAATGTTATCACAAGTTTCTGTTTAAGTTTTGTGTTGTGAAGTTTTCAAGTTTTGGGTGATGTTCTCATGGACAAAGAGATAAGGAGTGTAAAGAGCTCAAGCTTGGGGATGCCCAAGGCACCCCAAGCCAAATTCAAGGACACCAAAAAGCCTAAGCTTGGGGATGCCCCGGGAAGGCATCCCCTCTTTCGTCTTCAATCCATCGGTAACATTACTTGGAGCTATATTTATATTCACCACATGATATGTGTTTTGCTTGGAGTGTCTTGTATCATAGGAGTCTTTTTTTTGTGTCATAATCATCCTTGCTGCACACCTTTTTGAGAGAGAGAGACATGCACTCATCGTGATTTTGCTAGAATGCTCATAGTGCTTCACTTATATCTTTTGAGCTAGATACTTTTGCTCTTGTGCTTCACTTATATCTTTTGAGCTAGATACTTTTGCTCTAGTGCTTCACTTATATCTTTTGAGCTAGATACTTTTGCTCTTGTGCTTCACTTATATCTTTAGAGCACGGTGGTGCATTATTTGGTAGTTGGCTTACGCTATGAAAGTAGTCCCATGTGCTAGGTACCCAAAGAGGATGCAAAAACCTCCGTCTTCATGTGCATTGAGTAGAAAGAAAAGTTTCGATTCCTCTCAATTAGTTTTGAGACATGGATTCGGGAATATTCAAAGCTATGTTAGTAGGGTGTTGTGAATCTAGAAATACTTGTGTTGAAATTAGTGATTCCCGTAGCATGCACGTATGGTGAACCGCTATGTTAGGAAGTCGGAGCATAATTGATCTATTGATTGTCATCCTTTGTGTTGAGGTCGGGATCGCACGATGGTTTACACCTACCAACCCTTCCCCTCGGAGTATGCGTTTAGCACTTTGTTCCGATTACTAATAAAAACTTTCGCAACAAGTATGTGAGTTCTTTATGACTAATGTTGAGTCCATGGTATAGATGCACTTTCACCTTCCACCATTACTAGCCTCTCTAGTGTCGCGCAATTCTCGCCGGTGCACAAACCCACCAAATTCCTTCCTCAAAATAGCCACCATACCTACCTACTATGGCATTTTCATAGCCATTCCGAGATATATTTCCATGCAACTACCACCATTCAGTCTCATGACTCGTGCCGTCACTCTCATATTGCCATTGCATGATCATACTAGATCGTTGCACATCCCGGTACACTGCTGGAGGCATTTCCTACGGAGTCATCATCATTGTGATCTTTGAGCTTTGAGTAACTAAAAGTGTGATGATCGTCATTATTAGAGCATTGTCCCATGTGAGGAAATAAAAAAAAGAGGCCAAAGAGCCCAAAAACAAAAAAAAGAAAAGAAAAAAAAGAGAGGCCTAAGAGCCCAAATAAAAAAAAGAGAAATGAGAGAAAAAGAGAGAAGGGACAATGCTACTATCTTTTTCCACACTTGTGCTTCATGTTAGCACCATGTTCTTCATTATTGAGAGCTTCTTGTTTTGTCACTACCATATGCTAGTGGGAATCTTTTATATAACTTGGCTTGTATATTCTAATGATGGGCTTCCTCAAAATTGCCCTAGGTCTTCGTGAGCAAGCAAGTTGGATGCACACCCACTAGTTTTCCTTTTGAGCTTTCACATACTTATAGCTCTAGTGCATCTCTTGTATGGCAATCCCTACTCATTCACATTGATATCTATTAATGTGCATGTACATAGCCTATTGATACGCCGAGTCAATGTGACCATCTCCTCCTTTTTGGTCTCACAACCACCACCACACTCTATTCCACCTATAGTGCTCTATCCATGGCTCGTGCTCATGTATTGCGTGATAGTTATAAAAAGTTTGAGAAAGTAAGAGTGCGAAAATAATTACTTGGCCAATTCCGGGGTTGTGCATGATTTACATTACTTGTGTGAGGATGATGGAGCATAGCCAGACTATATGATTTTGTAGGGATACTTTCTTTGGCCTTGTTATTTTGAAAGTTCATGATTACTTTCCTAGTTTGCTTGAAGTATTACTGTTTTCATGTCAATAGCAAACTATTGTTTTGAATCGTACGGATCTGAACATTCATGCCACGTGAAAGAAGTTGCAACGGACAGCTATGCTAGGTAGCATTCCACATCAAAAAGTCATTCTTTATCACTTCCCTACTCGAGGACGAGCAGGAGTTAAGCTTGGGGATGCTTGATACGTCTCCAACGTATCTATATTTATTTATGGTTTCATGCTATTATCTTGTCAAACTTTGGATGTTTTGCATGCCTTTTATTTATTTTTTGGGACTAACTTATTAATCCAGTGCCAAGTGCCAGTTCCTGTTTTTTCCATGCTTTTGACCCCTTTAAGAGGAGATTTTGAAACGGAGTCCAAACGGAAGAAAATCCCCGAAAATATTTTTTCTGGAAGGGAAGAAGATCGGAGAGCTTGGGAGCCAAGCCAGAAGAGCCCCAGGGGCCCCACAAGCCCCCACCCCGCGGACAGGGGGGCGCGCCTTGCAGGCTTGTGGCCCCCCTGGAGGTCCCCTGACCTAGATCTTGCGCCTACAAATTCCCAATTATTCCCAAAAAATGAGGGGAGCATCGTAATCACTTTTCCGCCGCCGCAAGCTTCTGTCTCCGCAAGATCCCATCTGGGGCACGTTCTGGTGCCCTGCCGGAGGGGGGATTCGGACACGAAAGGCTTCTCCATCAACATCATGACCTCTCCGATGATGCATGAGTAGTTCACCATAGACCTACGGGTCCATAGCTAGTAACTAGATGGCTTCGTCTCTCTCTTGGATCTTCAATACAAAGTTCTCCATGATCTTCATGGAGATCTATCCGATGTAATCTTCTTTTGCGGTGTGTTTGTCGAGATCCGATGAATTGTGGATTTATGATCAGATTATCTATGAATCTTATTTGAGTCTCTTCTGATCTCTCTTATGCATGATTTCATATCCTTGTAATTCTCTTCGAGTTGTGGGTTTTGTTTGGCCAACTAGATCTATGATTCTTGCAATGGGAGAAGTGCTTGGTTTTGGGTTCATACCATGCGGTGACCTCACCCAGTGACAGAAGGGGTAGCGAGGCACGTATCGTGTTGTTGGCATCAAGGGTAAAAAGATGGGGTTTTCATCATTGGTTTGAGATTATCCCTCTACATCATGTCATCTTGATTAAAGCGTTACTCTGTTCGTCATGAACTTAATACACTAGATGCATGCTGGATAGCGGCCGATGTGTGGAGTAATAGTAGTAGATGCAGAAAGTATCGGTCTACTTATCTCGGATGTGATGCCTATATGTATGATTGATACGTCTCCATCGTATCTACTTTTCCAATCTCTTTTGCCCTTGTTTTGGACTCTAATTTGCATGATTTGAAGGGAACTAACCTGGACTGACGTTGTTTTCAGCAGAATTGCCTTGGTGTTATTTTTGTGCAGAAATCAAAGTTCTCCAAACGTCCTGAAAATTTATGGGGAGAATTTTTGGAAAATAAGAAAAATATCTGCGCCAAGTTCCACTTGAGGGGGTGGGCTTGTGGGCCACAAGCCCTGGCTCCGCCACCACCCCCTGGTGGCGGTGGGCAGGCTTGTAGGGCCCACACGGCTCTGCCGCCCCAACCTCAGGTATATAAGTTCACTTTCGTCCCAGAAAAAATAAAAAGAGAAGTTTTCGTTGCGTTTGCGATACGGAGGCGCCGCCAATACCTGTTCTTCATCTGGAGGGCAGATCTGGAGTCCGTCTTGGGCTCCGGAGAGGGGAAATCATCGCCATCGTCATCATCAACCTTCTTCCCTCTCCAATTCCATGAAGCTCTTCGTCATTCATGAGTAATCTATTCGTAGGCTCGCTGGGCGGTGATGAGTAGGATGAGATCTATCATGTAATCGAGTTAGTTTTGATGGGGATTGATCCCTAGTATCCACTATGTTTTGAGATTGATGTTGCTACTACTTTGCCATGCTTAATGCTTGTCACTAGGGCCCGAGTGCCATGATTTCAGATCTAAAATTATTATGTTGTCACCAATATATGTGTGTTTTAGATCCGATCTTGCAAGTTGTAGTTACCTACTATGTGTTATGATCCGGCAACCCCGGAGTGACAATAACCGGAACCACTCCCGGTGATGACCATAGTTTAATGAGTTCATGTGTTCACCAAGTGCTAATGTGTTGGTCCGGTTCTTTATTAAAAGGAGAACCTTAATATCCCGTAGTTTCCTTTTGGACCCCGCTGCCACGGGAGGGATGGACAATAGATGTCATGCAAGTTCTTTTCCCTAAGCACGTATGACGACACACGAAATGCATGCCTACATCACATTGACTAACGGGAGCTAGCCACATATCTCTTCGTGTTATAACTGTTGCATGATGAATATCATCCAAACAAATCACCGACCCATTGCCTATGAGTTTGTCCTACTGCTGTTGTTACTTGTCTTGCTCTGCTGCTGTTACTACTGTTGCTGCTGATGTTACTTGTCTTGCTCTGCTGCTGTTACTACTGTTGCTGCTGATGTTACTTGTCTTGCTCTGCTGTTGCTACTACTGTCGCTTGCTACTGTTGCTACTTGCTACTGCTGTCACTACTGCTTTTCCTTGCCACTGTTATTGCTCGTTACACTGCTGCTACCTGTTACAATCTTGGTACGCTGGACGTTGACGGGAATAGACAATTTCCGTCAACGCGGCAACTTGGCGCCATTGATACAATCGTTAGGAATAGTCTGCCGTCAACAGATCGTTTCTGACACCGTTGTTATCATATTACTTTGATGTTACTACTGTGCTTGCAGATACTAATCTTTCAGGTGTGGTTGAATCTGACATATTCAACTGCTAATACTTGAGAGTATCCTCTCACCTCCTGTTTGGTAAACCAACAAATTAGGTCGAATACTCTACCCTCGAAAACTACTACGATCCCACACGCTGGTGGGCGTCAACAACATTCTTCTAGTTTTGATTGCCGGAGAGTGCTAGCAGCATTCTTCTGGTGCCGTTGCAAGGGGAAGAACAGTTGACATCAAGCATTTTTCTAGCGCTGTTGACGGGGAGATATTGCTATATTCTCTAAGTTACTTGGGATTTATATCTTCTGATCACTATGAAGAATCTGAAGGATCCGAAGACCAAAGTCTTGCCCTCAACTACGAGGGAGGTAAGTAATTGCCATCTAGCTGTGCACTTGATTCACCTTCAGTTATGAGTAAGTTTGCGACATCACCTCCTGCTTGAAATCTTGATATGTCGCCTGTGCTTGATGATGCTTATGATGCTACTGCTAGAGATGCTATGCTTGATACTATGCCTGATGATGCTATGCTTGATACTATGCCTGATGCTATGCCTGATACTGCTAGAGATGCTATGCTTGATACTGCTTTGCCTGATGATGCTAGAGATGCTATTTTGCCTGATGATGCTATGCTTGATACTGCTAGAGATACTACTTTGCCTGATGTTCCACTAGGGGTGTTCCTTGATGCTCATATTGCTAGAGTTACTGCCAATGCTCGTGATGCTTCTGAAACTGCCGATAATATTGAGATAGAACCTGCTTTTGCTCCTGCTAGATCTAGCTCTCCTAGATATGAATTGCTTGATATACCTGTGGGTTACGTTATGGAGGGAGAGATAGCTGAGGATTTTCTTGCGTGTAAGGATGCCTATGACGCTGAGAAATTACTTCTCAAGTGGAAGGAAAAATCTCGGGAAGCTAAGATGAAATACGACCTGAAGTTTGCCACTTCACCTATATTTATCACTGATAAGGATTATGAATTCTCTGTCGATCCTGAGATAATCTCTCTAGTCGAATCTGATCCTTTTCACGTTTATGAGTCTGAGACGGTCGTAGCCCATCTTGCCAAACTACACGATATAGCCACCCTTTTCACTAATGAGGAGAAGATCCGCCACTACTATATCCTTAAGCTGTTTCCTTTCTCTCTAAAGGATGATGCTAAAGTCTGGTTCACCTCTCTTGCTCCTGGATATGTGAGTAGTCCCCAGGAGATGGTATATTACTTCTGTGAGAAATATTTCCCTGCCCATAAGAAGCAACCTGCCTTGCAGGAAATATACAACTTTGCTCAACTCCAAGCAGAGAGTCTCCCACAAACTTGGGGGAGGCTCGTCCAGCTACAAAATGCTTTGCCTGATCACCCTCTTAAGAAGAACGAGATACTTGATATCCTCTATAACGGACTTACCGATGCCTCTAGAGACCACCTAGATAGTTGTGACGATTGTGTTTTTAGGGAACGAACTGTAGAACAAGCTGAGACCCTACTGAATAACATCTTGATCAACGATAATGCTTGGACTATTCCCGAACCACTTCCTAAGCCAACTCCGAAGAAAAGATGTATTCTATTCCTCAGTGCCGAAGATATGCAAGAAGCCAAGAAATCTATGTAAGATAAAGGCATTAGATCTGAAGATGTCAAAAATCTACCACCTATCGAAGAGATCCATGGTCTCGATAACCCGATACAGGTAGTAGAAGTGAATTCTCTGCGTAGGTTTGATGAGAGTGATA
Organism: Hordeum vulgare subsp. vulgare; assembly: GCF_904849725.1. Taxonomy (NCBI): domain Eukaryota; kingdom Viridiplantae; phylum Streptophyta; class Magnoliopsida; order Poales; family Poaceae; genus Hordeum; species Hordeum vulgare. Next base: position 541,121,386 of record NC_058521.1, on the reverse strand, counting down.
TTCCTTTTGATAAACCTGCTAGCCTATGCTTTGATGAATTTGACAACTTTGTTGCCAAACAACAGAGTTTCAATGATTATGTTAGCAGACATTTGGAACAAAGTACTTGTATGCTTAGCCATTTAAGTGCTTGCGTAGACAGAAATGTCAATGATCTGAAGCTTCTGAGTAAACATGCCTCTATGATTACTACTCAGGTAGAACAAGTACTTAAAGCTCAGAATGACCTGCTCAATGCATTAAATGACAACTCTGTCAGAGTCATTACTAGAGGAGGCAAAATGACTCACGAACCTTTGTATCCTGAAGGTCATCCTAAGAGAATTGATCAAGATTCTCAAGTAATCAATGCTGATACACCAAGTCATCCTAAGGAGAAGAAGAAGAATGATAGAAGCCTGCATGCCAGTTCACCAAATATTGTCACACCTGAAGAACCTAATGATATTTCTGCGTCTGATGCAGAAACACAATCTGGTGATGAACATGAACCTGGTGACAATATGGACAGTGATGTTCATAATGATGATCAACCTAGCAATGATGAGGATGTGGAGATTGAACCTACGGTTAATCCTGATAATCCACAACCTAAGAAATACGATAAGAGTGACTTCACTGCTAGGAAGCATGGTAAAGAAAGGGAGCCGTGGGTTCAGAGACCTATGCCCGTCCCTCCTAAGCCATCCAAGAAAAAGGATGACGAGGATTTTGAGCGCTTCGTTGAGATGATAAGACCCGTCTTTCTGCAGATGCGATTAACTGATATGCTCAAGTTGTCTCTATATGCCAAGTACATGAAAGATATCGTGACTAATAAACGGAAGATACCAAATCTTGAGATCTCCACCATGCTTGCCAATTACACTTTCAAAGGTGGAATTCCTAAGAAACTTGGTGATCCCAGAGTGCCCACTATACCTTGCTCCATTAAAGGAAACTACGTAAGAACTGCCTTATGTGACCTTGGAGCCGGTGTTAGTGTTATGCCGCTCTCTCTTTATCGTAGACTTGAATTGGATAAGTTGACACCCACTGAAATTTCTCTGCAAATGGCCGACAAATCAACTGCTTTCCCTATCGGCATTTGCGAGGATGTGCCTCTTGTGGTTGCTAATACCACTATCTTAACAGACTTTGTTATCTTGGATACTCCCGAGGACGATGTCATGGCTTTCATCCTCGGAAGACCCTTTTTAAACACTGCAGGGGCTGTTATAGATTGCAACAAAGGCAATGTCACTTTCCATGTCAACGGTAATGAGCACACAGTGCACTTTCCGAAGAAACGATATCAAGTACATTGCATCAATGCTATCGAAAAGACTTCATCGATTCTCATTGGGAGCTTTGAATGCCCTATTCCTCGTGTCAATATGAAGTATAATTTGCTTGTTGGGGAGATACATATCCCCATTGAGGTGACTTAGTGATTATTCGAAAATTCTCCGTACTCTCTTGCGATTCGAGAAGGTTTTGTCATAAGGATTTCTTTCGATGAGCATGAAACGGATGAATCAAAGAGTCACATACCTCTATTTTAAGCTTTCATTTTCGGTTGCTTAGAAGAAAAATGATAGAATTAGTTTAGCTTTTCCTGTTTTCTGTTTCAGCGCCCCGGAGAAAAATACCTTGAAAATAAAAGTTCTCTGATGGTCCTGAAAATTTAGTATGATTTTTTCTGGAGTTTTTGAAAATTACTGGGCCTGAGAGCTGGCCTGGGGGCCAAACCAGTGGGCCACAAGCCCTGCCACCGCCACCTACCCCCCTGGTGGCGCGGTGCAAGCTTGTGGGGCCCACAGGGACCCCCTCCACTCATTCCAGCTCCCAGCCTCTTCTTCCACCTCCAGAAATAATTCTTTCACAGCTCAAACCCGTGTTCTTGCTCATTTGGCTGTGATTTTCGATCTCCTTGCTCAAAGCACCATTCTTCGAACCGTTTTGGGGAAATTACTCCTTGGTAAGTGACTCCTCCATTGGTCCAATTAGTTTTTGCTCTAGTGCTTTATCCTTCGCGTATTCTTGCTACCTTGGTGACCCTGTTCTTGAGCTAGAAAGGTTAAGTTTAGCTGGTCACAAGTAGTTTTAGCGCGTGATACGGTCTCTAGGCACTAGTAGGAGTAGTTGCTACAAGTTGGGTTAATCTTTGTTCACTTTTCTTTCGAAGTCTCTAAAATTTTCAGAATTTTTCAGAGCTAGAAAAAGGAGAAGATGAAGAGGTTCTTGAGAGGCTCTTCAAGCCGTAACCACAAGGAGGATGAGAAGAACCACGCCAAGTACGTAGTCCCTCGAGTCACAGAAGTTCGAGCGTGCGAGTGGCCAAGTGATGAATTTTTCCGCGCCGCCGGACTTTATGAAGACTTTTATTACTTGGTGGAGAACGCAGGTCTTACTGCGTTCGTTGCAGATAAGTGCTCATAGTACCTCCTCCTCACCAACATTTTCGTTCAAAGCTTCAACTTTTATCCGAGGAAGAATCCTCCCATGGTTGAGTTCATGATATACGATGTCCCCCAGTGCATGACGCTGCAGGATTTTTGCAATGTATGCAAATTACGTTATGTTGGGGATATCCGTGACCCTCGTCCACGGGACTTAGAGGATTTCATTGGTTCTATTGCTGTTGGAGAGGAGAGAGGAGTGTCTTGTTGGGGAACGTCGCATGGGAAACAAAAAATTTCCTACGCGCACGAAGACCTATCATGGTGATGTCCATCTACGAGAGGGGATTTCCGATCTACGTACCCTTGTAGATCGCACAGCAGAAGCGTTAAGAAACGCGGTTGATGTAGTGGAACGTCCTCACGTCCCTCGATCCGCCCCGCGAACCGTCCCACGAACCGTCCCGCGATCCGTCCCACGATCCGCTCCGATCTAGTGCCGAATGGACGGCACCTCCGCGTTCAGCACACGTACAGCTCGACGATGATCTCGGCCTTCTTGATCCAGTAAGAGAGACGGAGAGGTAGATGAGTTCTTCGGCAGCGTGATGGCGCTCCGGAGGTTTGTGGTGATCTAATCTCAGCAGGGCTCCGCCCGAGCTCCGCAGAAATGCGATCTAGAGGTAAAACCGTGGAGGTATGTGGTCGGGCTGCCGTGGCAAAAGTTGTCTCAAATCAGCCCTAATACCTCAGTATATATAGGAGGGAGGGGGGGGGGAAGAGGCAGCCTCAAACCCTCAAGGTTTGGCCGAAATTGAAGGTGGAGGAGTCCTACTCCAATCCTACTTGGAGTAGGATTCCACCTTCCCACTTGGAAACTCTTTCCACCTTGTGTTTTTTCCTTCTCAAACCTTATGGGCCTTAGTGGGAACTTATTCCAGCCCACTAGGGGCTGGTTTATCTCTTCCCATAGCGCATGAGACCCCTTGGGGCGTGACAACCCTTCCGATGGTCCCCGGCACCCCTCCCGGCACTCTCGGTACACTACCGATGAGCCCGAAACTTTTCCGGTGACCAAAACAGGACTTCCTATATATCAATCTTTACCTCCGGACCATTCCGGAGCTCCTCGTGATGTCCTGGATCTCATCCGGGACTCCGAACAACATTCGGTAACCAACCATATAACTCAAATACGCATAAAACAACGTCGAACCTTAAGTGTCCAGACCCAACGGGTTCGAGAACTATGTAGACATGACCCGAGTGACTCCTCGGTCAATATCCAATAGCGCGACCTGGATGCCCATATTGGATCCCACATATTCTACGAAGATCTTATCGTTTGAACCTCAGTGCCAAGGATTCATATAATCCCGTATGTCATTCCCTTTGTCCTTCGGTATGTTACTTGCCCGAGTTTCGATCGTGAGTATCCGCATACCTATTTCAATCTCGTTTACCAGCAAGTCTCTTTACTCGTTCCGTAATAGAAGATCCCGCAATTTACACTAAGTCACATTGCTTGCAAGGCTTGTGTGTGATGTTGTATTACCGAGTGGGCCCTGAGATACCTCTCCGTCACACGGAGTGACAAATCCCAGTCTCGATCCATACTAACTCAACGAACACCTTCGGAGATACATGTAGAGCATCTTTATAGTCACCCAGTTACGTTGCGACGTTTAATACACGCAAAGCATTCCTCCGGTGTCAGTGAGTTATATGATCTCATGGTCATAGGAATAAATACTTGACACGCAGAAAACAGTAGCAACAAAATGACACGATCAACATGCTACGTCTATTAGTTTGGGTCTAGTCCACCACATGATTCTCCTAATGATGTGATCCCGTTATCAAGTGACAACGCTTGCCTATGGTCAGGAAACCTTGACCATCTTTGATCAACGAGCTAGTCAGCTAGAGGCTTACTAGGGACAGTGTTTTGTCTATGTATCCACACATGCACTGTGTTTCCAATCAATACAATTATAGCATGGATAATAAATGATTATCATGAACAAAGAAATATAATAATAACTAATTTATTATTGCCTCTAGGGCATATTTCCAACAGTCTCCCACTTGCACTAGAGTTAATAATCTAGTTCACATCACCATGTGATTCCAACGAATCCAACACCCATATAGTTATGGGGTCTGATCACGTCTTGCTCGTGAGAGAGGTTTTAGTCAATGGTTCTGAAACTTTCAGATCCGTGTGTTCTTTACAAATCTTTATGTAATCTTATAGATGCTGCTACTATGTGCTATTCGGAAATAGTCCAAATATCTACACTACTATACGAATTCGTTTCACTACTCATAGTTATTCGGATTAGTGTCAAAGCTTGCATCGACGTAACCCTTTACGACGAACTCTTTAACCACCTCCATAATCGAGAAAAATTCCTTAGTCCATTAGTTACTAAGGATAAATTTTGACCACTGCTAGTGATTCAATCATGGATCACTCTCTGTACCTCTCAACAGACTTTGAGTTAAGGCACACATCAGGTGCGGTACCCAGCATGGCATACTTCAAATTCTACGGCCAAGGCATAGAAGACGACCTTCGTCTATTCTCTTTATTCTGCCGGGGTCGGGTTTTGAGTCTTACTCAAATTCACACCTCACAACGCAACTAAGAACTCCTTCTTTGCTGATCTATTTTGAACTCCTTCAAAAACTTGTCAAGGCATGCATCTTGTTGAAACTTCTATTAAGCGCTTTCGATCTATCTCCATAGATCTTTGATGCTCAACGTTCAAGTAGCGCAATCCAGGTATTCCTTTGAAAAGTCCTTTCAAACAACCTTGTATGCTTTACAGAAATTCTACATTACTTCTGATCCACAATATGTCAACCACATATACTTATCAGAAATTCTATAGTGCTCCCACTCACTTGTTTGGAAATACAAGTTTCTCATAAACCTTGTACAAACCCAAAATCTTTGATCATCTTATCAAAGTGTATATTCCAACTCTGAGATGCTTGCACCAGTCCATCGAAGGATTGCTGGAGCTTGCATACTTGCTAGTATCTTTAGGATCGACAAAACCTCCTGGTTGTATCACATACAATGTTTGCTCAAGGAAACCGTCAAGGAAACAATGTTTTGACATCCTATGTGCAATATTTCATAAATAATGCATCAACTACTAACATAATTCTAACAGACTTTTAGCATCGCTACGAGTGAGAAAGTCTCATCATAGTCAACTGTTTGATCTTGTCAGAAACATCTTTGCGACAAGTCGAGATTTTCTAAATAGTGACTTATCACCATCATTGTCTGTCTTCCTTTTAAAGATAAATCTTTACTCAATAGTCCTATGACCATCAAGTAGTTCTTCCAAAGTCTACACTTTGTTTTCATACATGGATCTTCTCTCGGATTTCATGGCTTCCGGCCATTTGTCGAAATCCGGGCCCACCATTGCTTTCTCCATAACTCGTAGGTTCACTGTTGCTCAACAACATGACCTCCAAGACAGGGTTACCGTACCACTCTGCAGTAGTACGCGATCTTGTCAACCTACGAGGCTTTTAGTAACTTGATCTGATGCTCGATGATCACCATCATCAGCTTTCACTTCAATTGGTGTAGGCGCCACAGGAACAACTCCTGCGCCCTGCTACACACTAGTTGAAGTGATGGTTCAATAACCTCATCAAGTTCTACCACCCTCCCACTCAATTATTTCGAAAGAAACCTTTCCTCGAGAAAGGATCCGTTTCTAGAAACAAACACTTTGCTTTCGGATCTGAGATGGGAGATGTACCCAACTGTTTTGGATATCCTATGAAGATGCATTTATCCGCTTTGGGTTCGAGCTTATCAGACTGAAACTTTTTCACATAAGTGTCGAATCCCCAAACTTTCAAGAAACGGCAGTTTAGATTTCTCTAAACCTCAGTCTATACTGTGTCATCTCAACGGAAATACGCAGTGCCCTATTTAAAGTGAATGCGGTTGTCTCTAATGCATAACCCATTAACGATAGTGGTAATTCGATAAGAGACATCATAGCATGCACCATACCAAATAGTGTGTGGCTATGACGTTCAGACACATCATCACACTATGATGTTCTAGGTGGCATGAACTGCGAAACAATTTCCACATTGTCTTAACTGCGTACCAAAACACGTAACTCAGATATTCATTTCTACGATCATATCGTAGACAGTTTATCCTCTTGTTACGACGAACTTCACTCCGAAACAGAATTGAACTTTTCAATATTTCAGACTTGTGATTCATTAAGTAAATACTCTTGTATCTACTCAAATCGTCATTGAAGTAAGAACATAATGACATCCACTGCGTGCCTCAGCACCCATTGGACTGCATACATCAAAATGTATCACTTCCAACAAGTTACTATCTTGTTTCATCTCAATGAAAACAAGGCCTTGCTCATGTGGTGTGATTTGCATGTCACTAGTGATTCAAAATCAAGTGAGTATAAAGATCAATCAGCATGGAGCCTCTTCATGCAATTTATACCAACATGACTCAAGCGGCAGTGCCACAAGTAAGTGGTACTATCATCATTACCTCGTATCTTTTGGCTCCAATATCATGAACATGTGTAACACTACAATCGAGATTCAATAAACCATTGAAGGTCATTATTCAAGCAAATAGAGTAACCATTATTCTCTTTAAATGAATAATCGTATTGCAATAAACACGATCCAATCATGTTCATGCTTAACGCAAGCACCAAATAACAATTATTTAGGTTTAACACCAATCCCGATGGTAGAGGGAGCGTGCGACGTTTGATCATATCAACCTTGGATACACTTCCAACACGTATCGTCACCTCGCCTTTAGCTAGTCTCCGTTCATGCCGTAGCTTTCATTTCGTGTTACTAATCACTTAGCAACCGAACCGGTATCCAATACCCTCATGCTACTAGGAGTACTAGTAAAGTACACATCAACATCATGTATATCAAATATACTTCTTTCGACTTTTGCCAGCCTTCTTATCTACCAAGTATCTAGAGTTGCTCCGCCTCAGTGACTGTTCCCCTCATTACAGAAGCACTTAGTCTCGGGTTTGGGTTTAATCTTGGGTCTCTTCATTAGTGCAGCAATTGTTTTGTCGTTTCACGAAGTATCCCTTCTAGCCCTTGCCTTTCTTGAAACTTAGTGGTTTTACTAACCATCAACTATTGATGCTCCTTCTTGATTTCTACTTTCACAGTGTCAAACATCGCAAATTGCTCAAGGATCATTGTATCTATCCTTGATATGTTATAGTTCATCACGAAGCTCTCACAGCTTGGTGGCAGTGACTTCGGAGAACCATCACTATCTCATCTGGAAGATTAACTCCCACTTGATTCAAGCGATTGTCGTACTCAGATAATCTGAGCACACGCTCAACGATTGAGCTTTTCTCCCTTACTTTGTGGACAAAGAATCTTGTCAAAGGTCTCATACCTCTTAACAAGGGCACAAGCATGAAATCACAATTTCATCTCTTTAGAACATCTCTTATGTTCTGTGACGTTTCAAAACGTCTTCGGCGCCTTGCTTCTAAGCCATTAAGTATTTTGTACTGAACTATCGTGTAGTCATCAGAAACGTGTATGTCGGATGTTCACAGCATCCACAGACGACGCTCGAGGTGCAGCACACCGAGTGGTGCATTAAGGACATAAGCCTTCTGCGCAGCAACGAGGACAATCCTCTGCAAAGTTTGCTACTATCAACTTTCAACTAAATTTTCTCGAGGAACATATAAAAATAGTAGAGCTATAGCGCAAGCTACATCGTAATTCGCAAATACCATTAGACTATGTTCATGACAATTAGTTCAATTAATCATATTACTTAAGAACTCCCACTCAAAAAGTACATCTCTCTAGTCATTTGAGTGGTACATGATCCAAATCCACTATCTCAAGTCTGATCATCACGTGAGTCGAGAATAGTTTCAGTGGTAAGCATCTCTATGCTAATCATATCAACTATACGATTCATGCTCGACCTTTCGGTCTCATGTGTTCCGAGGCCATGTCTGCACATGCTAGGCTCGTCAAGCTTAACCCGAGTGTTCCGCGTGTGCAACTGTTTTGCACCCGTTGTATGTGAACGTTGAGTCTATCACACCCGATCATCACGTGGTGTCTCGAAACGAAGAACTGTCGCAACGGTGCACAGTCAGGGAGAACACAATTTCGTCTTGAAATTTTAGTTAGAGATCACCTCATAATGCTACCGTCGTTCTAAGCAAGATAAGGTGCATAAAGGATTAACATCACTGCAATTCATAAGTGACATGATATGGCCATCATCATGTGCTTCTTGATCTCCATCATCAAAGCACCGACACGATCTTCTTGTCACCTGCGTCACACGATGATCTCCATCAACGTGTCGCCATCGGGGTTGTCGTGCTACTCATGCTATTACTACTAAAGCTACGTCCTAGCAATATAGTAAACGCATCTGCAAGCACAAACGTTAGTTTAAAGACAACCCTATGGCTCCTGTCGGTTGCCGTACCATCGACGTGCAAGTCGATATTAACTATTACCACATGATCATCTCATAGATCCAATATATCACATCACATCGTTGGCCATATCACATCACAAGCATACCCTGCAAAAACAAGTTAGACGTCCTCTAATTGTTGTTGCATGTTTTACGTGGTGACCATGGGTATCTAGTAGGATCGCATCTTACTTACGCAAACACCACAATGGAGATATATGAATTGCTATTTAACCTCATCCAAGGACCTCCTCGGTCAAATCCGATTCAACTAAAGTTGGAGAAACCGACACTCGCCGGTCATCTTTGAGCAACGGAGTTACTCGTAGCGATGAAACCAGTCTCTCGTAAGCGTACGAGTAATGTCGGTCCGAGCCGCTTCGATCCAACAATACCGCGGAATCAAGAAAAGACTAAGGAGGGCAGCAAAACACACATCACCGCCCACAAAAACTTTTGTGTTCTACTCGAGAAGACATCTACGCATGAACCTAGCTCATGATGCCACTGTTGGGGAACGTCACATGGGAAACAAAAAATTTCCTACGCGCACGAAGACCTATCATGGTGATGTCCATCTACGATAGGGGATTTCCGATCTACGTACCCTTGTAGATCGCACAGCAGAAGCGTTAAGAAACGCGGTTGATGTAGTGGAACGTCCTCACGTCCCTCGATCCGCCCCACGAACCGTCCCACGAACCGTCCCGCGATCCGTCCCACGATCCGCTCCGATCTAGTGCTGAATGGATGGCACCTCCGCGTTTAGCACACGTACAGCTCGACGATGATTTCGGCCTTCTTGATCCAGCAAGAGAGACGAAGAGGTAGATGAGTTCTTCGGCAGCGTGACGACGCTCCGGAGGTTGGTGGTGATCTAATCTCAGCAGGGCTCCGCCCGAGCTCTGCAGAAACGCGATCTAGAGGTAAAACCGTGGAGGTATGTGGTCGGGCTGCCGTGGCAAAAGTTGTCTCAAATCAGCCCTAATACCTCAGTATATATAGGAGGGAGGGGGAGGGAAGAGGCAGCCTCAAACCCTCAAGGTTTGGCCGACATTGGAGGTGGAGGAGTCCTACTCCAATCCTACTTGGAGTAGGATTCCACCTTCCCACTTGGAAACTCTTTCCACCTTGTGTTTTTTCCTTCTCAAGCCTTATGGGCCTTAGTGGGAACCTATTCCAACCAACTAGGGGCTGGTTTATCTCTTCCCATAGCACATGAGACCCTTGGGGCATGACACCCCTTCCGATGGTCCCCGGCACCCCTCCCGGCACTCTCGGTACACTACCGATGAGCCCGAAACTTTTCCGGTGACCAAAACAGGACTTCCTATATATCAATCTTTACCTACGGACCATTCCAGAGCTCCTCGTGACGTCCTGGATCTCATCCGGGACTCTGAACAACATTCGGTAACCAACCATATAACTCAAATACGCACAAAACTACATCGAACCTTAAGTGTGCAGACCCTGCGGGTTCGAGAACTATGTAGACATGACCCGAGTGACTCCTCGGTCAATATCCAATAGCGGGACCTGGATGCCCATATTGGATCCCACACATTCTACGAAGATCTTATCGTTTGAACCTCAGTGCCAAGGATTCATATAATCCCGTATGTCATTCCCTTTGTCCTTCGGTATGTTACTTGCCCGAGATTCGATCGTCAATATCCGCATACCTATTTCAATCTCGTTTACCGGCAAGTCTCTTTACTCGTTCTGTAATACAAGATCCCGCAACTTACACTAAGTCACATTGCTTGCAAGGCTTGTGTGTGATGTTGTATTACCGAGTGGGCCCTGAGATACCTCTCCGTCACACGGAGTGACAAATCCCAGTCTCGATCCATACTAACTCAACGAACACCTTCGGAGATACCTGTAGAGCATCTTTATAGTCACCCAGTTACGTTGCGACGTTTGATACACACAAAGCATTCCTCCGGTGTCAGTGAGTTATATGATCTCATGGTCATAGGAACAAATACTTGACATGCAGAAAACAGTAGCAACAAAATGACACGATCAACATGCTACGTCTATTAGTTTGGGTCTAGTCCATCACATGATTCTCCTAATGATGTGATCCCGTTATCAAGTGACAACACTTGCCTATGGTCAGGAAACCTTGACCATCTTTGATCAACGAGCTAGTCAACTAGAGGCTTACTAGGGACAGTGTTTTGTCTATGTATCCACACATGCACTGTGTTTCCAATCAATACAATTATAGCATGGATAATAAACGATTATCATGAACAAAGAAATATAATAATAACTAATTTATTATTGCCTCTAGGGCATATTTCCAACATGTCTCACGCTAGAATTGCAAGCATACATTTTCCTGTGCTTCGGCACTTCTCACTATTTGTGGGAAAATGTTTGATTGGCCGTGGGGAGGCTGGATCACTCAGTTCTCCAGACCTTCCGGTTTTGCGCGAAGGCCTTTATAACAATAAGACTTACAACTTAGGTGCTATAGTGGCCCAGTGGTTGAACATCAACCGTTCCAAGGGTGTCGTCTATGGAGGTATCTACGCTACTTGTCTTGCGAGACACTTTGAGATGCCCATTAGACTAGGAGAGGAAGGAGAGATGCTTCTCCCTGAGAAATATCTGGATTATGACAGCATGGTTCGCCATGATTTTCTGGATAGAGATGCTAATAGACGGATGATTTATAACCTGGTATTTAGTCAGGGTACTCGAGAGACTATTACTTTGCCTGCTCCTTCTTTATTCGATATTCATGCAGGCAGGTACACTATTATGCCCTCGGACATCTACGCATATTGGGGCTTGGCCCAACCATAGGCGCCCGTGCCTGAGCCGCCAGTCGAGTACCAGACGCCAGTTTATCAGTGGGAGCCAGAGGAGCGCACACAACAGTGGCATCCACAGTCTGCTCCGGAGTATCCAGGAGCTGGTTATTTCCCACCATGGGAGTAGACCAAGCTAGGCCAAAAGCCTAAGCTTGGGGGAGTACGTGTTCTCACCGACTTTACATTCATGCTTATGCTTTCACTTTGTTAGCCGGTGGTTACACTTTGCCACTGTATTATCCATGCTAGTTTATTTTCGTTTTCTTGTTTTCTTGTTTTGTGTCCTTTTGAGAAAACCCAAAAAGATTTTCCTTTCTTCTTTTGCTTGTTGGGAGCTTTCCCGTGTAAATAGTTTTCTTTTTCCTTGGGTCAAGGTAGAAGATATTGGTTACAATGTTTAGTGGTTCTTGCATGCTTACCTGTTTAGCTTTCAAAAGAGCCATATTACTTTGTCTTATCCTTTGTGTTTGCCTACAGATTCAGCTTAGTCCAATGCATGAGCGCTCTTATTATTGTTCACATCATTCGATCGTGCAAGTGAAAGGCAACAATGATGATATATGATGAAGTGACTGAGACTGGAAAAGCTGGTATGAACTCTATCTATTTTGCTTTTGTAAATATGACTAGCTTGTCAACCCAGATTCAGCTTTGTTGTGAGAGAACCATGTTTGCAATGACAACTTAGAGATCATAGTTTCTGATGCCATGCCTAATTAGCTGAGAGCTTATAATGGTTTGTCTTGAATGCCAACATAGATTTTGAGATGACTATGATGTAGTATGATAGGATGGTATTCTCCTTTGAATGTTTCAAGTGGCTTGACTTGGCGCATGTTCATGCATGTAGTTGAAACAAAATCAACATAGCCTCTATGATGTTCGTGTTCATGGTGATTTATATCCTGTTCATGCTTGCGTTCAATGTTAGTCAAACTCATTGCATCTTGATGACTGTTGTCGCTCTCTAGTTGGTCGCTTCCCAGTCTTTTGCTAGCCTTCACTTGTACTAAGCGGAATACTGCTTGTACATCCACTTCCATAAACCCAAAAGTTTTTCCATGAGAGTCCACCATACCTACCTATTTGTGGTATCTACTTGCCGTTCCAAGTAAATTTGCATGTGCCATTCTCTAAACCTTCAAGAAATAATCTGTTTTGCATGCCCGAAACGCTCATGTGGTGACAGGGGGCTATTGGTATCTTCCATGCTAGGAGTGTTATCCTCGACATGTGTTTATTCACTGTCTTTCACGAGAAAGGTGCCGGTAATTGGAATGCCCAGTTCCACGCTTAAATCGAAAACATAACTGTAAAACAAGACTCCCCCTGGATTAATGTTAGTATGGACGGTACCCGAGGATTCTAGCCGTGGAGTGTGATTGATTGGTGGTGGGGGAGGTAAAACTTTACTTTTCTGTTTGGGAACCGCCTATAGCATGAGTAGCATGAAAGATATTGAGAACTCTTGGTCACTGCGTTGACAATGAAAGCATGCCACCCAAAATTATTATCTCTGTTTTCAAAACTTGAGCTCTGGCACCTGTGCAAATCAATGCTTCCCTCTGCGAATGGCATGTCTATTTATTTTCCTGTTGAGTCATCCTCTTCTTTTACAAGCACCAATTACAGAGCACTTCTGTCATTTTTATGCTTTGCTTTTAATTGATATTGAGTATGACTATGACTGGATCTTCGCTGCTATGAATTACAATGTTTAGTCAGCCCTTGATCTTTGAAAGTGCTCCGCATTTATGTTTTGCGGTCTCAGAAAGGGCTAGCGAGATACCACCTATTCATATTGCTTCGTGCTTGTTTTGATTGAAGTGTTGGTATTTCAAACTCATTATTATTTGCTTGTTAGCTGATTATGCCATTGATATTAGTTTACCGTGAGACCTTTCTGTCATTTGCTTATGTGGTTAACTTGTGATCTTGCTGAAATTCTAGTTATGAGTTAGACATAGTTGCAACAACAAGATCAAACAGAGTTTGTCAAAGTTTTTCTTTCTCTCTCAGTTTGTCAACTGAGTTGCTTGAGGAAAAGCAAGGTTTTAACCTTGGGGGAGTTGATACATCTCCATCGTATCTACTTTTCCAAACTCTTTTGTCCTTGTTTTGGACTCTAATTTGCATGATTTGAATGGAACTAACCTGGACTGACGTTGTTTTCAGCATGATTGCCTTGGTGTTATTTTTGTGCAGAAATCAAAGTTCTCCAAACGTCCTGAAAATTTACGGGGAGCATTTTTGGAAAATAAGAAAAATATCTGCGCCAAGTTCCACCTGAGGGGGTGGGCCAGTGGGCCACAAGCCCTGGCTCCGCCACCACCCCACTGGTGGCGGTGGGCAGGCTTGTGGGGCCCACACGGCTCTGCCGCCCCCAACCTCAGGTCTATAAGTTCACTTTCGTCCCAGAAAAAATAAAAAGAGAAGTTTTCGTCGCGTTTGCGATACGGAGGCGCCGCCACCACCTGTTCTTCATCTGGAGGGCAGATCTGGAGTCCGTCTTGGGCTCCGGAGAGGGGAAATCGTCGCCATCATCATCATGAACCTTCTTCCCTATCCAATTCCATGAAGCTCTTCGTTGTTCGTGAGTAATCTATTCGTAGGCTCGCTGGGCGGTGATGAGTAGGATGAGATCTATCATGTAATCGAGTTAGTTTTGATGGGGACTGATCCCTAGTATCCACTATGTTCTGAGATTGATGTTGCTACTACTTTGCCATGCTTAATGCTTGTCACTAGGGCCCGAGTGCCATGATTTCAGATCTAAAATTGTTATGTTGTCACCAATATATGTGTGTTTTAGATCTGATCTTGCAAGTTGTAGTTACCTACTATGTGTTATGATCCGGCAACCCCGGAGTGACAATAACCGGAACCACTTCCGGTGATGACCATACTTTGAGGAGTTCATGTGTTCACCAAGTGCTAATGTGTTGGTCCGGTTCTTTATTAAAAGGAGAACCTTAATATCCCGTAGTTTCCTTTTGGACCCCGCTGCCACGGGAGAGATGGACAAATAGATGTCATGCAAGTTCTTTTCCCTAAGCACATATGACGACACACGGAATGCATGCCTACATCACATTGATGAACGGGAGCTAGCCACATATCTCTCCGTGTTATAACTGTTGCATGATGAATATCATCCAAACAAATCACCGACCCATTGCCTACGAGTTTGTCCTACTGCTGTTGTTACTTGTCTTGCTCTGCTGCTGTTACTACTGTTGTTGTTGCTGTTACTTGTCTTGCTCTGCTGTTGCTACTACTGTCGCTTGCTACTGTTGCTACTTGCTACTGTTGTCACTACTGCTTTTCCTTGCCACTTTTATTGCTCGTTACACTGCTGCTACCTGTTACAATCTTGGTACGCTGGACGTTGACGGGAACCGACAATTTCCGTCAACGCGGCAACTTGGCGCCATTGATACAATCGTTAGGAATAGTATGTCGTCAACAGATTGTTTCTGACACCGTTGTTATCATATTACTTTGTTGTTACTACTGTGCTTGCAGATACTAATCTTTCAGGTGTGGTTGAATCTGACATATTCAGCTGCTAATACTTGAGAGTATCCTCTCACCTCCTATTTGGTAAACCAACAAATTGGGTCGAATACTCTACCCTCGAAAACTGCTACGATCCCACGCGCTGGTGGGCGTCAACAACATTCTTCTAGTTTTGATTGCCGGAAAGTGCTAGCAGCATTCTTCTGGTGCCGTTGCAAGGGAAGAAAAATTGACATCAATGATCATTGCCTTAGATATCATCATGACTTTGCGCGGTTCTATCAATTGCTCGACAGTAATTTGTTCACCCACCGTAATACTTGCTATTTTGAGAGAAGCTTCTAGTGAACACTATGGCCCCCAGGGTTTACTCCACACCATATTTTCAGCCTTACACTTTTTACTTCATTGCTCTTTCCGCCTTCAAATCTCACTTTGCAAACAATCTTGAAGGAATTGAAACCCCTTTGAAGCGTTGGGTGCAAGCTTGTCTGTGTTTGCGCATGTACTTTGGACTTGACGAGGCCCTTCTTCTGGATCGATACCTTGGTTCTCAAACTGAGGGAAATACTTACTGCTCCTGTGCTACATCACCCTTTCCTCTTCAAGGGAAAAACCGACGCAAAACAGAGAAGTAACAAGAAGAATTCCTAAGCGTCAGGGAAGGACTTTTGTTGCCGTAGCAAATACCAACTTCACATGACTACTTATATCATGACTTATCCCATGTCCTCAGGAACAAAAGTGACTACTCAAATACCATAATAATATTCATGACTAGAGAGGTATTGTTTAGCGTCAAGTATCTGAACATATAATCTTCCACCGAGTAATCCAACTAGCACCAACTACAAAGAGTAATTCACCCTACTAGCAACCTTACAAGTACCAATGGAGTCACGAGACGGAGATAGGTTACAAGAGATGAACTAGGGTTTGGAGATGAGATGGTGCTGATGAAGATGTTGATGGTGATGAGTCCCCTCCGATAAGAGGAGTGTTGGTGATGACGATGGCGACGATTTCCCCCTCCGGGAGGGAAGTTTCCCCGACAGGACGACCCTGCCGGAGCTCTAGATTGGTTCTGCTCAAGTTCCGCCTCGTGGCGGCGGCGATTCCTCCCGAAAGTTCCTTCTGATTTTTTCTGGAACGAAACCCTCCTTATAGCAAAATAGGGGGGCCAGAGGGCCAACAGGGAGCCCACAAGCCCCCTAGGCGCGGCCAGGGGGTAGGCCACGCCTAGCAGGCTTGTGGCCTCCTCGTGGCTCCCCTCTTGTACTTCTTCGGCCCAGTATTTTCTATAATTCCAAAATAATTCCGCGTTGATTTTCACGGCTTTTGGAGTTGCGCAGAATAGGTATCTCAAACTTGCTCCCTTTTCAGGCCAGAATTCCAGTTGCCGGCATTCTCCCTCTTCATGTAAACCTTGCAAAATAAGAAAGAAAAGGCATAAGTATTGTACCGCGAAGTGTAATAACATCCCATAAAACGATAAATATCAACATAAAAGCATGATGCAAAATGGACGTATCAAGCACTTGCCCCTGATGCTGGATGGTTCGGCCCGTGCATGGCTGAATCAGCTGGCACCATCAAGCATATATTGTTGGGCAGATTGATAACCCACAGGTGTAGGGGATCGCAACAGTTTTCAAGGGTAGAGTATTCAACCCAAATTTGTTGGTTCGCCAAAGGAGAAGCGAAAGAATATTCTCAAGTATTAGCAGGTGAGTTCGTCAGATTCAGCCACACCTGAAAGATTAGTGTGTGCAAGCAAAGTATCAGTAGCAAAGTAGTATGATAGCAACGGTGCGAGAAACGATCTGTTGACAAGGCAGACTATTCCTAACTGTTGTATCAATGGCACCAATAAGTTGCCCGTGGACGGAGAACTATTCTTCCCCGACAATGTTGATGAAAAAGGATCTTTCAACAAGTAACAGCAAAGTAGCAAGGAACAACAGTAGCAGCAGCAGCAGAGTAACAACAGTAGCAACACAGTGGCCTAATCCCTTTTGTAGCAAGGGAGAAGCCTAGACAAAGTAACATAGCAAGGACCAGTAGTAAAAGACTCGTAGGCAGTGGATCGGTGATGGATGAGTATGACGGATGTGATTCATCATGTAACAGCTATAACACGGAGAGATATGTGACTAGCTCCCGTTCGTCAATCTAATGTAGGCATGTATTCCGTATGTAGTCATACGTGCTTAGGGAAAATAACTTGCATGCCATCTATTGTCCATCCCTCCCGTGGAAGCGGGGTCCTAATGGAAACTACGGGATATTAAGGTTCTCCTTTTAATAAAGAACCGGACCAACGCATTAACATGCGGTGAATACATGAACTCCTCATACTATGGTCATGTCCGGGAGTGGTTCCGGCTATTGTGACTCCGGGGTTGCCGGGTCATAACACATAGTAGGTGACTACAACTTTCAAGATAGGATCTAAAACACACATATATTGGTGACAACATAATAGGTTCAGATCTGAAATCATGGCACTCGGGCCCTAGTGACAAGCATTAAGCATAGCCAAGTAGTAGCAACATCAATCTAGAACATAGTGGATACTAGGGATCAATCCCCGTCAAAAACTAACTCGATTACATGATAGATCTCATCCAACTCATCACCGTCCAACAAGCCCACGATGAGATTACTCACGAACGATGAAGAGCATCATGGAATTGTCGATTGAGAAAGGTTGATGATGACGATGGCGACGATTTCCCCTCTCTCGAGCCCGAAACGGGCTCCACATCTGCCCTCCAGATGAAGAACAGGATGTGGCGGCGCCTCCGTAACGCAAAACACGATGAAACCTTCTCTCTAATTTTTTTCCGGCCGAGACGGAAGATATAGAGCTGAGTTTGGGGGCGGTGGAGCCACGTGGGCCCCACAAGCCCTCACGGCCTGTGGGCTTGTGGCCCACTGGTCCACCTCCTGCGGTGGATCTTTGCGCAGGTATTTTTCTTTTATTCCAGAAAAAATCTCCATAAATTTTCAAGACATTCCGAGAACTTTTATTTCTGCACAAAAACAACACCTTGGCAATTCTGCTGAAAACAGCGTCAGTCCGGGTTAGTTCCATTCAAATCATGCAAATTAGAGTCCAAAACAAGGGCAAAAGAGTTCGGAAAAGTAGATACGACGGAGACGTATCAACTCCCCCAAGCTTAAAGCCTTGCTTGTCCTCAAGCAATTCAGTTGACAAACTGAAAGAGACAAAAGAAAAACTTTGACGAACTCTATTTGGTCTTCTTGTTGCAACTATGTCTAACTCATAACTAGAATTTCACCAAGATCACAAGCAAACCACATAAGCAAATGACATCTAGGTCTCACGGTAAACTGATATCAATGGCATAATCAACTAGCGAGCAAATAATAATAAGCCTGAATCATCAACACTTCAATCAAAACAACATGAAGCAGTAGGAATAGATGGTATCTCGCTAGCTCTTTCTGAGACCGCAAAACATAAATGCAGAGCACCTTAAAAGACCAAGGGCTGACTAAACATTGTAATTCAAGGCAATGAAGATCCAGTCATAGGCACACTCAACAGGTTAAAAGCAAAGCATAAAAATGACAGAGGTGCTCTCTAATTGGTGCTTTTGTAAGAGGAGGATGACTCAACAGGAACATAAATAGACAGGCCCTTCGCAGAGGGAAGCATTGATTTGCAGAGGTGCCAGAGCTCAAGCTTTGAAAACAGAGATAATAATTTTGGGTGGCATGCTTTCATTGTCAACGCAATGACTAAGAGTTCTCAACATCTTCCACGTTACACATGCTATAGGCGGTTCCCAAATAGAAAAGTAAAGTTTTGACTCCCCCACCACCAATCAATCACACTCCATAGCTTGCCGAATCCTCGGGTACCGTTCATACCAACATCAATCCTGGGGGAGTTTTGTTTGAAATTATCTTTTCGATTTGAGCATGGAACTGGGAATTCCAATTACCGGCCCCTTTCTCATGAATGATAGTGAATAAACACATATCGAGGATAACACGCCTAGCATGGAAGATACCAATAGCCCCCTGTCACCACATGAGCGGTTCGAGCATGCAAAACAGATTATTTCTTGAAGATTTAGAGAGTGGCACATGCAAATTTACTTGGAACGGCAGGTAGATACCGCACATAGGTAGGTATGGTGGACTCATATGGCACAACTTTGGGTTTATGGGAGTGGATGCAAAAACAGTATTCCTGCTTAGTACAAGTGAAGGCTAGCAAAAGATTGGGCAGCGACCAACTAGAGAGCGACAACAATCATCAAAATGCATTGAGATTAACTAACATTGAGTGCAAGCATGAGTAGGACATAAATCACCATGAACATGAACATCATAGAGGCTATGTTGATTCTGTTTCGACTACATGCATGAACATGCGCCAAGTCAAGCCACTTGAAACATTCAAATGAGGATACCATCCTATCATACTACATCATAGTCATCTCAACATTCATGTTGGCAACCAAGACAAACCATTATAAGCTCCTAGTTAAATAAGAATGGCATAAGCAACTATGATCTCTAAGTTGTCATTGCAAACATGTTTCTCTCACAACAAAGCTGAATTAGGCATGATGAGCTAGTCATATTTACAAAAACAAAATAGATCAAGTTCATACCAGCTTTTCCAAGCTCAGTCACTTCATCATATATCGTCATCATTGCCTTTCACTTGCACGACCGAACGATGTGAACAATAATAAGCGTGCTCGTGCATTGGACTAAAGCTGGAATCTGCAGGCAAACACAAAGGAGAAGACAAAGTAATATGGCTCTATGAAAGCTAAACAGGTATGCATGCAAGAGCCACTAAACATTGTAACCAATATCTTATACCTTGACCCCAAGAAAAAGAAAACTATCTACACAGGAAAGCTCCCAACAAGCAAAAGAAGAAAAAGAAAATCTTTTTGGGTTTTTCTCAAACTAGACAGACACACAAAAAGAAAACGAGAAAAAGAAAATAAACTAGCATGGATGGTACAGTGGCAAAGTGTGAACACCGGCTAACAAAGTGAAAGCATAAGCAAGAATGTAAAGTCGGTGAGAACACGTACTCCCCCAAGCTTAGGCTTTTGGCCTAACTTGGTCTACTCCCAAGGATGGTAGTGGCGAAACCCAAAATCATAATCGGGGTTATATGGGAGCGCTGCAGCCACTGCCTGAATAGCTGCCTCACGGAGACGAGCAGCCTTTGCCTCCCTCTCATACTCCTCTGCCTCTCCTCTGGTTATGTAATATCTCTGTTTTACCTGAAAGTCAAAGAAAGCAGGAGCAGGAAGGATAATATGGAAAACACGTTGCCGGTTAAATATCAATCAGTATAGGAGGGATTCATCACCCCTCTCAAGGAATTGGTAGCGTGTCAAAGCGACGCGGTCAAGGAAAGCTGTATGGAGCGGGGGATCTCCTTCGCGGATGGGTACTCCAAGAAAATTTGCTATGAGAGTGGCATAGATCCCACCAAAGAAGTCCCCTTCATTAGCATTCTTATTCAGCCTCCTTGCTATTATAGCTCCCATGTTGAACCTTTTGTCACCCGTCACTGCGCTCTTAAGGATACTAAGGTCAGGTGTGCAGAGGTGACAATGCTCAATGTTGCCATTAATGCATCTTCCTATGAAGAGGGCAAAGTAATGCAAGGCAGGAAAATGAATACTCCCTACGGTAGCTTGCGTAATGTCTCTAGTTTCTCCAACAGTAATACGAGAGACAAAATCTCTAACCAAGGATTTAGGAGGATCATTGAGGCTACCCCAAAAAGGTAGTTTGCAAATTCTATTGAAATCCTCTAAATCCATGGTATAAGATTTATCATAGAGATCAAACAGTATCGATGGCTCACGGCCAGCTGAAAATTTGAATCTACGAACAAAAGAGGCAGTGAGAGCAACATATTGTTCACATTTATCGGAGATGAATTCTTCGAGTCCGACATTGTGAAAAAGTGCATCAAACTCATCTTAGAAACCTGCCTCAATCATAAATTCATCAGAAGGCCATTCACATGGTTGTACGTGTGCGTCCCTAGGTTGGTAATGATCAGGCTCCCGAATCGCAAGACGGGAACCTCTCTTGCTTGAGGAACCACCATGAAAGTTTCTCCTGAACATCTTCCTTTTTTGAAATTTTTAGTGACCCAAAGGAAAGGTGAACAAGGTTCAACTAAACTTGTAGCAACTACTCCCACAAGTGCCTAGAGACCATATTACGCATCAAAACTACTTGGGACCAGCTAAAATCAGCATGCAAAGCTCAAGAATAGGGTCACCAAGGTAGTAAAAATACGCGGAGTATAAGGCACTAGAGCAAAAACTAATTGGACCAATGGAGGAGTCACTTACCAAGGAGTAATTTCCCCAAAACAGTTCGGAGAACGGTGATTTGAGCAAAGAGATCGAAAATCCAAGCAAGAGGAGCAAGAACACGGGTTTGAGCTGCGAAACGATTTTTTGTGGAGGTAGGAGAACTGGATGAGAGCAAGAATTAGTGGAGGGGGTGCTTGTGGGCCCCACAAGCCTGGGTGGCGCGGCCAGGGGGGTGCCCGCGCCCCTAGGGCTTGTGGCCCAATGGTGTGGCCCCCAGACAGACTCTTTGTCCCAGTATTTTTCAAAAATTCCAGAAAAAATATTACTTGATTTTCACAGTGTTCGGAGAACTTTTATTTTCGGGGTACTTTTCTACCGGACGCTAAAATAGAAAACAGGGAAAACTAAACTAAATCTATCATTTTTCTTCTAAGCAACCGAAGGTGAAAGCTTGGAACAGAGGTTTGTGACTCCTCGATTCGCTCATCTCATGGTCATCGAAAGAAATCCGTCAATGGGGTTGATCAAATCCTCCTTGACAAACTTTCTCGAATCGCAAAAGAAGATGGAGAATTATAGAATAGTCACTAGGTCACCTCAATGGGGATGTGAATCTCCCCAACAAGCCAATCATACTTCATCTTGACACGAGGAATAGGGCATTCAAAGCTCCCAATAAGAATCGATGAAGTTTTTTTGATAGCATTGATGCAATGTACTCGATATTGTTTCTTCGGAAAGTGCACCGTATGCTCATTACCGTTGACATGGAAAGTGACATTGCCTTTGTTGCAATCTATAACAGCCCCTGCAGTGTTCAAAAAGGGTCTTCCGAGGATGACTCCCATGGCATCATCCTCGGGAATATCCAAGATAACAAAGTCTATTAAGATAGTGGTGTTAGCAACCACAACAGGCACATCCTCACAAATGCCAATAGGGAAAGCAGTTGATTTGTCGGCCATTTGCAAAGAGATTTCAGTGGGTGTCAACTTATCCAGTTCAAGCCTACTATAAAGAGAGAGGGGCATAACACTAACATCGGCTCCAAGGTCACATAACGCAGTTCTAACGTAGTTGCCTTTAATGGAGCAAGGTATGGTGGGCACACCGGGATCACCTAGTTTCTTAGGAGTTCCACCCTTGAAAGTGTAATTAGCAAGCATGGTGGAAATTTCAACCTCAGGTATTCTCCTCTTATTAGTCACAATATCTTTCATGTACTTAGCATACGGAGACATCTTGAGCATATCCGTCAAATGCATTTGCAGAAAGACATGTCTGATCATCTCAACGAATTGCTCAAAATTCTCATCATCCTTTTTCTTGGATGGTTTGGGAGGAAAGGGCATGGGTTTATGAACCCATGGTTCCCTTTCTTTACCATGCTTCCTAGCAGCGAAGTCATTCTTATCGTATCTTTTAGTCTTAGGCTGTGGGTTATCAAGATCAGGTTCAATCTCCACATCCTTTTCATTGCTAGGTTGAGCATCATCATGAACATCACTATTGATATTATCATTAAGCTCATGTTCATAACCAGATTGTGATTCAGCATCAGAGACAGAGGCATCGTTTGGACTCTCGGGTGTAGCAGCAACAGGGTTGCTAGCGTGCAGGTTCCTATCATCTTTCTTCTTGTTTCTAGGATGACTAGGTGCATTAGTGCTAACTCGTTGAGAATCTTGTTCAATTATCTTCGGTTGACCCTCAGGATACAAAGGTTCCTGGGTCATTCTACCGCCTCTAGTAACGACTCTGACGGAATTGTCATTCAACTCATTGAGCAAGTCATTCTGAGCTTTAAGTACTTGTTCTACATGAGTAGTAACCATAGAGGCATGTTTACTCAGAAGTTTAAGATCATTGACATTTCTGTCCGCACAAGCACTTAAATGACTAAGCATACGAGCATTCTGTTCCAATTGTCTGCTAACATAATCATTCAAACTCTGTTGTTTGGCAACGAAGTTATCAAATTCATCCAAGCATAGGCTAGCAGGTTTATCAAAAGGAATATCACTCTCATAAACCTACGCAGAGAATTTACTTCTACTACCTGTGTCGGGTTATCGAGACCATGGATCTCTTCGATAGGTGGTAGATTTTTGACATCTTCAGATTTAATGACTTTCTCTCGCATAGATTTCTTGGCTTCTTTCATATCTTCAGGACTGAGGAATAGAATACCTCTTTTCTTTGGAGTTGGCTTAGGAGGTAGTTCGGGAATAGTCCAAGCATTCTCATTGCACAAGATGTTATTCAGTAGTATCTCAGTTTGTTCTATAGTTCGTTCCCTAAAAACACCACCGGCACAACTATCTAAGTGGTCTTTGGAAGCATCAGTGAGTCCATTATAGAAGATATCGAGTATTTCGTTCTTCTCAAGAGGGTGATCAGGCAAAGCATTCAATAGCTGGATAAGCCTCCCCCAAGTTTGTGGGAGACTCTCTTCTTCAGCTTGAGCAAAGTTGTATATTTCCTGCAAGGCGGCTTGCTTCTTATGGACAGGGAAATATTTTTCAGAGAAGTAGTAGACCATATCCAGGGGGCTACGCACACAACGAGGAGCAAGAGAAGTGAACCAGGTCTTAGCATCATCCTTTAGCGAGAAAGGAAACAGCTTGAGGATATACTAGTGGCGGATCTTTTCCTCACTAGTGAATAGGGTGGCTATATCGTGCAGTTTGGTGATACGTCTCCATTGTATCTACTTTTCTGAACTCTTTTGCCCTTGTTTTGAACTCTAATTTGCATGATTTGAATGGAACTAACCCGGACTGACGATGTTTTCAGCAGAATTGCCATGGTGTTGTTTTTGTGCAGAAATAAAAGTTCTCGGAATGTACTAAAAATTTACGGAGAATTTTTCTAGAATAAATGAAAAATACATGCGCAAAGATCCACCGGAGTAGGTGTGCCAGTGGGCCACAAGCCCCTAGGCCACGGCCACCCCCCCTGGCCGCGCCGTGAGGGCTTGTGGGGCGCACGTGGCGCCACCGCCTTCAAACTCAACTCTATATCTTCCGTCTCGCTTGGAAAAAAAATCAGAGAGAAGGATTCATCGCGTTTTACGATACGGAGGCCGCCACCCCCTGTTCTTCATCTGGAGGGCAGATCTAGAGTCTGTTTTGGGCTCCGGAGAGGGGAAATCATCGCCATCGTCATCATCAACCTTCCTCCATCGCCAATTCCATGATGCTCTTCATCGTTCGTGAGTAATCTCATCGTAGGCTTGATGGACGGTGATGAGTTGGATGCGATCTATCATGTAATCGAGTTAGTTTTGACGGGGATTGATCCCTAGTATCGACTATGTTCTGAGATTGATGTTGCTACTACTTTGCCATGCTTAATGCTTGTCACTAGGGCCCGAGTGCCATGATTTCAGATCTGAACCTATTATGTTGTCGCCAATATATGTGTGTTTTAGAGCCTATCTTGCAAGTTGTAGTCACCTACTATGTTTTATGACCCGGCAACCCCGGAGTGACAATAGCCGGAACCACTCCCGGAGATGACGATAGTATGAGGAGTTCATGTATTCACCAAGTGTTAATGCGTTGGTCCGATTCTTTATTAGAAGGAGAACTTTAATATCCCGTAGTTTCCATTAGGACCCCGCTGCCACGGGAGGGTTGGACAATAGATGTCATGCAAGTTCTTTTCCCTAAGCACGTATGACTACATACAGAATACATGCCTACATTAGATTGACAAACGGGAGCTAGTTACTTATCTCTCCGTGTTATAGCTGTTACATGATGAATCACATCCGTCAAACTCATCCATCACCGATCCACTACCTATGAGTCTTTTACTACTGGTCCTTGCTATGTTACTTTGTCGCTACTACTGTTGCTACTGTTGTTACTCTGTTGCTGTTGTCACTACTGTTGTTCCTTGCTACTGATGTCACTATTGCTGTTACTTGCTACTTTGTTGTTACCTGCTGCAATACTTTTTCGACACCGTTGCCGGGGAAGAATAGTTCCCCATCCACGCGCAACTTACTACCGCCATTGATACAACAGTTAGGAATAGTCCGCCGTCAACAGATCTGTTTCTGGCACCGTTGCTATAATACCACTTTGCTACTAATACTTTGCTTGCAGACACTAATCTTTTAGGTGTGGTTGAATCTCACAAACTCAGCTGCTAATACTTGAGAATATTTTTTCGCTTCCCCTTGAGTCGAATCAATAAATTTGGGTTGAATACTCTACCCTCGAAAACTGCTGCGATCCCATACGCTTGTGGGACATCAAGGCTTTTTCTGGAGCCTTTGCCGGGGAGGCACATCTATATTCTCTGAGTCACTTGGGATTGATGTATGCTGGTCACTATGAGGAATCTGAAAGATACAAGAACTAAAATCCTGCCTTCCACTATGAGAAGAGGTAAGGAACTGCCATCTAGCTCTGCACTTGATTCACCTTCAATTTTGAGTAAGTTTGCGACTTCGCCTTGTGCTAGAAATCTTGATATGTCGCATGTGCTTGATACTATGCCTGATGATGCTATGCTTGATACTATGCCTGATGATGCCATGCTTGATACTATGGCTGATGATGCTATGCCTGATACTGCTTTGCCACTCGGTGCCCTTGATGCACATATTGCTAGAGTTGCTGCTAGATGTGATGATACTTCTGAAACTGCTGATACTATTGAAGTAGAACCTGCTACTATGCCTGTTATGCCTGATACGCGCTATGTTATGGAGGGAGAGATAGCTGAGGATTTTCTTGCGTGTAAGGATAGCTATGATGTTGAGAAATTACTGCGCAAGTGGGAAGAAAAATCTCTGAACGCTAGGATGAAATACGACCCAAAGTTTGCCACTTCACCTATCTTTGTGACTGATAAGGATTATGAATTCTGTGTCGACCTTGAGTTAATCACTCTGGTCGAATCTGATCCCTTTCACGGTTACGAGTCTGAAACGGTTGTAGCCCATCTTACCAAACTGCACGATATAGCCACCCTATTCACTAGTGAGGAAAAGATCCGCCACCACTAAATGCTCAAGTTGTTTCCTTTCTCGCTAAAGGATGATGCTAAGACCTGGTTCACTTCTCTTGCTCCTGGTTGTGTGCGTAGTCCCCAGGATATGGTCTACTACTTCTCTGAAAAATATTTCCCTGCCCATAAGAAGCAAGCTGCCTTGCAGGAAATATACAACTTTGCTCAAGCTGAAGAAGAGAGTCTCCCACAAGCTTGGGGGAGGCATATCCAGCTACTGAATGCTTTGCCTGATCACCCTCTTGAGAAGAATGAAATGCTTGATATCTTCTATAATGGACTTACCGATGCTTCCAAAGACCACTTAGATAGTTGTGCCGGTAGTGGTTTTAGGGAACGAACTGTAGAACAAGCTAAGATTCTGTTGAACAACATCTTGTGCAATGAGAATGCTTGGACTATTCCCGAACCACCTCCTAAGCCAACTACGTAGAAAAGAGGTATTCTATTCCTCAGTCCTGAAGATATGCAAGAAGCCAAAAATCTATGCGAGAGAAAGGGATTAAATCTGAAGATGTCAAAAATCTACCACCTATCGAAGAGATCCATGGTCTCGATAACCCGATACAGGTAGTTGACGTAAATTCTCTGCGTAGGTTTGATGAGAGTGATATTCCTTTTGATAAACCTGCTAGCTTATGCATGGATGAATTTGATAACTTTGTTGCCAAACAACAGAGCTTCAATGATTATGTTAGCACACAAATGGAAAAGAATGCTCGTATGCTTAGTCATTTAAGTGCTTGTGTGGACAGAAACGTCAACGATCTTAAACTTCTGAGTAAACATGCCTCTATGGTTACTACTCAGGTAGAACAAGTACTTAAAGCTCAAAATGACTTGCTCAATGAGTTGAATGACAATTCCGTCAGAGTCGTTACTAGAGGCTGTAGAATGACCCAGGAACCTTTGTATCCTGAGGGTCATCCGAAGAGAGTCGAACAAGATTCTCAAGGAGTTAGCACTGATGCACCTAGTCATCCTAGAAAGAAGAAGAAAGATGATAGGAACCTGCACGCTAGCAACCCTGTTGCTGCTACACCTGAGAGTCCAAACGATGCCTCTGTCTCTGATGCTGAAACACAATCTGGTGATGAACATGAGCCTAATGATAATATCAACAGTGATGTTCATGAAGATGCTCAACCTAGCAATGAAAAGGATGTGGAGATTGAACCTAGTGTTGATCTTGATAACCCACACCCTAAGAATAGAAGATACGGTAAGAATGACTTCGCTGCTAGGAAGCATGGTAAAGAAAGGAAACCATGTGTTCAGAAACCTATGCCCTTTCCTCCCAAACCATCCAAGAAAAAGGATGATGAGTATTTTGAGCGATTCGTTGAAATGATCAGACCTATCTTTCTGCAGATGCGTTTGACTGATATGCTCAAGATGTCTCCGTATGCTAAGTACATGAAAGATATTGTGACTAATAAGAGGAGGATACCTGATCTTGAGATCTCCGCCATGCTTGCCAACTACACTTTCAAGGGTGATCCCAGTGTGCCCACTATACCTTGCTCCATTAAAGGCAACTACGTTACAACTGCGTTATGCGATCTTGGAGCCAGTGTTAGTGTTATGCCTCTTTCTCTTTATCGTAGACTTGAACTGGATAAGTTGACACCCACTGAAATCTCTCTGCAAATGGCCGACAAATCAACTGCTTTCCCTAGCGGCATTTGCGAGGATGTGCCTGTTGTGGTTGCTAACACCACTATCTTAACAGACTTTGTTATCTTGGATATTCCTGAGGACGATGCCATGGCTGTCATCCTCGGAAAACCCTTTTTAAACACTGCAGGGGCTGTTATAGATTGCAACAAAGGCAATGTCACTTTCCATGTCAACGGTAATGAGCATACGGTGCACTTTCCAAAGAAACAATATCGAGTACATTGCATCAATGCTATCGAAAAGACTTCATCGATTCTTATTGGGAGCTTTGAATGCCCTATTCCTCGTGTCAAGATGAAGTATGATTTGCTTGTTGGGGAGATACACATCCCCATTGAGGTGACCTAGTGACTATTCAAAATTCTCCGTCTTCTTTTGCGATTCGAGAAAGTTTTGTCGAGGGGATTTGATCAACCCCATTAACGGATTTCTTTCGATGACCATGAGATGGATGAATCGAGGAGTCACAAACCTGTGCTCCAAGCTTTCACTTTAGGTTGCTTAGAAGAAAAATGATAGATTTAGTTTAGTTTTCCCTGTTTTCTGTTTTAGCGTCCGGTAGAAAAGTACCCCGAAAATAAAAGTTCTCTGAACGCTGTGAAAATCAAGTATGATTTTTTCTGGATTTTTTGAAAAATACTGGGACAAAGAGTCTGTCTGGGGCCCACACCAGTGGGCCACAAGCCCTAGGGGCGCGGGCACCCCCCTGGCCATGCCTCCCAGGCTTGTGGGGCCCACAGGCACCCCCTCCACTCATTCTTGCTCTCATCTGGTTCTCCTACCTCCAGAAAAAATCGTTTCGCAGCTCAAACCCGTGTTCTTGCTCCTCTTGCTGGGATTTTCAATCTCTTTGCTCAAATCACCATTCTCCGAACTGTTTTGGGGAAATTACTCCTTGGTAAGTGACTCCTCCATTGGTCCAATTAGCTTTTGCTCTAGTGCCTTATACTTCGCGTATTGTTACTGCCTTGGTGACCCTGTTCTTGAGCTTTGCATGCTAATTTTAGCTGGTCCCAAGTAGTTTTGATGCGTAATATGGCCTCTAGGCACTTGTGGGAGTAGTTGCTATGAGTTTTGTTGAGCCCTATTCACTTTTCCTTAAAATCACTAAAAAATTCAGAAATTTTCAGAGATAGAAAAGGGAAAAGATGAGGAGGTTCTTAAGAGGCTCGTCAAGCCGTGACCCCGAGGATGATGGGAGTGAGAAGAAGCCCAAGTATCCGGTCCCTCGGGTCGCAGAAGTTTGAGCGTGCGAGTGGCCAAGCGACGTATTCTTACGCGCCGCTGGAATTTATGAGGACGTTTATCACTTGGTGGAGAACGCAGGCCTTGCCGCCTTCGTTGAAGATAAGTGTCTGCAATACCTCCTCCTCACTAATATCTTCGTACAGAGCTTTAACTTCTATCCGAGGAAGAATCCTCCTATGGTTGAACTTAAACTTTATGATATCCCCCAGCGCATGTCACTCCAGGATTTTTGCAATGTTTGCAAATTACCTTATGTTGGGGATATTCATGAACCTCGTCCATGGGACTTGGAAGCTTTCATCGATACAATTGTTGTAGGAGAGGAGAGAGGAGTGTCTTGTGCTAGAGCTGCTAGCATACATTTTCCCGTGCTTCGGTACTTCTCATTATTTGTGGGAAAATGTTTGATTGGCCATGGTAAAGCTGGGTCACTTAGTTCCCCAGACCTTGCGGTCTTGCGCGAAGCCCTTTATAACGATAAAACTTATAGCTTGGGCGCTATAGTAGCTCAACGGTTGAACACGAACCGTTCTAAGGGCATTGTCTATGGAGGTATCTATGCTACTCGTCTTGCTAGACACTTTGAGATACCTATTAGACTGGAGGAGGAAGAAGAGATTCTTCTCCCCGGGAGATATCTAGATTACGACAGCATGGTTCGCGATGACTTTCTTGATAGAGATATAAATAGAAGGATGATTTATAACCTGGTATTTAGTCAGGGTACTCGTGAGACTATTACTTTGCCTGCTCCTTCTTTGTTCAATCTTCATGCAGGAAGGTACATTATTATGCCCTCGGACATCTACGCATATTGGGGCTTGGCGCAACCACAGGTGCCCGTGCCCGAGCCACCAGTCCAGTACCAGACGCCAGTTTATCAGTGAGAGCCAGAGGAGCTCACACAGTAGTGGCATCCTCAGTCCACTCCGGAGTACCCCGGAGCTAGTTATTTCCCTCCATGGGAGTAGACCAACTTAGGCCAAAATCCTAAGCTTGGGGGAGTACGTGTTCTCACTGACTTTACATTCTTGCTTACGCTTTCACTTTGTCTGTCGATGTTCACACTTTGTCGCTGTATCATCCATGTTAGTTTATTTTCTTTTTCTCGTTTTCTTTTCGTGTGTCTGTCTAGTTTGAGAAAAACCAAAAATATTTTATTTTCTTCTTTTGCTTGTTGGGATTTTTCCCGTATAAATAGTTTTCTTTTTCTTTGGGTCAAGGTAGAAGACCATGGTTACAATGTTTAGTGGCTCTTGCATGCATACCTGTTTAGCTTTCAAAGAGCCATATTACTTCGTCTTCTCCTTTGTGTTTGCCTACGGATTCCAGCGTAGTCCAATGCACGAGCACTCTTATTATTGTTCACATCATTCGGTCATGCAAGTGAAAGGCAATAATGACGATATATGATGAAGTGACTGAGCCTGGAAAAGCTGGTATGAACTCGATCTATTTTGTTTTTGTAAATATGACTAGCTCACTGTTCCTAGTTCAGCTTTGTTGTGAGAGAAACATGTTTGCAATGACAACTTAGAGATCATAATTGCTTATGCCATGCTTACTTAGCTAGGAGCTTATAATGGTTTGTCTTGGTTTCCCATATGAATGTTGAGATGACTATGATGTAGTATGATAGGATGGTATCCTCCTTTGAATGATTCAAGTGGCTTGACTTGGCGCATGTTCACGCATGTAGTTGAAACAAAATCAACATAGCCTTTATGATATTCATGTTCATGGTGATTTATGTCCTACTCATGCTTGCACTCAATGTTATTTAATCTCAATGCATTTTGATGACTGTTATCGCTCTCTAGTTGGTCGCTTCCCAGTCTTTTGCTAGCCTTCACTTGTACTAAGCGGGAATACTGCTTGTGCATCCACTTCCATAAACCCAAAGTTGTTCCATATGAGTTCACCATACCTACCTATGTGTCGTATCTACCTGCCGTTCCAAGTAAATTTGCATGTGCCACTCTCTAAACCTTCAAGAAATAATCTGTTTTGCATGTCCGAACCGCTCATGTAGTGACAGGGGCTATTAGTATTTTCCATGCTAGGCGTGTTATCCTCGATATGTGTTTATTCACTATCATTCACGAGAAAGGGGCCGACAATTGGAATTCCCATTTCCATGCTCAAACTCCCCGAGGATTGATGTTGGCATGCACGGTACCCGAGGATTCGGCTAGCCGTGGAGTGTGATTGATTGGTGGTGGGGGAGTCCAAACTTTACTTTTCTGTTTGGGAACCGCCTATAGCATGTGTAGCGTGGAAGATGTTGAGAACTCTTAGTCATTGCGTTGACAATGAAAGCATGCCACCCAAAATTATTATCTCTGTTTTCAAAGCTTGAGCTCTGGCACCTCTGCTTCCCTCTGCGAAGGGCCTGTCTATTTATGTTCCTGCTGAGTCATCCTCCTCTTACAAAAGCACCAATTAGAGAGCACCTCTGTCATTTTTATGCTTTGCTTTTAACTGCGTTGAGTATGACTGTGACTGGATCTTCTTTGCCTTGAATTACAATGTTTAGTCAGCCCTTGGTCTTTGAAGGTGATCTGCATTTATGTTTTGCGGTCTCAGAAAGAGCTAGCGAGATACCATCTATTCATACTGCTTCATGTTGTTTTGATTGAAGTGTTGACATTTGAGGCTTATTATTATTTGCTCGCTAGTTGATTATGCCATTGATATGAGTTTATTGTGAGACCTAGATGTCATTTGCTTATGTGGTTTGCTTGTGATCTTGCTAAAATTCTGGTTATGAGTTACACATAGTTGCAACAACAAGATCAAACAGAGTTCGTCAAAGTTTTTCTTTTGTCTCTTTCAGTTTGTCAACTCAATTGCTTGAGGACAAGAAAGGCTTTAAGCTTGGGGGAGTTGATACGTCTCCGTCGTATCTACTTTTCCGAACTCTTTTGCCCTTGTTTTGGACTCTAATTTGCATGATTTGAATGGAACTAACCCGGACTGACGCTGTTTTCAGCAGAATTGCCATGGTGTTGTTTTTGTGCAGAAATAAAAGTTCTCGGAATGTACTGAAAATTTACGGAGATTTTTTCTGGAATAAGTGAAAAATACGTGCGCAAAGATCCACCGGAGGAGGTGTGCGAGTGGGCCACAAGCCCCTGGGCCGCGGCCACCCCACTGGCCGCGCCGTGAGGGCTTGTGGGGCCCATGTGGCGCCAGCGCCTCCAAACTCAGCTCTATATCTTCCGTCTCGCCCAGAAAAAACCCAGAGAGAAGGATTCATCACGTTTTACGATAAGGAGGCGCCGCCACCCCCTGTTCTTCATCTGGAGGGCAGATCTGGAGTCTGTTTTGGGCTCCGAAGAGGGGAAATCGTCGCCATCGTCATCATCAACCTTCCTCCATCGCCAATTCCATGATGCTCTTCATCGTTCGTGAGTAATCTCATCGTAGGCTTGCTGGACGGTGATGAGTTGGATGAGATCTATCATGTAATCAAGTTAGTTTTATGGGGATTGATCCCTAGTATCCACTATGTTATGAGATTGATGTTGCTACTACTTTGCCATGCTTAATGCTTGTCACTAGGGCCCGAGTGCCATGATTTTAGATCTGAACATATTATGTTGTCGCCAATATATTGTTGGGGAACGTCGCATGGGAAACAAAATTTTTCCTACGCGCACGAAGACCTATCATGGTGATGTCCATCTACGAGAGGGGATGAGTGATCTACGTACCCTTGTAGACCGTACAGCAGAAGTGTTAGAGAACGCGGTTGATGTAGTGGAACGTCCTCACGTCCCTCGATCCGCCCCGTGAACAATCCCGCGATCAGTCCCACGATCTAGTACCGAACAGACGGCACCTCCGCGTTCAGCACACGTACAGCTCGACGATGATCTCGGCCTTCTTGATCCAGCAAGAGAGACGGAGAGGTAGAAGAGTTCTCCGGCAACGTGACGGCGCTCCGGAGGTTGGTGATGACCTTGTCTCAACAGGGCTCCGCCCGAGCTCCGCAGAAACGCGATCTAGAGGAAAAACCGTGGAGGTATGTAGTCGGGCTGCCGTGGAAAAGTCGTCTCAAATCAGCCCTAAAACCTCCGTATATATAGATGGGAGGGAGGGGGCCTTGCCTTGGGGTCCAAGGACCCTCAAGGGGGTCGGCCGAGCCAAGGGGGAGGACTCTCCCCCCCCCCAAACCGAGTTGGACTAGGTTTGGTGGGAGGGAGTCCTCCTCCCTTCCCACCTCCTCCCTTTTTTTTCTTTTCCTCTTGATTTTTCTTCTCTTGGCGCATAGAGCACTTGTGGGCTGTCCCACCAGCCCACTAAGGGCTGGTGTGTCTCCCCAAGGCCTATGGGCTTCCCCGGGGTGGGTTGCCCCCCCCGGTGAACTCCCGGAACCCATTCGTCATTCCCGGTACATTCCCGGTAACTCCGAAAACCTTCCGGTAATCAAATGAGGTCATCCTATATATCAATCTTCGTTTTCGGACCATTCCGGAAACCCTCGCGACGTCCGTGATCTCATCCGGGACTCCGAACAACATTCGGTAACCAACCATATAACTCAAATACGCATAAAACAACGTCGAACCTTAAGCGTGCAGACCCTGCGGGTTCGAGAACTATGTAGACATGACCCGAGAGACTCCTCGGTCAATATCCAATAGCGGGACCTGGATGCCCATATTGGATCCTACATATTCTACGAAGATCTTATAGTTTGAACCTCAGTGCCAAGGATTCGTATAATCCCGTATGTCATTCCCTTTGTCCTTCGGTATGTTACTTGCCCGAGAATCGATCGTCAGTATCCGCATACCTATTTCAATCTCGTTTACCGGCAAGTCTCTTTACTCGTTCCGTAATACAAGATCCCGCAACTTACACTAAGTTACATTACTTGCAAGGCTTGTGTGTGATGTTGTATTACCGAGTGGGCCTCGAGATACCTCTCCGTCACACGGAGTGACAAATCCCAGTCTTGATCCATACTAACTCAACTAACACCTTCGGAGATACCTGTAGAGCATCTTTATAGTCACCCAGTTACGTTGCGACGTTTGATACACACAAAGCATTCCTCCGGTGTCAGTGAGTTATATGATCTCATGGTCATAGGAATAAATACTTGACACGCAGAAAACAGTAGCAACAAAATGACACGATCAACATGCTACGTCTATTAGTTCGGGTCTAGTCCATCACGTGATTCTCCCAATGACGTGATCCAGTTATCAAGCAACAACACCTTGTTCATAATCAGAAGACACTGACTATCATTGATCAACTGGCTAGCCAACTAGAGGCATGCTAGGGACGGTGTTTTGTCTATGTATCCACACATGTAAATGAGTCTTCATTCAATACAATTATAGCATGGATAATAAACTATTATCTTGATACAGGAATTATAATAATAACTATATATATCATTGCCTCTAGGGCATAATTCCAACATATATGTGTGTTTTAGATCCTATCTTGCAAGTTGTAGTCACCTACTATGTGTTATGACCCGGCAACCCCGGAGTGACAATAGCCGGAACCACTCTCGGAGATGACCATAGTATGAGGAGTTCATGTATTCACCAAGTGTTAATGCGTTGGTCCGGTTCTTTATTAAAAGGAGAACCTTAATATCCCATAGTTTCCATTAGGACCCCGCTGCCACGGGAGGGATGGACAATAGATGTCATGCAAGTTCTTTTCCCTAAGCACGTATGACAACATACGGAATACATGCCTACATTAGATTGACGAACGGGAGCTAGTTACTTATCTCTCCGTGTTATAGCTGTTACATGATGAATCACATCTGTCATACTCATCCATCACCGATCCACTACCTACGAGTCTTTTACTACTGGTCCTTGCTACGTTACTTTGTCGCTACTACTGTTGCTACTACTGTTACTCTGTTGCTGCTGTCACTACTGCTGTCACTACTGTTGTTACTTGTTACTTTGCTGTTACCTGCTGCAAGACTTTTCCGACACTGTTGCCGGGGAAGAATAGTTCCCGTCCACGTGCAACTTACTAGCGCCATTGATACAATAGTTAGGAATAGTCTGCCGTCAACAGATCTGTTTCTGGCATCGTTGCTATCATACCACTTTGCTACTGATACTTTGCTTGCAGACACTAATCTTTCAGGTGTGGTTGAATCTGACAAACTCAGCTGCTAATACTTGAGAATATTCTTTCGCTTCCCCTTGAGTCGAATCAATAAATTTGGGTTGAATACTCTACCCTCGAAAACTGTTGCGATCCCCTACACTTGTGGGTTATCATTTGGTAAGATGGGCTACAACCGTTTCAGACTCATAACTGTGAAAAGGATCAGATTTGACCGGAGTGATTAACTCAGGGTCGACAGAGAATTCATAATCCTTATCAGTCACAAAGATAGGTGAAGTGGCAAACTTCGGGTCGTATTTCATCCTAGCGTTCAGAGATATTTCTTTCCACTTGCGCAGTAATTTCTCAACATCATAGCTATCCTAACACGCAAGATAATCCTCAGCTATCTCTCCCTCCATAACATAGCGTGTATCAGGCATAACAGGCAATTCAGGCATAGTAGCAGGTTCTACTTCAATAGTATCAGCAGTTTCAGAAGTATCATCACATCTAGCAGCAGCTCTAGCAATATGTGCATCAAGGGCACCAAGTGGCAAAGTAGTATCGGCATGGCATCATCAGGCATAGTATCAAGCATAGCATCATCATCAGCATCATGGGCAGCAGAAGTAGCATCATCAAGCACAGGCAACATATCAAGATTTCTAGCAGGAGGCAATGTCGCAAACTTACTCAAAAGTGAAGGTGAATCAAGTGCAGAGCTAGATGGCAATTCCTTACCTCTCCTCGTAGTGGAAGGCAAGATTTTGGTTCTTGGATCTTTCGGATTCCTCATAGTAATCAGCAGACGTCAGTCCCAAGTGACTCAGAGAATATAGTTGTGCCTCCCCGGCAACGGCGCCAGAAAAAGCCTTGATAACCCACAGGTGTAGGGGATCGGAATTGTTTTCGAGGGTAGAGTATGCAACCCAAATTTGTTGGTTCTCCAAAGGAGAAGCGAAAGAATATTCTCAAGTATTAGCACCTGAGTTCGTCAGATTCAACCACACCTGAAAGATTAGTGTCTGCAAGCAAAGTATCAGTAGCAAAGTAGTATGATAGCAACGGTGCCAAAAACGATGTGTTGACAAGGCAGAATATTCCTAACGGTTGTATCAATGGCGCTAGTAAGTTGCCCGTGGACAGAGAACTATTCTTCCCCGACAACGTTGACGAAAAAGGATCTTGCAACAAGTAACAACAAAGTAGCAAGGAACAACAGTAGCAGCAGCACGAGAGTAACAGCAGTAGAAACAGAGTGGCCCAATCCCTTTTGTAGCAAGGGACAAGCCTAGACAAAGTAACGTAGCAAGGACCAGTAGTAAAAGACTCGTAGGCAGTGGATCGGTGATGGATGAGTATGACGGATGTGATTCATCATCTAACAACTATAACACGGAGAGATATGTGACTAGCTCCCGTTCGTCAATCTAATGTAGGCATGTATTCCGTATGTAGTCATACGTGCTTAGGGAAAATAACTTGCATGACATCTATTGTCCATCCCTCCCATGGCAGCGGGGTCCTAATGGAAACTACGGGATATTAAGGTTCTCCTTTTAATAAAGAACCGGACCAATGCATTAACACGCGGTGAATACATGAACTCCTCATGCTATGGTCGTCTCCGGGAGTGGTTCCGTCTATTGTCACTCCGGGGTTGCCGGGTCATAACACATAGTAGGTGACTACAACTTGCAAGATAGGATCTAAAACACACATATATTGGCGACAACATAATAGGTTCAGATCTGAAATCATGGCACTCGGGCCCTAGTGACAAGCATTAAGCATAGCCAAGTAGTAGCAACATCAATCTAGAACATAGTGGATACTAGGGATCAATCCCCGTAAAAAACTAACTCGATTACATGATAGATCTCATCCAACTCATCACCGTCCAGCAAGCCTACAATGAGATTACTCACGAACGATGAAGAGCATCATGAAATTGTCGATGGAGAAAGGTTTATGATGACGATGGCGATGATTTCCCCTCTCCGGAGCCCGAAACGGACTCCAGATCTGCCCTCCAGATGAAGAACAGGATGTGGCGGCGCCTCCGTATTGCAAAACGCGATGAAACCTTCTCTCTAATTTTTTTCCGGGCGAGACGGAAGATATAGAGCTGAATTTGGGGGCGGTGGAGCCACGTGGGCCCCACAAGCCCTCACGGCGCGACCAGGGGGGTGGTTGCGGCCTGTGGGCTTGTGGCCCACTGGTCCACCTCCTCCGGTGGATCTTTGCGCAGGTATTTTTCTTTTATTCCATAAAAAATCTCCGTAAATTTTCAGGACCTTCCGAGAACTTTTATTTCTGCACAAAAACAACACCATGGCAATTCTACTAAAAACAGCATCAGTCCGGGTTAGTTCCATTCAAATCATGCAAATTAGAGTCCAAAACAAGGGCAAAAGAGTTCGGAAAAGTAGATACGACGGAGACGTATCACAGATCTGGCCCGAGTGTTCATCAAGACTTTCGAGGGCACTTGCAAGCCCCCTGTCGGCCTTTCAGAGTTACAACATTGCATGCAGAAGCCAAGTGAGTCCTTGTGCGATTACATCCAGCGCTGGACCACTCTTCATCACACTATAGAGAATGTTACCATTACCGAGCACCAAACGGTGTGCGCCTTCAAGGCAGGTGTCAGGTATCGAGAGCTGTATCTGAAGTTTGGTCGCTCAGGCGACATGTCAATGAGTAAAATGATGGATATAGCCACCCGTTATGCAAACTGTGAAGAAGAAGACCGCCTCCATAGCAGTAAGGGTAAAGGAGTCGATAATACTGACGCTAATTCCAATCGGAAGCAGAAGCGAAAGGTTGAGAATGCAACCCCAGCAGAAGCGGCCGCTCTGGCGGCAGGAAAGTTTAAGGGAAAGGCCAAGGCACCATTCCCCCCAAAGAAGTCCAAGATGCAGTCAGATGTTTTGGATCAGCCGTGTGTTTTTCACACGAAGAAAGATGATGAAGGCAACCTGATATTTCCAAAGCATACCACTCGACAGTGTCGATTGTTGGTCCAAGAGTTCAAAGGTCAGTCGAGCGGAAAAGACCCTGAAGAAGAGGATAATGAAGATAAGGATGACTTCTCCAAGGTCAATGCAACTCTGATGATTTTTGCTGCCGTATAGAGCAAAAGTCAACTGAAAGTTATTAATAGGGAAGTCAACATGGCAGTACCTTCCACCCCAACATATCTGAAGTGGTCACAGACCCCCATCACGTTTGATCAGTCCGACCATCCAGCTGTTGTTCCGACTCCTGGTCGCAAGGCTCTGGTAGTCGACCCAGTTGTCGAAGGTGTTCGGCTTCGCAAAGTCTTGATGGATGGAGGGAGTGGGCTGAATATCTTATATGCAGAAACTCTCAAAGGGATGGACATTCCTATGTCCCGCCTCAGCAAGAGCACCATGTCCTTTCATGGAGTTCTCCCAGGGAAGAAGGCCAAGTCACTCGGCCAAATTGGACTGGATGTTGTTTTTGGATATGACAGGAATTTTCGCAAAGAAAAGTTGACATTTGAGGTGGTGGACTTCCAGAGTGCATACCATGCTATTCTGGGTCGTCCTGCTTATGCACGTTTCATGGCTCGACCATGTTATGTGTACTTGAGGATGAAGATGCGAGGACCTAAAGGGGTCATCACTGTTTCCAGCAATCGACAGAGAGCTGAAGAGTGTTTGCAACAAGGTTCAAAGATTGCAGATCAGCAAATGGCAGTGGTAGAGTTGGAAGAGTACCGGAGGACTGCCGACCCAGCTAACCTAATGCGCTCTAAGAAGCCTGCTTCTGAGTCCGCTTTTCAGTCAGCAGGAGAGGACAAGCCAGTAAGCGTCTATCCGACTGATCCCAATGCAGATCCAACCAACATATCCACGACACTCGGCAGAAAATAGGAAGTCGAGCTCATCCAGTTCCTCCGTGAGAACTGAGACACCTTCGCATGGAAGCCTGCTGACATGCCGGGTGTACCCAGGGAGCTGGCTGAGCACCATTTGCGAGTGGATCCAAAGGCGAAGCCGGTCAGGGAGCGCCTGTGACGATCTGCATCAGAGAAGAGGAAAGTAGTCGGCAAGGAGGTAGCGGAACTCTTGGAAGCCAAGTTCATTCGCGAGATTTACCACTCCGAGTGGCTCTCAAATGTTGTCATGGTTCCCAAGAAGGACAATTCCTTTCGCATGTGTATCGACTTCAAAAACGTTAATAAGGTCTATCCGAAATACCACTTCACGCTCCCCGCATTGATCAGATTACCGATTCAACTGCCGGATGCGAGCGTTTGTCTTTTTTGGATGCTTACTCTAGTTACCATGAGATCCGTCTGTTTGGCCCAGATGAAATAAAAACAACCTTCATCACCCCTTTCGGGTGTTACTGTTACATCACTATGCCTTTCGGTCTGAAGAATGCTGGTGCAACCTTCATGCGCATGATCCAAAAGTGTCTGCTCAACCAGAATGGTCGGAATATTGAAGCATATACGGATGATATTGTTGTCAAGTCACGCAAAGGTTCCGACCTGCTGACTGACTTGGTAGAAACATCAAGCTAAATCCACCTAAGTGCACTTTTGGCGTTCCTCGAGGCAAGTTACTCGGTTTTCTCGTTTTCGAACGAGGGATCGATGTTAACCCCGAGAAGATCGGCGCCATCGTCCGAATGCAGAGCCCTATGCGAGTGCATGATGTACAGAAACTTATAGAATGTCTGGCAGCATTGAGTCGGTTTATATCTCGTCTTAGTGAGAAGGCACTGCCTTTGTACTGACTAATGAAGAAGTGAGATGTATTCAAGTGGAATGATGAAGCAGAATCAGCGTTTGTAGAGCTCAAAGCTCTGCTTTCCACCCAGCCGGTGCTTGCTGCTCCACACAGGAAAGAACCACTGCTCCTATACATCGCAACCACCAATCAAGTCGTCAGTACAGTCCTGACTGTTGAGAGAGAAGAAGAAGGTAAAGGCTACAAGGTTCAACGTCCAGTCTATTATATTTCAGAAGTGTTTACTCCTTCGAAGCAAAGGTATCCCCATAACCAGAAGCTTCTTTATGGAATATATTTGACAGCAAAGAAAGTGGCACATTACTTTCAAGATCACTCCATATCAGTCATCAGTGATGCTCCGCTATTAGAGATCCTCCACAATCGGGATGCAACATGCCGAGTGGCCAAATGGGCTCTGGAGTTGTTGTATTTGGATATCAAGTTTGAAGCAGAGAAAGCCATCAAGTCTCAGGCCCTGGCTGATTTTATGGCTGAGTGGGTGGAACAGCAACAACCAGCCCAGATTCACTCGGCGCATTGGACTATGTTCTTTGATGAATCCTAAATGTTAAA
Source organism: Hordeum vulgare subsp. vulgare (assembly GCF_904849725.1). NCBI lineage: Eukaryota > Viridiplantae > Streptophyta > Magnoliopsida > Poales > Poaceae > Hordeum > Hordeum vulgare. Next base: position 541,080,391 of record NC_058521.1, on the reverse strand, counting down.
TGGGTCCGGTGCCGGTGTAGTACTGGTGTCTCCAAAAGGCGACAAGCTTAACTATGTCCTTTAGATCCATTTTGACTCATCCAACAATCAAGCTGAGTATGAAGCTCTTCTTTATGGGTTGCGTATGGCCATCTCACTCAGTGTCTGACGCCTGATGGTCTACGGCGACTCAGACTTAGTGGTCAATCAGGTGATGAAGGAGTTGGATGTCAGGAACCCTGCCATGACAGGTTACTGCAATGCAGTGAGGAAGCTGGAGAAGAAGTTTGAAGGCTTAGAACTCCATCATGTACCCCGACTGAAGAACCAGGCAACTGATGAATTGGCTAAGATCGGATCTACTCGAAAACCTATACCCAACAACGTATGTTTGGAACACTTGCACACTCCATCTGTGCAAGAGGATCCTTTCATTGAAGAGCCCCCACAACCAACAAGTACTTCCGATCCAACTGAAGTAGATGTTCCAGTGGTCGTCGATCTGATCATGGAGATTTTGGTGATTACCCCCGACTGGATAGTGTCGTATATTACATGCATCTTAAGGCGAGAGATGCCAGAGGACGAAGACGAAGCCCGACAGATTATCCGTAGGTCAAAGGCCTTCACAGTAATGGGTGATCAGGTTTACAAAGAAAGCGTGACTGGCGTAGCTCAACAATGCATCTCCCCTAAGGAGGGCCAACCGATTCTGGAAGAAATCCACTCGGGGACCAGTGGCCATCATGCGCCCTCTCGGACCGTTGTTGCCAAAGCATACCGATCTGGATTCTTCTCGCCACACGCAAATGAAATGGCCAAAGATCTCGTCGACCGTTGTGAAGGCTGTCGGTTCTACTCCAACCTGTCTCACAAACCTGCATCAACCCTGAAGACAATCCCTCTCATTTGGCAGTTTGCTATCTGGGGCTTAGACATGGTCGGGCCTTTCCGGACAGATCAGAGTGGGTTCACACACTTGCTCGTTGCAGTCAACAAGTTCACCAAATGGATCGAAGATAAACCAATTAAGAAGCTGGATGCCCGCACAACCATCAAGTTTGTGAAGGAAATTACATTCCGGTATGGAGTCCCACATAGCATCATCACAGACAATGGGTCAAACTTCGACTCGGACGAGTTCAGACGCTTCTGCACTAACCAAGGGACCCGAATGGATTATGCATCCGTTGCTCATCCGCAAACCAACGGTCAAGCAGAGCGAGCAAATGGTCTTATCCTACAAAGATTAAAGCCTCGACTCATGCGAGACCTTGAGTATGCCGCATGCACTTGGGTGATTGAACTACCTTCTATTCTCTGGGGTCTGAGGACAACACCGAACCGTACGATTGGGCGAACTCCTTTCTTCCTGGTCTATGGAGCCGAAGCCATTCTACCAAGTGACTTGCTTCACAGTTCACCCCGAGTGGATCTCTATTCAGAAGCTGAAGCCGAGCAAGCACGTCAAGATGGAGTGGATCTTTTGGTGGAGGAATGCGAGATGGCGTTGATTCGATCCACATTCTATCAACAGGACCTATGACGTTTTCATTCAAGGCATGTGAGGAGTCGGGCGTTTCATGAAGGTGATCTGGTACTTAGAGTAGATCAACAACGACCTCATAAGTTAACTCCTGCTTGGGAAGGGCCTTTCATCGTCACCAAGGTGTTAAACAATGGAGCCTACCGACTCTACAATCTCCAGAAGATGACTGATGAACCGCGTGCATGGAATGCGTATCTGCTCAAACGTTTTTATGCTTGATCACTGGTCTATCCGATGTAACAGATGAAGTCTGCTGAATAAAGTTGCTTGTCAAAGTAATAACCTCTTCAATTTTTGTCGATTCCGGTCGAGTGGCTACACGCGCGAATCCTACCCCGAGTGAAGAGCGATCTTCACACTCGGGGGCATAGCTGCGAACAAGATTCCCCTAAGTTAACAAACTCTTCTGAGTGGATAAAAACTATTCACTCGTGCGCTTAGTTGCGAACCAGTCTTCGCCTAAGTACAAAACAAACTCTGAGTGGAGAGCGATCCTCACACTCGGGGCTTAGCTGCGAACATGATTCGCCTAAGTCACAAAACCCTTTCGAATGAGTAAAAACTATTCACTCGGACGCTTAGATGCGAACCAGTATTCGCCTAAGTACAAAATGTACTCCGAGTGAAGAGCGATCCTCACAGTCGGGGGCTTAGCTGCGAAACAAGATTCACCTAAGTAATCAAACTCTTCCGAGTGGATAAAAATTATTCACTAGGATGCTTAGCTCCGAACCAGTCTTCGCCTAAGTACAAAACGTACTCCGAGTGAAGAAAAATTCTCACACTCAGGGGCTTAGCTGAACACGATTCGCCTAAGTAAAAATATAGTCCGAGTGAAAAAAAAGACTACACACTCGGAAACTTAGTTGCGAGCAAATCGCCTAAATCAAAAACTTTTTTCCGAATGAATAGAAATCTATTCACTCAAAGGAAACCAAACAAATCTTGCAAATATCAAAAGCAGATAGATTCAAAAAAGCTCAACACGGATCCAATTCATCCGCGCAGAAAAACAGCACACTATACAATCGCTAATAACACACTCTAACGTTTTCCCTCCAGTTCATTTTTAGTTTCTTTTAACATGGTTCACTCCCGGTTTTATACTGTGTTTAAACCATTAAAAAAATAGCACGCTATAGCATCACTAATAACGTGTTCTAGGGTTCTAAGCAATGCCTCCCTAGATAATCATGTGTACATAATCAATGTGTTTCTGATTTTTCATAAGCCTCACTCTTGGTTTTTCTAACATAATTCACTCTCAATTTTGTAGCGTGTTTAGACCACTGAAAAATAGCTCACTGCAGCACCGCTAATAGCACGCTCTAGCATTCTAGCATTCTAAGCAATGCCTCATTAAATAAATTACTTTATAATTTCTCTCTAATAGTGCACTTTAAAGGTGATGCTATTTTACTATAGCATGTTTATTTTTCCATTGGTTTAGACTAGATTGGATGTTTTGCATGGACTTAAAAAACTGTGCAGATCCCAGCCTATCACTTTATCCTCTCACATCAATCTGGGACAACCGAATCGTCTTCTCTTTTTCATCCTCTCGATTAAGATTCACGCCTCCATATGCATCATAAGCGTTGACTCTCTCATGCCCGTCGAACGACGCCCTGCCTCTTCCCATGGCAGTAGAGCACCGAATGCCCCGACCTTGCCCACTCCACCACGCCTACCCTGCTGGCTATGGGAGCCAGCGGCCGCCAACATGGATTTCTTTGGACGGGTTGCATAGCATCACGGCTTCACACCTGACCTCTTCATCACATTCTCCATGCCAATGCCTCTCCCGCCGGCTGCGGGAGCCAACGCCACGAACTAGGCAATCTCGTCGTCCTCTAGTACCCGACAACCCTCCGTCACCCCCGTCAATTTCAGCTACCTCGCCCACCCTACCTCGGTCGTCTCCTTGACTCGCCGGCTCGAGTGTCTTGCCTCACCCGCTTCCACCTTGTCGACCCCATTCACTACATCATGACTAACGCGTCCCCAACTTCAATTCTGGTAACCTCCTCCTCATGTTCGACCACATGCGGTCTTTTTTTCTCGCTGGGACCCGCGTCCTTACTCCCTATGTGTTTTTGTGCAAGTAATGTTTGACCAGTTTCAGAGTCTGCAAATTTTCAGATTTGTAGGATATACATTTGAATACGCCACTTTCCTAAGAAATAAGGCGCCCACACATGTTTAATTTGATGCTTATCCCTTCTGGAATAGTAGTGATAATTTATAGTTAGCTTATAGAGGTTGCTTGACTAACATAATTGTTTTATCATCTTAAAAATATTGTCAAATATTGCACCAATGAAAGTCCATGAGAAAACTTGTGCTAGACATATATTAGGGGAAAATCCTGCGAATTCTTTTCATATTGGTCATGATAGACATTAACCGTTGCACTAAATATACTTCATACCTTGCTCTATGTTGCATGTTGACGCAGTGGTTCAACGGGAGTTTGATTAATTAGTATCTACGTCCTGAGTACGAACTCCAGTTTTAATTACACAATTTATCAGCAGGAAGGGACAACAAAACGCATGCTCCAACACAGAAATAAAGAAACACGATACTGCTACTATGAGCCGTGTGAGGTTGATGAAGGGCAATACTCACAGCTTTTCCATTATTGACCAACTAAGCACAAATTTGAGTCAAGACTAGAGGCTCTTTTGGAGCATAAATTTTTCGCACTTTAGCTACTCCAACGATTTTTATTTTAGAGGATCTGGTTGAATAAGGATTGAGATGAATATGTGAGCTCCATTTCATTAAGGATTGGGATGAGTATGCGAGCTACATTTCATTCCCGCATATAACAAAGCAAACATTTATAATATGTAACAAGAGAAAATTTTGACTACTTGGGGCTACGCACAATGTAGTAAAGGTATTGTATACTTGGTCATATGTTATAGTTCAAATGCATGAAAGGCTCGTAATCTCATCTTCCGAATGTGGAATTTCAAATGAAAGGAGGGTTTATGATATGTTGTTTTGAACATAGTGTCCTCTTCTATACAGAGAGATCATTGATGCTTGGTAGCTTTATAATGCATGATAATGTTCTACTAATTTTTACCGTGTTACCTGGTCATCGTGTCAAGTGAATGCTGAAAATATGAGAAATACTTGGCATGTCAACTTTAGTTGAGGTTAGTGAATTATTTTTGCATTATATTCTGTATATTCAAAGCATTCAGCTCTTCTTTCTTACTACATTGAGTAATTTTGTTTGCCTTTAAATAATAAATCAAATGTTTTTGTATATTCAAAGCATTCAGCTCTCCTTTCTTACTATATTGAGTAATTATGTTTTCTTTTAAAAAATAAATCAAATGTGCCTATAGAATGCTAAGCTGATGGAATTCACATGATCATTATGTTGTTGAAGGTGCATTATGGAAGAGCAATGAACAATAGATAGCATTCAGTTTATTGAAATCTATAATACTTTCGGGTGTTCGGCATCATGAGCAAAATGGATAAGTGGAAGGGAGCAATCACAGGATGACAATATGCGTCGACAGTAGAAAATCTGGTTATTTTCAATTTATGAAGTGTATACCCTTTTAGTCCAATGTTCTCTTCATTGTACTCCTCCCTTCATCTTCGTATGTATGTCACCAGATTCTATAATGGTCCAACAATTTGTACTCTTTTCAAAAGTTCATAATCTTCTCGCGCTACTTAGTAAAACTGAAAAGTTAACATGAACAACCAACAAATTAAGCTGCAATCAACAACGGGCTAATACTTGGGTGCGGCATGTTGTCTCGCCTTCCGCCTGCTAGTGAACGTAATGCTGGAAAGGAAAGCCTTCTTCAAAACGGTGGCATCGTCATTTATCCACATTTTAGCCACATTTCAAGATGGGGCGGAACATTTAATTAAAGAAGAAATGCATCATCCTTTAGACTGCTTTGGTACCATTATTAGCATTATATTTACTGTAAATGCTACTGGATCATATATAAGACTTTAGAACAGCTAATGAACCACTAACAGATGATTTAGGAGTCTTTGATGCAACAGAAGTAGCCATTGCTGGGTGAAGCGATGACCCGTGCCTGCTCGGTGCGGGCGTGAGAAGGAGTTTGTGCAGTCGTTGCGGGTACCAGCGTCCTTCAGGTCGCCATTGGCACTAGAGATGGCCTTCCCATAGTATGATGTTTCCCTTGGACCAATTGGGGTTGTTGGGATGTGGGGAGCAACAGGTGGTTTATGTGAACACTACAACTCGTAAGGTGTCACTGACCACGCCAACACTCCGATTTAGCCCTACTCACAGGGGACCAAAACCATAGTTGGTTCAGGTCTCCCTTGATCAGGGCGCATCAGTTGCGGGAGATCAACCCAACATAGACAGCCCATATTCATAACCTTAACAGATTAATTTTCAAAACAAAAAAAAACATCAAGTACGATGCAGTTGCATGCCCCAACCAAAGCCCAGAATCCCAACTAAAACATAATATCAAGAACTTTTAGTTGCATCAAAACTCATCAGTCATGACAATGCGTAGCCTGTCTGTTCTGTAGACTCGCAGTTTAAACTTCAAGTAACAAAAAAAAAAAAAAAAAAAAAATCTCAGGAGCCAGTATATCAGAGATTCATGACAGCGTCCCAACCATCAGGTCAAGTAATCCACTTCTGCATCAACTTGATGCTAGAAGGATCTAATTCCACAACGGTTCAACGGAAGCAGCTTTCGCATCTAAATTCTCTTGGCTCTCTTGGGCTCTTGGCTACGTTCTCCCTCTGCTGTTTTCTGCTGCCCTCACCTGGTGAAAGTAGGCATGCGCCTGCAGTGGGATCAAAAGGAACGTGTCATAAGTTGACTCCAGGTCAACAAGTGTCAAGTTGGCTAGCGCACTATTTGCATCTCGTATTATTATATGAACGAATAGGTGCAGAAACAAACCATGGCTTCTTCGGCTGTAAGCCTATCTTGATGGTCAAAGCGAAGAAGTTTATCAAGAAAATCGATGGCCTGCGTAAGGGTATGGCAGTAATTAGACAGGGCAGAGAAAAATGCCAGATGGACGGAAAACCTACAGGAAAAGAAGGGGAAATATAACCTCTTCCGAGACAAGATGCCTATTTTCAGCATTGACAAACTTGGACCAAGGTTTCTTGTTGTGCCTGTGTTAAGCAATAACGCTCATGTAAATCAAGAAAACTGTTGTTTCCTGATGAAAAATGTGATAATAGTTACACCATACGAATGAGATGTTCAGAGTAGTGTGAGGTACCTCCCAATCAGTGCCTCTAGCTGAGGATCAAGCACAATTCTGTATTTTCCCAAATAAGCATTAAGTTCATCTGTACCTAGCACCTGGTCAGAAGTAAAAAAAATAATTGTTACTGGCTACAATACCCTCAACCGGAAAAGAAAAGATGATGTTCACAATAGCATTATGCTCAGCCATAGCATAAATGAACACCGTGTGTGAGCAAATACAAGACAATTGTGACACAATGGCAAACCTTGGCTATTTTGAAAAGCTGGTCATGGTTGTCATGACCATAGAAGAATGGTTCCTTGCGGAATATCTGCTCGCAGAACAACAAACAAACCATAACTGATGCTTAATTATCCAATCATTAGTAGTTCACAGAAGCAAGGCATCTGTGTATTTCATTATTGTTTACGTATCATAGAAAGGAAACACACCATTCCAGCAAACATACAGCCAAGGCTCCACATATCCAAAGAGTAGTCGTACCCTTGGAAGTCAACCAGCAATTCAGGCCCTTTAAAATACCTGAATGAAGGAAAAAAACAGTCAAAATATCCACATGCACGGATGTAAGTGCTCATTCATACATCCATCTGACTCTGATCAAGTTCCTCTAACCTTGCAGCAAATTTTGAATGATGATTTTGCTAGATCAGAAAGGGATTCAAAAAGCACACAGCAACTCGGCAAAATTAAGTAGCACAAATCTCCTGAAAACAAGGGAATGACGGATGGCAGAATGATTTGTTTCTTAAGGTATACTCCTTCAGTGATCTAAACCATCTTATACTCCCTCCGTCCCAAAATAAGTGTCGCTGCTTTAGTACTAAATTTTTACTAACTTAGTACAAAATTTGCGACACTTATTTTGGGACGGAGGGAGCATTTCATTAACAAGGGAGTATTTCATTGCGGAGGGAGTATTTCTTAAAAACACACACAATGAGCATCCTTGAACAGAAACTGGAAACTGATACAGGGAACTAATAATCAAACCAAGAGATGCCTACATATAATTACATATGAAACTTGGATACCACATCGCTATAAATGACCAGAGCCAGAATGTTATATTTTATTAACTTGCCTCGAAGCAACACGAACATTGTACTCCTTCTCAGGAAAATAAAACTCAGCAAGTCCCCAATCAATCAAGCGAAGCTTGCGAAGCTCATGGTCAATCATAACATTGTGAGGCTTAACATCACGATGCATAATTCCTTGGGAATGACAGTAATCTAATGCCTGAAATGTGAGCAGGCTGGCAATCAGTAAAACAACAAGAAAATGATGGGAGATTACTTTTCTAGGTAAGAAACACAACCCCTTAAAATGCCGTATAAGATTGAAAATCCTAGGGGGGAACAAGTCCAGAACATGTAATGTGAACAACTAACCCAAAAAAATACCACGGCGGGAGATCCTACATTTACAAATTACAACAAACTAAAAAAACTTAGCTTCATTTACAGAGACTAAGTAAAAAATGAGCCTGTTATCTTACTGTATTTCAACAAGAAGCGAATAAAGTTTGGTAACTTATCAAATGAAAACTACATTGACATAGCATATGGAAAAAAGTTATGAAATTATCGCTAACACAACTCACTGGTTTGGTTATCTACTACCACAGTGACAAGTATTTTACTAAGGAACTGGAGACATATTTGCACTTGTTTTAATTAAAGATGTAGCTGAAAATTGGTACCCTCATAAGCTAATTTTATCTAGCAAAAAATTTGTAAGACACCTGGCTCGTCATATCCAATAAAAAATATAACAGCGATCAACAATTTAGGAGAGTATATAAATGCCAGACTAGCCATGCAGGAAATAAGTTTTAGTGTTGCACTCAGCCTCACATTCAAGTACTGGACATCAGTATTACAGCCTTAAACATACCATGCTAGAGGCTCTATATTATCCTTCTACAGTTTCTGCACATATTTATTGTAGCCAAACGTTCAACCCTATCCTCCATGTTACAATAATCAATATACGAGGACCAACCCAGATAATTCACCATTAGCAACTGATGTTGACCACATGTAAGAATCGATAAACAACACAGGTCAGCCTCTCAAGGAACATATGAATGGGAAACAACTGAAACTCTCGTAATAAAATCACAAGACGTGCAACTACAAAATCATTGCAGTAAAATGCATTACAGGGAAGATTTAGCTCAAAACAGTGTTAGTCTGTTAGATGTGTACAATCACATAAATATATCACAACTTTATTATCTGCTAGATGTGATACAGGTTCAACATTTCATCCAATGATTAAACAAAATAAGAAGGTGTACCTTAAGAAGTTCATAAATATAGAACCGGATGTCATAGTCTGTAAACGTTGGATAGAGAACTTTGAAATCTGTGCTGTTTACGTATTCAAATACCAAACTTGGAGTCTTTGATTGCTGGTCTCTGACAACATTAAGAAGCTTAATAATATTTGGACCACCACAAAGGTTCTGAAGAATCTTTATTTCCCTCTTTATCTGCAATAAAAATCACATATTTGGATAGCACAAAGAACGCGATAAGCAGGTAAATAGAGTTGAATGGAGCAGAAGGTGCATAGCCAACAAATGAGAAAGAGTGGCATCATGCACTTAAAGAAACAGGCGAAACTTGTCAGCTGAAAAGGGCATGAAGACTAAATAACAGAGCTGATGCTAAACTGATCTCTAACAGTGATAAAATTAGAAGTTTTCGAACTGGTTAGTTGCATCATATGGTGCAAGTGGTTAGTCACAAGATGTGAGTTATGGATGCAAATGGACGAAGAGACCTAAGATCCCTTGACCAGCTTGTTAATTGTACGGTTGTACCTGTCAGCTGCAAGCTGAAAATTGTAGAAATGGCATTAAACAGAATCAGGGTGACACTTTTCAGTAGCCAAGGAGGAAACCATAGTTGGACAAGTAGGAAATGCAGAGTATGTAACCATCGAATTACGCCAAGTATTGATGTTATCAGCTGTAATACAATAGCAGACCATCAAAATGTGCTAATCTTCAAAGTAAGCAAGGATACCTTCTTTTTCTTAACAGGCTTGAGGATTTTAATGACGCATCGCTCATCGTTTGTTACATTAACTCCTTCAAAGACTTCACTGTATTTCCCTCTGCCTACTTTCCGCACGACCTCATAATCATCCTGCTCACTGAATGGGGAAGAACCATCAGTTGATCAAACTAAGTACATAGTAGCTACAATAAACAAGACATTTATTCCCTAAAAAACAAGATATTTATTGTGTTTCATTCCAAAATTCACCAACTAAAAAGGTGACACCACATTTGTCAAAAATTTCAAACAGGAAGCAGAAGTGGATTCACTACTATGATAGTGATTGAGGGTCATATGACTACTGTTTAAACGTTCAAATAATTTGTCCAATTGAGCATTTTGGGTGGTGCAACTCCATTCTGTTTTGCTAAGACCAACCTCCCTACAGAGATATTAAATGGCCTCCATCAATGCTACTTTGGAGGTGTTTATTCTTTTGGTATGCAGTTCTCTGAATGCAGCCCCAGTCAAGGCATAATTCTAACAAGCACAACAGCTGAAACAACGAGTATAGTAAGACGACCCGAAATAGCAAAACACTCGTGAGTGGTATTCAAGGACAGCTCCAATCGAACTTCAAACAGACACCTATAAAAGAGCAAAACAATATGATCACAGCCTGACGACCAAAGGTTTTAAAATCCTACAAACCAGAGTCCACTCCTATTGACTCCTCATCACTGTATAATACACCGATCAAGCAATATAATGATCCACCCAGTCCGTCCCAATCTCTGAAACTGAACACAAACCATATACACCTTCGAACACAGCATGTACGAGTCACCCCCCAGCAGCGACACGTTGTTGTTCAGTGAATTTTAGATGCGATCCTCCCGCATAATCACTCTAGGTACAGAAAAAAAGAAGAACAGGAGCAGAGTGAGGCGTTGGTTTTATTTTTACCCCCATTGGACGGAGAGAGCCTCGTAGTCCCAGTACTCCCTGGGGCGGCGCACGTTCACGTCCGCGTAGACGCGGGCCGTCGACATGGCCGCCGCGACGACGGCCGACCCCGCCGAGCGGGCGCGGGGGAGGGAGCCCGCGTTCGCCGCCGCCCCCGCCGCAGCCGCCGCGAGGGCCGCGACGGTGCCTGTGGCGAGGGAGCCGACGGTGGCGATGAGGGAGGGGAGTATGGTGGCGGTGGTGGTGGGCTCGGGATTTTTGTTTCTTCCGTGCGCGTGGGTGGGTTTGGTGCTAGGTCGTGTCGTTCGGACGGGAGCGGGGACGGGGACGGGCCTATATCACGGCGTGCGGTGCGGGGGCATCGCCGCCGGCTTGCCGCTGGTGGAGGGGTGCGTCGCGCCGGCGAAACCGGTTAACCTGTGTTTGATCGGTGACTGTGAGAGGATGTTGAATCTGGATCAGAAAATTACGGCCACAGAGAAACCGGAGCAAAAATAGGTTGGAAATAAACAATTCCTTTTTTCAAGTTAGATTTTCCCCTTTTTTTCTTTTTCTTTTTATGGGTCAGGGATCTATTTATTTTTTGGGCACAAGGTTAGAGACCTACTTGGACGCTCCGGAAATCTTCGTCGGTTAAGACCTAGCAAAACCGTTTTACTAAAAATCAGGTCGAGTGATAACCCAGTTCGAACATATACATTTTAGTCTTAAAAATCAATAATTAAGCTAAAAGCTTGGCCCGAATGCCTGAAAAGAAAAGCCCGATTATGGTTAAATTATCTTTTCGTTTGTAAAGCTGAGCGTGAATCTGGCCCAAGAGACAAACCTAACCTGACACCATTCGAGTTTTATCACTAAGTATAGTCAAACCAACGCGTTAGGTTGTTGAGATGTCCATGCCAAGGTTTAATTTTATCACTGAGTATAGTCAAACAAAATTATAAAACAACCAAATAAAAGGTATTTGTAGTCAAAAAGAGACGGCTTGAGAAGTTAAATGAGAAACACAAGGGTTCGGGGATGAGACTTTGTGCCAAGGGGCAGCTTCATGCTCTCATTGTCGAAAATCCTAACAGAAGGCGGTAGGATGTGCCAAAGGGCAGCTTCATGCTCTGATAACACAAGGGTTCATGTTGACCGGGGACGGGGACGGGCCTATATCACGGCGAGCGGTGCGGGGGCATCGGCGCCGGCTTGCCGCTGGTGGAGGGGTGCATCGCGCCGGCGAAACCGATTAACCTGTGTTTGATCGGTGACTGTGAGAGGATGTTGAATCTAGATCAGAAAATTACGGTCACAGAGAAACCGGAGCAAAAATAGGTTGGAAATAAACAATTCCCTTTTTCAAGTTAGATTTTCCCCCTTTTTCCTTTTTTATAGGTCAGGGATCTATTTATTTTGTAGGCACAAGGTTAGGGACCTACTTCGACGTTCGAAAAATCTTCGTCGGTTAAGACCTAGCAAAACAGTTTTACTAAAAACCCGGTTGAGTGATACCCTAGTTCAGACACACGCATTTTAGTCTCAAAACTCAATGATTAAGCTAAAAGCTTGGCCCGAATGCCTGAAAAGAGAAGCCCGATTATGGCCAAATTATCTTTTCGATTGTAAAACTTAGACTGAATCTGGCCCAAGAGACAAACCTAACCCGACACCATTCGGGTTTTATCAGTGAGTATAGTCAAACCACTGCGCTAGGTTGTTGAGATGCCCATGTCATAGTTTAATTTTATCACTGAGTATAGTCAAACAAAATTATAAAACAACCAAATAAAAGGTATTTGTTGTCAAAAAGAGACGGCTCGAGGAGTTTAATGAGAAACACACGGGTTCGGGATGAGACGATGAGACTTTGTGCCAAAGGGTAGCTTCGCGCTTTGATTGTCGAAAATCCTAACTAAAGGCGGTAAGATGTGTGTAACGCCCAAGATGCGATGCTATCCTTATTTAGGCACGAGGGCCTCGACATGGATAGAAGCGCATCTCGTCATTTTGCAAGAATGGATATCGTTACAAGTACATGTACTGAAAAGATGAGATATATGGAATTGGCTTACACTCGCCACAAGCTACATCAGAGTCACATTAGTACAATACATAAATATCAAGAAGAAGAGGAGGGTCCGACTACGGACGAAAACAAACGAGAAAAGAACGACGTCCATCCTTGCTATCCCAGGCTGCCGGCCTGGAACCCATCCTAGATCGATGAAGAAGAAACTCCAAATAAACAATCAACGCGCTCGCATCAAGTAACCCTTTACATGTACCTGCAACTGGTGTGGTAGTAATCTGTGAGCCACAGGGGGACTCGGCAATCTCATTTCCAAAGGTATCAAGACTAGCAAAGCTTAATAGGGGAGACATGGTTAAGTGGTGAGGCTGCAGCAAGCGACTAGGCATATATTTAGTGTCTAACTTACGAGTACAAGAATAAAGAGGGGGATGATCTACGCATAGCGGACGTGAACTACTAATGATCAAAAGAATGATCCTGAACACCTACTTATGTCAAACATAGCCCCACCGTGTCCTCGATCGGAGAAGGAACTCGCGGAAGAGACAGTCACGGTTACGCACTCAGTTGGCATATTTTAATTAAGTTAACTTCAAGTTGTCTAGAACTAGTGTTAACCAAAGTTTCCACGGTGCCACATAACCGCGGGCACGACTTTCTGAAAGATTTAACCCTGTAGGGGTGCTCCAACTAGTCCATCACAAATTACCACAAGCTGCATAGAAATCCTCGATCACGAAACTCGCGATCTCGTCGGACTCCTTAGTGGAAAACCTCAACTCTGAGATTACCCAAAGCATCACCGAAATCCCGATGCACAAGATATTCCGTCAAAGGTAAAACTAATCCAGCAAGGCCGCCCGACGTGTCGACGATCCCGATAGGAGCCACATATCTTGTTCTCAGGAAACGACGGATGAGCAATACGTACGGTGGCCGGATAGAAATCCCCCCGAGTTGCCCCGGGTGGCCCCGTAAGTGGCTCTGTTTTGGACCAGCACCATTAGCACTCGCCCTCCCTGTATTATGTTGAATTACTCCTCGGATAGTGCTAACTCCCTATGCTTTCAGTATTAACAGAATTATTATGTTGGGCAAATATAGAACCAAAGTTGGGCCTTGCCAGACCAGCTTTAATCTAAGACGAATTATCAAGGGGGTCCCCATAACAACATCGATCGTGTTAGGAGCGCTCAATTATGGAACATAACACCGGTAGCCGAAACTAAGGGTGCAAAGGTGGAACAAAACACTAGGCTATAAAGGTCGAGCCTTCCACCTTTTACCAAGTATATAGGTGCATTAAATTAAATAGCATTTTATGTGGTGATATAACAAGGAACCCATGTTAACACATGGAAGTAACTGCACCTGCAACTAGCAACGCTAACACATGGTTAAGCAAGCGGTAACATAGCCAATCAGTGGTTTTCTAGGTTGTGAACAGGTTGAAGGTTTTCATGGCAATGTTGGGAGGCTGATATTTAACACGTAGTAGGCAGCGAGACATAACGATAGAAACGGTAAAACTAGCATGGCAATGATAGTAATGGTATCTGGGGAAATGGTCATCTTGCCTGGGATCCCTCTTGGAAGAAGAACGACTCCGTGAAGCAGACGAACCGAAGTAGTCGAACGGGTCCTCACATTCCGACACGCTTGCGGAACTCTATCAAGACGGAGCAAACGGGAACAAGCATCAACACAAATAATCACACGACAACCACGGACTAAAAGGGGAATCTTCTGGAGCGTCGGTCTCGAGCTGTCACAACTCTCCTACACTACAAGAGGATCTCGACCCGAGATCCAAGAATGATAGGGGAAGAGAATGAGAAGGCAAGAGGTAAAACTTAGTTGCTCCTTTGACAAACGAGTGAAACCAACGATCCTTGAAAGTTGCAAGGAGGTGAGGAATGATATAGAAATGAGGAAGAATTCACACAAAATTTCGGCAGCACTTCGGTAGGACAAGTGGACAAAAAAATCGATAAGATGGACAGATCTTGAGAAAAATTCACAACAAGCTAACTAAATTGAACAAGGGAACCACATGATCTTGAAAAGACAAAATGATTGATTGAATAGAGCAACATCACAAGGCATCTGTTACAAAGAATAAAAACTAGCTCTTGGAGAGAAGGAACGAAGAAGAGAATGACAACTACTACCACACGAATCCTGAAGAACACTTTGAGACAAAGAATTGATATCATGAGCCACTCCCGAAGAAGAATTTAGATCACTATGAACAAGAATAAGAATTAAGTTATGCTTATCCTTCATCAAGTTTTATTGATTACAAGCAATGGATTTAGCGTACCACTTATTCTTCTAGAAATGATTGAGGAGATATATGAGCACAAACTTGAAGAAGTCTTGAAGGAGACACCGGTAAGAATTGGATTGAATGGGGATAAAATAAGAATGAATGGAGATACATGAGAACGAAGAGATCATGAGCCACCTGAGAGAACAACTTGAACAAGGCACCGGAATAATTGAGAGACGAACGAAGAGACAACAATTGAGAAGAATTGAGGATGAAAGCTGAAAGCTGAGAACGAAGAATTTTCCGAAATGATGGCCTTCGGAGGATCAAGAATGAAACGAACCCTGAAATGCACCGGATAGCAAGAAAGGGATTTCTCATGATTGGGAAAAATTCGAGATGATGGCACAAAGGTGAAATGAAGAATCTTCAAGAGCATGTACCAAGATTTGGGAGAAACACTCCTTCGGTCTTCAAGGCTGGAAGAGGAGAACACCACCAAGAATAACTGAGACACTCCGGAATAAGGAATATGCAAGGTTGAGCCAAATATGAAAATTAATTCAAATTGATCTTGAAGAAGGAATATGACTGATGGGATTCATACTTACGTCATAATTGAAAGAATTAGAGAGCAACAGAAAGATTACAAAGCCAAATAAGATCCTGGGAAAAGCCTGTGGGTTATGGGGCCACTGAAAGAAACCACCGTTGAAAAGATTGCTTAGAAAGAGAGATATTGCACCGGTAAAAAGAAAACTTGATGAGGTTAGCGCCTCGAAATAATAGAAAGAATTGAAAACAAGAACTTCTGAGATAACTTCAACGCTCCGGATAGAATAGAGAGAAATGACCACAAGAAGACTTGATAAGAATTTCCAAGATAGGAAAGAATTACAAGGATGAAAAGGATATGATGAACACAGATACTGAACTGAATTCACCGGAAAAGATGACAAGAATGAATAAAGATGAACACGAAGATCCTGAGAATCTTCACAATGAATCACCGGATAGGACACGGAAGAAAAGATAGCGGAAGCAACAATGAAAAGGAAGGCACTAGAATGATAAACTAATCACTGAAGAAAAGGGTGGGAGGGAGGGGAAAACAAAGACAACTTGGGATGGATGAGAAAAACTCCGGAAAGAAATGAGAGAATGATCTTGCAAAATTGGAGAGGATTGAATTTCACTTGAAGAGAAGCACAACAGTTGAAAAGAATTGACACGATGACTCCGGTTGAAAAGGAATTGATATGACAATTGATTAAGCAAAAGGATTAGCACTCTCATAAAAATATGAGAACACCACTTAGGAAAGGTGTGAATTCACCATTTGACATCGAAGCAACTCGCGTTACCATATTCAACAAAACAAAAGATGAGGCTTACAAAACAAGCCAGAACAAATACATGAGAGAGATTTCATCCGATATTTTCATGGACAGGATCGCACGGGCTCGATCCTTACAGTAGCCATTATGTACAAGGCAGTGCACACGACATACGAAGCGTCCCCGAGTTGTAGCAAGATACAAGGACTCTTTAAGACCCAACGAGAACCGCTGTAAGTCGACCATGAACAAACGAATTCACTAGATGTCAAACCCCAACCTAACATCATGCATTTGTTGGAAGATTGTCCTATAAGTAACTACTTGAATTCCCACCTAAGAACTCCCGAAATTTCTGGTCATGCAATTTGGTCCATGGATACATGGAGTAATATATCACTCAACTCCTATACTAACCCGTCCAGTGTATCACATCCGTCACCACATAACCAGAATCTCGGAACCTCATCTATTTCAGACACTCGTAATCACAACAATACTAAGTATGACGATACATCTGGAACTCTCTGCACTAGTACTAGGGAAGCCGGACTCCTCTCGCCACTACCAATATTGAAGCAATTTCGAACAACCTTCGTCCTGAGATACTAAGAAATCTGAATGATAACGATGTGCTCGAGAATATCCCCTGGAGCTCAACTCCCCGGAAGAAATCAACTCAGACAGGAGGCACCAAGACAGAACTCCATCACATCGGCATCATATAGATTCCAAAAATATACGTGTGATCCTAAAAAGAATTTGAGTGAGAAGAGGAGTAGAATTAAAATCCCTAAGTCGTGAACCTCACCAGAGCATAGAAGAGGAGAAAAAAGAAACCTACTCTCCGATATATAACTAGACTCAAAGTAGTTTTTGCACTAGACTCAACTCGACCAAGTTCGATCAATCAAGGGGGCTCCTAGGTCGGTACTGCTCTGATACCAACTTGTAACGCCCAAGATGCGATCCTATCCTTATTTAGGCACGAGGGCCTCGACAGGGATAGAAGCGCATCTCGTCGTTTCACAAGAGTGGATATCGTTACAAGTACATGTACTGAAAAGATGAGATATATGGAATTGGCTTACACTCGCCACAAGCTACATCAAAGTCACATCAATACAATACATAAATATCAAGAAGAAGAGCAGAGTCTGACTATGGATGAAAACAAACGAGAAAAGAACGACGTCCATCTTTGTTATCCCAGGCTGCCGGCCTAGAACCCATCCTAGAACGATGAAGAAGAAGAAACTTCAAATGAACAATCAACGGGCCCTCCCTGTATTATGTTGAATTACGTTGAATTACTCCTCGGGTAGTGCTAACTCCCTATGCTTTCAGTATTAATAGAATTATTATGTTGGGAAAATATAGAACCAAAGTTGGGTCTTGCCAGACCAGCTTTAATCTAAGACGAATTATCAAGGGGGTCCCCATAACAACCCCGATCGTGTTAGGAGCGCTCAATTATGGAACATAACACCGGTTGCCGAAACTAAGGGGCAAAGGTGGAACAAAACACTAGGCTAGAAAGGCCGAGCCTTCCACCATTTACCCAATATATAGGTGCATTAAATTAAATAGCATTTAATATGGTGATATAACAAGGAACCCATGTTAACACATGGAAGCAACTGCACCTGCAACTAGCAACGCTAACACATGGTTAAGCAAGCGATAACATAGCCAATTAGTGGTTTGCTAGGTTGTGAACAGGTTGAAGGTTTTCATGGCAATGTTGGGAGGCTGATATTTAACAGGTAGTAGGCAGCGAGACATAACAATAGAAACGGTAAAACTAGCATGGAAATGATAGTAATGGTATCTGGGGAAATGGTCATCTTGCCTGGGATCCCGCTTGGAAGAAGAACGACTCCGTGAAGCAGAAGAACTGATGTAGTCGAACGGGTCCTCACATTCTGACACGCTTGCGGGACTCTATCGAGACGGAGCAAATGGGAACAAGCATCAACACAGATAATCACCATGGCAAATGTACGGCAAGATGCAATCCACATATGATGCATGAGCACTTGAATATATGCAAGCCATGGCATGCAATTCACAACAATCAAACACTACACATTAAGTGAAGTTCAATATGGAACGAGTTGCATATTGACGAAACTCCACATACGAATTATTTATTTCTATCCCGATTAGGTACATGGCAATATTAAATGTGGTTAAACATGGAAAGAGGTGAAGCGTAATTAATATACCTATCTAGGCATTTTAAATGTGGTCGGAAACGACATATAGCATCTCCGAGATGATCTCATACGTTAATTCATAAATCTGTCCAGATCTGAAAGAACATGTTTTAATACTTGTTAAACAACAAAATAAATAGGTTCACGTGATTCTACGCATCATTCCAATCAATTTACACATAGAGAACATCTCCAACGGAGCTACGGTTCAAAAGATACAAACACCGCAAGATATGATGGCATGAATGCAATATGTGTGCAACGACAGTCAGAAGCATTTCAAAACATACAACTAGAAAGACAATATGAAGCTACATGAGATTCTAAGCAAATTTCATACAGGACACGTTCAAAACGGAGCAACGGTTCAACAACTACAAGCTACACAAGAAATAGTCATAAACTGCCAAAATCAGCCACATAGCATTTTCTACACCCTCGAACAACTAGCTACACAAATCCAAAATGCTCAAACAAGGCATGGGACAGTAGAGAGCAAGATGCACTACAACATACTACTAATAACATCTAACATGGAAGTATGGATCACTAGGAAAAGAACTCTCAAAATGGCATCTCACGCACAGTTTCAGACTTAGTGAAAATATCAGTTTTTGACAGTGCAGTTTTTGATCTGAAGGCATATTCACAGCAACAAAACTATATGTTACAGGGCATCAAATGGCATGAAAATTCACAGCATGCTAGAGAATCTTAAGGACTACAACTAACTCCATTGCACCAACCTCAAAAGAGCTACAGATCACCAGATAAACTCATGGAAAGACATCAACAAAATATAACAGATTTCAGACTTAGAAATATTTCAGCATCTCCAAATCAGCACTATTTTCTAGCATGTTGAGAGCAAGCAAACAACACCTAAACATGGATTTCTATTGCAACCAAAATTACGAGAGGCTAGCCTACACATCCAAGGGTATATCTCTAGTTGACAACTCGTTCATATCATGCACGGATTAAATCCCACAAAATAAACAAAAGGGCAACATGGCAAAATATCATGCGCACTAACTTTCTCAAAATCTAAAACTAAATGCACATTTAAATTCTATGAATTTTTCTACCCCGAAAACATATATAACATGTGGGGTTGTAAAAATAAAAATATCGCCACACGTATATGCGAGAATAAGTCCTAAACACGATATAACAAACTAGCGACGGAACGTACATGCAAAAATGCAAACAATTACTCTAAAATACATGGCAAAAGTTCCCTAATAACATGATCATTTAAACTACGGGATTGGAACAATCCGGACACGAGTAAAAATAATGACAGGATAAGCAACCTCTTAGAACAACACGCATTCTAGGCAATCAGCGGGTCAAGCTACTCCAAACATGCATGCAAGTTGTAAAATCATAATCTACGCAAAATTCTACACGAGTTACATATATAATTCGTTCCAATCCGATACACGAAACAAAAGTTACGGGCGTTTAAAAATCTAGCATATTTCTCAAATTAATAAATCCGAAGAAATCCTAAAATGTACTAACGGGCCTAATTCGTTCATGGGACCAAGAGGGAAAGCACATATAATTAAAAAAATAACGCACTGGGCGGGGTTTAGACGGGCGCTCACCATGGGCCTCTTGGGCCGGCCTGGTGATGGACTCGGGGAGGAGGCCGGCCTGGGCGAGGCGCTGCACGCAAAGGGGCGATGGCGCAGCTCGGCCTGGCTCCTGGGCGTGGGGCGCTGGGCCTGGGCGAGCGAGGCCGTCTGGCCAGGCGAGAGAGCTTCGCCTCGTGCTCGCTCCCGAGCGGGAGCCCCTGGCGGCGCGGCGCAGGTCGCGGCCTCCGGCGAGGCGGGAGACGAATACAGTGACGTGGGGAGAAGGGGCTGCCGGACCGGATCTGCCCGGATCCGACGGGCGGCGGACTGAGGCGGCGACGCGGCGAGGCTATGGCCAGGCGACGCGCGGGGGAGCTAGCGCGAGGCGGCGGCGCCGGGACCTGGCGAGGCGGAGCTGGCCTCCGGACTAGGCGACGGGAGGCGGCCGGTGGAGGAGCTACGCGGTGGCGGTTGCCACGGGCTCGCGTGGGCCGGCAGCGCGACGACGTCTGGGCACCGGCTGCTCGGGAGGCGATGCAGGCTGCCATGGGAGGGGAGCTCGAGGCTCTCCCGCGAGCACAGCCCGAGCGGCGGCGGGCCTCGAATGGGCTCAGGCGGGCCCACGGCGGCTGGGAGGAGAGAGGAGGCTAGGGTTTGCATGGGATTCGAGGAGGAGAGAGAGTGGGTGTCTATTTATAGACATAGGGGCTAGGTTTAGCAGTTTTTCGCCCCCGTTTCAACCGTACGATCGGAATCGAACGGCCTCGCACGTGGGGACGGGTTAAGTGGCCGTGTAGAGTAGGCTAGCCGTAGAAGAGAGGGAAAATGGCACCCGACAACGTAATCTTTAAACACCAAAAAACGTCCGACGATAGACCGAATAATGTGCTGCTACGGTCAATCATTCGGGTACCAGATGGACTCCGATTGCGATGAAAATTGGCAGGCGGCCTACCTACAACTAAATAAGACCGCACGTCAAGTTTCAACCCAAACATAGGAAGTTTTATACACACTTATAAAAACAAAATTTAAATGATGTCGCGGGCGCGTGCATGTGTGGTTGCGCTCAGAACGGGCAACCACGAACACGGAGAGAACCGACAACTGATAATGGATGCAACTTTTGAAAACTGGCGGCAACGGGATGCCGATGCAATGTGGATGATGCGAATGATGCGATGATGCATGCAGCAAACAAATAATCACACGGCAACCACGAACTAAAAGGGGAATCTTCTGGAGCGTCGGTCTCGGGCTATCACAATGTGTTCGACATTTGGAATACCCAACCAGCACGCTCTTTCCATGCCGTCCATGTGATTATAGTGATAATAGGGGATACTACTTTGACTTATGCCTTCGAGATTGCAGTGTAGATCGAGAACAACCACTCCTTAACCGAGGACAATTGAGATCAAGAGTGCAGGTCGAGCCATCCAACTACAATGAGTTTCCAAACTTCCTTTGCATATGAGTGGTCAATCATAATGTGTCTAGGATGTTCAGGTGTGTTGTGACAAGATGGATATAACTTGTAATCAAGAATTCCTCTCATGTGCTCTAAAACATCGTCTGTAGATATGCAATTATGAACGAAGAGCCAACCAAAGAACTTGCATTTTTTTTCCATAAATCCATGTGTTCCAAGTTAAGTTATTGTGTGTCTAGAGAGATTAGACCATGAGCATGGTTAGTTGTCTTATAGCCAAATGGGCTTCATTGAGATTGTGCCTCCAACAAATTGAGTAACTACAGTCATCAGATAGCATGACCATTGCGAGGACGGTAAGCACAATCTTCCCGAGGATGCGGAGGACAGTCATAGCAAGGATGATGTATTGGCTCATGAATTGACCAAAGTAACTTGCCCGAAATGTATTGCAAGAAATCATACGCATTAAAATCAGTTCACATTTTTTATCATGCAGGAAAATGTTACTTTAATTTTATCAAATGCTCATAAAACTTGAGAAAAATAAGTTTAGTTTTTATTTATTTTTGTAATCTCGTCTTAGTTTATTTCCTAAAATATTAAATAACACTAGGGTCCTTGGCTATGTGTGTTGGAAATATGCCCTAGAGGCAATGATAAATTGGTTAATATTATATTTCCTCGTTCATGGCAATTGTGTGTTATTCATGCTATAATTGTATTAACCGGAAATCGTAATACATGTGTGAATACATAGACCATAACATGTCCCTAGTGAGCCTCTAGTTGGCTAGCTCGTTGATCAATAGATGATCACGATTTCCTGATCATGGACATTGGATGTCATTGATAACGGGATCGCATCATTGGGGAATGATGTGATGGACAAGACCCAATCCTAAGCATAGCACTAGATCGTATTGTTCGTCTGCTAAAGCTTTTCTAATGTCAAGTATTATTTCCTTAGACCATGAGATTGTGCAACTCCCGAACACCGTAGGAGTGCTTTGGGTGTATCAAACGTCACAACGTAACTGGGTGATTATAAAGGTGCACTACAGGTATCTCCGAAAGTGTTTGTTGGGTTGGTACGAATCAAGACTAGGATTTGTTACTCCGTGTGACGGAAAGGTATCTCTGGGCCCACTCGGTAATCCATCATCATAATGAGCTCATTGTGACTAAGGAGTTAGCCACGAGATGATGTGTTGCGGAACGAGTAAAGAGACTTGTCGGTAATGAGATTGAACAAGGTATGGGGATACCGACGATGGAATTTCGGGCAAGTATCATATCGGTAGACAAAGGGAATTGCATACGGGATTGATTGAATCCCCGACATCGTGGTTCATCCGATGAGATCATCGTGGAACATGTGGGAGACAACATGGATATCTAGATCCCGTTGTTGGTTATTGACCGGAGAGGTGTCTCGGTCATGTCTGCATGGTTCCCGAACCCGTAGGGTCTACACACTTAAGGTTCGATGACTCTAGGGTTGTAATGGGAATAGTATGTGGTTACCGAAAGTTGTTCGGAGTCCCGGATGAGATCCCGAACATCAAGAGGAGTTCCGGAATGGTCTGGGGGTAAATATTTATGTATGGGAAGTCCTATTTTGGCCACCGGAAAATGTTTAGGATTTTTCGGTATTGTAGAGGGAAGATTCTAGAAAGTTCCGGAATGGGGCCCACCTGCATGGGGGGACCCACATGAACGTGGGTAGTGGGGGCAAGGCCCCACACCCCTGGTCAAGGCGCACCAAGACCCCCCTTAGAAGGAATAAGATCATATCCCCAAGGGATAAGATCAAGATCCCTAAAAAAGGGGGGATAACAATCGGTGGGGAAGGGAAAGGATGGTATTTCTTCCCCCCACCTTTGCCAACGCCCCAATGGACTTGGAGGGCAAGAAACCATCCCCCTCCACCCCTATATATAGTGGGGAGGCGCATGGGAGCTGAACCCTAGCCCCGGCGTAGCCCTCCTCCTCCTACACCTCCTCCTCCTCCTCCGTAGTGCTTAGCAAAGCCCTGCCGGAGAACCACGAGCTTCACCGCCACCACATCATCGTGCTTCCTGGAGCTCTCCCTCAACCTCTCCTCTCTCCTTGCTGGATCAAGGCGTAGGAGATGTCACCGGGCTGCCCGTGTGTTGAACGCGGAGGCGCCGTTGTTCGACGCGTAGATTGGAATCTTCCACGATCTGAATTGCTGTGAGTATGACTCTGTCAACCGCATTCTAGCAACGCTTCCGCTTAGCGATCTTCAAAGGTATGAAGATGATCTACACCTTTGCTTGTTGCTGGTTTCTCCACAAATAGATCCTTGTGTGACGTATGATTCTTTTTGAAATTACTACGTTCTCCAACAATGTGAAGGTGTCACTTTTATGCAAAAAGTCAAGTTATTTTTTTTGATATAGATTTTATTTTGCACCACAATCCACATATACAATTCATTGTATGTAAACGACATAATAGGAAGATTGTAGCTCGACGGTTCTCTCCCTCGTCATTTTCTTCTCTCGGTTTCACTATGTATTCCCCTTCGTTTGAACAATACTTCATGTCTTGTTCTTGTTGAATACTTTTCTTGTTCTCCGGGTGGAGGAGAACTGTTGACATATCATGGTCTTTTCTTTGTCCTGGGTAAGTTCCCCTACTTTTGTTCCAAGTTATAGTTGTTATATTTGGTCTTTCTACCTGGCAATCTTCTTATGGTGTTGTCATCTTGGGCCCTCGTGTTAGAGCATATTTCTCCATATGCGGTTTTGGTAATTGATGAGAATCCCTATGGACTAATTGTTGTCTTGAGCTATATTTGAAGTATTTGTCCATAGGTACTTCTTGAAGTCCATCCGTTGGTTTCAAGGAATTTATATGATGACCAAGGTGGTATTCAAGGTTTTATCCAAAGATTGGTCATAAAGACACAAGGTTGATCAAGACTAAGTCAAGATTGAATCAAGTTGATCAACACACAAAGCATACAAGATGTACCGAGAGGGATCAAGTGATCCCATGGTATGGTAAGCATTGTCCATTACACTTTGTGTAATAACCCATGGTCTTTCTGAGAGTTCTATGTGGGGTTAGGTGTGTTTCAATGGGCTTGTGTCAAGAGGGAGATCTCATATGAACCATGGAGAATGAAATCAAGTGGTGATCGTCATCAAGATTGCGGTGTGCAAGTTCTAGTGGAGCATCACGAAGAGATCATGTTTGAAGCTTGCCTTCCATTGTGGTGGCAATGGACTTGTGAAGATGTGCTGAAGAGTGGCTCACCCATCATGGAGTATGGGGGAGTAATCTACTAGTATTCGTCGAGCCGGTGCAATCATGGAAGGTGGTCCATCTTGAGGAGGACAACATCGTCATCATCTAGCTTAAGTGGACTATGCGCAAGGAAAAGGTTTGTCTGTGATAGGTTTTCTATTTTACCGGTCTCGGTGTAGTTGGGAGACCGGGTTATAGGATAGATTGCCATACTATCAAGGGGGCTCTCAAGTGAGTAGCTTGATAGTATCATTCGTTGAGAGCTCAAACCATTGCATTATTGGCATCATCATCTTTCTTGGTTCTTGGTTGGTTTTTCTCTATGTGGGTTCTTGAGCTTATGGTCATCTTCATGACAAGCTCGAGTTCATAAAAAATGGAGTTCATGTGCATCTTCTATGATGTTTTCGATGTTGGATTTTTTGTCGGTTCTTCATTCATAGAGGTTTCACATCTCTATATCATTGTCATTTTCATATCTGCATGTTCTTAAGATAAACTTGAGTTTGCTCAATTTGGAGCTCGTATATGAAAGTTATGGTAGTTTTAGTACCACGATAGGTTTTCTCTCTCAAGCGGAAGTACCGCTGGGGGCAGAGCGGTAATACCGCCCTCCCCTGCCGACATCTCTTCCGCTTATTTTACCTTTCTCGCATCTTGGGCGTTGTTGCCTATTTTATGCATAAGTACCACTGGGGGCAGAGCAGTAGTACCGCTCCGACCGTACTTACGCCCTCCCCTACCGGCCCCTCTTCTGCTTATTTCTCCTATCTCTCTTCTGAGGTGCCATTTCTCTTTTTAAGCGAAAGTACTGATGTGTTCTGAGCAGTAGTACCGCTCCGCCAAGCAGTAGTACCTCTTGTGCACGACATGTGCACATAACTGTTGGATTTGGGAAGACCTATTTAAGGGGGTCTTTTTCCCCAATGTTTTTCCATCACTTGAGCTCATGTTATTCCTGCATTCTTGACCTTCTTCGAGCTAGCTAACTCTCAATCCCTCCAATGATTCTTGATAGTTCTTGAGGGAAAAGAGAGAGGAGATCTATATGCAGATTTCCACCAATCACTTTCTCCTCTATGTGAGGGGAACCCCTTGGATTTAGATCTTGGAGTTCTTTTTGAGCTCCTTGTTCTTCCTCTCATTTTCCTCCATATCTTTTGTTGTTGTGGAGGGATTTGAGTGTGAGGGACTTGACCACTTCGTGTGTTCTTGACATTGCATTATTTGCATCGATTTTAGTTCTGCATGGTTATACGTGGAAGTGAAATTTGAGAAGCTTATTACCTTTGGGTGCATGGTAACCTAGAGCTTGTTCTTCTTGGGTGCTTTGGCGTCCTAGAAGCTTAGTGGTGCCTTGGAGCTCAATCATTGTGGTGTAAAGCTCCGAGCAAGCATTGGGGTCTCCAATTAGCTTGTGGATATTGCCCCGAGCATTTGAGGTAATCTTGGATCCACAATATATTGTGGTGAAGCTTCGTGGTGTTGTTGGTAGCCTGCAATTAAGTTGTGGATATTGCCCCAACCTTGTTTGTATGGGTTCGGTGACCACCCCCAAGGGTCCCTTAGTGGAATTACGTCATCTTGCATTGTGTGAGGGCGTGAGGAGATTACGATGGCCCTAGTGGCTTCTTTGGGAGCATTGTGCCTCCACACCCCTTCAAACGGATATTAGCATCCGCAAGGGTGTAAACTTTGGGATACATCGTCGTCTCCGCGTGCCTCGATTATCTCTTACCCGAGCCCATTACTTATGCACTTTACTTTGTGATAGCCATATTGTTTCATGTCATATATCTTGCTATCACTTAGTTGTTTATCTTGCTTAGCATAAGTTGTTGGTGCACATAGGTGATCCTAGTTGTTTTAGGTTTTGTGCTTGACTAATTAAACGTTAGTTTTATTCCGCATTTGTTCAAGCCTAAATCATAATTATTTTAAAGCGCCTATTCACCCCTCCCCCTCTAGGGGACATCCACGTCCTTTCACGTGGGAGATCCAAGTCGATCAGTTCGGACCTGACACATGGTTATTTGATTTGATATGAGGTGTTGGGAACATCTCCTACTAGTGATGCTTCAAGTATCTCGGTAGGTGTGGCCATAGTTGTCGGTCTCTTCTCCAAGCAGTTGACATCCTCTTCAACCTTCATTATGGAGTCCTGCTACAGAGTTCCTTGGAGGGACTGCTTTATTTTGAGCTCGTCGATGTTGGTTAGTGTTCTGGTTGGGGCCATATGTCGTTCAAGCGGTCTTCTTTTGTTGTCAATACCAGTGCGTCGACTCATCCTATGGTGTCGGCATGTGTTCCTTCCCGTGTTCTCCAAGAGGTTCTCTGGGCGGTGTCCTTATTGGGATGTTTTGTCATCTACCGTTGATGGAACTGCTTATATAGGATTTTTGTCTTATTTAGCTCCAACCTCCAAATCCCCCATGGGAGTTCCTCAACTTTCTATTTCATTTGTTAGTGAGGACGGAATTCTCCTCTTGTCGGTGATGATGGCCCATGTCGGTGAAAGCACAATTGTTCCCTAGGTGTTTTTGGTAATTAATAACAACATATAGTTCATTGAAGTAATGAGTCTATCAAGTATATTTCAGGAAAAGTTCAATGAATGGATTGTCTAGGATTGTGAGAAGATCCGCTAGATGCAAGGAACATCAATTGGCAAAAGCTTCAACACTCTACATTTTCTCTTTATGTGGGAACTCACATTTAAGTCCATAGAAAAGCCAATACTCTTAAAATTGGATGAGCTATCTATGATGATTTGGTTTCTCAAAGTGCTTAGAGATTAACCACCAAAAACCTCAACATTTCTCCCACAAAACATTCTGTCCAAAACCCTAATGATCAAATTCGGTTCCACCAACATTTCCCACATCATGCACACAAAGTTTTCCTTAGACAGAACTAGAGCCAAACCTTAGACAATCGGTACAACCAAGATTTGCTTCGGTATAGCCGAAAAACAGTGACAAACTTGTTGTTGCCCATTTGCAAAAAAACAGAATTTCCTAGTTTTGCTTATCGGTGTCATCGAGTCTCTGGAACTGCCAAGGTCAACCGAATCGGTCTCACCGAGAACCCAAAAGTTAGAGCATTTTGCACTAGTCGGTGTAACCGAGATTTTACTTTTGTTCCACCAAGTTGAGCAATAATTTTCTAAGGTTTGAATTTTTGGAGATGGCTATATATACCACTCCATATCCCTCTCATTCGCAGAGAGAGCACTTAGAACAAGCAAACACTTCCACTCTAACCATATATATCTTGATCAAGATCTGAGAGAGAATGACCTACTCATGTGTTGAGATCAAGATCTTCCATTCTAACCATATATATCTTGATTTCTAGCCTCCCCAAGTTGCTTTCCACCCGATCAATCTCTTCTACCAAGCCAAATTCTATGAGAGAGTGATTGACCGTTGAGGAGACTATCTTTTGAAGCACAAGAGTTCATCATCTATACCCCATCTATTACCTTTCGAAGAGTGGTGTGTCCTAGATTGGTTAGGTGTCACTTGGGATCCTCCAAATCGTGTGGAGTTGAACCAAGAAGTTTGAAAGGGCAAGGAGATCGCCTACTTCGTAAAGATCTACCATGAATGAGGCCAGTACTTTGTGAACGTAAGCCATGGTGGAATAGACAAGGTGCTTCTTTCTGGACCCCTTGTGGGTTGAGCCCTCCATGGACTCGCATGGTCGTTACCCTCCGTGGGTTGAAGTCCCAATCAACGTGGCGTACAATAGCACCACCTATCGGAACCACGCCAAGAATCTTCGTGCCTTCATTGTGTTTGATCTTCCTATCCCTACCCTCTACTTACACTTCCATGTCTTTACTTTTCCTCATATACTCGTAGACTTTCATGTGTAGGGTGTGCTACACTTGATAAAATTGCTAAAACCCGCCAACCGATAAAATTAAGAAAATATTAAGTTTTTATTTGGTCAAGTGGTCTAATCATCCCCCCTCTAGACATACTTTGGATCCTACAGTCGGGCACGTGTATAGTTCTTTAAACTATGTGGCATCCCTTGGAATGTTTATCTTCACGTGGAAACTCCCTTAGGCAGCTTCACACAAGCGTATTTTAAGCGTGGCTTTTATTTTCTTCTATTTGGCTCATTTTTATATCTATGGGATGCATTTTTTTCGTGTGTGCGTATATCTGTGAGATGTGATCATCTTCAAGGGCATATTTTGACCGTCACCCTGTGTGAATGGAAGGAGGGTTTAGTTTTTCCCAAAAAAAAGTTTCTTATGTGGATAACGGAGTGGCATCAGAGTCAACAAGGGATCATCGCATCGGGGGCGGAGTGAGGGGCGGGGGGTCTTCCTCACATGTCTCGTCTCTAAGCAGTCGCCCTCCCCTTCGACCTTGGAGGCGTGTTAGTTTTGTTTCGAGCTTGTCGGTGTGGATTGTTGCTCTCGTTGGAAGTTGCAGTTCCCCTTTGATGAGCGATGATGATGCATATTAGTCACGTGTGCAATGGTTTTGGCTAAGTGACATATGCTGGAGCCTTTTTATCTTCACGTGGCAATTCGTTTAGGCATTTTTGGACAAGTGTCCTTTAAATGCGCTTTATTTCCTTATATTATATTATATTATATATGTCATCTTGTTGTATATCTAAGGGATATAATCTCATGTGGGCCTATTTTGGCCCCACCGTATGTGAACCGTAGCACGCATTTTATTTTTCTTCACGTGTCGTGCGCAATAGTTTTGGCTAAGAGCATCTCCAGCCGTTTCGCTCCCAGTGCGTTCCGATGATAGCTTTTTGGCGTTTCTTCGGTGCTATTCTCGGCCTCGGGGCGAGCGAGTTTCCAGCCGCGTCCCCTGGTTTTGGCTCCCAGATGCCAAAGTTTTCAAATTCCTCTTCCCCGGTACCCAAAAACACGTCGTGAGTTCGGCGATCAGTGCCATAGTTCGGTGATCAAACAAACCAACAATTCGACAATCAAAAGGAAAGGATAAAAATGGATCACACGGCCGACTCGGCAGGGAGCGGCTCCTCCACCGGCGCGGACGGGCTCATCATCAGCGTAGCCGGGCTGTCCGTCGTCGGCGTAGTCGGGCTCATGGTCGGCGTGTGATACATCCATTTTGCATCATGCTTTTATATCGATATTGATTGCATTATGGGTTGTTAATACACATTATGGTACAATACTTATGCCTTTTCTCTCTTATTTTACAAGGTTTACATGAAGAGGGAGAATGCCGGGAGCTTGAATTCTGGACTGGAAAAGGAGCAAATCTGAGAGACCTATTCTACACAGCTCCAAAATTCCTGAAACATTACGTAGAATTGTTTTGGAATATATAAAAAATATTGGGCGAAAGAAATACCAGAGGGGACCTACCAGGAGGTCACAAGCCAGGGGGTGCGACCTACCCCCCCCCCCTATCCGCACCCTGCAGGCTTCTGCCCCCCTGGCAGGCCTTCGGTACCCATCTTCTGCTATATGAAGGGTTTTGACATGGAAAAAATCATATTAGATCTTTCGGGACGAGGCGCCGCCATCCTGAGGCGGAACTTCGACAGAACCAATCTAGAGCTCCGACGGAGCTATTCCGCCGGGGAAACTTCCCTCCCGGAGGGGGAAATCGAAGCCATCGTCATCACCAACGATCCTCTCATCGAGAGGGGGTCAATATCCATCAACATCTTCATCAACACCATCTCCTCTCCAAACCCTAGTTCATCTCTTGTATCCGATCTTTGTCTCAACACCTCTAATTGGTACATGTGGGTTGCGAGTAGTGTTGATTACTCCTTGTAGTTGATGCTAGTTCGTTTATATGGTGGAAGATTATATGTTTAGATCCTTAATGATTATTAGTACTCCTCTGATTATGAACATGAATATGCTTTGTGAGTAGTTACGTTTGTTCCCGATGACATGGGATAAGTCTTGTTATAAGTAATCATGTGAATTTGGTATTGGTTTGATATTTTGATAAGATGTATGTTGTATCTCCTCTAGTGGTGTCATGTGAACGTCGACTACATGACACTTCACCATTATTTGGGCCTAGGGGAAGGCATTGGGAAGTAATAAGTAGATGATGGGTTGCTAGAGTGACAGAAGCTTAAACCGTAGTTTATGTGTTGCTTCGTAAGGGGCTGATTTGGATCCATATGTTCCATGCTATGGTTACATTTATCTTAATCCTTCTTTCGTAGTTGTGGATGCTTGCGAGAGAGGTTAATAATAAGTGGTATGTTTGTCCAAGTAAGGGCAGCACCCAAGCACCGGTTCACCCACATATCAAATTATCAAAGTAACGAACGCAAATCATATGACCATGATGAAAAGTAGCTTGACATAAATTCCCATGTGTCCTCGGGAGCACTTTGCTTTATATAAGAGTTTGTTCAGGCTTTTCCTTTGCTACAAAAAGGATTGGGCCACCTTGCTGCACCATTGTTACATTTGTTACTTGCTACCCATTACGAATTACCTTATCACAAAACTACCTGTTAACGATAATTTCAGTGCTTGCAGAGAATACCTTACTGAAAACCGCTTGTCATTTCCTTCTGCTCCTCGTTGGATTCTACACTCTTACTTATTGAAAGGACTACAATAGACCCCCTATGCTTTTGGGTCATCAATAATCTTTTCTGGCGCCATTGTCGAGGAGTGAAGCGCCTTTGGTAAGTGGAACTTGGTAAGGACAAGTTTATATACTGTGCTGAAATTTACTGTCACTTGTCACTATGGAAAATAATCATTTGAGGGGCTTGTTCGGGGTATCTTCACCCCGAGCGGAAGCACAAAGATATGCTCCTCAACCTTATGCACCTACTGGAAATATTTATTATGAAATTCCTATGGGTATGATAGAAAAACTGCTAGCTAATCCTTATGCAGGAGATGGAACACTACATCCTGATTTGCATCTAATCTATGTGGATGAAGTTTGTGGATTATTTAAGCTTGCAGGTCTGCCCGAGGATGATGTCAAAAAGAAGTCTTTCCTTTATCTTTGAACGAAAAGGTGTTGACATGGTATAGGCTATGTTATGATATTAGATCATGGAATTACAACCGATTGAAATTGGAATTTCATCAGAAGTTTTATCCTATGCATCTGGTTCATCGTGATCGGAATTATATTTATAATTTTTGGCCTCGTGGAGGAGAAAGAATTGCTCAAGCTTGGGGGAGACTTAAGTCAATGTTATATTCATGCCCCAATCATGAGCTCCCGAGAGAAATTATTATTCAGAATTTTTATGCTCGGCTCTCTCATAATGATCAATCCATGCTCGACACTTCTTGTGCTGGTTCCTTTATGAAGAAAGATATTGAATTCAAATATGACTTATTGGAAAGAATTAAACGCAACTCTGAAGATTGGGAACTCGGCGAAGGTGATGAGTCAGGTATAAGCCTTAAGTTTGATTGTGTTAATCCTTTACAGACACTGATGCTTTTCGTGATTTTAGCACTAAATATGGACTTGACTCTAAGGTGGTAGCTTCATTCTGTGAATCTTTTGCTACTCATGTTGATCTCCCCAAGAATAAGTGGTTTAAATATCATCCTCCCATTGAAGTTAAAGTGGTTGAACCTATTAAAGTTGAAGAAGAAACTATTATTTATAATGTCGATCCTGTTATTCCTACTGCTTATATTGAGAAACCACCCTTTCCTGTTAGAATAAAGGAACATGCTAAAGCTTCAACTGTGGTTCGTAAAAGTTGCACTAGAACACCTATACCTCCTGAACAAATTAAAGTTGAACCTAATATTGCTATGGTTAAAGATCTCCTGATTGATAATATTCATGGGCATGTCATTCATTTCTGTGATGAAGCTGCTACAATTGCTAGACTAGATACTAAAGGTAAACATAGACTTATTGTTGGCGTGCATGTTGTTTCTATTAAAATAGGAGATCATTGTTATCATGGCTTATGTGATGCGGGTGCTAGTGTGAGTGCAAGTCCTTTTACCTTATACCAAGAAATTATGAATGATATAACACCAGCCGAATTAGAGGAAATTGATGTTACCATCAAGCTTGCTAATAGAGATACTATTTCACCAATTGGGATTGTTAGAAATGTTGAAGTCTTGTGTGGGAAAATAAAGTATCCTACTGATTTTCTTGTTCTTGGTTCCCCACAAGTTGATTTTTGTCCCATTATATTCGGTAGACCCTTCTTGATTACTGTTAATGCTAAGATTGATTGTGAAAAAGAAACGGTTACTATAAGTTTTGTGGATGCATCTCATGAGTTCAAGTTCTCTAAATTTCGTAGACGACCCCTTGACAAAGAATTGCCTAGTAAAGATGAAATTATTGGTCTCGCTTCTATTGATGTGCCTCCTACCGATCCCTTAGAACAATATTTGCTAGACCATGAAAATGATATGCATATGAATGAAAGGAATGAAATAGATAATATTTTCTTTGATCAACGGCCTATTTTGAAACACAACCTGCCTATTGAAATACTCGGGGATCCTCCTCCACCCAAGGGCGGTCCCGTGTTTGAGCTTAGACAATTACCTGATACTCTGAAGTATGCTTATCTTGATGAAAAAGAGATATATCCTATTATTATTAGTGCTAACCTTTCAGAGCATGAAGAAAAGAGCTTATTGAAAACTCTGAGGAAGCACTGTGCCGCTATTGGATATACTCTTGATGATCTTAAGGGCATTAGTCCCACTCTATGTCAGCACAAAATCAATATGGAGCCTGATGTTAAACCAGTTGTTGATCACCAACGACGATTAAATCCTTAAATGAAGGAAGTGGTAAGAAATGAAATACTAAAGCTTCTGTAGGTAGGTATAGTTTATCCTATTGCTGATAGTAGATGGGTTAGTCTCGTTCATTGTGTCCCTAAAAAGGGAGGTATTACCGTTGTTCCTAATGATAAAGATGAATTGACCCCGCAAAGAATTGTTACAGGATATAGAATGGTAACCGATTTTAGGAAATTAAATAAGGCTACTAGGAAAGATCATTACCCGCTACCTTTTATTGATCAAATGCTAGAAAGACTATGCAAACATACACATTTTTTCTTTCTAGATGGTTATTCTGGCTTCTCTCAAATACATATATCAAAAGATGATCAAGAGAAGACCACTTCTACTTGCCCTTTCGATACCTTTGCTTATAGATGTATGCCTTTCGGTTTATGCAATGCACTTGCTACCTTTCAAAGATGTATGATGGCTATACTCTAACTTTTGTGAAAAGATTGTTGAGGTTTTCATGGATGATTTTTTATGTTTACAAAACTTCTTTTGATGATTGCTTGAGCAACCTTGATCGAGTTTTGCAGAGATGTGAAGAAATTAATCTTGTCTTGAATTGGGAGAAGTGCCACTTTATGTTAATGAAGGCATTGTCTTGGGACACAAAATCTCCGAAAGAGGTGTTGAAGTTGATAAAGCTAAAGTTGATGCCATTGAAAAAATGTCATGTCCAACAGATATCAAAGGTATAAGAAGTTTCCTTGGTCATGCTGGTTTCTATAGGATATTTATTAAAGACTTCTCTAAGGTTTCTAAGCCTCTCACTAATCTTTTGCAAAAGGATGTTCCATTCGTTTTTATGATGATTGTGTAGAAGCATTTGAAATTCTTAAGAGAGCCTTGATCACTTCTCATGTTGTTCAACCACCTGATTGGAACCTACACTTTGAAACAATGTGTGATGCTAGTGATTATGATGTTGGTGCTGGTCCAGGACAAAGAGTTGATAAGAAATTAAATGTCATCCATTACGCTAGTAAAACCCTAGACATTGCTCAAAGAAACTATGCTACAACTGAAAAGGATTTTTTAGCAGTTATGTTTGCTTGCAATAACTTTAGACCTTATATTGTTGATTCCATAGTAACTGTTCACACAGATCACGCCGCTATTAAGTACCTTATGGAAACTAAAGATGTCAAACATAGACTTATTAGATGGGTTCTTGATACGTCTCCAACGTATCTATAATTTTTTATGGTTCCATGCTATTATCTTGTCAACTTTGGATGTTTTATATGCATGAATATGCTATTTTATATCTTTTTTGGGACTAACCTATTAACTCAGTGCGAAGTGCGAGTTTCTGTTTTTTCCATGTATTTGACCCTTTTTCAGACGGAGTCCAAATGGAATGAAACTTTACAATGATTTTTTGGACCAAAAGAGATCCCCGAAGCTTTGGAAGAAGGCCAGAAGAGCCACCAGGAAGTCACAAGCCCATGGGGCGCGGCCTACCCCCCTGGTCACACTGTGCAGGCTTGTGACTTCCTCGTGGGTCCAACTGACGCAATTCCATCGCCATAAATTCCTATAAATTCAGAAACCCCGAGAAAGAAACCTAGATCAGGAGTTCTGCCGCCGCAAGCCTCTGTAGCCACCAAAAACCAATCTAGAGCCCGTTCCGACACCTTGCCGGAGGGGGAATCCATCTCCGGTGGCCATCTTCATCATCTCGGCGATCTCCATGACGAGGAGGGAGTAGTTCTCCCTCGGGGCTGAGGGTATGTACCAGTAGCTATGTGTTTGATCTCTCTCTCTCGTGTTCTTGAGATGTCTTGATCTCGATGTACCATGGGCTTTGCTACTATAGTTGGATCTTATGATGTTCTTCCCCCTCTCCCTTCTTGTAATGAATTGAGTTTCCCCTTTGGAGTTATCTTATCGGATTGAGTCTTTGAGAACACTTGATGTATGTCTTGCACGTGTCTATCTGCTGTGATCAACTTGCGGGTTTGTGACAATTGGGAACCTATGCATATGGGTTGGCACACGTGGATTCATGTGAGTACTTGATGTATGTTTTGGTGATCAACTTGCGGGTTCGTGACATTGTGAACCTATGCATAGGGGTTGGCACACGTTTTGACTCTCCGGTAGAAACTTTGGGGCACTCTTTGAAGTTCTATGTGTTGGTTGAATAGATGATTCTGAGATTGTGTGATGCATATCGTATAATCATGCCCACGGATACTTGAGGTGACAATAGAGTATCTAGTTTACATTAGGGTCTTGGTTGATATGTATCTTAAGGTGTTATTCTAGTATGAACTCTATGATGGATCGATCAGAAAGAATAACTTTGTGGTGGTTTCGTACCCGACAATAATCTCTTCGTTTGTTCTCCGCTACTAGTGACTTTAGAGTGACTCTTTGTTGCATGTTGAGGGCTAGTTATATGATCCAATTATGTTATCATTGTTGAGAGAACTTCCACTAGTGAAAGTATGAACCCTAGGCCTTGTTTCCATGCATTGCAATACCGTTCGTGCTCACTTTTGTTACTAGTTACCTTGCTGTTTTTGTAATTTCAGATTACAAAAACCTATATTTACCATCCATATTGCACTTGTTTCACCATCTCTTCGCCGAACTAGTGCACCTATACAACTTACCATTGTATTTGGTGTGTTGGGGACACAAGAGACTCTTTGTTATTTGGTTGCAGGGTTGATTGAGAGAGACCATCTTCATCCTACACCTCTCGCAGATTGATAAACCTTAGGTCACCCACTTGAGGGAAAATTGCTACTGTCCTACAAACCTGTGAACTTGGAGGCCCAACAACGTTTACAAGGAGAAGGTTGCGTAGTAGACATCAAGCATTTTTCTGGCGCCGTTGCCGGGGAGGCTAGGTAAGCAGCACTAACATCCCGTCAACGAAGCATTTTTCTGGTGCCGTTGCCGGGGAGGTTAGCGCTTGAAGGTATATCTTTAGATCTTGCAATCGAATCTTTTTGTTTCTTGTTCTTTCGCTAGAAAACTACAAAAAAATGGAATTGAGGATGCTTCATATGCTCCATCTTTTCAATGTCTTTCGTGAGCATGATGGGAAGGAAAATTGTGCTCAAGTGCTGAAAGAAGAATTACATAGAATGCTTGGCATAGAATATGTGAATGATGAGCATGACTGCAATGTTGTTAGCATGAATTCTTTGAATACCCATGATGCTAATGATATGCAAAGCCACAAGCTTGGGGATGCTATATTTGATGAAGATGATCTTTTTAGTTCTTTCAATTTGAATGATCAAAATCATTTTGATGAAAGCATGCCCCCTATCTATGATGATTATTGTGAGGATACTTATGCTTTGAAGAAGAGGGATGATAAAACTTGTCATACTTTCGAAAACCCCTTTGCTAAACCTTGCTTTTTCATTGTGGACACAATTTGTAGTGCTCAAGTCTTTTACGATACTCCCACTACTATTCTTGAGAATAGATTTCCTTATGTGGAGAGTAGTAAAATTCCTATGCTTGTAGATCATGAAAAGAAAGCCTTAGGTGCTGGTTATATTGTTGAATTCATTCATGATGCTACTGAAAATTACTATGAGAGAGGATCATATGCTTCTACTTATTGCAATAGTATCAAGCTTCCTCTCCATGTGTTGAAATTTTTGAAGCTATGCTTGTTTTGCCTTCCTATGCTAGTTGATTCTTGCTCCAATAAATTGTTTGATCACAAAGTCCCTATGCATAGGAAGTGGGTTAGACTTAAATGTGCTAGCCATATGCTCCATGATGCTCTCGTTGTGTTTCAATCCTTACCTTTTATATGAGCATCATTGAAATCAATGCCTAGCTAAGGGCGTTAAACAATAGCGCTTGTTGGGAGGCAACCCAATGAATTTATTTTTGCTTTTTGCTTTATGTATTGCTTTTTCCACACCATCATAATTCTGTTATGATTGTGTTTTTTTGTGTTTCTTTTAGTGTTTGTGCCAAGTAAAGCCTTTATGATAGCTTGGGTGATAGTTGTTTGATCATGCTGGAAAAAGACAGAAACTTTCTGCTCACGAAATTATTTTTCATTTCTATCCACGAAGATATTTTGAGTTGATTCTTTTTGCTGCTGATTGATATGCTTTTCCCCAGGCCTTCATAATTTTTCAGATTTTTTGAGGTACCAGAAGTATATGAAGTATACAGATTGCTACAGACTGGTCTGTTTTTGACAAATTCTGTTTTTGTTGAGTTGGTTTCTTGTTTTGATGAAACTATGGTTAGTATCAGGGGGTACTAGCCATGGAAAAGTGAGAATACAGTAGACCAACATCAATATAGGTATAATTCAAGTTTGCTACAGTAGCAAAAGAAGTGGTAGTTTGTTTTCTTGTACTAATGCTATCACAAGTTTCTGTTTAAGTTTTGTGTTGTGAAGTTTTCAAGTTTTGGGTGATGTTCTCATGGACAAAGAGATAAGGAGTGGCAAGAGCTCAAGCTTGTGGATTTCCAAGGCATCCCAAGCCAAATTCAAGGACACCAAAAAGCCTAAGCTTGGGGATGCCCCGGGAAGGCATCCCCTCTTTCGTCTTCAATCCATTGGTAACATTACTTGGAGCTATATTTTTATTCACCACATGATATGTGTTTTGCTTGGAGCGTCTTGTATCTTAGGAGTCTTTTCTTTTTGTTTGGTCACAATAATCCTTGGTGCACACCTTTGAGAGAGAGAGACATGCACTCATCGTGATTTTGCTAGAATGCTCATAGTGCTTCACTTATATCTTTTGAGCTAGATACTTTTGCTCTTGTGCCTCACTTATATCTTTAGAGCACGGCGGTGCGTGATTTGGTACTTGGCTTATGCTTTGAAAGTAGTCCCAAATGTGATAGGTACCCAAAGAGGATGCAAAAACCTCCATCTTCATGTGCATTGAATAGAAAGAGAAGTTTTGATTCGTCTCAATTAGTTTTGAGACGTGGATTCGGTAATATTAAGAGTTATGTTAGTAGGGTGTTGTGAATCTAGAAATACTTGTGTTGAAGTTGGTGGTTCCCGTAGCATGCACGTATGGTGAACTGCTATGTTAGGAAGTCGGAGCATAATTGATCTATTGATTGTCATCCTTTGTGTTGAGGTCGGGATCGCGTGATGGTTAACACCTACCAACCCTTCCCCTCGGAGTATGCGTTTAGCGGTTTGTTTCGATTACTAATAAAAACTTTCGCAACAAGTATGTGAGTTCTTTATGACTAATGTTGAGTCCATGGATTATACACACTTTCACCCTACCACCATTGCTAGCTTCTCTAGTGTCGCGCAACTCTCGCCGGTGCACAAAACCACCATATGCCTCCCTCAAAACAGCCACCATACCTACCTATTATGGCATTTTCATAACCATTTCGAGATATATTGCCATGCAACCTTCACCGTTCCGTCTCATGACTTGTGCCATCATTCTCATATTGCTTTGCATGGTGTTTTCATGGCTTGTCCGTTTTTTGATGTCATTGCTACGCTAGATCATTGCGCGAGGCGTTTCCTATGGAGTCATCATCATTGTGATCTTTGAGATGTGAGTAAATAAAAGTGTGATGATCATCATTATTAGAGCATTGTCCCATGTGAGGAAATAAAAATAAATAAAAAGAGGCAAAAGAGCCCAAAAACAAAAAAAGAGAAAAGAAAAGAAAATAAAAAAGAGGCCTAAGAGCCCAAATGAAAAAAGGGGAGAGAAAAAGAGAGAAGGGACAATGCTACTATCTTTTTACACACTTGTGCTTCATGATAACACCATGTTCTTCATGATTGAGAGCTTCTTGCTTTGTCACTACCATATACACTAGTGGGAATCTTCATTATATAACTTGGCTTGTATATTCCAATGATGGGCTTCCTCAAAATTGCCCTAGGTCTTCGTGAGCAACCAAGTTGGATGCACACCCACTAGTTTTCCTTTTGAGCTTTCACATACTTTTGCTAGTTTGCTTGAAGTATTATTGTTTTCATGTCAATAGCAAACTATTGTTTTGAATCTTACGGATCTGAACATTCATGTGACATGAAATAAGTTACAAAGGACAAATATGCTAGGTAGCATTCCACATCAAAAATTCATTCTTTATCACTTCCCTACTCGAGGACGAGCAGGGGTTAAGCTTGGGGATGCTTGATACGTCTCCAACGTATCGATAATTTTTGATGGTTCCATGCTATTATCTTGTCAACTTTGGATGTTTTATATGCATGAATATGCTATTTTATATCTTTTTTGGGACTAACCTATTAACTCAGTGCCAAGTGCCAGTTTCTGTTTTTTCTGTGTTTTTTACCCTTTTTCACACGGAGTCCAAATGGAATGAAACTTTACGATGATTTTTTTGGGACCAAAAGAGACCCCCGAAGCTTTGGAAGAAGGCTAGAAGAGCCACGAGGAAGTCACAAGCCCATGGGGCGCGGCCTTCCCCACTGGTCGCACCGTGCAGGCTTGTGACCTCCTCGTGGGCCCAACTGACGCAATTCCACCGCCATAAATTCCTATAAATTCAGAAACCCCCAGAAAGAGACCTAGATGAGGAGTTCCGCCGCCGCAAGTCTCTGTAGCCACCAAAAACCAATCTGGAGTCTGTTCCGGCACCCTACTAGAGGGGGAATCCATCTCCGGTGGCCATCTTCATCATCCCGGCGATCTCCATGACGAGGAGGGACTATTTCTCCCTTGGGGCTGAGGGTATGTACGAGTAGCTATGTGTTTGATCTCTCTCTCTCGTGTTCTTGAGATGTCTTGATCTCGATGTACCATGGGCTTTGCTACTATAGTTGGATCTTATGATGTTCTTCCCCCTCTCCCTTCTTGTAATGAATTGAGTTTCCCCTTTGGAGTTATCTTATCGGATTGAGTCTTTGAGAACACTTGATGTATGTCTTCCACGTGTCTATCTGCTGTGATCAACTTGCAGGTTTGTGACAATTGGGAACCTATGCATATGGGTTGGCACACGTGGATTCATGTGAGTACTTGATGTATGTTTTGGTGATCAACTTGCGGGTTCGTGATATTGGGAACCTATGCATAGGGGTTGGCACACGTTTTGACTCTCTGGTAGAAACTTTGGGGCACTCTTTGAAGTTCTATGTGTTGGTTGAATAGATGATTCTGAGATTGTGTGATGCATATCGTATAATCATGCCCACGGATACTTGAGGTGACAATGGAGTATCTAGGTGCATTAGGGTCTTGGTTGATATGTATCTTAAGGTGTTATTCTAGTATGAACTCTCTGATGGATCAATCAGAAAGAATAACTTTGTGGTGGTTTCGTACCCAACAATAATCTCTTCGTTTGTTCTCCGCTACTAGTGACTTTAGAGTGACTCTTTGTTGCATGTTGAGGGCTAGTTATATGATACAATTATGTTATCATTGTCGAGAGAACTTCCACTAGTGAAAGTATGAACCCCAGGCCTTGTTTCCACGCATTGCAATACCGTTCGTGCTCACTTTTGTTACTAGTTACCTTGCTGTTTTTGTAATTTCAGATTACAAAAACCTATATCTACCATCCATATTCCACTTGTTTCACCATCTCTTCGCCGATATGTGCACCTATACAACTTACCATTGTATTGGGTGTGTTGGGGACAGAAGAGGCTCTTTGTTATTGTTGGGGAACGTCGCATGGGAAACAAAAATTTTCCTACGCGCACGAAGACCTATCAGGGTGATGTCCATCTACGATAGGGGATGTGTGATCTACGTACCCTTGTGGACCGTACAGCAGAAGCGTTAGTGAACGCGGTTGATGTAGTGGAACGTCCTCACGTCCCTCGATCCGCCCCGCGAACCGTCCCGCGATCAGTCCCACGATCTAGTGCCGAACGGACGACACCTCCGCGTTCAGCACACGTACAGCTCGACGATGATCTCGGCCTTCTTGATCCTGCAAGAGAGACAGAGAGGTAGAAGAGTTCTCCGGCAGCGTGACGGCGCTCCGGAGGTTGGTGATGATCTTGTCTCAGCAGGGCTCCGCCCGAGCTCCGCAAAAACGCGATCTAGAGGAAAAACCGTGGAGGTATGTGGTCGGGCTGCCGTGGAAAAGTCGTCTCAAATCAGCCCTAAAACCTCCGTATATATAGGGGGAAGAGGGGGAGCCTTGCCTTGGGGCTCAAGGAGCCCCAAGGGGGTCAGCCGAGCCAAGGGGGGAAGGTCTCCCCCCCCAAACCGAGTCCAACTTGGTTTGGTGGGTGGAGTCCTTCTTCCCTTTCCCACCTCCTCCTTTTTTTTTTCTTTTCTCTTTGATTTTCTTCTTATGGCGCATAGGGCCTTCTTGGGCTGTCCCACCAGCCCACTAAGGGCTGGCGTGCCACCCCCAAGGCCTATGGGCTTCCCCGGGGTGGGTTGCCCCCCCGGTGAACTCCCGGAACCCATTCGTCATTCCCGGTACATTCCCGATAACTCCGAAAACCTTCCGGTAATCAAATGAGGTCATCCTATATATCAATCGTCGTTTCCGGACCAT
The DNA here is from genome assembly GCF_904849725.1 of Hordeum vulgare subsp. vulgare. NCBI lineage: Eukaryota > Viridiplantae > Streptophyta > Magnoliopsida > Poales > Poaceae > Hordeum > Hordeum vulgare. The sequence goes on along the minus strand of NC_058521.1, from coordinate 541,038,213 downwards.
TCCGGAAACCCTCGTGACGTCCGTGATCTCATCCGGGACTCCGAACAACATTCGGTAACCAACCATGTAACTCAAATACGCATAAAACAACGTCGAACCTTAAGTGTGCAGACCCTGCGGGTTCGAGAACTATGTAGACATGACCCGAGAGACTCCTCGGTCAATATCCAATAGCGGGACCTGGATGCCCATATTGGATCCTACATATTCCACGAAGATCTTATCGTTTGAACCTCAGTGCCAATGATTCATATAATCCCGTATGTCATTCCCTTTGTCCTTCGGTATGTTACTTGCCCGAGATTCGATCGTCAGTATCCGCATACCTATTTCAATCTCGTTTACCGGCAAGTCTCTTTACTCGTTCCGTAATACAAGATCCCGCAACTTACACTAAGTCACATTGCTTGCAAGGCTTGTGTGTGATGTTGTATTACCGAGTGGGCCCCGAGATACCTCTCCGTCACACGGAGTGACAAATCCCAGTCTTGATCCATACTAACTCAACGAACACCTTCGGAGATACGTGTAGAGCATCTTTATAGTCACCCAGTTACGTTGCGACGTTTGATACACACAAAGTATTCCTCCGGTGTTAGTGAGTTATATGATCTCATGGTCATAGGAACAAATACTTGACACGCAGAAAAACAGTAGCAACAAAATGACACGATCAACATGCTACGTCTATTAGTTTGGGTCTAGTCCATCACGTGATTCTCCTAATGACGTGATCCAGTTATCAAGCAACAACACCTTGTTCATAATCAGAAGACACTGACTATGTTTGATCAACTGGCTAGCCAACTAGAGGCTTGCTAGGGACAGTGTTTTGTCTATGTATCCACACATGTAAATGAGTCTTCATTCAATACAATTATAGCATGGATAATAAACGATTATGTTGATACAGGAATTATAATAATAACTATATTTATTATTGCCTCTAGGGCATAATTCCAACAGTCTCCCACTTGCACTAGAGTCAATAATCTAGCCCTCACATCATCATGCGAATTACATTGTAATAAATCTAACACCCATACAGTTCTGGTGTTGATCATGCTTTGCCCGTGGAAGAGGTTTAGTCAGCGGGTCTGCTACATTCAGATCCGTGTGCACTTTGCATATATTTACGTCCTCTCCTTTCGACGTAGTCGCGGATGAGGTTGAAGCGTCGTTTGATGTGTCTGGTCTTCTTGTGAAACCGTGGTTCCTTTGCTAAGGCAATGGCACCCGTGTTGTCACAGAACAAGGTTATTGGATTCAGTGCGCTTGGCACCACTCCAAGATCCGTCATGAACTGCTTCATCCAGACACCCTCCTTAGCCGCCTCCGAGGCAGCCATGTACTCCGCTTCACATGTAGAATCTGCTACGACGCTTTGCTTGGAACTGCACCAGCTTACTGCACCCCCATTAAGAATAAATAAGTATCCGGTTTGTGACTTAGAGTCGTCCAGATCTGTCCAAGCTTGCATCGACGTAACCTTTTATGGCGAGCTCTTCGTCACCTCCATACACGAGAAACATCTCCTTAGTCCTTTTCAGGTACTTCAGGATATTCTTGACCGCTGTCCAGTGATCCACTCCTGGATTACTCTGGAACCTACCTGCCATACTTATGGCCAGGCTAACATCCGGTCTAGTGCACAACATAGCATACATGATAGAACCTATGGCTGAAGCATAGGGGACGGAGCGCATATGCTCTCTATCTTCATCAGTTGCTAGGCACTGAGTCTTACTCAATCTCGTACCTTGTAGAACTGGCAAGAACCCTTTCTTGGACTGTTCCATTTTGAACCTCTTCAAAACTTTATCAAGGTATGTGCTTTGTGAAAGTCCTATCAGGCGTTTTGATCTATCCCTATAGATCTTAATGCCTAGAATGTAAGCAGCTTCTCCTAGGTCCTTCATAGAGAAACTTTTATTCAAGTAACCTTTTATGCTCTCTAAGAACTCTACGTTGTTTCCAATCAGCAATATGTCATCCACATATAATATTAGAAACGCCACAGAGCTCCCACTCACTTTCTTGTAAATACAAGATTCTCCAACCACTTGTATAAACCCAAATGCTTTGATCACCTCATCAAAACGTTTGTTCCAACTCCGAGATGCTTGCACCAGTCCATAGATGGATCGCTGGAGCTTGCACACCTTGTTAGCATTCTTAGGATCGACAAAACCTTCGGGTTGTATCATATACAACTCTTCCTTAAGGAAACCGTTAAGGAACTCCGTTTTGACATCCATCTGCCAGATTTCATAATCGAAAAATGCAGCTATTGCTAACATGATTCTGACGGACTTAAGCATCGCTACGGGTGAGAAAGTCTCATCGTAGTCAACTCCTGGAACTTGTGAAAAACCCTTTGCCACAAGTCGAGCTTTATGAACGGTCACATTACCGTCAGCGTCCGTCTTCTTCTTAAAGATCCATTTGTTCTGAATAACCTTGCGGCCCTCAGGTAGTATCTCCAAAGTCCACACTTTGTTCTCATACATGGATCCTATCTCAGATTTCATGGCTTCTAGCCATTTGTTGGAATCTGGGCCCACCATTGCTTCTTCATAATTTGCAGGTTCATTGTTGTCTAACAACATGATTGACAAGACGGGATTACCGTACCACTCTGGAGCAGCACGTGATCTCGTCGACCTGCGTGGTTCAACAGGAACTTGAACTGGAGTTTCATGATCATCATCATTAACTTCCTCCTCAACCGGCGTCGCAACGACAGAGGTTTCCCCTTGCCCTGCGCCACCATCCAGAGGGATGAGAGGTTCGACAACCTCGTCAAGTTCTATCTTCCTCCCACTCAATTCTCTCGAGAGAAACTCCTTCTCGAGAAAAGCTCCGTTTTTAGCAACAAACACTTTGCCCTCGGATTTGAGATAGAAGGTGTACCCAACTGTCTCTTTTGGGTAACCTATGAAGACGCACTTTTCCGCTTTGGGTTCCAGCTTTTCAGGCTGAAGCTTTTTGACATAAGCATCACATCCCCAAACTTTAAGAAACGACAACTTTGGCCTTTTGCCATACCACAATTCGTATGGTGTCGTCTCAACGAATTTTGATGGTGCCCTATTTAAAGTGAATGCAGCTGTTTCTAATGCATAACCCCAAAACGATAACGGCAAATCGGTAAGAGACATCATAGATCGCACCATCTCTAAAAAAGTACGATTACGACGTTCGGACACACCATTACGTTGTGGTGTTCGAGGCGGTGTCAACTGTGAAACAATTCCACATTGTCTTAAGTGAGCACCAAACTCGAAACTCAGATATTCACCCCCACGATCAGACCGTAGGAACTTGATCTTCTTGTTACGATGATTTTCAACTTCACTCTGAAATTGCTTGAACTTTTAAAATGTTTCAGACTTGTGCTTCATTAAGTAGACATAACCATATCTACTCAAATCGTCAGTGAAGGTGAGAAAATAACGATATCCGCCGCGTGCCTCTACGCTCATCGGACCACACACATCGGTATGTATGATTTCCAACAAGTCACTTGCACGCTCCATTGTTCCGGAGAACGGAGTTTTAGTCATCTTGCCCATGAGGCATGGTTCGCACGTGTCAAGTGAATCAAAGTCAAGAGACTCCAAAAGTCCATCGGCATGGAGTTTCTTCATGCGCTTTACACCAATATGACCTAAGCGGCAGTGCCACAAAAATATGGCGCTATCATTGTTAACTCTAACTCTTTTGGTCTCAATGTTATGTATGTGTGTATCGCTATCAAGATTCAATATGAACAATCCTCTCACATTGGGTGCATGACCATAAAAGATGTTACTCATAGAAATAGAACAACCATTATTCTCTGACTTAAAAGAGTAACCGTCTCGCAATAAACAAGATCCAGATAAAATGTTCATGCTCAACGCAGGCACTAAATAACAATGATTCAAGTTCATAACTAATCCTGATGGTAACAGAAGTGAAACTGTGCCGACGGCGATTGCATCAACCTTGGAACCATTTCCTACGCGCATCGTCACTTCATCTTTCGCCAGCCTTCGTCTATTCCGCAGTTCCTATTTCGAGTTGCAAATATGAGCAACAGAACCGGTATCGAATACCCAGGCACTACTACGAGAGTGGGTTAAGTACACATCAATAACATGTATATCAAATATACCTGATTTTTCTTTGGCCGCCTTCTTATCTGCCAGATACTTGGGGCAATTGCACTTCCAGTGACCCATACCCTTGCAATAGTAACACTCTGTTTCAGGCTTAGGTCCAGCTTTGGGTTTCTTCGTCGGATTGGCAACAGGCTTGCCGCTCTTCTTTGAATTACCCTTCTTGCCTTTGCTGTTTCTCTTGAAACTAGTGGTCTTATTCACCATCAACACTTGATGCTCTTTACGGAGTTCAAACTCTGCGACTTTCAGCATCGCAAACAACTCGCCAGGAGACTTGTTCATCCCTTGCATGTTGTAGTTCAACACAAAGCCTTTATAGCTTGGTGGCAGTGATTGAAGGATTCTGTCAGTGATAGCCTCTTGCGGGAGTTCAATCCCCAGCTTAGCTAGATGGTTTGAGTACCCAGACATTTTGAGCACATGTTCACTGACAGACGAGTTCTCCTCCATCTTGCAAGCATAGAATTTATCGGAGGTCTCATACCTCTCGATCCGGGCGTTCTTCTGAAAGATAAACTTCAACTCCTGGAACATCTCAAATGCTCCATGATGCTCAAAGCGACGTTGAAGTCCCGGTTCTAAGCCATACAAGACTGCACATTGAACTACTGAGTAGTCCTCCTTACGTGCTAACCAAGCGTTCTTAACATCCTGATCAGCCGTAGCGGGTGGTTCATCGCCTAGCGCAGCATTAAGGACATAATCCTTCTTCCTAGCTTGTAAGATTAGCTTAAGATTACGAGCCCAGTCTAGAAAGTTGCTTCCACCATCTTTCAACTTAGCTTTCTCTAGGAACGTATTAATATTCAGGGTGACTGTCGCGTGAGCCATGATCTACAACAAAAATATATTCAAAGTGGACTTAGACTATGTTCAAGATAATTAGAGTTTAACTTTATAAAATTACTTGCTAAACTCCCACTCAAAAAGTACATCTCTCTAGTCATTTGAGTGGTTCATGATCCACTTACACTAGCTCAAGTCCGATCATCACGTGAGTTGAGCATAGTTTCAGTGGTAAGCATCCCTATGCTAATCATATCATCTATATGATTCATGATAAACTTGTTGCCATCGGGGTTGTCGTGTTGCCATCGGGGTTGTCGTGCTACTCATGCTATTACTACTAAAGCTACATCCTAGCAAAATAGTAAACGCATCTGCAAGCACACACGTTAGTATAAAGACAACCCTATGGCTCCTGCCGGTTGCCGTACCATCGACGTGCAAGTCGATATTTCTATTACAACATGATCATCTCATACATCCAATATATCACATCACATCATTGGCCATATCACATCACAAGCATACCCTGCAAAAACAAGTTAGACGTCCTCTAATTTTGTTGTTGCATGTTTTACGTGGTGACCATGGGTATCTAGTAGGATCGCATCTTACTTATGCAAACACCAAAACGGAGATATATGAGTTGCTATTTAACCTCATCCAAGGACCTCCTCGGTCAAATCCGATTCAACTAAAGTTGGAGAAACCGACACTTGCCAGTCATCTTTGAGCAACGGAGTCACTTGTAACGATGAAACCAGTCTCTCGTAAGCGTACGAGTAATGTCGGTCCAAGCCGCTTCAATCCAACAATACCGCGGAATCAAGAAAAGACTAAGGAGGGCAGCAAAACGCACATCACCGCCCACAAAAACTTTTGTGTTATACTCGAGAAGACATCTACGCATGAACCTAGCTCATGATGCCACTGTTGGGGAACGTCGCATGGGAAACAAAAATTTTCCTACGCGCACGAAGACCTATCATGGTGATGTCCATCTACGAGAGGGGATGTGTGATCTACGTACCCTTGTAGACCGTACAGCAGAAGCGTTAGTGAATGCGGTTGATGTAGTGGAACATCCTCACGTCCCTCGATCCGCCCTGCGAACCGTCCCGCGATCAGTCCCACGATCTAGTGCCGAACGGACGGCACCTCCGCGTTCAGCACACGTACAACTCGACGATGATCTCGGCCTTCTTGATCCAGCAAGAGAGACGGAGAGGTAGAAGAGTTCTCCGGCAGCGTGACGGTGCTCCGGAGGTTGGTGATGATCTTGTCTCAGCAGGGCTCCGCCCGAGCTCCGCAGAAACGCGATCTAGAGGAAAAACCGTGGAGGTATGTGGTCGGGCTGCCGTGGAAAAGTCGTCTCAAATCAGCCCTAAAACCTCCGTATATATAGGGGGAAGAGGGGGAGCCTTGCCTTGGGGCTCAAGGAGCCCCAAGGGGGTCGGCCGAGCCAAGGGGGGAAGGTCTCCCCCCCCCTAAACCGAGTCCAACTTGGTTTGGTGGGTGGAGTCCTTCTTCCCTTTCCCACCTCCTCCTTTTTTTTTCTTTTCTCTTTGATTTTCTTCTTATGGCACATAGGGCCTTCTTGGGCTGTCCCACCAACCCACTAAGGGCTGGTGTGCCACCCCCAAGGCCTATGGGCTTCCCCGGGGTGGGTTGCCCCCCCGGTGAACTCCCGGAACCCATTCGTCATTCCCGGTACATTCCCGGTAACTCCGAAAACCTTTCGGTAATCAAATGAGGTCATCCTATATATCAATCTTCGTTTCCGGACCATTCCGGAAACCCTCTTGACGTCCGTGATCTCATCCGGGACTCCGAACAACATTCGGTAACCAACCATATAACTCAAATACGCATAAAACAACGTCGAACCTTAAGTGTGCAGACCCTGCGGGTTCGAGAACTATGTAGACATGACCCGAGAGACTCCTCGGTCAATATGTAATAGCGGGACCTGGATGCCCATATTGGATCCTACATATTCCACGAAGATCTTATCGTTTGAACCTCAGTGCCAAGGATTCATATAATCCCGTATGTCATTCCCTTTGTCCTTCGGTATGTTACTTGCCCGAGATTCGATCGTCAGTATCCGCATACCTATTTCAATCTCGTTTACCGGCAAGTCTCTTTACTCGTTCCGTAATACAAGATCTCGCAACTTACACTAAGTCACATTACTTGCAAGGCTTGTGTGTGATGTTGTATTACTGAGTGGGCCCCGAGATACCTCTCCGTCACACGGAGTGACAAATCCCAGTCTTGATCCATACTAACTCAACGAACACCTTCGGAGATACCTGTAGAGCATCTTTATAGTCACCCAGTTACGTTGCGATGTTTGATACACACAAAGTATTCCTCCGGTGTTAGTGAGTTATATGATCTCATGGTCATAGGAACAAATACTTGACACGCAGAAAAACAGTAGCAACAAAATGACACGATCAACATGCTACGTCTATTAGTTTGGGTCTAGTCCATCACATGATTCTCCTAATGACGTGATCCAGTTATCAAGCAACAACACCTTGTTCATAATCAGAAGACACTGACTATCTTTGATCAACTGGCTAGCCAACTAGAGGCTTGCTAGGGACAGTGTTTTGTCTATGTATCCACACATGTAAATGAGTCTTCATTCAATACAATTATAGGATGGATAATAAACAATTAACTTGATACATGAATTATAATAATAACTATATTTATTATTGCCTCTAGGGCATAATTCCAACAGTTATTTGGTTGCAGGATTTCTTGAGAGAGACCATTGATTCTGTGACAACAAACCTTGCCCTGCAACGACAGCAGAAGAATGCTGCTAGCACTCCCCGACCATGAAACTAGAAGAATGTTGTTGACGGCCCACCAGCGTGTGGGATCGCAACAATTTTCGAGGGTAGAGTATTCGACCCAAATTTGTTGATCGCCAGGCAGGAGGTGAGAGAATACTCTCGGGTATTAGCAGCTGAATTTATCAGATTCAACCACACCTGAAAGATTAGTATCTGCAAGCAAAGAGTCAGCAGCAAAGTAGTATGATAACAACGGTGTCAGAAACGATCTGTTGACGCAAACTATTCCTAACTGTCGTATCAATGGCGCCAGAACTTGCCCCATTGACGGAAATTGTCTGTTCCCGTCAACGACCAGTGAATTAAAATTGTAGCAGGTAGCAGCAGTGTAACGAGTAATAGCAGTGGCAAGGAACAGCAGTAGTGACAGCAGTAACAAGTAGCAACAGTAGTAGCAACAGTAGCAGCAGAGCAAGACAAGTAATAGCAGCAGTAGGACAAACTCGTAGGCAATGGGTCAGTGATTTGTTTGGATGATATTCATCATGCAACAACTATAACACGGAGAGATATGTGGCTAGCTCCCGTTCATCAATGTGATGTAGGCATGCATTCCGTGTGTTGTCATACATGCTTAGGGAAAAGAACTTGCATGACATCTATTGTCCATCCCTCCCGTGGCAGTGGGGTCCAAAAGGAAACTACGGGATATTAAGGTTCTCCTTTTGATAAAGAATCGGACCAACGCATTAGCACTTGGTGAACACATGAACTCCTCAAACTATGGTCATCATCGGGAGTGGTTCCGGTTATTGTCACTCCGGGGTGGCCGGATCATAACACATAGTAGGTAACTACAACTTGCAAGATCGGATCTAAAACACACATATATTGGTGACAACATATGTGGGGACCCCGACTCGTAAGTCGAGATCGCCGTGCCCAGTGATCCCAAGGATCAATGGTCACTGAACACATATACTGAATAATAGAGTCTTACATCCATACATACCGTTTGATACAATGAATGACCACTTTGGTCGAGTCTTACATACATAGGGCCTTAAAGGCCAAAGCACCAAACTAGACCAATAGCGGAATTTATTGGTTGAAAGCGTGAACCCATGCCATTAGCCTTAACCTACAGGCATTCTGACTGGGAAGCGTCCTAGCTCGCAAGAACGTCACCGAGTTAATCTTCACCATATCCTGTCTTTCACACCTGGTCAATGAAATAACCAGTGGCAAGCCAATGAGTACTTTGAATGTACTCGCAAACAGCCCATGATACGAACAATGAAAGTGAAGGATAACAGTATCATGCATCTTTACTATAACTCATCTGGGTGGAATGATCATGGATATGCATCAAGTTAAAGAATTACTTTTGAAGAACATGTTACAAATATCAACATATCTGCTAAGGGCTGAACCATCCGGGTTCACCCTATATGCCATGTCATCGGACTTGTCATAACCTCAATGTATCAGCTGAGGGCTAAACCATCCGGGTTTACCCTATATGCCAAGTCACCGAACTTGGTCATATTATTATCTTTATAACAACACCTTTTTAATACCACACACACACTCACACTTGGTTTATGCGGAAACGTTGGACGTAGTTTAAGCAGCACCACCCAACTGTCCTTGACCGTGGACACGGCTATTCGAATAGTTTACACTCTGCAGAGGTAGTACGCTGGACCCACGAGAAACGGGAAACTTCCGTGTCATCCACGACTCGCGGTATATCTCATATACCCGAGGTAAGTACCCGATCATCATCTTTCCCCTGACGATACTAGACAAAGAGGTCCACTCGATTGGTACCTAGCCCACATGTTGTACGTCTTACGAGCACCGACTCTGGACAGTATCAACCATGCGGGGACCAACGGTGTGCCTGGAACTCATAATAATGGCATAGTCGTCCTACCTGGCACGACCCCATCACGAGAGTGACACCGATCACTCCCGCCACTAGTAATGTGGCTCTTTGCTAGTACCGACCAGAGTAATCAACAAAGCCCCATCCCATAAAGGGGTATCGTGGTCGTACTGGTAAGGTTGGGACGGTTGACACATCATAAATCTAATCCCATTTCCGAAAACCGTACTCACACAAAAACACCGGTGCATCACTTCACCAAAAGTGATCACCAACTCATCATCACCCTCGGGCATTAGTGGCACCCGACGGGGTTTTCATAAACTCTTTATTTAACTCATCATCATGCTTGTGATAATATGCTCTATCTTTACTTGTCAACATGGTATAACATGACCCTCAAGGGGTAGGGTCAAGCTCAATGCAATGATCTTACTCTACTAGTCAACATGACAGTAGCATGATCCTCATAAGTGGTAGGGTCAAGCTCATCATGTTTGTGCTCTGAGGAGCCACATGAATAACATTACTATCATGCAAGGGCTTTGAAGAAGCCTCCGGTGCCATCACCACAATGATGAACCGGCAACGTGATCACATGCAACGGGAAAATACCAACTATACTAGCATGCAACAATGTTTATGCTCAAGTCATGGTCAAAGGGCTGCTTGCCTTTCTCACGTAAGTCCTCGGGGTCTTCGAGGTCTTCCGCTCCGTCCCCGAATACTCCGTCTACCGTCAACTATCGTTGGAAATAACCATAGTAAGCCACACATCAAGCAGAAATAAAAGTGTACTATAAATAGAAGTTTTATTTTTCTTGGACCTCTCTGGTCATAAGAAAAATACCTGAAGCTTCTCACAGGAGATTTGAATCATCAAGGATTTTTGAATAGGTGAAAGGAGAAATAGGTAATCACTGAAGAAGCCAACATAAATCATTCTGTTAAAAATGAGTGGAGGCACCCATTTAACAGAGAAGGATTTTAGAAATATTTAGGAAGTGGTTTCACTGGATTTGGAGATGGTATGAATATTCTAGGGATTTAACAATGAGGATTAAATAGCAATAGGAGCTATTTATTTATTGCAACAGAAATAAGTCACACAAAAATGTTGACCAGGGTTCTAAAAATGGAGAGTGATTTTAGAAGGCTCTTGGGGTTTGAATCACTCCATTTGGAGTTGATTTGGAGCATATGGGATTTTTGAAAGATAGGACCATTCATATCCAGATTTGGATTTGGGTGACAATGCTACAGAAATCTTTCTGGAAAAATGTGCAAGGCACATAGGTGGGTAGAGCTTGAATTTAGAAACCTGTAGAAATTTGAACCAAGTGATTTGGAGTTAGAATGATTTTATAATGGAATTTACAAGTTAAGAAAAAACAGAAAAACAAAGAAGAGGAGCTAATTCCCTCGGCTAACTAGCGCACACAGCGCTAGATAGGCCTTCGGCCGGCCCATCAGCTCGATCCGGCCAGGGAGGAGCCACGCAGGAGGCGCAGTCCCGGAATACGCTTGCAGAGTTGGAACACGTAGCCCGCGCGGTGCACTTCCACTTAAAGGGGCGGCCCGACCGGAGAGTGGCTGACGAGGGGCCCTGCCCGTCAGCTTCGTCTCCCTCCTCCAACTCGCGCAGAGGAGAGGTAGGAGATCGAGGGCGCGCCGGCACCTGCTCCTCTGGCCATCCCCGGCGAGACCCGGCACACTGGCGGGTTCGGGCGGCCGCGCCGCGCCCGACCAGTGCCCACGCGCTAGCGGGGAGGGGCGGTAGTGACGCCGGCAGGGTGGCCACGAGGGAGGCCGACGGTGGCAGTCGTGGGGAGGGCACCCCGACGGCTGAGAGGGGGAAAGGAGGAGTGGGGCGGCTCCGTGGCGGCCTCGGGGTCCTCCTGGACGAGCTAGGGATGGAGAGAGGTGGCTAGAGGGCCCAGGCCCGGTCATGGCCGAAGCTGGCCATGGCGGCCATGGGAGAAGAGGAGGAAGCTTGGGAGAAGAAGGGGCTCTAGGGGGAGCTCAGAAGGAGCCCAAGGGATAGGGGGAGAGGTTCTGGAGGCTTAGGGAGCTCGGAAGGGAGACATATGGGGAGGGGGAAAGGAGAGAAAGCCCATGAGCCATTGGAGCCCTCTGGTGCATGGATGCCACGCATGCCTGAGGGGGTATGGAGGGTAGCTAGTGACTAGGAGTGGCTTGGAACGGTCAAGGGATGCTCTGAGACACGCTGGGGCAACCTGCTGCTGCGGGACACGAGCTAGGAGACGAGGTGGTGCAGAGAACCATTAGTGCAGGCTGACAGCGTGGTCACCATGGCCACACATGTCCAGGGTATCCATTCGACCTGGAAAAGTTGTCTCCCATGCAAGGCATGCTTGCCAGAGGTCACTGGTGGAGTTTGGAAGCATCTGGGGCTGGTTTGAACTTGCTTTGACTGCTATTAAGTTTCTAACAACAAACTTAGAGCTGACAACAGGGGGTCTTAGGTGGGGATCCTTGGGGAGAAATTATGTTTGGCAGTGGTAGGCATGGAAGGACTATAAGACTGCAAGGTTTCAGCTCAAACAAGGGAGGGTAGCTACTACTTGCTGTTGAAAGCCATGATTCAGCCAGAAAACCATTTGTGGAAGTGTTGCTCATTTCTCCACATGAGCATGCCATCTATAGGTTCCAAATGATGCTTTGGCATGGGATAGATGCTCTGGAAAGAGTTGGGGGTGATAGCTTAAGCAGAATAATGGAAAGAAGGGTAAAACAGTGCTGCCAAGGGTGAAAATGAGAGAAACTTACAAAGGCTCCTTCCCCAATAATTGACCAGTGGCCATGGGAAAGTTACTAGAGGTAAAATATGACAATGTGAGGCTGTGGTAGAAAGTTGAGCTCAAGGAATAAAGTGCAAGGGGCAAATGAAACCAAATTAGTGAGTGCACACAAGGTGTTTGATCTAATGGTTAGGCTATCAGATGGATTCCAATGGCTATGAAACTTAACAGGATCAAATAATAGATGAAAATAGGCTTGCACACCAAATTTGGGATTTGCTGGAGAAGTTTTCCAATGTAGACTTGAAAAACCCTAGAAATGGGTAGAATTGGGTTTCTGCTTAGAACCCTATTCAAATGAATTCCCACAAATCCAATATTTTGTGTAGGGGCATTATTTGAGCATTAAGGCATGCACAAAATTTTTGAGGATAATTGGAGAAACTTTATAGTGTAAAGTTTACCAAAGTCAGAAATCAACAGAGAGGGTTTTGAGGGTCTTAGGACAAGTTCCTCTATTCCCCTTGGTGTACCACTTGGTGTGGATGCCTCATTGGAGCACTGGAACATGTCCACCAAATTTGAGCACAATTGGAGACACTTTACAATGTAGAGTTGCTCAAATTTGATTCTGGACAGATAGGGTTTTAGAGTGATTAGGGGAGCCAAATCAACTTGGAATGAAATGAAACATGGCAAGATCATCAATAATATCATAGATGACATGCTAGAATTTAGTGGAATTTATTGAGAATATTTCTTATAGAAATATTCCAAAAGCTTGAAATAGGCAGGAATTGTTTTGGAGGGGTTTGCCCGATATTTTGAACATGACCATGTGTTGAAACTCATAAATATGGAATAAATATATCCACTGAGTTTCCCTAAATTTTCTGAAATATTTTGAAGGCAATAAAAATAACTTTCCTTCATAGGAGACCATTTCTGGCCTCATAGAAGGGCTTTTAAATAAAATAATAAAATAACTTTTAAAATAATAATATGGTGGTTTTTGAAAGTCATTTTGTTAATGGTTTTAAATAAAACAATTGGTGCAAAAGAAACTCCCTAATTTGAGGACTTGTAGTACAAACCTCATCTCAGGGGTTTGAAAGTTTAATTCAAAGAAAAGCTTTTTGGTGAAAATAATATTTGGTAAAAATAGATATTTGTCCTAAACACATGGTATGATCATTAGGCAGGAGATCATGGAGTAAGGAGGTGATTAGGAGAGTGACATGATCTATTAGGTATCCAACACAATCATGCAAACAAGCAAGGCAAACAATAGTCACTCCAAGCATCACAAGCATTCACAAAAAAATTTAATTGGTCCTAAATTTTGAAATAAGTTAGTTAGTCAGGAAAGCCAAAAACTGGGGTGTGACAACATAATAATTTCAGATCTGAAATCATGGCACTCGGGCCCTAGTGACAAGCATTAAGCATGGCAAAGTAGTAGCAACATCAATCTCATAACATAGTGGATACTAGGGATCAATCCCCGTCAAAACTAACTCGATTACATGATAGATCTCATCCTACTCATCACCGCCCAGCGAGCCTACGAATAGATTACTCACGAACGATGAAGAGCTTCATGGAATTATAGAGGGAAGAACGTTGATGATGACGATGGCGACGATTTCCCCTCTCCAGAGCCCAAAACGGACTCTAGATCTGCCCTCCAAATGAAGAACAGGATGTGGCGGTGCCTCCGTATCACAAACGCGACAAAATCTTCTCTACTGATTTTTTTGGGACGAAAGTGAACTTATAGAGCTGAGATTGGGGGCGGCAAAACCACGTGGGCCCCACAAGCTTGCCATCCGCCACCAGGGGGTGGCGGCTACACGGCTTGTGGCCCACTGGCCCATCCCCTCCGGTGGATCTTTGCGCAGGTACTTTTCATATTTTCTAGAATTATTCTCCGTAAATTTTCAGGACGTTCTAAGAACTTTCATTTCTGCACAAAAACAACACCAAGGCAATTCTGCTGAAAACAACATCAGTCCAGGTTAGTTCCATTCAAATCATGCAAATTAGAGTCCAAAACAAGGGCAAAAGAGTTTGGAAAAGTGGATACGATGGAGACGCATCAATTCCCCCAAGCTTAAAACCTTGCTTGTCCTCAAGCAACTCAGTTGACAAACTGAGAGAGAAAGAAAAACTTCGACAAACTCTGTTTGATCTTCTTGTTGCAACTATGTCTAACTCATAACCAGAATTTCGGCAAGATCACAAGTTAACCACATAAGCAAGTGACACAAAGGTCTCACGGTAAACTAATATCAATGGCATAATCAGCTAACGAGCAAATAATAATGAGTTTCAAATACCAACACTTCAATCAAAAAAAAGCATGAAGCAATATGAATAGGAGGTATCTCGCTAGCTCTGTCTCAAACCGAAAACATTAATGCAGAGCACTTTCAAAGATCAAGGGCTGACTAAACATTGTAATTCATAGCAACGAAGATCGAGTCAAAGTCATACTCAATATCAATCAAAAGCAAAGCATAAAAATGACGGAGGTGCTCTCTAATTGGTGCTTATAAAAGTGGAGGATGATTCGACAGGAAAATAAATAGACAGACCCTTCGCAGAGGGAAGCATTGATTTGCAGAGGTGCCAGAGCTCAAGCTTTGAAAACAGAGATAATAATTTTGGGTGCCATGCTTTCATGGTCAACGCAATGCCCAAAAGTTCTGAATATCTTCCATGCTACTCATGCTATAGGCGGTTCCCAAACAGAAAAGTAAAGTTTTAACTCCCCCACAACCAATCAATCACACTCCCCGGCTAGCCGAATCCTCGGGTACCGTCCATACTAACATCAATCCGGGGGGAGTCTTGTTTTATAGTTATGTTTTCGATTTAAGTGTGGAACTGGGTATTCCAATTACCGGCCCCTTTCTCATGAATGACAGTGAATAAACACATGTTGAGGATAACACTCCTAGCATGGAAGATACCAATAGCCCCTGTCACCACATGAGCGGTTCGGGCATGCAAAACAGATTATTTCTTGAAGGTTTAGAGAGTGGCACATGCAAATTTACTTGGAACGGCAGGTAGATACCGCAAATAGGTAGGTATGGTGGACTCTCATGGAAAAACGTTTGGGTTTATGGAAGTGGATGCACAAGCAGTATTCCGCTTAGTACAAGTGAAGGCTAGCAAAAGACTGGGGAGCGACCAACTAGAGAGCGACAACAGTCATCAAGATGCAATGAGTTTGACTAACATTGAATGCAAGCATGAACATGATATAAATCACCATGAACACGAACATCGTAGAGCCTCTGTTGATTTTGTTTCAACTACATGCATGAACATGCGCCAAGTCAAGCCACTTGAATCGTTCAAAGGAGAATACCATCCTATCATACTACATCATAGTCATCTTAAAATCTATGTTGGCATTCAAGACAAACCATTATAAACTCTCAGCTAATTAAGCATGGCATCAGAAACTATGATCTCTAAGTTGTCATTGCAAACATGGTTCTCTCACAACAAAGCTGAATCTGGGTTGACAAGCTAGTCATATTTACAAAAACAGAATAGATAGAGTTCATACCAGCTTTTCAGTCTCAGTCACTTCATCATATATCATCATTTTTGCCTTTCACTTGCACGATCGAACGATGTGAACAATAATAAGAGAACTCGTGCATTGGACTAAGCTGAATCTGCAGGCAAACACAAAGGAGAAGACAAAGTAATATGGCTCTTTGAAAGCTAAACAGGTATGCGTGCAAGAACCACTAAACATTGTAACCAATATCTTCTACCTTGACCCAAAGAAAAAGAGAAAACTATTTACACGGGAAAGCTCCCAACAAGCAAAAGAATAAAAAAAAATCTTTTTGGGTTTTTTCGGAAGGGCACAAAACAAGAAAACGAAAATAAACTAGCATGGATAATACAGTGGCAAAGTGTAAACACTGGCTAACAAAGCGAAAGCATAAGCATGAATGTAAGGTTGGTGAGAACACGTACTCCCCCAAGCTTAGGCTTTTGGCCTAGCTTGGTCTACTCCCATGGATGGTCCTGGCGAAACCCAAAATCATAATGGGTGTTATACGGGAGTGCTGCAGCCACTGCCTGAATAGCCGCCTCATGAAGTCGAGCAACCGTCCCCTCCCTCTCATACTCCTCTGCCTCTCCTATGGTTATGTAGTATCTTCGTTTTACCTGAAAGTCAAAGAAAGCAGGAGCAGGAAGAGTAATATGGAAAACACGCTGCCGGTTAAATATCAAGTGGTATAGGAGGGATCCATGATCTCTCTCAAGGAACTGGTAGCGTGTTAGAGCGACACGATCAAGGTAGGCTGTACGGAGAGGAGGGTCTTCTGAACGGATGGATACTCCAAGAAAATTTGCTAAACGTGTGGCATAAACTCCACCAAAGAAATCCCCCTCACTGGCATTATTATTCAGCCTCCTTGCTATTATAGCTCCCATATTGAAGCTCTTGTCACCTGTTAGTGCGCTCTTAAGGATACTAAGGTCGGAAGCGCATAGGTGACAATGTGCACCCTTTCCGTTAATGCACCTACCTATGAAGAGGGCAAAGTAGTGCAAGGCAGGGAAATGGATACTTCCTATGGTGGCTTGCGTGATATCTCTGGTTTCTCCAACAGTTATACTGGAGTCAAAGTCTGTGACCGAAGACTTAGAAGGCTCACTAAAACTTCCCCCATCGGGTATCTTGCAAATCCTATTGAAATCCTCCAAATCCATGGCGTAGGATTTATCGTACAGATCAAACAGTATGGATGAGTCACGGCCAACTGAAAATTTAAATCTACGCACGAAAGAGGCCGTGAGCATAGCATACTGTTCACATTTATCTGAGAGGAATTCTTCTAACCCGGCATTGCGGACAAGTGTATCAAAGTCATCCTTGAAACCGCTTCGATCATGAACTCATCGGAAGGCCATTCACATGGTTGTACCGGTGCGTCCCTTAGTTGAAAATGTTCGGGCTCCCGAAAAGAAAGACGGGGACCCTTCTTACTTGAGGAACCACCATGAAACTTCCTCCTGAACATAATTTCCTTTTGTTGGAATTTTTGAAGTTCAAGAGAAAAGTGAATGAAGACCAACCACACCTTGTAGCAACTACTCCTACTAGTGCCTAG
Organism: Hordeum vulgare subsp. vulgare; assembly: GCF_904849725.1. Classification (NCBI taxonomy): domain Eukaryota; kingdom Viridiplantae; phylum Streptophyta; class Magnoliopsida; order Poales; family Poaceae; genus Hordeum; species Hordeum vulgare. The sequence goes on along the minus strand of NC_058521.1, from coordinate 541,020,645 downwards.
AGACCGTATCACACGCTAAAACTGCTTGGGACCGGCTAAAATCAACATTTCTAGCTCAAGAACAGGGTCTCCAAAGTAGCAAGAATACGCGAAGGATAAAGAACTAGAGAAAAAACTAATTGGACCAATGGAGGGGTCACTTACCAAGGAGTAATTTCCCCAAAACGGTTCGGAGAATGGTCCTTTGAGCAAGGAGATCAAAAATCATAGCCAAATGAGCAAGAACACGGGTTTGAGCTGCGAAACAATTTTTTCTGGAGGTGGAAGAAGAGGATGGGAGCTGGAATGAGTGAAGGGGAACCCCGTGGGCCCCACAAGCTTGCTAGCCGCCACCAGGGGGGTGGCGGTGGCAGGGCTTGTGGCCCACTGGTCTGGCCCCAAGCCAGCTCTCAGGCCCAATAATTTTCAAATATTCCAGAAAAAATCATACTAAGTTTTCAGAACCATCGGAGAACTTTTATTTTCGAGGTATTTTTCTCCGGGACGCTAAAACAGAAAACAGGAAAAACCAAACTAAATCTATCATTTTTCTTCTAAGCAACAGAAAATGAAAGCTCAAAATAGAGGTATGTGACTCTTTGATTCATCCATTTCATGGTCATTGAAAGAAATCCGTCAATGGGGTTGATCAAGTCCTCGTGACAAAACCTTCTCGAGTCGCAAGAGAGAACGGAGAATTTTCGAATAGCCACTAAGTCACCTCAATGGGGATATGTATCTCGCCAACAAGCAAATCATACTTCATCTTGACACGAGGAACAGGACATTCAGAGCTCCCAATAAGAATCGATGAAGTCTTTTCGATAGCATTGATGCAATTTACTTGATATCGTTTCTTCGGAAAGTGCACTGTGTGCTCATTACCGTTGACATGGAAAGTGACATTGCCTTTGCTGCAATCTATAACAGCCCCTGCAGTGTTTAAAAAGGGTCTTCCGAGGATGATAGCCATGGCATCGTCCTCGGGAATATCTAAGATAACAAAGTCTATTAAGATAGTGGTGTTAGCAACCACAACAGGCACATCCTCGCAAATGCCGATAGGGAAAGCAGTTGATTTGTCGGCCATTTGCAGAGAAACTTCAGTGTGTGTCAACTTATCCAAGTCAAGTCTACGATAAAGAGAGAGCGGCATAACACTAACACCGGCTCCAAGGTCACATAAGGCAGTTCTTACGTAGTTTCCTTTAATGGAGCAAGGTATAGTGGGCACTCCGGGATCACCAAGTTTCTTAGGAGTTCCACCTTTGAAAGTGTAATTGGCAAGCATGGTGGAGATCTCAAGATCTGGTATCTTCCGTATATTAGTCACGATATCTTTCATGTACTTCGCATACGGAGACATCTTGAGCATATCAGTTAACCGCATCTGCAGAAAGATGGGTCTTATCATCTCAACGAAGCGCTCAAAATCCTCATCATCCTTTTTCTTGGATGACTTAGGAGGAAAGGGCATAGATCTCTGAACCCATGGCTCCCTTTCTTTACCATGCTTCCTAGCAGTGAAGTCATTCTTATCGTATCTCTTAGGTTGTGGGTTATCAGGACTAACAGTAGGTTCAATCTCCACATCCTCATCATTACTAGGTTGAGCATTATTATGAACATCACTGTCCATATTGTCACCAGGTTCATGTTCATCACCAGATTGTGTTTCTGCATCAGACGCAGAAATATCATTAGGTTCTTCAGGTGTGACAGTATTTGGTGAACTGGCATGTAGGTTTCTGTCATCCTTCTTCTTATCCTTAGGATGACTGGGTGTATCAGCATTAATTCCTTGAGAATCTTGATCAATTCTCTTAGGATGACCTTCAGGATACAAAGGTTCCTAAGTCATTTTGCCTCCTCTAGTAATGACTCTGATAGAGTTGTCATTTAATTCATTGAGCATGTCATTCTGAGCTTTAAGTACTTGTTCTACCTGAGTAGTAATCATAGAGGCATGTTTACTCAGAAGCTTCAGATCATTGACATTTCTGTCTACACAAGCACTTAAATGGCTAAGCATACGAGTACTTTGTTCCAAGTGTCTGCTAACATAATCATTGAAACTCTGTTGTTTGGCAACAAAGTTGTCAAATTCATCAAACATAGGCTAGCAGGTTTGTCAAAAGGAATATCACTCTCATCAAACCTACGCAGAGAATTCACTTCTACTACCTGTATCGGGTTATCGAGACCATGGATCTCTTAGATAGGTGGTAGATTTTTGACATCTTCAGATCTAATGCCTTTCTCTTGCATAGATTTCTTGGCTTCTTGCATATTTTCGGGACTAAGGAATAGAATACCTCTTTTCTTCGGAGTTGGCTTAGGAGGTGGATCGGGAATAGTCAAGGCATTATCGTTGATCAAGATGTTATTCAGTAGGGTCTCAGCTTGTTCTACAGTTCGTGCCCTAAAAACACAACCGGCACAACTATTTAGGTGGTCTCTAGAGGCATCGGTAAGTCTATTATAGAAGATATCAAGTATCTCATTCTTCTTAAGAGGGTGATCAGGCAAAGCATTTTGTAGCTGGACGAGCCTCCCCCAAGCTTGTGGGAGAATCTCTTCTTGGAGTTGAGTAAAGTTGTATATTTCCTGCAAGACAGCTTGCTTCTTATGGGCGGGAAATATTTCTCACAGAAGTAATAGACCATATCCCGGGGACTACTCACACATCCAGGGGAAAGAGAGGTGAACCAGGCTTTAGGGTCATCCTTTAGAGAGAAAGGAAACAAGTTAAGGATGTAGTAGTGGCGGATCTTCTCCTCATTAGTGAAAAGGGTGGCTATATCATGTAGTTTGGTAAGATGGGCTACGACCGTCTCAGACTCATAACCGTGAAAAGGATCAGATTCGACTAGAGAGATTATCTCAGGATCGACACAGAATTCATAATCCTTATCAGTGATAAAGATAGGTGAAGTGGCAAACTTCGGGTCGTATTTCATCCTAGCTGTCAGAGATTTTTTCCTTCCACTTGAGAAGTAATTTTTCAGCGTCATAGGCATCCTTACACACAAGAAAATCCTCAGCAATCTCTCCCTCCATAACGAAACCCTCAGGTATATCAGGCAATTCATATCTAGGAGATCTAGATCTAGCAGGAGAAAAAGCAGGTTCTATCTCAATAGTATCGACAGTTTCAGAAGCATCACGAACTTTGGCAGTAACTCTAGCAAGATGAGCATCTAGGAATACCCGTAGTGGAACATCAGGAAAAGTAGTATCTCTAGCAGTATCAAGCATAGCATCATCAGGCATAATAGCATCTCTAGCAGTATCAGGCAAAGCAGTATCAGGCATAGCATCATAAGCATCATCAAACACAGGCGACATATCAAGATTTCTCGCAGGAGGTGATGTCGCAAACTTACTCATAACTGAAGGTGAATCAAGTGCAGAGCTAGATGGCAGTTCCTTACCTCCCCTCTTAGTTGAGGGCAAGACTTTGGTTTTTGGATCCTTCAGATTCTTCATAGTGATTAGCAGATACAAATCCCAAGTAACTCCCCGGCAACGTTGCCAGAAAAATGATGATTCCGTGACAACAGACCTTCCCCTGCAACGGCACCAGAAGAATGCTGCTAGCACTCCCCAGCAATGAAACTAGAAGAATGTTGATGACGGCCCACCAACGCGTGGGATCACAGTAGTTTTCGAGGGTAGAGTATTCGCCCCAAATTTGTTGATCGCCAGGCAGGAGGTGAGAGAATACTCTCGAGTATTAGGAGCTGAATTTATCAGATTCAACCACACCTGAAAGATTAGTATCTGCAAGCAAAGAGTCAGCAGCAAAGTAGTATGATAACAACGGTGTCAGAAATGATCTGTTGACGGTAGACTATTCCTAACAGTCGTATCAATGGCGCCAGAAGTTGCCCCTTTGACGGAAATTGTGTGTTCCCGTCAACGACCAGCGAATCAAAATTGTAGCAGGTAGCAGCCGTGTAACGAGTAATAGCAGTGGCAAGGAACAACAGTAGTGACAGAAGTAGCAAGTAGCAACAGTAGCAAGCGATAGTAGTAGCAACAGTAGCAGCAGAGCAAGACAAGTAACAACAGTAGAGCAAGACAAGTAACAGCAGCAGTAGGACAAACTCGTAGGCAATGGGTCGGTGATTTGTTTGGATGATATTCATCATGCAACAGCTATAACACGGAGAGATATGTGGCTAGCTCCCGTTCGTCAATGTGATGTAGGCATACATTCCGTGTGTCGTCATACGTGCTTAGGGAAAAGAACTTGCATGACATCTATTGTCCATCCCTCCCGTGGTAGCGGGGTCCAAAAGGAAACTACGGGATACTAAGGTTCTCCTTTTAAGAAAGTACCGGACCAACGCATTAGCACTTGGTGAACACATGAACTCCTCAAACTATGGTCATCACCGGGAGTGGTTCCGGTTATTGTCACTCCGGGGTTGCCGGATCATAACACATAGTAGGTAACTACAACTTGCAAGATCGGATCTAACACACACATATATTGGTGACAACATAATAATTTCAGATCTGAAATCATGGCACTCGGGCCCTAGTGACAAGCATTGAACATGGCAAAGTAGTAGCAACATCAATCTCAGAACATAGTGGATACTAGGGATCAATCCCTGTCAAAACTAACTCGATTACATGATAGATCTCATCCTACTCATCACCGCCCAGCGAGCCTACAAATAGATTACTCACGAACGGCGAAGAGCTTCATGGAATTGGAGAGGGAAGAAGGTTGATGATGACGATGGCGACGATTTCCCCTCTCCGGAGCCCAAAACGGACTCCAGATCAGCCCTCCAGATGAAGAACAAGATGTGGCAGCGCCTCCGTATCGCAAACGCGACGAAATCTTCTCTCCTGATTTTTTCTCGGACGAAAGTGAACTTATAGAGCTGAGATTGGGGGCGGTAGAGCCACGTGGGCCCCACAAGCTTGCCATCCGCCACCAGGGGTGGCGGCTACAGGGCTTGTGGCCAACTGGCCCATCCCCTCTGGTGGATCTTTGCGTAGGTATTTTTCATATTTTCTAGAAATATTCTCCGTAAATTTTCAGGACGTTCTGAGAACTTTCATTTCTGCACAAAAACAACACCAAGGCAATTCTGCTGAAAACAGCGTTAGTCCAGGTTAATTCCATTCAAATCATGCAAATTAGAGTCCAAAACAAGGGCAAAAGAGTTTGGAAAAGTAGATATGATGGAGACGTATCAACCATCTTCATCCTACGCCTCCCGCGGATTGATAAACCTTAGGTCACCCACTTGAGTGAAAATTGCTACTGTCCTACAAACCTCTGCACTTGGAGGCCCAACAACGTTTACAAGGAGAAGGTTGCATAGTGGACATCAGTTCTTCTGCTACAAGAATTTGATTTGCATATTATTGGTAGAAAGGGCACGCATAACCCCGTAGCAGATAACTTGTCAAGATGACAGAATGTTCTTGATGACCCACTACCTATTGGTGATAGCTTCCCTAATGAACAATTAGCTGTCATAAATGCTTCATGCAATGCTCCTTGGTATGTTGATTATGCTAACTACATCGTTGCTAAACTTATACCGCCTAGTTTCACATACCAACAAAAGAAACAGTTCTTCTATGATTTAAGACATTACTTTTGGGACGATCCACACCTTTATAAAGAAGGAGTAGATGATATTATTAAACATTGTGTACCTGAGCATGAACAGGGACAAATCCTATACAAGTGTCACTCTGAGACGTACGGAGGACATCCTCACGCTGGAGATAGAACTGCACACAAGGTATTACAATCTCGTTTCTATTGGCCTATGATACGTCTCCAACGTATCTATAATTTTTTATTGTTCCATGCTATTATATTATCTGTTTTGGATGTTTTATATGCATTCATATGTTGTTGTAGATTATTTTTGGGACTAACCTATTAATCTAGAGCCTAGTGCTAGTTTCTGTTTTTTCCACGTTTTCGAGTATTGCAGAGAAGGAATATTAAACGGGGTCCAAACGGAACAAAATCTCCAGAAAGATTTTTCTTGGACCACAACACACCCAAGAGACTTGGAGTAGGGGGCACGGCATCTGCCGGGAGGCCACAAGCCTGCAGGTGCTCCTGGAGCTGTATTGGAGTGGTGTATGTGTGTGCTAATGCGAAGGGAGTCAGCCCCTCTCTCACGGGGCTTTATAGTGCAGCCCCGGCTATACAATGTTCAGGATAATATCGTTGGTGGGACCCGGCTGCCAGCCTCTGGTCGGCCTGGGGGGGGGGGCATCGGCTGCCGAGTCTTGTCATCGGGCCCACCGGCCTATGCCGCCAGCGGTTTATGCACCGCGCGGCCAGGGCGCGTGCGCGGGAGGATCGATGGCTACAGGGCCGCGTCGTCTAGCCGGCGTCGGTGTCGTCTAGGCTCCATGTAGCCAGGTTGACGGTGCCATCATCCCGCTATGGCCCTAGCCTGCATCAGGGGGCACTGCTGCCATGCCGGGGCCATGAGTTGTCTTGTCTGCGTACCTCTATACGACCTGATGGGATGGGGCAGTCCGTCCGGTTGGCGACCGGCCAGCTGGCCGGCCGTACCGCATCCGACCATTGGAGTGGCGTTGGTGAGAGGGCGGCTACCGCGAGCCGGCCTGCATATGACCCGATGGGGCCGACTATCTCCTGCCGGGCATACGAGGAGGGACGGCTATCTCCTGCCGGCCTGGGGGGCCAGGCGGCCCCCTAATTGTCTGTGAGAGGGGTAATCTACGGATTTGGTGTACCCCAGGGTAGTATCCCCGTCAGTAGCCCCTAAAACCGTTGGGGTCCGGAGGTTTCAGGCGAGGGGGGCCAGCGGTTTCACCCCCTGACCTGAAGGAACTTCTCGATCAGCCGGCCACGCTGCGTAGGCGACCCTGAACCTTCGTTCGGCCCGGGGGACGTTGGTCCGCGAGGTAGCCAGCCGAAGCCGCAGCCGGCTGGGTCACAGCTGGCCAGAGTTTCAGTCGGTCGGGACGCAGCCGGCCCCAACGCCTTGGATTTGCTGCCGGTTAGTCGAGCCACGTGGCGGCCTGGAGTGGGCGGCAGGCCCGCCACTACCCGCGCGATGTGGCAGCATCCTAGGCCCAACCTGACATGCCTCGGCCCATGCGTGGATTTATTGCGGTCGTTTCCGTCTGTTGGGGTCGTGTGCGCGCTTAATGCGCGTAGTTTGCATGGGGAGTGGAGGAGATCGTGGTGGAGTCGATCCACTCGCCCCCTGGTCTTCCTCGAGCTTTAAAAGAGGTGAAAGGGAGGCAGTTGCGGCCATTGTCTCACCCCCTCCCCCGTCTTCCTCGAGCTCTCCTCCTTCTGCCTCCTCGCGCCCGAAGCGCTTCTCCGCCTCCGACCTCCCTCCGCGTGCCCGGAGCGCTCTCCTCCGCCGCTCCCCGGCCCGTCACCGGAGATGCCGGACCTGGCGTCAGGATCGTGGGAGGGCTCGCTCATCACTCCGGACCACATCGAGTACCTCCGTCGGACGCGGAGGCTTCCTGCAGAGGATTTGGGTGAGGCCCGCACACCGGGGGGCGAGATCTCGCCGTAGCCGCGCGACGGCGAGTGCGTGGTCTTCGGGTCGCACTTCATTGTGAGCTTTGGGCTGCCGGTGAGTGCCTTCCTTCGAAACTTCTTGTCGTCCTACGGCCTCCAGATGCATCATCTGGGGGGTTAATGCCATCATGTACATCTCCTGCTACGTTGCACTGTGTGAGGGGTACTTGGGCTTTCACCCCTTTTCCTCCTTCTTTCTGTCCTTCTTCTACTTCCGCTCCCAGTAGCACAAGAACGACGGGTCGCCCTACTCATGCGGCGGCATGGTGGTTTACCGATGGACCGGTCCGCCGTTCCCGAAGATGACCTTCAAGGACTCCTGTAAGAAATGGCCGCGGTCGTTCTTCTACGTCCGCAACCTCGAGGAGAATCGCGACTGGGTCGGCCTCCAGCCCTTCACCGACCAGCCGGCTGTCGAGCGGAGCTGGAAGGTCGAGCCCAACTTCGAAGAGTTGCCAGCGATGATTAGCCGGTTGGACAGCTTCATCGCGGCCGGTTTGTCGGACGCAGATGTGGTGGCCTCCTTCATTGCATGTCGGGTAGTGCCTCTGAATGCGCGGGGGCACTGGATCTGCGACATGGGCGGCCACAGATACCCGTGCCGGCTGGTGATAGTGGTGCCGCCGATGCACAAGGTGGCCGCCCGGGTGAACATCATCACCAACTTCCAGCTCGACACAAACACCTGGCAGTTTGGCGTGGTGTCGTATGACCGCAACAACCCGGCGCCGAAGGTGAGCTCGTAGGCCGGCTGCTATTGTTTTTCTTCTTTGGTATAAAATTTCTAACATGAGGTCGTGTATATCCTCAACATTTCACCCGGTAGAACACCCAGATGGCCCGCTCCCGCAGGTGTTCCGCCCGGACCGCTCGGAGACCGACGCCGCCGACTATGAGTCGGACAGCGGAGGACCCGTCGTCCCCGAGCACTTAGGAGCGCCGACAGACACAAAGGGGGCATGGAGGCAAGGGTGATGAGAAGGAGCGGGCTGGCGATCCTACCATTGAGGCGCAGTCGGCCCACCGCTGCCCAGGGGGCTCAAGGAGTGGACGGACAACGACGACGGTGATGGACGAGGCTCCGCCCTTCATGGTGGCTCCCCGAGGCCGTCGTCGCGCGAGGGGCTGGGATGCGCCAACTGGGAGCCAACTGATGATTACCCAGCCCGCCCGCCGCCAGACGGTGGAGGAGCGTCGCCGGGACAAGCGACCGCTTCGCGGCTCGGCCGGCAGCCCGGTGGCGAAGAAGGAGTGATCGTCGATCCTGCCGCCGGGTGCCGACCCGCCAGCGCGCACGCAAGCGAAGCGCGGAGGCCGCCCGCTCCCCCTCACAGATGGGTAAGTATTCCTTCGAGGCTCGTGCCTTCATCTTTTTCTTCCTGGTGGCCTCGTGGCCTCTGAGCTCGTGCCCCTTTTCTTTTACTCCGCAGAGCTGCTCTCGAACTTCCCGAGGTGGAGGAGTCGGCCCTTAAGGCCGCGCGGGTCTCCTTCGCCGCAGAGCATATGCAGACGGCACGGCTTGAGCGAGAGCACCGCGCAAAGATGGCCGTGTCGACTGGTGGAGCTGGTGCAAGCGTTCCCTTGGGCGAGGCTGTAGAAGACGTCGCGACATCGGTGCCGCTCGTGGCCCCTCCAACGAGGCCTTCGCCTACACCGGCTGACAAGCATGTCGAGCTGCCGCCGACGGTATCGACTCCGCTGGCTGTCGAGCCGGTCATCATGGAAACCGTTGATCCAGCCGCTGACGAGGCTGTCCGCGCCGCGTCCGACCAAGGTCCGCGAGCCAGAGTGACCCCTGAGGCCCTAGGGGGCGGCGACCGAACTATCATCATGACAGGGGCGACGACAACGACGAGCACGCTGGCTGGCGGTAGCCGGGCGTGGTCATTGCCAACGGAGACAGCCGCCTGGGCACAGCTGCTCCGCGCCTCTCCCGTGGCTGGAGCGGGACCCTATGCGCCCGTGCAAGTGGCAGACGCGCTCCTTCAATGCCAGAAGGGCGTGGTCGACTTCGCCAAGTCCACGGCGGCCGGCCTCAAGGCCCTGGACCAGGCGTTTGAGGTAAGTTTCTCCGTTCGAGCCTTTTTTATCGTTTGTTGGTGGGTATGCGCGAGCGTACCCACTGGGTGTAGTCCCCGAGATTCGGCCGACTGAGTGGCTTCGTGGCAGCCGGGCCAAATCTTATTTTTCTTCGTGTCTTGTTTCAGCTCGAGCGAACGTAGTGCGACACCATCTTCCGGGATGCGATCGACGTCGGCCGTTTCACCAAGGCTAACTACCGCCAGGCTCGGGAGGAGCTTATGACTCAGACGGCCGAGCTGGCGGCCACCAAAGCCAAGCTAGAGGCGGCAAAAGGTAGCATCTCCTCCACTATTGGTGGGTGTGCGCGAGCACACCCACTGGCTGTAATCCCCGAGATTTGGGCCGGCTGCGCGGCTTTGTGGCAGCCGGACCAAATCTTTATTCTTCTTCATTTGCTGAGTCGGTTGTACATTCGCTGTGCAGCAGCGGCCGCTTCCACCATCGAGTTGGAGTCGCTGCGCAAGTCCCTCGAAGAAGTACGGGGCAAGCGTGAGGAGATCGCCCGCGAGCGCGACCGGCTGGTACAGGAGCTGGCGACGCAGACGGCCGAGGTGCAGTGATGTCAACTGTTCTTCCCCTTTGCAACGGCACCAGAAGAATGCTGTTAGCACTCTCCGGCAATCGAAACTAGAAGAATATTGTTGACGGCCCACAAGCGCATGGGAGCATAGCAGTTTTCGAGGGTAGACTATTCGACCCAAATTTGTTGATTCGCATGACGGGAGGTGAGAGAATACTCACAAGTATTAGCAGCTGAATTTATCAGATTCAACCTCACCTGAAAGATTAGTATCTGCAAGCAAAGTAGTAACAACAAAGTAGCGAGTAACGGCAGTGTAACGAGCAATAGCAGTGGCAAGGAAAAGCAGTAGTGACAGCAGTAGCAAGTAGCAACAGTAGCAAGCGACAGTAGTAGCAACAGTAGCACCACGGCAAGAAAAGTAACAGCAGTAGAAACAGTAGTAGCAGCAGGAGAGCAAGACAAGTAACAGCAGCAGTAGGACAAACTCGTAGGCAATGGGTCGGTGATTTGTTTGGATGATATTCATCATGCAACAGCTATAACACGGAGAGATATGTGGCTAGCCCCCATTCACCAATGTGATGTAGGCATGCATTCCGTGTGTCGTCATACGTGCTTAGGGAAAAGAACTTGCATGACATCTATTGTCCATCCCTCCCGTGGCAGCGGGGTCCAAAAGGAAACTACGGGATATTAAGGTTCTCCTTTTAATAAAGAATCGGACCAACGCATTAGCACTTGGTGAACACATGAACTCCTCAAACTATGGTCATCACCGGGAGTGGTTCCGGTTATTGTCACTCCGGGGTTGCCGGATCATAACACATAGTAGGTAACTAAAACTTGCAAGATCGGATCTAACACACACATATATTGGTGACAACATAATAATTTCAGATCTGAAATCATGGCACTCGGGCCCTAGTGACAAGCATTAAGCATGGCAAAGTAGTAGCAACATCAATCTCAGAACATAGTGGATACTAGGGATCAATCCCCATCAAAACTAACTCGATTACATGATAGATCTCATCCTACTCGTCACCGCCCAGCGATCCTACGAATAGATTACTCACGAACGACGAAGAGCTTCATGCAATTGGAGAGGGAAGAAGGTTGATGATGACGATGTCGACGATTTCCCCTCTCCGGAGCCCAAGACGGACTCCAGATCTGCCCTCCAGATGAAGAACAAGTGGTGGCGGAGCCTCCGTATCGCAAATGCAACGAAAACTTCTCTTTTTTATTTTTTTTGGGACGAAAGGGGACTTATAGACCTGAGGTTGGGGGCGGCAGAGCCGTGTGGGCCTCACAAGCCTGCCCACCGCCACCAGGGGGTGGTTGCGGAGCCAGGGCTTGTGGCCCACTGGCCCACCCCCTGAGGTGGAACTTGGCGCAGATATTTTTTATATTTTCCAAAACTTCTCGCCGTAAATTTTCAGGACGTTTGGAGAACTTTGATTTCTGCACAAAAATAACACCAAGGCAATTCTGCTGAAAACAGCGTCAGTCCAGGTTAGTTCCATTCAAATCATGCAAATTTGAGTCCAAAACAAGGGCAAAAGAGTTTGGAAAAGTAGATACGATGGAGACGTATCAACTCCCCCAAGCTTAAAACCTTGCTTGCCCTCAAGCAACTCAGTTGACAAACTCAGAGAGAAAGAAAAAAGTTTGACAAACTCTGTTTGATCTTGTTGTTGCAACTATGTCTAACTCATAACCAGAGTTTCAGCAAGATCACAAGTTAACCACATAAGCAAATGACACAAAGGTGTCACCGTAAACTAATATCAATGGCATAATCAGCTAACGAGCAAATAATAACGAGTTTCAAATACCAACACTTCAATAAAAACAAGCATGAAGCAATATGAATAGGTGGTATGTCGCTAGCTCTTTCTGAGACCGCAAAACATAAATGCAGAGCACTGTCAAAGATCAAGGGCTGACTAAACATTGTAATTCATAGCAACGAAGATCCAGTCATAGTCATACTCAATATCAATCAAAAGCAAAGCATAAAAATGACAGAGGTGCTCTCTAATTGGTTCTTATATAAGAGGAGGATGACTCAACAGGAAATTAAATAGACAGGCCCTTCGCAGAGGGAAGCATTGATTTGCAGAGGTGCCAGAGCTCAAGCTTTGAAAACAGAGATAATAATTTTGGGTGGCATGCTTTCATTGTCAACGCAATGACCAAGAGTTCTCAATATCTTCCATGCTACTCATGCTATAGGCGGTTCCCAAACAGAAAAGTAAATTTTTAACTCCCCACCACCAATCAATCACACTCCACGGCTAGCCGAATCCTCGGGTACCGTCCATACTAACATCAATCCGGGGGAGTCTTGTTTTACAGTTATGTTTTCGATTTAAGAGTGGAACTGGGCATTCCAATTACCGACCCCTTTCTCGTGAATGACAGTGAATAAACACATGTCGAGGATAACACCCCTAGCATGGAAGATACCAATAGCCCTCTGTCACCACATGAGCGGTTCGGGCATGCAAAACAGATTATTTCTTGAAGGTTTAGAGAATGGCACATGAAAATTTACTTGGAACGGCAGGTAGATACCGCAAATAGGTAGGTATGGTGGACTCTCATGGAAAAACTTTTGGGTTTATGGAAGTGGATGCACAAGTAGTATTCCGCTTAGTACAAGTGAAGGCTAGCAAAAGACTGGGAAGCGACCAACTAGAGAGCGACAACAGTCATCAAGATGCAATGAGTTTGACTAACATTAAATGCAAGCATGAACAGGATATAAATCACCATGAACACGAACATCATAGAGGCTATGTTCATTTTGTTTCAACTACATGCATGAACATGCGCCAAGTCAAGCCACTTGAAACATTCAAAGGATAATACCATCCTATCATACTACATCATAGTCATCTCAAAATCTATGTTGGCATTCAAGACAAACCGTTATAAGCTTGCAGCTAAATAAGCATGGCATCAGAAACTATGATCTCTAAGTTGTCATTGCAAACATGGTTATCTCACAACAAAGCTAAATCTGGGTCGAGAAGCTAGTCATATTTACAAAAACAAAATAGATAGAGTTCATACCAGCTTTTCAGTCTCAGTCACTTCATCATATATCATCATTGTTGCCTTCCATTTGCATGATCGAACGATGTGAACAATAATAAGCGCATTGGACTAAGCTGAATCTACAGGCAAACACAAAGGAGAAGACAAAGTAATATGGCTCTTTTGAAAGCTAAGCAGGTAAGCATGTAAGAACCACTAAACATTGTAACCAATATCTTCTACCTTGACACAAAGAAAAAGAAAACTATTTACACGGGAAAGCTCCCAACAAGCAAAAGAAGAAAGAAAAATCTTTTTGGGTTTTCTCTAAAGGACACAAAACAAGAAAAACGAAAATAAACTAGCATGGATAATACAGTGGCGAAGTGTAAACACCGGCTAACAAAGTCAAAGCATAAGCATGAATGTAAAGTTGGTGAGAACACGTACTCCCCCAAGCTTAGGATTTTGGCCTAGCTTGGTCTACTCCCATGGATGATCCTGGCAAAACCCAAAGTCATAATGGGTGTTTTACGGGAGTGCTGCAGCCACTGCCTGAATAGTTACCTCACGAAGTCGAGCAGCCGTCGCCTCCCTCTCATACTCCTCTGCCTCTCCTATGGTTATGTAGTATCTTCGTTTACCTGAAAATCAAAGAAAGCAGGAGCAGGAAGGATAATATGGAAAACACGCTGCCGGTTAAATATCAAGCGATATAGGAGGGATCCATGATCTCTCTCAAGGAACTGGTAGCGTGTTAGAGCGACACGATCAAGGTAGGCTGTACGGAGAGGAGGGTCTTCTGGACGGATGGATACTCCAAGAAAATTTGCTAAGCGTGTAGCATAAACTCCACCAAAGAAATCCCCCTCACTGGCATTTTATTCAGCCTCCTTTATATTATAGCTCCCATATTGAAGCTCCTGTCACCTGTTACTGTGCTCTTAAGGATACTAAGGTCGGAAGCGCATAGGTGACAATGTGCACCCTTGCCGTTAATGCACCTACCTATGAAGAGGGCAAGGTAGTGCAAGGCAGGGAAATGGATGCTTCCTATGGTGGCTTGCGTGATATCTCTGGTATCTCCAACAGTTATACTGCAGACAAAGTCTCTGACCGAAGACTTAGAAGGATCATTAACACTACCCCCATCGGGTATCTTGCAAATCCTAGTGAAATCCTCCAGATCCGCGGTATAGGATTTATTGTACAGATCAAATAGTATGAATGAGTCACGGCCAACTGAGAATTTAAATCCACGCACGAAATAGGCAGTGAGCATAGCATACTGTTCACATTTATCTGAGAGTAATTGTTCTAACCCGGCATTGCGGACAAGTGTATCAAACTCATCCTTGAAACCTGCTTCGATCATGAACTCATCAGAAGGCCATTCACATGGTTGCACCGGTGCATCCCTTAGTTGAAAAGGTTCGGGCTCCCGAAAAGAGAGACAGGGACCCTTCTTACTTGAGGAACCACCATGAAACTTCCTCCTGAACATAGTTTCCTTTTGTGGAAAATTTTGAAGTTCAAGAAAAAAGTGAATGAGGACCAACCATACCTTGTAGCAACTACTCCTACTAGTGCCTAGAGACCGTATCACATGCTAAAACTACTTGGGACCGGCTAAAATCAACCTTTCTAGCTCAAGAACAGGGTCACCAAGGTAGCAAGAATACGCGAAGGATAAAGCACTAGAGCAAAAACTAATTGGACCAATGGAGGAGTCACTTACCAAGGAGTAATTTCCCCAAAACGGTTCGGAGAATGGTGCTTTGAGCAAGGAGATCGAAAATCACAGCCAACTGAGCAAGAACACGGGTTTGAGCTGCGAAACAATTTTTTCTAGAGGTGGAAGAAGAGGCTGGGAGCCGGAATGAGTGGACGGGGTGCCTGTGGGCCCCACAAGCTTGCACCCCGCCACCAGGGGGGTAGGTGGCGGTGGCAAGGCTTGTGGACAAGTGGTCAGGCCCCCAGGCCAGCTCTGAGGCCCAGAAACTTTCAAAAATTCTAGAAAAAATCATATTAAATTTTCAGGACCATCGGAGAACTTTTATTTTTGAGGTATTTTTCTCCGGGACGCTAAAACAGAAAACAGGAAAAACTAAACTAATTCTATCATTTTTCTTCTAAGCAACAGAAAAGGAAAGCTCAAAACAGAGGTATGTGACTCCTTCATTCATCCGTTTCATGGTCATCGAAAGAAATCCGTCAATGGGGTTGATCAAATCCTTATGACCAATATGAGCATCAAGGTATACCCCTAGTGGAACATCAGGCAAAGTAGTATCTCTAGCAGTATCAAGCATAGCATCATCAGGCCAAATAGCATCTCTAGCATCATCAGGCAAAGCAGTATCAAGCATAGCATCTCTAGCAGTATCAGGCATAGCATCAGGCATAGTATCAAGCATAGTATCATCAGGCATAGTATCAAGCATAGCATCTCTAGCAGTAGTATCACAAGCATCATCAAGCACATGCGACATATCAAGATTTCTAGCAGGAGGTGATGTCGCAAACTTACTCATAACTGAAGGTGAATCAAGTGCAGAGCTAGATGGCAATTCCTTACCTCCCCTCGTAGTTGAGGGCAAGACTTTGGTCTTCGGATCCTTCATATTCTTCATAGTGATCAGCAGATATAAATCCCATGTGACTCAAAGAATATAGAAATACCTCCCCGGCAACGGCGCTAGAAAAATGCTTGATGTCAACTGTTCTTCCCCTTTGCAACGGCACCACAAGAATGCTGTTAGCACTCTCCGGCAATCAAAACTAGAAGAATGTTGTTGACGGCCCACAAGCGCATGGGATCGTTGCAGTTTTCGAGGGTAGAGTATTCGACCCAAATTTGTTGACTCACACGACGGGAGGTGAGAGAATACTCTCAAGTATTAGCAGTTGAATTTATCAGATTCAACCACACCTAAAAGATTTGTATCTCCAAGCAAAGTAGTAACAGCAAAGTAGCGAGTAACGGCAGTGTAACGAGCAATAGCAGCGGCAAGGAAAAGGAGTAGTGACAGCAGTAACAAGTAGCAACACTAGCAAGTGACAGTAGTAGCAACAGTAGCAGCAGGGCAAGACAAGTAACAGCAGTAGCAACAATAGTAGCAGCAGCAGAGCAAGACAAGTAACAACAGTAGGACAAACTCGTAGGCAATGAGTCGGTGATTTGTTTGGATGATATTCGTCATGCAACACTATAACATGGAGAGATATGTGGCTAGCTCCCGTTCGTCAATGTGATGTAGGCATGCATTCCGTATGTCGTCATGCGTGGTTAGGGAAAAGAACTTGCATGACATGTATTGTCCATCCCTCCCGTGGCAGCGGGGTCCAAAAGGAAACTACGGGATATTAAGGTTCTCCTTTTAATAAAGAACGGGACCAACACATTAGCACTTGGTGAACACATGAACTCCTCAAACTATGGTCATCACCGGGAGTGGTTCTGGTTATTGTCACTCCGGGGTTGCCGCATCATAACACATAGTAGGTAACTACAACTTGCAAGATCGGATCTAAAACACACGTATATTGGTGACAACATAATAATTTCAGATCTGAAGTCATGGCACTCGGGCCATAGTGACAAGCATTAAGCATGGCAAAGTAGTAGCAACATCAATCTCAGAATATAGTGGATACTAGGGATCAATCCCCATCAAAACTAACTCGATTACATGATAGATCTCATCCTACTCATCACCGCCCAGCGAGCCTACGAATAGATTACTCATGAACGACGAAGAGCTTCATGCAATTAGAGAGGGAAGAAGGTTGATGATGACGATGGCGACGATTTCCCCTCTCCGGAGCCCAAGACGGACTCCAGATTTGCCCTCCAGATGAAGAACAGGTGGTGGCGGTGCCTCCGTATCGCAAACGCGACGAAAACTTCTATTTTTTATTTTTTCTGTGACGAAACGGGACTTATAGACCTAAGGTTGGGGGCGGTAGAGCCGTGTGGGCCCCACAAGCCTGCCCACCGCCACCAGGGGGTGGTGGCGGAGCCAGGGCTTGTGGCCAACTCGCCCACCCCCTGAGGTGGAACTTGGGGCAGATATTTTTTATATTTTGCAAAACCGCTCCCCGTAAATTTTGAGGACGTTTGCAGAACTTTGATTTCTGCACAAAAATAACACCAAGGCAATTCTGCTGAAAACAACGTCAGTCCAGGTTAGTTCCATTCAAATCATGCAAATTAGAGTCCAAAACAAGGGCAAAAGAGTTTGGAAAAGTAGATACGATGGAGACGTATCATGGAGCGGCTCAGTGGCGCCCTGCAGACGGGAGAGGCGGAGAAGGCGACGGCGCTGCAAGCAACAGCCCAAAGCAATGAGGCGACCGCGACACACCGGGACGAGGTGGATCGGCTCGGCGGGCTTAGACAGGCAGCGGACCGGCGGGCGACGGACATGCGGGTGGATAGCGCGGTCGGCCTTGTTAAGGGGGTGGACACTGATACGTCCCAAACGTATCCATAATTTCTGCTTGTTCCATGATCTTTTGGGTGACATTGTTATATGTTTTGCTAAACTTTTATATCTTTTTACACATATTTGGACTAACCTACTAACTCAGTGCACCCACTGCCAGTTTCTGTCTGCTGATGTCTTTTTTGCACGGGGTTTTACCCAAATTTCTAAAGCCCCAATAATCACGAGAAAAATATATAAAAATCAGCGTGATAGAAGCTTTCGGAGCACCAAAGGTGGGCCAGAGGGGAGCCAGGGGCTGCCCAGGCGGCCTCCGTGCGCGGCCTAGCCTCTGGCCGCGCCCATAAACCGCCTGGGTGGGCCCCACCTCCGCTGACGCCCTCCTTTGGCCTACGTTTACCCCTCCGATCGGAAACCCTTCCATCATATCCAGAATCATGATTTCTCCATCGTTCCGCCGCCACAGCGCTTCCGAGATCGGGAGCGTCAGGAGACCTCTTCCCGGCACCCTTCCGGAGGGAGGATTGACCTCTGGGAGCTTCTCCACCGCCATGGACGCTTCTCGCACGCGTCGTGAGTAGTCCTCCTTGGACCATGAGTCCATGACCAGTAGCTATGTGATGTATTCTCTCCAATCTTGTGCTTCAATGATTAGCCCTTGTGAGCTGCCCTACATGATAAAGGCACCTATGTAATCCCGCGTGAAGCGACAGGTGCTCTGATGGGAGATAAAGGTGGGATCCAGGACCAGCTCGTAGCCGCCTGGCGTGGGCATCACCGCCGGATGGTCTTCTTGGCCCCAGGTGACCGGCTTGTCCGACCAGTGCAATACTGGGAGACCGGCGAGACGATGGCGTTGACCTCCTGCACGCGCCAGCGCTGGCTGTGCTTTTCATCTGGCTTGCTGGTGAAGACGATGTAGGTGGCGTCTTGATGTGGGAACGCGTCGTGGGCCCCGCCGGCTCCCGGCCAGGGAGGCGGCGGAGGAGGCGGGCGCGCAGCCGGCAAGGCTTCGCCGCGCGCAATCTTGGTGAACCAGCTGCACTGTCGAGCAGTGTGCATAGCCGGCTTGGCCCCGCTATGGAACTTGCACGGCCCGTCAAGCATGGCCTCGAAGGTGTACTTGGCCTGCTACGGTTGCTTGCCCTCGTTGGTACGCTGGCACCGGCTGGGACCGGGTCTGTCCGCCAGCCGGCCGTCCTCGACCGCCACAACCTGCCGGGAGTCTCGACGAGTGTCCGGCTGGTCGGTCTTGCGCTTGCCTTGATCCGGCTAGGATCGGCCGATCGCGGGGGCTGCCGGCTTGGGTGCGGTTGGCTTTCTGGTCGTGTCGACGAGCACGGGGAGCTTCATAGAAGACTCGGCCACGGCATACCGGTCGACAACGTCCATCAGCTGCGCGAGGGTAGAGGGTTCCCGACGCATGAGCTTGTGCTTGAGGAGAGTGTCGTCTGGGCACCTGTCAATGAAGTACTGGATGGCCTGCACTTCATGAACGCCCTCGCAATAGTTGCGGATCTCGGTCCACCTCGTAAGGTAGTCGTAGAGCGGCTCGTCCGGACCCTGTACGCATAGGGCGAGCTGCCGAGGTCGGCCCGGGCGCTTGTACGTGTCGGTGAAGTACCGAACGAACGCCTCCTAGAAGTCGAGACACCCATTCACGCTGCCAGCCGACCGGCTGTTAAGCTAGGTGTGAGTCGAGCCGAGCAGCATGAGGGGCGCGTAGCACACAGCCACACGCTTGTTGCCGCCAGCGATGCCGACTGTAGTGGTGTAGTCGGTCAGCCAGTCTTCGGGCTTGGTGGAGCCGTTGTACCTGGGGGTGTCGCGGGCCAAGGTAAAGCCCTTGGGGAAAGCCTAGCTGAGGATGCGACCCGAAGCATGACGGGCCCGCAGTGCCTTCTTCCTCCGCGGCGCGGGACTTGGCGATGCGATCCAGCTTGAAGCGGGCATCTTGATCGTGGAGCTGGCGTGCACAGATGCGGTCGCCTACTGGGCCCCGTGGCGCCGCCGACCGGTCACGCTCCTCGCGCCGGCCGGTAAGAGCCGGCTGGCGGTCTCCCTGACCAGCCGCCCCCTTCAGTCGGCTGTCAACAACCGACGGGCTACGATCCCGCCGACCACAACTTCCCGTTTGCCCGCTGCCGCGGCGGTTCTCAGTGTTACTTGGCGAAGATGCGTCGTGTGTCTCATGCCGGCCGGCCGTCGGCCCACCGACGTCGTCAAGGGTCCTTGAGTGGGAGCCAAACGACATGGTGTGCGCTTGCTGCGCGTTGGCCGCCTCGACGAGGGGGCGGATACGGTCTACTCGCGCCTCGCAAGCCGAACCATCGAGGTCGCTCAGCTCGGCAATGGCAGCCTGTGCCACCCGCATGTTTTGGACGGGGGTATCATAGAGGAAGCGGCCGCCGGCCAACTCCTGGCCGAAAACGGCCCCACGACGTCTCACAAAGGCGATTCGGCTTGGCCCGGGGTTAGCCGGCGTGATGCAGTAGGCAGCGGTGAAATCGTGCCGTGCAACCTCAAAGTCACGCTGGGTTGCCTCCAGCGCCTCCGCCTCGCGAAGTAGTTGCTAAAGGTGTTTGTCGAGCTCTTGGGTGGTGACCGCTTGGTCAGCCATCTGTGGCATGGGGGTGCGGAGGGACTCCAGTGCCGCACGGATCACGGTTCGGTGGCCGGACGCCCCAGCTGCCGAAGTAGCAGTGAGCACCTCAACGCAACGACAAAGGTCGTCGACGTCGCTGGAGAGGTTGTCGCCCGCCGGTGGCAGCACGTCGTCGTCAGCCACGTCAACAGGGTAGTGCTCCGCCACCACCGCGACATAGATGCGGTGCGAGCCAGACGAGATGATGGAGCCGTCCACGGGGAAGGTCGCGTCCTCCAGATGACGGGCATTGTCGTTGCCGAAATCGAACGCGCCGTAGCGCATGACCAGGCCGTGCGCCACACGCTTGCCAGAAGCAGTGTAGGGTCCCGCCGGGAACTCACTCCGGCCGGCGTCGCTGCTGGCCCCACGGTGGGCGCCGACTGTCGTGGTATTTCCGGGACAGATGCCATAGGGTGGCTTAACTCATCGATTGGGGCCAATGGGCGCCGGCGGCGTCTGGGAACGGTTTTGGGCGTCAGACACATGATGCCGGTATAACCAGGTTCAGGGCTCTCCGGTGAGGTAATACCCCTAGTCCTGCGTGTGTGACTATATGGAATCACAGTACAATGGTGCTCCTGGTGCTGTATCAGAGTGGTGTATGTGTGTGCTAATGCGAAGGGAGCCAGCCCCTCTCTCGGGGGGCTGGAGGGGGGCTCTATAGTGCAGCCCCGGCTATACAGTGATGAGGATAAGATCGTCGGTGGGACCCGGCTGCCAGCCTTTGGCCGGCCTAGGGGGCCCACCGGATGTCGAGTCTTGTCGTGGGGCCTGCCGGCCTGTGCCGCCAGCGGTTTATGCGCCGGGCGGCCAGGGCGTGTGCATGGGAGGATCGATGGCTACAGGGCCACGCCGTCTAGCCGGCGTGTGATGATGAGATGACGTATATACTTCTTGCACCTCGTTGGTTACCCCGAGTGAAAGGTTGAGATGTAGTCAGCATCAAGTTTTCCCTCACACAGAAACTGTAAGGTTTATCGAGCCAGGAGGACTCCTATGATCAACAAGTAGGTGTTTCCCACCCTGGGCTAGCAGAAGACATGGACCTGCACACGCAGAAAATAACTTTGCTCCCAACGAGTACAAAGAGGTTGTCAATCTCTCCGGCCTTGTAGTTTGCAAATGATCAAACACAAGCGGGAAAAGTAATAGTGATTGCAACAGAAAAGTAAATGAAAACGGTAAATGATGGAGGTGTAAACAATGATGGTGATATGGACCAGAGTCACATGATGTTCACTAGTGATGTCTCTCTCCCAAAAGACGATAAACAACTATGCTTTGGTAAACAAATCACAGTTGGGCAATTGACAGAATTATGAACGCACCACAATGCTAATTATGCTACTTGATAGTTAGAGGTTCAATAGTAATGGGAAGTACGCCAAGACAAGTAGACCGTTTATTCATCAGCATCTACTTACTAGTCATCCACCTTGAGATATCTATCCAGGACATCTCGCCGGTATTAAGTTGCGAGCCCCACCCAAAGTGTAAACTCAAAGCAACGGACAACTGCGTTAACGAACTATGCGTAAGGTAAACAATCCTTGCAACCGTGGTCACAAGCACCGTTGTTTTCTCCCTGGTGGCAATAGCACATCCCCTACTCTCATGTTTCTGTCACTCAAGCTAGACATCGAGGGGCATGAACCCACAATCATGCATAACGCTCCCTTTTGGAGTTACAATCTACTACTCGGCCAAAGCAATAAATAGCAATGGAGAACATGCATGAATCACTAAGGAATATAATATAAAAGGATAATTAAATATATAACTCATAACAATCTGAACATAATCTCATAATCCATTGGATCCCAACAAACCGAGCATAGCAATAGCAAGAGAATTACATAGATGCCTTGATCATGTAGGGAAGCTCACAAGGACTAACCATTGAAGCACAAGATTGGAGATAAGACATCACATAGCTACTGGTATGGACTCATGGTCCAAGGAGGAGTACTCATGGCATGTCCCGGAAGCGTCCATGGCGGTGGAGAAGCTCCAAGAGGTCAATCTCCCCTCCGACAGGGTGCCGGGAAGAGGTCTCCTGACGCTCCCGATCTCGGAAGCGCTGCGGCCGCAGAACGATGGTGAAATTCGCGATTCTGGAAGTTCTGGAAGGGTTTCCTCTCGGGGCGCTAAATATAGGCCAAAGGAGGGCACCAGAGGAGGTAGGGCCCACCCAGGCGGCCTCTTGGCACGGCCTACGGCCTCGCAGCGCCAGCAGGTCGCCTGGGCAGCCCTTGTCCCCCCTCTCGCCCATCCTCGGTGATCAGGAAGCTTCTGTTTTGCTGATTTTTTATATATTTTTCCTGGAATTTTTTGGGCTTCGGAAAATTGGGTAAAAGCCCGTGCAAAATAGACATCAGCACACAGAAACTGGCAATGGGTGCACTGAGTTAGTAGGTTATTCCAAATATGTGTAAAATGATATAAAAGTGTAGCAAAACATATAAAATGTCACCCAAAAGATCATGGAACAAGCAGAAATTATAGATACGTTTGGGACGTATCAGCGTCGGTGTCGTCTAGGCTCCCTGTAGCCACGCTGACGGCGCCATCATCCCGGTACGGCCCTAGCATGCGTCAGGGGGCACTACTGCCACTTCGGGGTTAGGAGTTGCCTTGTCTGTGTACCGTTGTACGACCTGATGGGACGGGATAGTCCTTCCGGCTGGCGACCAGCCAGCCGGCCGGCCATACCGCATCCGGCTGTTGGAGTGGCGCTGCTGAGTGGGGCCGGCTACCGCCAGCCGGCCTTGCATATGGCCCGATGGGGCCAACTACCGCCAGCCGGCCGTACTAGGAGAGCCGACTATCTCCAGCCGGCCTGGGGGCCAGGCGGTCCCCTAATTGTCTTGGAGAGGGGTAATCTCCGCCTTTGGTTTACCTAGGGGTAGTATCCCCGTCAATGGTGGTTCAACTTTATTCATGGTGATTTCCGTAAATTGCTTGGTAGGTATGATGTTAATCATAGAATTGCATCTCCTTATCATCCTCTGTCTAGAGGGCAAATAGAATTGAGCAACACAGAAATTAAATTGATCTTGCAAAAGATCTAGGAAGAATTGGTCTAAGAACCTTGACGATGCATTATGGGCTTATAAAACCGCTTACAAGAACCCTATGGGCATGTCTCCTTATAAAATGGTTTATGGTAAAGCATGTCACTTGCCTCTAGATCTAGAACATAAAGCTTATTGGCCAATTAAAGAGCTTAACATCGATTTCAAACTTGCTCGTGAAAAGAGGTTATTTGACATTAGCTCACCTGATGAATGGAGAACCCAGGCCAATGAGAATGCTAAGTTGTTTAAAGAAAAGGTTAAGAGATGGCATGATAAAAGGATACAAAAGCGTGAATTCAATGTAGGTGATCATATCCTGCTATATGATGACCCACAAGTATAGGGGATCAATCGTAGTCCTTTCAATAAGTAAGTGTGTCGACCCCAACGAGGAGCAGAAGGCTCTGATAAACGGATTTCAGCAAAGTAATAATTGCAAGCACTAAAAGTAGCTGTAACAAGTGATTGTGTAGCGAGGTGAAATGTAGCGAGCAAAAAGTAACAAGTAACAAGTAGTAGCAATGGTGCAGCAAGTGGCCCAATCCCTTTTGTTGTAAAGAGACAAGCCTGAACAAAGTCTTATAGGAGGAAAAACGCTCCCGAGGACACACGGGAATTTCTGTCATGCTAGTTTCATCATGTTCATATGATTCACGTTCGTTACTTTGATAGTTTGATATGTGGGTGGACCGGCACTTGGGTATTGCCCTTACTTGGACAAGCATCCCACTTATGATTAACCTCTCTCGCAAGCATCCGCAACTACAAAAGAAGAATTAAGACAAAGTCTAACCATAGCATTAAACTAGTGGATCCAAATCAGCCCCTCACGAAGCAACGCATAGACTCGGGTTTAAGCTTTTGTCACTCCAGCAACCCATCATCTACTTACTACTTCCCAATGCCTTCCTCTAGGCCAAAATATGGTGAAGTGTTATGTAGTCGACGTTCACATAACACCACTAGAGGAAAAGACAACATACAACATATCAAAATATCGAACGAATATCAAATTCACATGACTATTATTAACATGACTTATCCCATGTCCTCAGGAACAAAAGTAACTACTCACAAAACATAATCATAATCATGATCAGAGGTGTAATGAATAGCATCAAGGATCTAAACATAAACTCTTCCACCAATTAATCCAACTAGCATCAACTACAAAGAGTAATCAACACTACTAGCAACCTTACAAGTACCAAACAGAGTTACGAGACGAAGATTGGTTACAAGAGTGAACTAGGGATTGGAGAGGAGATGGTGCTGATGAAGATGTTGATGAAGATGCCTCCCTCCGACGAGAGGAGTGTTGGTGATGACGATGGCGACGATTTCCCCCTCCGGGAGTGAAGTTTCCCCGACAGGATCGTCCGGCCTCTAGATTGGATCTGCTCAAGTTCCGCCTCGTGGCGGCGGCTAAACCAAGAAAAAGCTCCTGTCTGATTTTTTCTGGTCCATGACGCTTCATATAGCAAAAGAGGGGGGCCAGTGGGCCGTCAGGGAGCCCACAAGCCCCCACTCCGCCACCAGGGGGGTGGCGGTGTCAGGGCTTGTGGCGCCCTGGCGACCCCCCTCCGGTAGTTCTTTTGCCCAGTATTTCTTATATAATCCCAAAAAAATCCACGTAACTTTTCAGGGCATTTGGAGATGTGCAGAATAGTGGACTAAGATTTGCTCCTTTTCCAGTCCAGAATTCCAGCTGCCTGAATTCTCCCTCTTCAAATAAACCTTGCAAAATAAGAGAGAAAAGGCATAAATATGGTACCACAAGTAATATAACAGCCCAAAAAGCTATAAATATCAACATGAAAGCGTGATGCAAAATGGACGTATCAACTCCCCCAAGCTTAGACCTCCCTTGTCCTCAAGCGAAAACCAAGTTCCATAAACATGTCCACATGTTGAGGGACGAAGGTGTCGATAAAACATAATACGGACATGGGGGCATCATGATCACACATAGAACAATAATACATCATAAAGATTCTTATGGGAAAGTAACAATTCCTTCACAAAGCAAAACATGAAGCAAAAACCTTACCGAGAAGTAACCAACAATAGTCCATAGTCATTGAAGCAATTGCAATTTATCACAACATCAGAAAGAGTAAAATAAGAGCTCGTAAGGCAAACCCACATACTCAATCATCTCTTTTGTTTTCCACAATTGTTACAACTCACGTGGTACTCATGGTGTCAAAGTTTCAGCTGGACACAAAGGAAGATAGGGGCTAATAGTTTTGCCTCCCAACCATTTACCTCAAGGGTAAAGTCAACAACAATAAAGCATAAGTACTCAACTCCAAGTTGATATATGAATATAGATCTTTCCCAAGCATGTAACGATAGCCAAGACAAAGGCAAAAATAGGGAATTGGTGATGGTCACCATGACTCTTACAAGGGCTAAAAGTAAAGGTACAAGAAAGGCCCTTCGCAGAGGGAAGGAGAGGTTGTCATGCGCTTTTGAGGTTTGAATGCGTGTCCTCTTAGTGTGGAGGAACGCCACTTTATATTGCCTCCTGTGATAAAGAACTTCATTATGCAGTCTGTCGCTTTTATGTCTTCCTCATCACATGTTCGTACAAAGTTTATTTTCCACACACTAATAGATCATACATATTAGAGAGCAATTTTTATTGCTTGCACCGATGACAACTTACTTGAAGGATCTTATTCAATCCATAGGTAGGTATGGTGCACTCTCATGGCAAAACTGGTTGGAGGTTTATGGATGCACAAGTAGTATCTCTACTTGGTGCTGGAGTTTTGGCTAATATGAGGTGGAAGCAATCGTCACATGCTAAGGGATCTCTAATCATATAACATTGTTTGGAACCAAGCAAACACAATTCATTATGTTGTCTTCCTTGTCCAACATCTACTCCTAGGCATGTAATAGTTTGGTGAGTGCTCACAATTGTAAAAAGTGTCTAAGATGATATATTTATATGTGAACCTCTCTTTCCTTATTACTTCTTATTAATTGCAACAATGACTGAGGTCTATGTTGATTTATTCTCAACAAGTTTCAATAATGATACGTGCCATACGTGAAGTTATCACTTTCCATAAGATCATCTCATGATCTTTCATGCTATCGTTCTTTTCATCCTTTTGATCATGGCACAAAGCAAAGCCATTGACTAAGACACTCTTTATTATATAGCTCGTAAGCTCGAATACATCGGGAGAGAGACAAAAGCGAAAGACTCAAACTAAACACTAAAGACTTATTCCTCTAAGAGAAGAAATAAAAACTGAAAAGGAAAGAACTAAAACAAAGGTAAAAGCAAAAGATATAAAGGTGATACGATGCCGGGGAAACTCCCCCAAGCTTGGAAGAAGCCAAGGGGATTTCCCATACCAATGCTTAGTTATCTTCCTTCGGTGGTGATGGTGGTGTTGTTGTCGCCTTTGATTCCAAGAGAGCTATCAATCTTTGATTTATACCTTTGATATCTGTGACATGGTTTTCCAACAAAACAACTTCTAGAGAAAGGGAAATATTGCGAGCACGAGTTGTTTCGCAAAACCTCCAGAGTTCAATCAAGGATGGAGACAACACGTGGAGGAAGGGTTGGAGAAAATCTACTCCTTCAACGTCTTCAATTTTGAACATAGGTTGAACTTCCTCCCTAGCTTGGGTTTTCTCCTTAGCTTGGTCCCTGGCTTCTGTGACTTCTGCTCTTTTCAGATCAGCATCTACTTCCTCATGAACTGGTGAAGATCATTCTCCCCAACAGATTCCTGAGACATCTTTGCTCTAAATCTGCGGCAGAGAACAAGCTCGAAATGAAAACAGAGGAAAACTGCGCGATACGGAGATCAAAACCTTCGGGCGACTATATATTGATTTTTTCTGGGCCACAAGGAGTCCTCCGCAAAAAAACAGAGTCCGGGAGGCACACGAGGTGCCCACAAGCTTGCCGTCCGCCACCAGGGGGGTAGGGGCGGTGGCAGGGCTTGTGGCCGCCTCGTTCGCTCTCCGGACTGCTTTTTATTTTTTTTATTTTTCCAAAAATTCCAAAACGGAAGAAATTTCCTATTGGAAAAGCATCGGAGTCCAATTTCTTACCAAAACACATACATCTTTGTTTTCAAGGTCTGAAACAGGCTGATAAATATCCCTTATGTACTCCTCTGGAGTTATGACATTGATGATATTGGTCTCAACATTTATGGGAGTACCAGAGATGTAATGCTTGATTCTTTGCCCATTTACCACTCTAGGAAAATTCCCTTCCGTGTTATTGATTTTGATGGCACCGGAACGATATACTTCCTAGATAACATAGGGACCTTCCCATTTAGAGAGAAGCTTGCCCGCAAATAATCTCAAACGAGAATTGTATAGCAGGACATAATTACCTACATTGAACTCTCGTTTTTGTATTCGTTTGTTGTGCCATCTCTTAACCTTTTCCTTGAACAACCTGGCATTCTCATATGCATGGGCTCTCCATTCATCTAACGAGCTGATATCAAACAACCGCTTCTCACCGGCAAGTTTGAAATCAAAGTTGAGCTCTTTGATTTCCCAATAAGCTTTGTATTCCAGCTCAAGAGGTAAATGGCAGGCCTTACCGTAAACCATTTTATACGGTGACATGCCCATGGGATTCTTATAAGCAGTCCTATAAGCCCATAGTGCATCGTCAAGTTTACTAGACCAGTTCTTTCGAGATCTATTGATGGTCTTTCGTAGGATCAACTTGATCTACATGTTACTCAACTCCACTTGACCACTAGACTGAGGATGATAAGGAGATGGAACTCTATGGTTGACATCATACTTAGCTAGCATCTTGCGGAAAACACCATGAATGAAGTGTGAACCGCCATCATTTGGGTGAATCTATGATGCAAATGAGGTGAGGAGGAGGAGGCACCCGAGACAAGCTTGGAGGAGGAGGTGGAGAGAATGAAAGTGGGGAAAGTGAGTGTGGTAGGTGGCTGTCCAAAATATCTAGTTGGTCCCAGGTTACTAATGGCGCACCACCTACATATGCGCCATTAGTAACCCTGGTTACTAATGGCGCACCTTCGGTGGTGCGCCATTAGTAGTTCTCAAAAAAGAAATAGTAGTGGCGCACCACCAACAGATGCGCCACTAGTAACACTGGTTACTAATGGCGCACTAGCTGTGGTGCGCCATTAGTAGTTCGCAATATATATATATAGTAGTGGTGCACTACCAACAGATGCGCTATTAGTAAACCCTGGTTACTAATGGCGCACCAGCTGCTGGTGCGCCATTAGTAGTTTTGCAAAAAAAAATAAAAAAAATTATAGTAGTGGCGCACCGAGTGTGTGGTGCGCCATTAGTGTCCATCACACTAATGGCACACCTGCACATGGTGCGCCACTACTATATAGTAGTGTGATGAGTTGGGTGAGATCTGTCATGTAATTGAGTTAGTTTTGACGGGGATTGATCCCTAGTATCCACTATGTTCTAGATTGATGTTGCTACTACTTGGCTATGCTTAATGCTTGTCACTAGGGCCCGAGTGCCATGATTTCAGATATGAACCTATTATGTTGTCGCCAATATATGTGTGTTTTAGATCCTATCTTGCAAGTTGTAGTCACCTACTATGTGTTATGACCCGGCAACCCCGGACTGACAATAGCCAGAACCACTCCCGGAGATGACCATAGTATGAGGAGTTCATGTATTCACCACGTGTTAATGCGTTGGTCCGGTTCTTTATTAAAAGGAGAACCTTAATATCTCGTAGTTTCCATTAGGACCCCGCTGCCACGGGAGGGATGGACAATAGTTGTCATGAAAATTCTTTTCTCTAAGCACGTATGACTACATACAGAATACATGCCTACATTAGATTGACGAACGGGAGCTAGTTACATATCTCTCCGTGTTATAGTTATTACATGATGAATCACATCCGTCATACTCACCCATCACCGATCCACTTCCTATGAGTCTTTTACTACTGGTCCTTGCTACGTTACTTTGTCTAGGTTTGTCCCTTGCTACAAAGGGATTGGGCCACTTTGCTACTACTGTTGCTACTGCTGTTACTCCGCTTCTACTGTTGTTCCTTGCTACTTCACAGCTACTTGTCGCAAGATCCTTTTTCGTCTCCGTTGGCGGGGAATATTAGTTCCTCGTCCACGTGCAACTTACTGGCGCCATTGATACAACAGTTAGGAATAGTCTGCCGTCAACAGTTCTGTTTCTAACACCGTTGCTATCATACTACTTTGTTACTGATACTTTGCTTGCAGACACTAATCTTTCAGGTGTGGTTGAATGTGATAAACTCAGCTGCTCATACTCGAGAAAATTCTGTAGCTTCCCCTTGTGACAGAATCAACAAATTTGGGTCGAATACTCTACCCTCGAAAACTGTTGCGATCCCCTACACTTGTGGGTTATCAGTCCCTTGCAACAAAAGGGATTGGGCCACTTTGCTGCACCTTTGTTACTATTGCTACTTGCTACAAATCATCTTATCACACAACTATCTGTTACCGATAATTTATGTGCTTGCAGAAAATACCTTGCTGAAAACCACTTGTGAGATCCTTCTGCTCCTCGTTGGGTTTGACACTCTTACTTATCGAAAGGACTACGATAGATCCCCTACACTTGTAGGTCATCAAGACTCTTTTCTGGTGTCGTTGCCGGGGAGTGAAGCGCCTTTGGTAAGTGGAATTTGGTAAGGAAACATTTATATAGCATGCTGAAATTTATTGTCACTTGTTACTATGGAAACTAATCCTTTGAGGAGCTTGTTCGGGGTATCTTCGCCTCGAACAGAAGCACAAGGGGTTGCTCCTCAACTTACTGCACCTACTGAAAATATTTGCTATGAATTTCCTTCGGGTATGCTTGAGAAACAGATGGCTAATCCTTTTATAGGAGATGGAACATCACATCCCGACTTGCATCTAATCTATGTAGATGAAGTTTGTGGTTTATTTAAGGTTGTAGGTTTGCCCAAGGATGAGGTCAAGAAGAAGGTCTTTCCCTTATCTTTGAGGGATAAAGCATTGACATGGTATAGGCTATGTGATGATACTGGATCATGAAACTACAACCGGTTGAAATTGGAATTTCATCAGAAGTTTTATCCTATGCATCTAGTACATCGTGATCGGAATTATATTTATAATTTTTGGCCTCGTGACACAGAAAGCATCGCTCAAGCTTGGGGGAGGCTTAAATCAATGTTATATTCATGTCCCAACCATGAGCTCTCGAGAGAAATTATCATTCATAACTTGTATGCTCGGCTTTCTCATGATGATCACACCATGCTTGACACTTCTTTTGTGAAGAGAGATATTGACTTCAGATGGAATTTATTGGAAAGAATTAAACGCAACTCTGAAGATTGGGAGTTTGATGAAGGTAAGGAGTCAGGTATGAATTTCAAGTTTGATTGCGTTAAATGCTTTATCAAAAGTAATACTTTTTGTGATTTTAGCGCTAAATATGGACTTGACTCTGAGATAGTAGCTTCATTGTGTGAATTATTTGCTGCTCATATTGATCTCCCTAAATAGAAGTGGTTTAAATATCATCCTCCCTTAGAAGTCAATGTAGTTAAACCCAATCGAGTTGAAGAGAAAGTCATTGCCTATAATGATCCTATTGCTCCTAGTGCTTACATTGAGAAACCACCTTTCCCTGTTAGGATAAAGGATCATTCTAAAGTTTCAACTGTGATACGTAGGGGCTACATTAGAACACCTACACCTCCTGAGCAAATTAGAGTTGAACCTAGCATTGCTATTATCAAAGATCTCCTGTCTGACAATGTTGATGGCCATGATATTCACTTCTGCGAAGATGCTGCTAGAATTCCTAAACCACATGCTAGAGACAAACATAGGCCCGTTGTTGGCACGCCTGTTGTTTCTGTTAAGATAGGAGATCATTGTTATCATGGCTTATCTGATGTGAGTGCTAGTGTTAGTGCAATACCTCAATCCTTATATGATGAAATTAAAGACGAGATTGCACCAGTTGAGATGGAACCTATTGATGTCACTATCCAGCTTGCCAATAGAGATACTATCTACCCTTTGGGAATTGTTAGAGATGTTGAAGTCTTGTGTGGTAAAACAAAGTATACTGTTGATTTCCTCGTTCTTGCTACCACACAAGATAGCTTTTGTCCCATCATATTTGGCAGACCTTTCCTCAATACTGTCAATGCTCATATTGACTGTGAGAAGCAAACTGTCACTGTTGGCTTTGAAGGTGTGTCACATGAGTTCAATTTCTCCAGGTTTGGTAGACAACCTCATGAAAAATAGTTGTCTAGTGATACGTCTCCGTCGTATCTACTTTTCCAAACTCTTTTGCCCTTGTTTTGGACTCTAATTTGCATGATTTGAATGGAACTAACCCGGACTAACGGTGTTTTCAGTAGAATTGCCATGGTGTTGTTTTTGCACAGAAATAAAAGTTCTTGGAATGACCTGGAAATTTACGGAGAATTTTTGTGGAATATATAAAAAATACTAGCGCAAGAATCAACCGGAGAGGTGGAGCTGTGAGCGCACAAGCCCACCAGGCGCGAGCCCCCCTGGCCGCGCCTGGCAGGCTTGTGGGCCCACATTTCTCCACCGCCTCCAATCTCAGCTCTATTTAGTCCCTTTCGTCCGAAAAAAATCAAGGAGAAGAGTTCATCGCGTTTTACGATACGGAGGCGCCGCCACCTCCTGTTCTTCCTCTGGAAGGCAGATCTGGAGTCCGTTCTGGGCTCCGGAGAGGAGAGATCGTCGCCATCATCATCACCAACCTTCCTTCATCGCCAATTCCATGATGCTCTTCACCATTCTGAGTAATCTCATTGTAAGCTTGCTGGACGGTGCTGGGTTGGATGAGATCTATCGTGTAATCGAGTTAGTTTTGACGGGGATTGATCCCTAGTATCCACTATGTTCTGAGATTGATGTTGCTACTACTTTGCCATGCTTAATGCTTGTCACTAGGGCCCAAGTGCCATGATTTCAGATCTCAACCTATTATGTTGTTGCCAATCTATGTGTGTTAATGATCCTATCTTGCAAGTTGTAGTCACCTACTATGTGTTATGACCCGCCAACCCCGGAGTGACAATAGCCGGAACCACTCCCGGAGATGACCATAGTATGAGGAGTTCATGTATTCACCAAGTGTTAATGCATTGGTCCGGTTCTTTATTAAAAGGAGCACCTTAATATCCCGTATTTTCCATTAGGACCCCGCTGCCACGGGAGGGATGGACAATAGATGTCATGCAAGTTATTTTCCCTAAGCACGTATGACTACGTACGGAATACATGCCTACATTACATTGACGAACTGGAGCTAGTTACATATCTCTCCGTGTTATAACTGTTGCATGATGAATAACATCCGGCATAATCATACATCACCGATCCAATGCCTACGAGTTTTTCCTACTGGTCCTTGCTACGTTACTTTGCTGCTACTGCTGTCACTGCTGCTACTGTTACTCTGTTGCTACTCCTGTTACTTTGCGGCTACTGCTGTCACTTTGCTGCTACTGGTTACTGTTGCTACTGCTGCTATGATACTACCTTGCTACTGATACTTTGCTGCATATACTAAATCTTTCATGTGTGGTTGAATTGACAACTCAACTGCTAATACTTGAGAATATTCTTTGGCTTCCCCTTGAGTCGAATCAATAAATTTGGGTTGAATGCTCTATCCTCAAAAACTGTTGTGATCCCCTATACTTGTGGTTATCAAGACTATTTTCTCGCGTCATTGCCGTGGAAGCACAGCTATATTCTTTGAGTCACTTGGGATTTACGTCTGCTGGTCAATACGAGGACAGGTAAGGAACTGCCATCTTGCTCTGCACTTGATTCACCTTCAGTTATGAGTAAGTTTGCGACACCACCTCAAGCTAGAAATCTTGATATGTCGCATGTGCTTGATGATGCTACTTTTGCTGCCCATGATGCTTATGATGATGCTATGCTTGATACTGCTTTGCCACTAGGTGCATTCCTTGATGCACAAATTGCTAGAGTTGCTGCTAGATGTGATGATACTTCTGAAACTGCTGATACTATTGAAGTAGAACCTGCTATTTTGCCTGCTAGAACTAGCTCTCCTAGATATGAATTGCCTGGTATGCCTGAGTGTTATGTTATGGAGGGAGAGTTAGCTGAGGACTTTCTTTCTTGTAAGGGTAGCTATGATGTTGAGAAATTACTGCGCAAGTGGAAAGAAAAATCTTTGAACGCTAGGATGAAATACGACCCGAGGTTTGCTACTTCGCCTATCTTTGTGACCGATAAGGATTATGAATTCTCAGTCGACCCTGAGTTAATCACTTTCGTCGAATCTGATCCTTTTCACGGTTATGAGTCTGAAACGGTTGTAGCACATCTTATCAAACTGCACGATATAGCCACCCTATTCACGAGTGAGGAAAAGATCTGCCACTACTATATCCTCAAGCTGTTTCCTTTCAAGCTAAAGGATGATGCTAAGACTTCGTTCACTTCTCTTGCTCCTGGTTGTGTGCGTAGCCCCCAGGATATGATCTACTACTTCTCTAAGAAATATTTCCCTGCCCATAAGAAGCAAGTTGCCTTGCAGGAAATATACAACTTTGCGTAAGTTGAAGAAGAGAGTCTCCCACAAGCTTGGGGGAGGCTCGTCCAGCTACTGAATGCTTTGCCTGATCACCCTCTTGAGATGAATGAAATACTTCATATATTCTATAATGAACTTACCGATGCTTCGAGAGACCACCTGGATAGTTGTGTTGGTTGTGTTTTTAGGGAACGAACCGTAGAACAAGCTGAGATCCTACTGAATAATATCTTGTGCAATGAGAATGCTTGGTCTATTCCCGAACCACCTCTGAAGCCAACTCCTAAGAAAAGAGGTATTCTATTCCTCAGTTCTGAAGATATGCAAGAAGCTAAGAAATCTATGAAAGAGAAAGGCATTAAATCCGAAGATGTCAAAAATCTACCACCTATCGAAGAGATCCATGGTCTTGATAACCCGATACAGGTAGTAGAGATAAATTCTGTGCGTAGATTCAATGAGAGTGATATTCCTTTTGATAAACCTCCTAGCTTATGCCTGGATGAATTTGATAACTTTGTTGTCAAACAATAGAGTTTCAATGATTATGTTAGCATACAATTGGAACAGAATGCTCGCATGCTTAGTCATTTAAGTGCTTGTGTGGACAGAAATGTCATTGATCTTAAGCTTCTGAGTAAGCATGCCTCTATGGTTACTACTCAAGTAGAACAAGTACTTAAGGCTCAAAATGATTTGCTCAACGAGTTGAATGACAATTCTGTCAGAGTCGTCACTAGAGGCAGTAGAATGATCCCAGGAACCTATGTATCCTGAGGGTCATCCGAAGAGAATTGAATAAGATTCTCAAGGAGTTAGCACAGATGCACCTAGTCATCCTAGAAAGAAGAAGAAAGATGATAGGAACTTGCACGCTAGCAACCCTGTTGTTGTTACACCTGAGAGTCCAAACGATGTCTCTGTTTCTCACGCCGAAACACAATCTGGTGATGAACATGATCCTAATGATAATATCAATAGTGATGTTCATGTTGATGCTCAACCTAGCAACGATAAGGATGTGGAGATTGAACCTGTTGATCTTGATAACCCACAACCTAAGACTAAGAGATACGATAAGAATGAGTTCATTGCTAGGAAGCATGGTAAAGAAAGAGAACCATGGGTTCAGAAACCCATTCCCTTTCCTCCCAAACCATCCAAGAAAAAGGATGATGAGGATTTTGAGCGATTTGTTGAAATGATTAGGCTTGTCTTTCTGCAAATGCGTTTGACAGATATGCTCAAAATGTCTCCGTATGCTAAGTACATGAAGGATATTGTTACTAACAAGAGGAGGATACCGGAGGTTGAGATTTCCACCATGCTCGCTAATTATACCTTTAAGGGTGGAACTCCTAAGAAACTAGGTGATCTCGGAGTGCCCACTATACCTTGCTCCATTAAAGGCAACTATGTTAGAACTGCTTTATGTGACCCTGGAGCCGGTGTTAGTGTTATGCCTCTCTCTCTTTATCGTAGACTTGAATTCGACAAGTTGACACCCACTGAAATCTCTCTGCAAATGGCCGACAAATCAACTACTTTCCCTATCGGCATTTGTGAGGATGTGCCTGTTGTGGATGCTAACGTTACTATCTTGACGGACTTTGTTATCCTGGATATTCCCGAGGATGATGCCATGGCGGTCATCCTTGGAAGACCCTTTTTAAACACTGCAGGGGCTGTTATTTATTGCAACAAAGGCAATGTCACTTTCCATGTCAACGGTAATGAGCATATGGTGCACTTTCTGAAGAAACAATATCGAGTACATTGCATCAATGCTATCGAAAAAACTTCATCGATTCTTATTGGGAGCTTTGAATGCCCTATACCTACTGTCAAGATGAAGTATGATCTGCTTGCTGGGGATATTCACATCCCCATTGAGGTAACCTAGTGATTATTCGAAAATTCTCCGTTCTCTTTTGTGATTCAAAAAAGTTTGTCAAGGAGACTTGATCAACCTCATTGACGGATATCTTTCGATGACCATGAGAAGGATGAATCGAGGAGTCACAAACCTTTGTTCCAAGCTTTCATCGTTGGTTGCTGAGCAGAAAAATGATAGGTTCAGTTTAGTTGTCCCTGTTTTATGCCTTAGCATTCGTAGAAAAGTACCCCGAAAATAAAAGTTCTCCGAATGCTGTGAAAATCAAGTATGATTTTTTCTGGAATTTTTTAAAAATACTAGGACGGAGAGCTAGTCAGGGGGCTGCACCACTGGGCCACAAGCCCTGGAGGCACGGGCACCCCCTCGCCGCGCCTACCAGGCTTGTGGGGCCCACGTGCACCCCCTCCACTCATTCTAGCTCCCATCTGCTTCTCCTACCTCCAGAAAAATTGGTTTCGCAGCTCAAACCCGTGTTCTTGCTCTTCTTGCTGGTATTTTCGATCTCCTTGTGCAAAGCACCATTCACCAAACTGTTTTGGGGAAATTGCTCCTTGGTAAGTCACTCCTCCATTGGTCCCATTAGTTTTTGCTCTAGTGCCTTATACATCGCGTATTTTTGCTGCCTTGGTGACCCAGTTCTTGAGCCTTCCATGCTAATCTTAGCTGGTCCCAAGTAGTTTTGATGCGTGATATGGCCTCTAGGCACTTGTCGGAGTAGTTGCTATGAGTTTAGTTGAGCCTTGTTCACTTTTTCTTTGAGTCACTGAAAATTTTAGAAAAGGAAGATGTTCAGGAGAAACTATCATGGTGGTTTCTCAAGCAAGAAGGGTCCCCGTCTCGCGATTCGGGAGCCCGATCTTAACCAACAGAGGAACGCACAGGTACAACCATGTGAATGGCCGTCTTTCATGATTGAGGCAGGTTTCAAAGACGAGTTTGATACACTTGTTCACAACGTCGGACTCGAAGAATTCATCTCCGATAAATGTGAACAGTATGTCACTCTCACTGCCTCTTTTGTTCGTAGATACAAATTTTCAGCTGGCCGTGACACATGTGTACTGTTTGATCTCTATGACAAATCATATACCATGGATTTAGAGGATTTCAATAGAATTTGCAAAATACCTGATTGGGGTAGTCTCAATGATCCTCCTAAATCTTCGGTTAGAGATTTTTTTCTCTGGTATAACTGTCGGAGAAACTAGAGATATTACGCAGGCTACCTTGGGGAGCATTCATTTTCCTACCTTGCATTACTTTGCCCTCTTCATAGGTAGATGCATTAATGGCAAGATCAAGCATTGTCACCTCTGCGCGCCCGACCTTAGTATTCTTAAGAGCGCAATAACGGGTGATAGAAGTTTCAACATGGGAGCTATAATAGCAAGGAGGCTGAATAATAATGCTAATGAAGGGGATTTCTTTGGTGGGATCTATGCCACTCGCATAGCAAACTTTCTTGGAGTACTGATACGTCTCCGTCGTATCTACTTTTCCAAACTCTTTTGCCCTTGTTTTGGACTCTAATTTGCATGATTTGAATGGAACTAACCCGGACTAACGCTGTTTTCAGCAGAATTGCCATGGTGTTGTTTTTGTGCAGAAATAAAAGTTCTCGGAATGACCTGAAAATTTATGGAGAATTTTTCTGGAATTAATGAAAAATACGTGCGCAAAGATCCACCGGAGGGGGTGAGCCAGTGGGCCACAAGCCGAGACGGTGCGGCCACCCCCCAGGCCGCACCAACCAGGCTTGTGGGGCCCACGAGGCTCCACCGCCTCCAATCTCAGCTCTATATATTCCGTTTCACCCGGAAAAAATCAGGGAGAAGGATTCATCGCGTTTTACGATACGGAAGCGCCGCCAACTCCTGTTCTTCATCTGGAGGGCAGATCTGGAGTCCGTTCTAGGCTCCGGAGAGGGGAGATCATCGCCATCGTCATCATCAACCTTCCACCATCTACAGTTCCATGATGCTCTTCACCGTTCGTGAGTAATCTCATCGTAGGCTTGTTGGACGGTGATGAGTTGGATGAGATCTATCATGTAATCGAGTTAGTTTTGACGGGGATTGGTCCCTAGTATCCACTATGTTCTGAGATTGATGTTGCTACTACTTTGCCATGCTTAATGCTTGTCACTCGGGCCCGAGTGCCATGATTTCAGATCTGAACCTATTATGTTGTTGTCAATATATGTGTGTTTTAGATCCTATCTTGCAAGTTGTAGTCACCTACTATGTGTTATGACCCGGCAACCCCGGAGTGACAATAGCCGGAACCACTCTCGCAGATGACCATAGTATGAGGAGTTCATGTATTCACCGCGTGTTAATGCGTTGGTCTGGTTCTTTATTAAAAGGAGAACCTTGATATCCCATAGTTTCCATTAGGACCCCGCTGCCACGGGAGGGATGGACAATAGATGTCATGCAAGTTCTTTTCCCTAAGCACGTATGACTACATACGGAATACATGCCTACATTAGATTGACGAACGGGAGCTAGTTACATATCTCTCTGTGTTATAGGTGTTACATGATGAATCACATCCGTAATACTCATCCTTCACCAATCCACTGCCTACGAGTCTTTTACTACTGGTTCTCGCTACGTTACTTTGCCTAGGCTTGTCCCTTGCTACAAAAGGGATTGGGCCACTTTGCTGCTGCTATTACTTGTTGCTTTACTGCTGTTGCTGCTGATGTTCCTTGCCGCTTTTCTGTTACTTGTTGCATGACTTTGTTGGAGCCGTAGTCGGGGAAGCATTCTTCTCAAGAATAATCCCCCGACAACGTGATGGCGCCATTGATACAACAGTTAGGAATAGTCCGCCGTCAACAGATCGTTTCTGGCAACGTTGCTATCATACTACCATGCTACTGATACTTTGCTTGCAGACACTAATCTTTTAGGTGTGGTTGAATCTGACACATTCACCTGCTAATACTTTAGAATATTCTTTCGCTTCCCTTCTTAGCGAATCAATAAATTTGGGTTGAATACTCTACCCTCAAAAACTGATGCGATCCCATACGCTTGTGGGACATCAAGGCTTTTTCTGGCACCGTTGCTGGGGAAGCACAACTATATTCTCTGAGTCACTTGGGATTTTCGTCTGCTGGTCACTATGAGGAATCCGATAGATCCAAGAACTAAAGTCTTGCCTTCCACTACGAGGACGGGTAAGGAACTGCCATCTAGCTCTGCACTTGATTCACCTTCAGTTATGAGTAAGTTTGCGACATTGCCTCATGCTAGAAATCTTGATATGTCGCCTCTGCTTGATGATGCTACTTCTGCTGCCCATGAAGCTTATGATGATGCTATGCTTGATACTATGCCTGATGATGCTATGCTTGATACTATGCCTGATGATGCTATGCTTGATACTATGCCCGATGATGCTATGCTTGATACTATGCCTGATGATGCTATGCTTGATACTATGCCTGATGATGCTATGCCTGATACTGCTTTGCCACTAGGTGCATTCCTTGATGCACAAATTGCTAGAGTAGCTGCTAGACGTGATGATACTTCTGAAACTGCTGATACTATTGAAGTAGAACCTGCTACTATGTCTGAATTGCCTGTTATGCCTGAGCGTTATGTTATGGAGGGAAAGATAGCTGAGGACTTTCTTTCGTGTAAGGATAGCTATGATGTTGAGAAATTACTGCGCAAGTGGAAAGAAAAATCTCTGAACGCTAGGATGAAATAGGACCCGAAGTTTGCTACTTCGCCTATCTTTGTGACCGATAAGGATTATGAATTCTCTGTCGACCGTGAGTTAATCACTTTAGTCGAATCTGATCCTTTTCACGGTTTGAGTCTGAAACGGTTGTAGCCCATCTTACCAAACTGCACGATATAGCCACCCTATTCACTAGTGAGGAAAAGATCCGCCACTACTATGTCCTCAAGCTGTTTCCTTTCTTGCTAAAGGATGATGCTAAGGCTTGGTTCACTTCTCTTGCTCCTGGTTGTGTGCGTACCCCCAGGATATGGTCTACTACTTCTCTGAAAAATATTTCCGTGCCCATAAGAAGCAAGCTGCCTTGCAGGAAATATACAACTTTGCTCAAGCTGAGGAAGAGAGTATCCCACAAGCTTGGGGGAGGCTCGTCCAGCTACTGAATGCTTTGCTTGATCACCCTCTTGAGAAGAATGAAATACTTGATATCTTCTATAATGGACTTACTGATGCTTCCAAAGACCACCTAGATAGTTGTGCTGGTTGTGTTTTTAGGGAACGAACCGTAGAACAAGGTGAGATTCTACTGAATAACATCTTGTGCAATGAGAATGCTTGGACTATTCCCGAACCACCTCCTAAGCCAACTCTGAAGAAAATAGGTATTCTATTCCTCAGTCGTGAAGATATGCAAGAAGCCAAGAAATCTATGCGAGAGAAAGGCATTAAATCTGAAGATGTCAAAAATCTACCACCTATCGAAGAGATCCATGGTCTTGATAACCCGATACAGGTAGTAGAAGTAAACTCTCTGCGTAGGTTTGATGAGAGTGATATTCCTTTTGATAAACCTGCTAGCTTATTCTTGGATGAATTTGATAACTTTGTTGCCAAACAACAGAGTTTCAATGATTCTGTTAGCAGACAATAGGAATAGAATGCTCGTATGCTTAGTCATTTAAGTGCTTGTGTGGACACAAATGTCAATGATCTTAAACTTTTGAGTAAACATGCCTCTATGGTTACTACTCTGGTAGAACAAGTACTTAAAGCTCAAAATGACTTGCTCAATGAATTGAATGAAAATTCCGTGAGAGTTGTCACTAGAGGCGGTAGAATGACCCAGGAACCTCTGTATTCTGAGGGTCATCCGAAGAGAATTGAACAAGATTCTGAAGGAGTTAGCACTGATGCACCTAGTCATCCTAGAAAGAAGTAGAAAAATGATAGGAACCTGCACGCTAGCAACCCTGTTGCTGCTACCCCTGAGAGTCCAAACGATGCCTCTATCTCCAATGCTCGAACAGAATCTGGTGATGAACATGAGCCTAATGATAATATCAATAGTGATGTTCATGAAGATGCTCAACCTAGCAACGATAAGGATGTGGAGATTGAACCTGTTGATCTTGATAACCCACAGCCTAAGACTAAGAGATACGATAAGAATGACTTCGCTACTAGGAAGCATGATAAAGAAAGGGAGCCATGGGTTCAGAAACCCATGCCCTTTCCTCCCAAACCATCCAAGAAAAAGGACGATTAGGATTTTGAGCGATTTGTTGAAATGATCACACCTGTCTTTCTGCAAATGCATATGACAGATATGCTCAAAATATCTTTGTATGCTAAGTACATGAAAGATATTGTGACTAATAAGAGGAGGATACCTGAGGTTGAGATTTCCACCATGCTTGCTAACTATACCTTCAAGGGTGGAACTCCTAAGAAACTAGGTGATCCCGGTGTGCCGACTATACCTTGCTCCATTAAAGGCGACTACGTTAGAACTGCGTTATGCGACCTTG
This sequence comes from Hordeum vulgare subsp. vulgare, assembly GCF_904849725.1. Lineage (NCBI taxonomy): Eukaryota > Viridiplantae > Streptophyta > Magnoliopsida > Poales > Poaceae > Hordeum > Hordeum vulgare. The sequence goes on along the minus strand of NC_058521.1, from coordinate 540,979,271 downwards.
GAGTCGGTGTTAGTGTTATGCCTCTGTCTCTTTATCGTAGACTTGAACTGGATAAGTTGATACCCATTGAAATCTCTCTGCAGATGGCCGACAAATGAACTGCTTTCCCTATCGGCGTTTGCGAGGATGTGCCTGTTGTGGTTGCTAACGTCACTATCTTAACAGACTTTGTTATTCTAGATATTCCCGAGGACGATGCCATGGCGGTCATCCTCGGAAGACCCTTTTTAAACACTGCAGGGGATGTTATAGATTGCAACAAAGGCAATGTCACTTTCCATGTCAACGTTAATGAGCATACGGTGCACTTTCCGAAGAAACAATATCGAGTACATTGCATCAATGCTATCAAACAATTCATCAATTCTTATTGGGATCTTTGAATGCCCTATTCCTCGTGTCAAGATGAAGTATGATTTGCTTGTTGGGGAGATACACATCCCCATTAAGGTGACCTAGTGACTATTCGAAAATTCTCCATTCTCTTTTGCGATTCGAAAAGGTTTGTCAAGGAGACTTGATCAACCTTATTGACGGATTTTCTTTCGATGAGCATGAGATGGATGAATTGAGGAGTCACAAACCTCTGTTCCAAGCTTTCACTTTAGGTTGCTTAGAAGAAAAATGATAGATTTAGTTTAGTTTTCCCTGTTTTCTGTCTTAGCGTCCCATGGAAAACTACCCCAAAAATAAAAGTTCTCGGATCGTCCTGAAAATCTAGTATGATTTTTTCTGGATTTTTTGAAAAATACTGAGACGAAGAGCTTGTCTGGGGGCTGCACTAGTGGGCCACAAGCCCTGATGGCGCGGGCACCCCCTGGCCGCGCCACCCAGGCTTGTGGGGGCCCACAGGCACCCCCTCCACTCATTCTTGCTCTCATTTGGTTCTCCTACCTCCAAAAAAAAATAGTTTCACAGCTCAAACCCATGTTCTTGCTCCTCTTGCTGGGATTTTTGATCTCTTTGCTCAAATCACCATTCTCCGCACTGTTTTGGGGAAATTACTCCTTGGTAAGTGACTCCTCCATTGGTCCAATTAGTTTTTGCTCTAGTGCCTTATACTCCGCGTATTTTTGCTGCATTGGTGACCATGTTCTTGAGCTTTGCATGCTAATTCTAGCTGGTCCCAAGTAGTTTTGATGCGTAATATGGCCTCTAGGCACTTGTGGGAGTAGTTGCTATGAGTTTTTTTGAGCCTTGTTCACTTTTCCTTCGAATCACTAAAAATTTCAGAAATTTTCAGAGATAGAAAAAGGGAAAAGATGAGGAGGTTCTTAAGAGGCTCTTCAAGCCGTGACCCCAAGGATGATGGAATTGAGAAGAAGCCCAAGTATCTGGTCCCTCGAGTCACAGAAGTTCGAGCGTGCGAATGGCCAAGCGACGTGTTCTTACACGCCGCTGGAATTTATGAGGACTTTTGTTACTTGGTGGAGAACGCAGGCCTTACCGCCTTCGTTGAAGATAAGTGTCCGCAATACCTCCTCCTCACTAATATCTTCATACAAAGCTTTAACTTCTACCGAGGAAGAATCCTCCTATGGTTGAGTTCAAACTTTATGATATTCCCCAGCGCATGTCACTCCAGGATTTTTGCAATGATTGCAAATTACATTACGTCGGGGATATTCATGAACCTCGTCCACGGGACTTGGAAGCTTTCATCGACACTATTGTTGTAGGAGAGGAGAGAGGAGTGTCTTGTGCTAGAGCTGCTAGCATTCATTTTCCCGTGCTTAGGTACTTCTCATTATTTGTGGGAAAATGTTTCATTGGCCGTGGGAAAGCTGGGTCACTTAGTTCCCCAGATCTTGCGGTCTTGCGCGAAGCCCTTTATAATGAGAAAACTTATAGCTTGGGCGCTATAGTAGCTCAACGGTTGAACACGAACCGTTCTAAGGGCATTGTCTATGGAGGTATCTATGCTACCCGTCTTGCTAGACACTTTGAGATACCTATTAGACTAGAAGAGGAAGAAGAGATTCTTCTTCCCGAGAGATATCTAGATTACGATAGCATGGTTCGCCATGACTTTCTTGATAGAGATATAAATAGAAGGATGATTTATAACCTGGTATTTAGTCAGGGTACTCGTGAGACTATTACTTTGCCTGCTCCTTCTATGTTCAATCTTCATGCAGGCAGGTACACTATTATGCCCTCGGACATCTACGCATATTGGGTCTTAGCCCAACCACAGGTGCCCGTGCCCGAGCCACCAGTCGAGTACCACATGCCAGTTTATCAATGGGAGCCGGAGGAGCTCACACAGCAGTGGCATCCTCAATCCACTCCAGAGTACCCTGGAGCTGGTTATTTCCCTCCTTGGAAGTAGACCAACTTAGGCCAAAAGCCTAAGCTTGGGGGAGTACGTGTTTCTCACCGACTTTACATTCTTGCCTATGCTTTCACTTTGTTAGCCGGTGTTCACACTTTGCCACTGTACCATCCATGCTAGTTTATTTGTTTTTCAAGTTTTGTTTTCGTGTGTCTGTCTAGTTTGAGAAAACCCAAAAAGATTTTCTTTTTCTTATTTTGCTTGTTGGGAGCTTTCCCGTGTAAATAGTTTTCTTTTTCTTTGGGTCAAGGTAGAAGATGTTGGTTACCATGTTTAGTGGCTCTCGCATGCATACCTCTTTAGCTTTCAAAGAGCCATATTACTTTGTCTTCTCCTTTGTGTTTGCCTGCAGATTCCAGCGTAGTCCAATGCATGAACACTCTTATTATTGTTCACATCGTTCGGTCGTGTAAGTGAAAGGCAATAATGACGATATATGATGAAGTGACTGAGCCTGGAAAAGCTGGTATGAACTCGATCTATTTTGTTTTTGTAAATATGACTAGCTCATCATGCCTGATTCAGCTTTGTTGTGAGAGAAACATGTTTGCAATGACAACTTAGAGATCATAGTTGCTTATGCCATGCTTACTTAGATAGTAGCTTATAATGGTTTGTCTTGGATGCCCACATGAATGTTGAGATGACTGTGTTGTAGTATGATAGGATGGTATCCTCCTTTGAATGATTCAAGTGGCTTGACTTGGCGCATGTTCACGCATGTAGTTGAAACAAAATCAACATAGCCTCTATGATATTCATGTTCATGGTGATTTATGTCCTACTCATGGTTGCACTCAATGTTGGTTAATCTCAATGCATTTTGATGACTGTTGTCGCTCTCTAGTTGGTCGCTTCCCAGTCTTTTGCTAGTCTTCACTTGTACTAAGCAGGAATACTGCTTGTGCATCCACTTCCATAAACCCAAAGTTGTGCCATATGAGTCCATCATACCTACCTATGTGCGGTATCTACCTGCCGTTCCAACTAAATTTTCATGTGCCACTCTCTAAACCTTCAAGAAATAATCTATTTTGCATGCCCGAACCGCTCATGTGGTGACACGGGGCTATTGGTATCTTCCATGCTAGGCGTGTTATCCTCGATATTGTTTATTCACTATCATTCACGAGAAAGGGGCCGGTAATTGGAATTCCCAGTTCCATACTCAAATCGAAAAGATAATTGCAAACAAAACTCCCCCAGGATTGATGTTGGTATGGACGGTACCCGAGGATTCGGCTAGCCGTGGAATGTGATTGATTAGTGGTGGGGGAGTCAAAACTTTACTTTTCTGTTTGGGAACCGCCTATAGCATGTGTGGCATGGAAGATGTTGAGAACTCTTGGTCATTGCGTTGACAATGAAAGCATGCCACCCAAAATTATTATCTCTGTTTTCAAAGCTTGAGCTCTAGCACCTCTACAAATCAATGCTTCCCTCTGTGAAGGGCCTGTCTATTTATGTTCCTGTTGAGTCATCCGCCTCTTATAAAAAGCACCAATTAGACAGCACCTCTGTCATTTTTATGCTTTGCTTTTAACTGTGTTGAGTATGACTATGATTGGATCTTCATTGCCATGAATTACAATGTTTAGTCAGCCCTTGGTCTTTGAAGGTGCTCTGCATTTATGTTTTCCAGTCTCAGAAAGAGCTAGTGAGATACCATCTGTTCGTACTGCTTCATGTTGTTTTGATTGAAGTGTTGACATTTGAGGCTTATTATTATTTGCTCGCTAGTTGATTATGCCATTGATATGAGTTTACCGTGAGACCAAGATGTCATTTACTTATGCGGTTTGCTTGTGATTTTGCTGAAATTTTGGTTATGAGTTAGACATAGTTGCAACAACAAGATCAAACAGAGTTCGTCAAAGTTTTTCTTTTGTCTCTTTCAGTTTGTCAACTGAATTGCTTGAGGACAAGCAAGGCTTTAAGCTTCGGGGAGTTGATACGTCTCCGTCGTATCTACTTTTTCGAACTCTTTTGCCCTTGTTTTGGACTCTAATTTGCATGATTTGAATGGAACTAACCCGGACTAACGATGTTTTCAGCAGAATTGCCATGGTGTTGTTTTTGTGCAGAAATAAAAGTTCTCGGAATGACCTGAAAATTTACGGAGAATTTTTTTGGAATTAATGAAAAATACCTGCGCAAAGATCCACCGGAGGGGGTGAGCCAGTGGGCCACAAGCCCACACGGCGCGGCCACCCCCCAGGCCGCACCAACCAGGCTAGTGGGGCCCACGAGGCTCCACCGCCTCCAATCTCAGCTCTATATATTCCGTTTCGCCCGGAAAAAAAAATCAGGGAGAAGGATTCATCGCGCTTTACAATACGGAGGCGCCGCCACCTCCTGTTCTTCATCTGGAGGGCAGATCTGGAGTCCGTTCCGGGCTCCGGAGAGGGGAGATCGTCGCCATCGTCATCATCAACCTTCCTCCATCGACAGTTCCATGATGCACTTCACCGTTCGTGAGTAATCTCATCGTAGGCTTGCTGGACGGTGATGAGTTGGATGATATCTATCATGTAATCGAGTTAGTTTTGACGAGGATTGATCCCTAGTATCCACTATGTTCTGAGATTGATGTTGCTACTACATTGCCATGCTTAATGCTTGTCACTAGGGCCCGAGTGCCATGATTTCAGATCTGAACCTATTATGTTGTCGCCAATATATGTGTGTTTTAGATCCTATCTTGCAAGTTGTAGTCACCTACTATGTGTTATGACCCGGCAACCCCTGAGTGACAATAGCCGGAACCACTCCCGGAGATGACCATAGTATGAGGAGTTCATGTATTCATCGTGTGTTAATGCGTTGGTCCGGTTCTTTATTAAAAGAAGAACCTTAATATCCCGTAGTTTCCATTAGGACCCCTCTGCCACGGGAGGGATGGACAATAGATGTCATGCAAGTTCTTTTCCCTAAGCACGTATGACTACATACGGAATACATGCCTACATTAGATTGACGAACGGGAGCTATTTACATATCTCTCTGTGTTATAGTTGTTACATGATGAATCACATTCGTAATACTCATCCATCACCGATCCACTGCCTACGAGTCTTTTACTACTGGTTCTCGCTACGTTACTTTGCCTAGGCTTGTCCCTTGCTACAAAAGGGATTGGGCCACTTTGCTGCTTCTGTTGCTTGTTGCTTTGCTGCTGCTGCTACTGTTGTTCCATGAGGTTTCTCTGTTACTTGTTGCAAGAATTTGTTGGAGCCATAGTCGGGGAAGCATTCTTCTCAAGAATAATCCCCCGTCAACGTGTTGGCGCCATTGATACAACAGTTAGGAATAGTCTGCCGTCAACAAATCGTTTCTGGCACCGTTGCTATCATACTACCTTGCTACTGATACTTTGCTTGCACACACTAATCTTTCATGTCTGGTTGAATCTGACATATTCAACAGCTAATACTTGGGAATATTCTTTCGCTTCCCGTCTTGGAGAATCAATAAATTTTGGTTGAATACTCTACCCTCGAAAACTGTTGCGATTGTTGGAATTATGCCCTAGAGGCAATAATAAATATAGTTATTATTATAATTCCTGTATCAAGATAATAGTTTATTATCCATGCTATAATTGTATTGAATGAAGACTCATTTACATGTGTGGGTACATAGACAAAACACCGTCCCTAGCATGCCTCTAGTTGGCTAGCCAGTTGATCAAAGATAGTTAGTGTCTTCTGATTATGAACAAGGTGTTGTTGATTGATAACTGGATCACGTCATTAGGAGAATCACGTGATGGACTAGACCCAAACTAATAGACGTAGCATGTTGATCGTGTCATTTTGTTGCTACTGTTTTCTGCGTGTCAAGTATTTATTCCTATGACCATGAGATCATATAACTCACTGACACCGGAGGAATGCTTTGTGTGTATCAAACGTCGCAACATAACTGGGTGACTATAAAGATGCTCTACAGGTATCTCCGAAGGTGTTATTTGAGTTAGTATGGATCAAGACTGGGATTTGTCACTCCGTGTGACAGAGAGGTATCTCGGGGCCCACTCGGTAATACAACATCACACACAAGCCTTGCAAGCAATGTAACTTAGTGTAAGTTGCGGGATCTTGTATTACAGATCGAGTAAAGAGACTTGCCGGTAACGAGATTGAAATAGGTATGCGGATACTGACGATCGAATCTCGGGCAAGTAACATACCGAAGGACAAAGGGAATGACATTAGGGATTATACGAATCCTTGGCACTGAGGTTCAAACGATAAGATCTTCGTAGAATATGTAGGATCCAATATGGGCATCCAGGTCCCGCTATTGGATATTGACCGAGGAGTCTCTCGGGTCATGTCTACATAGTTCTCGAACCCGCAGGGTCTGCACACTTAAGGTTCGACGTTGTTTTATGCGTATTTGAGTTATATGGTTGGTTACCGAATGTTGTTCGGAGTCCCGGATGAGATCACGGACGTCATGAGGGTTTCCGGAATGGTCCGGAAACGAAGATTGATATATAGGATGACCTCATTTGATTACCGGAAGGTTTTCGGAGTTACCGGGAATGTACCGGGAATGACGAATGGGTTCCGGGAGTTCACCGGGGGGGCAACCCACCCCGGGGAAGCCCATAGGCCTTGGGGGAGACACACCTGGGACAGCCCACAAGTGCCCTATGCGCCAAGGAGAAGAAAATCAAGAGAGAAAGAAAAAAAAAGGGAGGAGGTGGGAAGGAAGGGGGACTCCCTCCCACCAAACCTAGTCCAACTCGGTTTGGGGGGGAGAGTCCTCCCCCTTGGCTCGGCCGACCCCCTTGGGGCTCCTTGAGCCCCAAGGAAAGGCCCCCTCCCTCCCACCTATATATACGGAGGTTTTAGGGCTGATTTGAGACGACTTTTCCACGGCAGCCCGACCACATACCTCCACGGTTTTTCCTCTAGATCGCGTTTCTGCGGAGCTCCGGGCGGAGCCCTGCTGAGACAAGGTCATCACCAACCTCCGGAGCGCCGTCACGCTGTCGGAGAACTCTTCTACCTCTCCGTCTCTCTTGCTGGATCAAGAAGGCCGAGATCATCGTCGAGCTGTACGTGTGCTGAACGCGGAGGTGCCGTCCGTTCGGTACTAGATCGTGGGACTGATCGCGGGATTGTTCGCGGGGCGGATCGAGGGACGTGAGGACGTTCCACTACATCAACCGCGTTCTCTAACGCTTCTGCTGTATGGTCTACAAGGGTACGCAGATCACTCATCCCCTCTCGTAGATGGACATCACCATGATAGGTCTTCATGCTCGTAGGAAAATTTTTGTTTCCCATGCGACGTTCCCCAACAGTGGCATCATGAGCTAGGTTCATGCGTAGATGTCTTCTCGAGTAGAACACAAAAGGTTTTGTGGGTGGTGATGTGCGTTTTGCTGCCCTCCTTAGTCTTTTCTTGATTCCGCGGTATTGTTGGATTGAAGCGGCTTGGACCGACATTACTCGTACGCTTACGAGAGACTGGTTTCATCGTTATGAGTAACCCCCTTTGCTAAAAGATGACTGGCAAGTGACGGTTTCTCCAACTTTAGTTGAATCGGATTTGACCGAGGAGGTCCTTGGATGAGGTTAAATAGCAACTCATATATCTCCATTGTGGTGTTTGCGTAAGTAAGATGCGATCCTACTAGATACCCTTGGTCACCACGTAAAACATGCAACAACAAAATTAGAGGACGTCTAACTTGTTTTTGCAGGGTATGATTGTGATGTGATATGGCCAACGATGTGATGTGATATATTGGATGTATGAGATGATCATGTTGTAATAGAAATATCGACTTGCACGTCGATGGTACGGCAACCGGCAGGAACCATAGGGTTGTCTTTATACTAACGTTTGTGCTTGCAGATGCGTTTACTATTTTGCTAGGATGTAGCTTTAGTAGTAATAGCATAAGTAGCACGACAACCCCGATGGCAACACGTTGATGGATGATCATGGTGTGGCGCCGGTGACAAGAAGATCGTGCCGGTGCTTTGGTGATGGAGATCAAGAAGCACGTGATGATGGCCATATCATGTCACTTATGAATTGCATGTGATGTTAATCCTTTTATGCACCTTATTTTGCTTAGATCGACGGTAGCATTATGAGGTGATCTCTCACTAAAATTTCAAGACGAAATTGTGTTCTCCCCGACTGTGCACCGTTGCTACAGTTCGTCGTTTCGAGACACCACGTGATGATCGGGTGTGATAGACTCAACGTTCACATACAACGGGTGCAAAACAGTTGCACACACGGAACACTCGGGTTAAGCTTGGCGAGCCTAGCATGTGCAGACATGGCCTCGGAACACATGAGACCGAAAGGTCGATCATGAATCATATAGATGATATGATTAGCATAGGGATGCTTACCACTGAAACTATACTCAACTCACGTGATGATCGGACTTGAGCTAGTGTAAGTGGATCATGAACCACTCAAATGACTAGAGAGATGTACTTTTTGAGTGGGAGTTTAGCGAATAATTTGATTAAGTTAAACTCTAATTATCTTGAACATAGTCTAAGTCCACTTTGAATATATTTGTGTTGTAGATCATGGCTCACGCGACTGTCATCCTGAATTTTAATACGTTCCTAGAGAAAGCTAAGTTGAAAGATGATGGAAGCAACTTTGTAGACTGGGCTCATAATCTTAAGCTAATCTTACAAGCTGGGAAGAAGGATTATGTCCTTAATGCTGCGCTAGGAGATGAACCACCCGCTACGGCTGATCAGGATGTTAAGAACACTTGGTTAGCACGTAAGGAGGACTACTCAATAGTTCAATGTGCAGTCTTGTATGGCTTAGAACCGGGACTTCAACGTTGCTTTGAGCGTCATGGAGCATTTGAGATGTTCCAGGAGTTGGAGTTTATCTTTCAGAAGAACGCCCGGATCGAGAGGTATGAGACCTCCAATAAATTCTATGCTTGCAAGATGGAGGAAAACTCGTCTGTCAGTGAACATGTGCTCAAAATGTCTGGGTACTCAAACCGTCTAGCTGAGCTGGGGATTGAACTCCCGCAAGAAGCTATCACTGACAGAATCCTTCAATCACTGCCGCCAAGCTATAAAGGCTTTGTGTTGAACTACAACATGCAAGGGATGAACAAGTCTCCCGGCGAGTTGTTTGCGATGCTGAAAGTCGCAGAGTCTGAACTCCGTAAAGAGCATCAAGTGTTGATGGTGAGCAAGACCACTAGTTTCAAGAGAAACGGCAAAGGCAAGAAGGGCAATTCGAAGAAGAGCGGCAAGCCTGTTGCCAATCCGCCGAAGAAACCCAAGGCTGGACCTAAGCCTGAAACAGAGTGCTTCTATTGCAAGGGTATGGGTCACTGGAAGCGCAATTGCCCCAAGTATCTGGCAGATAAGAAGGCGGGCAAAGAAAAATCAGGTATATTTGATATACATGTTATTGATGTGTACTTAACCGGCTCTCGTAGTAGTGCCTGGGTATTTGATACCGGTTATGTTGCTCATATTTGCAACTAGAAACAGGAACTGCGGAATAGGCGAAGGCTGGCGAAAGATGAAGTGACGATGCGCGTAGGAAATGGTTCCAAGGTTGATGCAATCACCGTCGGCACAGTGTCACTTCAGCTACCGTCGGGATTAGTGATGAACTTAAATCATTGTTATTTAGTGCCTGCGTTGAGCATGAACATTATATCTGGATCTTGTTTATTGCGAGACGGTTACTCTTTTAAGTCAGAGAATAATGGTTGTTCTATTTCTATGAGTAACATCTTTTATGGTCATGCACCGAATGTGAGAGGATTGTTCATATTGAATCTTGATAGCGATACGCATATACATAACATTGAGACCAAAAGAGTTAGAGTAAACAATGATAGCGCCATATTTTTGTGGCACTGCCGCTTAGGTCATATTGGTGTAAAGCGCATGAAGAAACTCCATGCTGATGGACTTTTGGAGTCACTTGACTTTGATTCACTTGACACGTGCGAACCATGCCTCATGGGCAAGATGACTAAGACTCCGTTCTCCGGAACAATGGAGCGTGCAAGTGACTTATTGGAAATCATACATACCGATGTGTGTGGTCCGATGAGCGTGGAGGCACGCGGCGGATATCGTTATTTTCTCACCTTCACTGACGATTTGAGTAGATATGGTTATGTCTACTTGATGAAGCACAAGTCTGAAACATTTGAAAAGTTCAAGCAATTTCAGAGTGAAGTGGAAAATCATCGTAACAAGAAGATCAAGTTCCTACGGTCTGATCGTGGGGGTGAATATCTGAGTTTCGAGTTTGGTAATCACTTAAGACAATGTGGAATTGTTTCGCAGTTGACACCGCCTGGAACACCACAGCGTAATGGTGTGTCCGAACGTCGTAATCGTACTTTATTAGAGATGGTGCGATCTATGATGTCTCTTACTGATTTGCCGTTATCGTTTTGGGGTTATGCATTAGAAACAGCTGCATTCACTTTAAATAGGGCACCATCAAAATCCGTTGAGACGACACCATACGAACTGTGGTATGGCAAAAGGCCAAAGTTGTCGTTTCTTAAAGTTTGGGGATGTGATGCTTATGTCAAAAAGCTTTAGCCTGAAAAGCTGGAACCCAAAGCGGAAAAGTGCGTCTTCATAGGTTACCCAAAAGAGATAGTTGGGTACACCTTCTATCTCAAATCCGAGGGCAAAGTGTTTGTTGCTAAAAACGGAGCTTTTCTCGAGAAGGAGTTTCTCTCAAGAGAATTGAGTGGGAGGAAGATAGAACTTGACGAGGTTGTCGAACCTCTCATCCCTCTGGATGGTGGCGCAGGGCAAGGGGAAACCTCTGTCGTTGCGACGCCGGTTAAGGAGGAAGTAAATGATGATGATCATGAAACTCCAGTTCAAGTTTCTGTTGAACCACGCAGGTCGACGAGATCATGTGCTGCTCGAGAGTGGTACGGTAATCCCGTCTTATCAATCATGTTGTTAGACAACAATGAACCTACGAGTTATGAAGAAGCAATGGTGGGCCCAGATTCCAACAAATGGCTAGAAGCCATGAAATCCGAGATAGGATCAATGTATGAGAACAAAGTGTGGACTTTGGAGATACTACCTGAGGGTCGCAAGGCTATTCAGAACAAATGGATCTTTAAGAAGAAGACGGACGCTGACGGTAATGTGACCGTTTATAAATCTCGACTTGTGGCAAAGGGTTTTTCACAAGTTCCAGGAGTTGACTACGATGAGACTTTCTCACCCGTAGCGATGCTTAAGTCCGTCAGAATCATGTTAGCAATAGCTGCATTTTTCGATTATGAAATCTGGCAGATGGATGTCAAAACGGCGTTCCTTAACGGTTTCCTTAAGGAAGAGTTGTATATGATGCAACCCGAAGGTTTTGTCGATCCTAAGAATGCTAACAAGGTATGCAAGCTCCAGCGATCCATTTATGGACTGGTGCAAGCATCTCGGAGTTGGAACAAGCGCTTTGATGAGGTGATCAAGGCATTTGGGTTTATACAAGTGGTTGGAGAATCTTGTATTTACAAGAAAGTGAGTGGGAGCTCTGTGGTGTTTCTAATATTATATGTGGATGACATATTACTGATTGGAAACAACGTAGAGCTTTTGGAGAGCATAAAAGGTTACTTAAATAAAAGTTTCTCTATGAAGGACCTAGGAGAAGCTGCTTACATTCTAGGCATTAAGATCTATAGGGATAGATCAAAACGCCTGATAGGACTTTCACAAAGCACATACCTTGATAAAGTTTTGAAGAGGTTCAAAATGGAACAGTCCGAGAAAGGGTTCTTGCCAGTTTTACAAGGTACGAGATTGAGTAAGACTCAGTGCCCAGCAACTGATGAAGATAGAGAGCATATGCGCTCCGTCCCCTATGCTTCAGCCATAGGTTCTATCATGTATGCGATGCTGTGCACTAGACCGGATGTTAGCCTGGCCATAAGTATGGCAGGTAGGTTCCAGAGTAATCCAGGAGTGGATCACTGGACAGCGGTCAAGAATATCATGAAGTACCTGAAAAGGACTAAGGAGTTGTTTCTCGTGTATGGAGGTGACGAAGAGCTCGCCGTAAAAGGTTACGTCGATGCAAGCTTTGACACAGATCCGGACGACTCTAAGTCGCAAACCGGATACGTATTTATTCTTAATGGGGGTGCAGTAAGCTGGTGTAGTTCCAAGCAAAGCATCGTAGCAGATTCTACATGTGAAGCGGAGTACATGGCTGCCTCGGAGGCGGCTAAGGAGGGTGTCTGGATGAAGCAGTTCATGACGGATCTTGGAGTGGTGCCAAGCGCACTGAATCCAATAACCTTGTTCTGTGACAACACTGGTGCCATTGCCTTGGCAAAGGAACCACGGTTTCACAAGAAGACCAGACACATCAAACGACGCTTCAACCTCATCCGCGACTACGCCGAGGAAGAGGACGTAAATATATGCAAAGTGCACACGGATCTGAATGTAGCAGACCCGCTGACTAAACCTCTTCCACGGCCAAAACATGATCGACACCAGAACTGTATGGGTGTTAGATTTATTACAATGTAATTCACATGGTGATGTGAGGGCTAGCTTATTGACTCTAGTGCAAGTGGGAGACTGTTGGAATTATGCCCTAGAGGCAATAATAAATATAGTTATTATTATAATTCCTGTATCAAGATAATAGTTTTTTTATCCATGCTATAATTGTATTGAATGAAGACTCATTTACATGTGTGGGTACATAGACAAAACACCGTCCCTAGCATGCCTCTAGTTGGCTAGCCAGTTGATCAAAGATAGTTAGTGTCTTTTGATTATGAACAAGGTGTTGTTGATTGATAACTGGATCACGTCATTAGGAGAATCACGTGATGGACTAGACCCAAACTAATAGACGTAGCATGTTGATCGTGTCATTTTGTTGCTACTGTTTTCTGCGTGTCAAGTATTTATTCCTATGACCATGAGATCATATAACTCACTGACACCGGAGGAATGCTTTGTGTGTATCAAACGTCGCAACATAACTGGGTGACTATAAAGATGCTCTACAGGTATCTCCGAAGGTGTTAGTTGAGTTAGTATGGATCAAGACTGGGATTTGTCACTCCGTGTGACGGAGAGGTATCTCGGGGCCCACTCGGTAATACAACATCACACACAAGCCTTGCAAGCAATGTAACTTAGTGTAAGTTGCAGGATCTTGTATTACAGAACGAGTAAAGAGACTTGCCGGTAAACGAGATTGAAATAGGTATGCGGATACTGACGATCGAATCTCGGGCAAGTAACATACCGAAGGACAAAGGGAATGACATACGGGATTATACGAATCCTTGGCACTGAGGTTCAAACGATAAGATCTTCGTAGAATATGTAGGATCCAATATGGGCATCCAGGTCCCTCTATTGGATATTGACCGAGGAGTCTCTCGGGTCATGTCTACATAGTTCTCGAACCCGCAGGGTCTGCACACTTAAGGTTCGACGTTGTTTTATGCGTATTTGAGTTATATGGTTGGTTACCGAATGTTGTTCGGAGTCCCGGATGAGATCACGGACGTCACGAGGGTTTCCGGAATGGTCCGGAAACGAAGATTGATATATAGGATGACCTCATTTGATTACCGGAAGGTTTTCGGAGTTACCGGGAATGTACCGGGAATGACGAATGGGTTTCGGGAGTTCACCGGGGGCAATCCACCCCGGGGAAGCCCATAGGCCTTGGGGGAGACACACCCGCCCTTAGTGGGCTGGTGGGACAGCCCACAAGTGCCCTATGCGCCAAGGAGAAGAAAATCAAGAGAGAAAGAAAAAAAAGGGAGGAGGTGGGAAGGAAGGGGGACTCCCTCCCACCAAACCTAGTCCAACTCAGTTTGGGGGGGAGAGTCCTCCCCCTTGGCTCGGCCGACCCCCTTGGGGCTCCTTGAGCCCCAAGGCAAGTCCCCCTCCCTCCCACCTATATATACGAAGGTTTTAGGGCTGATTTGAGATGACTTTTCCACGGCAGCCCGACCACATACCTCCACGGTTTTTCCTCTAGATCGCGTTTCTGCGGAGCTCGGGCGGAGCCGTGCTGAGACAAGGTCATCACCAACCTCCGGAGCGCCGTCACGCTGCCGGAGAACTCTTCTACCTCTCCGTCTCTCTTGCTGGATCAAGAAGGCCGAGATCATCGTTGAGCTGTACGTGTGCTGAACGCGGAGGTGCCGTCCGTTCGGTACTAGATCGTGGGACTGATCGCGGGATTGTTCGCTGGGCGGATCGAGGGACGTGAGGACGTTCCACTACATCAACCGCGTTCTCTAACGCTTCTGCTGTACGGTCTACAAGGGTACGTAGATCACTCATCCCCTCTCGTAGATGGACATCACCATAATAGGTCTTCGTGCGCGTAGGAAAATTTTTGTTTCCCATGCGACGTTCCCCAACAGCGATCCCATACGCTTGTGGGACATCAAGTACCCATCCGCGAAGGACATCCCCCGCTCCATACAGCTTTCCTTGATCGCGCCGCTATGACACGCTATCAGTTCCTTGAGAGAGATAATGAATCCCTCCTATACCGGTTAATATTTAACCGACAGCGTGTTTTCCGTATTACCCTTCCTGCTCCTGCCTTCTTTGACTTTTAGGTAAAACAGAGATATTACATAACCAGAGGAGAGGCAGAGGAGTATGAGAGAGAGGAAAAGGTTGCTCGCCTCCGTGAGGCAGCTATTCAGGCAGTGGCTCGCGCGCTCCCGTACAACCCCCATTATGTTTCGGATATCGCCCGGACTAGCCATGGGAGTCGACCAACTTAGGCCAAAAGCCTAAGCTTGGGGGAGTACGTGTTTCTCACCAACTTTATATTCTTGCTTACGCTTTCACTTTGTTAGTCGGTGTTCACACTTTTCCACTGTATCATCCATGCTAGTTTATTTTATTTTTCTCGTTTTCTTTTCGTGTGTTTGTCTAGTTTGAGAAAAGCCAAAAAATACTTTCCTTTTCTTCTTTTGCTTGTTGGGAGCTTTCCCGTGTAAATAGTTTTCTTTTTCTTTGGGTCAAGGTAGAAGACCATGGTTACAATGTTTAGTGGCTCTCGCATGCATATCTGTTTATCTGTCAAAGAGCCATATTACTTTGTATTCTCCTTTGTGTTTGCTTGCAGATTCCAGCTTAGTCCAATGCACGAGCACTCTTATTATTGTTCACATTGTTCGATCGTGCAAGTGAAAGGCAATAATGACGATATATGATGAAGTGACTAAGCTTGGAAAAGTTGGTATGAACTCGATCTATTTTGTTTTCGTAAATATGACTAGCTCATCGTCCCTGATTCAGCTTTGTAGTGAGAGAAACATGTTTGCAATGACAACTTAGAGATCATAGTTTCTGATGCCATGCTTAATTAACTAGGAGCTTATAATGGTTTGTCTTGGATGCCAACAAGAATCTTGAGATGACTGTGATGTAGTATGATAGGATGGTATCCTCCTTTGAATGATTCAAGTGGCTTGCTTGGCGCATGTTTACGCATGTAGTTGAAACAAAATCAACATAGCCTCTATGATATTCATGCTCATGGTGATTTATGTCCTACTCATGCTTGCACTCAATGTTGGTTAATCTCAATGCATTTTGATGACTGTTGTCGCTCTCTAGTTGGTCGCTCCCAGTCTTTTGCTAGCGTTCACTTGTACTAAGCAGGAATACTGCTTGTGCATCCAACTCCATAAACCCAAAGTTGTTCCATATGAGTCCCCCATACCTACCTATATGCAGTATCTTGATACGTCCATTTTGCATCATGTTTTCATGTTGATATTTATCGCTTCTTGGGCTGTTATTTCACTTCAGGTACAATTCTTATGCCTTTTCTCTCTTATTTTGCAAGGTTTACATGAAGAGGGAGAATTCCGGCAACTGGAATTCTGGCCTGAAAGTGGAGCAAAGTTGAGATACATATTCTGCGCAACTCCAAACGCCGTAAAAATCAACGAGGATTTTTTTCCTGATTTATCAAAAATACTGGGCCGAAGAAGTGCCAGAGGGGCGCCAGGGGGTGGCCACAAGACTGCACGGCGCGGCCACCCCCCCCCCCCCAGGTTGCGCCATGGAGGCTTGTGGGCACCCTGCTGGCCCACTTGCCCCACTCTTCTGCTATATGAAGGGTTTCATCCAGGAAAAAATCAAGGCAGAGCTTTTTCATGGTTTCGCCGCTGCCACGAGGCGGAACTTGAGCAGAACCAATCTAGAGCTCCGGCAGGACGATCCTCCCGGTGAAACTTCCCTCCCGGAGGGGGAAATTGTCGCCATCGTCATCACCAACACTCCTCTCATCGGAGGGGACTCGTCACTATCAACATCTTCATCAGCACCATCTCATCTCCAAACCCTAGTTCATCACTTGTAACCAATCTCCATCTCGCGACTCCGATTGGTACTTGTAAGGTTGCTAGTAGTGTTGATTACTCTTTGTAGTTGATTCTAGTTGGATTATTTGGTGGAAGAGTTTATGTTCAGATCCTTGATGCTACTCATTACCTCTCTGGTCATGAATATGATTATGATTTGTGAGTAGTTACTTTTGTTCCTGAGGACATAGGATAAGTCATGCTAATAGTAGTCATGTAAATTTGGTATTCGTTCGGTAATTTGATGTGTTGTATGTTGTTTTTCCTCTAGTGGTGTTATGTGAACTTCGACTACATAACACTTCACCATTATTTGGGCCTAGTGGAAGGCATTGGGAAGTAGTATGTAGATGATGGGTTGCTAGAGTGACAGAAGCTTAAACCCTAGTTTATGCATTGCTTCGTAAGGGGCTGATTTGGATCCACTAGTTTAATGCTATGGTTAGACTTTGTCTTAATTCGTCTTTCCTAGTTGCGGATTCTTGCGAGAGGGGTTAATCATAAGTGGGATGCTTGTCCAAGTAAGGGCAGTACCCAAGCGCCGGTCCACCCACATATCAAACTATCAAAGTAACGAACGTGAATCATATGAACATGATGAAAACTAGCATGATAGAAATTCCCGTGTGTCCTCGGGAGCGTTTTTCCTCCTATAAGACTTTGTCCAGGCTTGTCCCTTGCTACAAAAGGGATTGGGCCACTTTGCTGCACCGTTGCTACTTTTGTTACTTGTTGCTTGCTACGAATCATCTCACCACACAATCACTTGTTACCGACAATTTTAGTGCCTGCAGATTTTACCTTGCTGAAAACCACTTGTCAGATCCTTCCGCTCCTCGTTGGGTTCGACACTCTTACTTATCGAAAGGACTATGATTGATCCCCTATACTTGTGGGTCATCAAGACTCTTTTCTGGTGCCATTGCCGGGGAGTGAAGCGCCTTTGGTAAGTGGAACTTGGTAAGGAAACATTGATATAGTGTGCTGAAATTTGTTGTCACTTGTCACTATGGATACTAATCCTTTGAAGGGCTTGTTCGGGGTATCTTCACCTCGAATGGAAGCACAAAGAGTTGCTCCTCAACCTGCTGCACCTACTGAAAATATTTGCTTTGAATTTCCTTCGGGTATGCTTGAGAAACTGCTGGCTAATCCTTTTACAGGAGATGGAACATCACATCCAGACTTGCATCTAATCTATGTAGATGAAGTTTGTGGTTTATTTAAGCTTGCAGCTTTGCCCGAGGATGAGGTCAAGAAGAAGGTATTTCCTTTATCTTTGAAGGATAAGGCGTTGACATGGTATAGGCTATGTGATGATACTGGATCATGGGACTACAATCGGTTGAAATTGGAATTTCATCAAAAGTTTTATCCTATGCATTTAGTACAGCATGATCGGAATTATATTTATAATATTTGGCCTCATGACAAAGAAAGCATTGCTCAAGCTTGGGGGAGGCTTAAATCAATGCTATATTCATGCCCCAATCATGAGCTCTCGAGAGAAATTATCATTTAGAACTTCTATGCTCGGCTTTCTCATGATGATCACACCATGGTTGACACTTCTTGTACCAATTGTTTTATGAAGAGAGATATTGACTTCAGATGGAATTTATTGGAGAGAATTAAACGCAACTCTGAAGATTGGGAGCTTGAATAAGGTAAGGAGTCAGGTATGAATTTCACTTTTGATTGCGTTAAATCCTTTGTTGAGACAAATACCTTTTGTGACTTTAGCGCTAAGTATGGACTTGACTCTGAGATAGTAGCTTCATTGTGTGAATCCTTTGCTGCTCAGATTGATCTCCCCAAAGAGAAGTGGTTTAAATATCATCCTCCTTTATAAGTCAATGTAGTTAAACCCACTCCAGTTGAAGAGAAAGTCATTGTCTATAATGATCATGTGGTTTCCAGTGCTTACATTGAGAAACCACCTTTCCGAGTTAGAATAAAGGATCATTCTAAAGCTTCAACTATCATACGTAGAGGCTACATTAGAACACCTACACCCCCTGAGCCAGTTAGAGTTGAACCTAGCATTGCTATTATCAAAGATCTTCTGTCCGACGATGTTGAGGGACATAATATTCACTTCTGTGAAGATGCTGCTAGAATTGCTAAACCTCACGCTAGAGACAAACATAGGCCTCTTGTTGGCATGCATGTGGTTTCTGTTAAGATAGGAGATCATTGTTATCATGGTTTATGTGACGTGGGTGCTAGTGTTAGTGCAATACCTCAATCCTTATATGATGAAATCAAAGATGAGATTGCACCTGTTGAGATAGAGCCTATTGATGTCACTATTCAGCTTGCCAATAGAGATACTATCTGCCCTGTTGGAATTGTTAGGGATGTTGAAGTCTTGTGTGGTAAAACGAGGTATCCTGCTGATTTCCTCGTTCTTGCTACCGCACAAGATAGCTTTTGTCCCATCATATTTGGTAGACCTTTTCTCAATACTGTCAATGCTCATATTGATTGTGAGAAGCAAATTGTCACTGTTGGCTTTGAAGGTGTGTCACATGAGTTCAATTTCTCCAAGTTTCGTAGACAACCTCATGAAAAGGAGTTGCCTAGTAGGGATGAAACTATTGCCTTAGCTTCTATTGTCGTGCCTCCTACTGATCCCTTAGAGCAATACTTGCTTGAGCATGAAAATGATATGCATATGGATGAAAGGGATGAAATAGATAGAGTTGTCTTAGAACAATATCCTATTCTTAAGAATAACTTGCATGTTGAACTGCTTGGGGATCCATCCCCACCAAAGGGTGATCATGTGTTCGAGCTTAAACAATTGCCTGATACTCTTAAGTATGCCTATCTTGATGAAAAGGATATATATCCTGTTATTATTAGTGCTAGCCTCTCAGAGCATGAAGAAAAGAAGTTACTAAAAACTCTGAGGAAGCACTGTGCTGCTATTGGATATACTCTTGATGATCTTAAGGGCATTAGTGCCACTCTATGCGAGCACAAGATCAAAACTGATCCTGATTTCAAACCAGTTGCTGATCATCAAAGGAGATTGAATCCTAAGATGAAATAAGTACAAAGAAAAGAAATACTAAAGCTCTTGGAAGCGGGTATTATCTATCATGTTGCTCATAGCGATTGGGTGAGTCCGGTGCATTGCGTTCCTAAGAAGGGAGGCATTACCGTTGTCCCTAATGATAAGGATGAATTGATCCCACAGAGGATTATTACTGGCTATAGGATGGTGATCGATTTTAGGAAATTGAATAACGCCACTAGGAAAGATCATTACCCTTTGCCTTTTATTGACCAAATGCTAGAAAGGCTGTCTAAACACACACACACTTTTGCTTTCTAGACGGTTATTCTGGTTTCTCCCAAATACCAGTTGCACAATCTGATCACAAGAAAACCACTTTCACCTGCCCTTTCGGTACCTTTTATTATAGACGTATGCCTTTTGGCTTATGTAATGCACCTGCCACCTTTCAAAGATGTATGATGGCTATATTCTCTGACTTTTGTGAAAAGATTGTCGAGGTTTTCATGGATGACTTTTCCATTTACGGGTCTTCCTTTGATGATTGCCTCGGCAACCTTGATCGAGTCTTACAGAGATGTAAAGACACCAATCTTGTCTTGAATTGGGAGAAGTGCCAATTTATGGTTAATGAAGGCATCGTCTTAGGACATAAAATTTCTGAAATAGGTATTGAAGTCGATAAGGCTAAGGTTGATGCAATCGAGAAAATACCATATCCTACAGATATCAAAGGTATAAGAAGTTTCCTTGGTCATGTTGGTTTCTATAGAAGGTTCATTAAAGACTTCTCTAAGATTTCTAGGCCTCTTACCATTCTCTTGCAAAAAGATATTCCTTTTGTTTTTGACGATGATTGTGAGGAAGCCTTCGAAATACTTAAGAGGGCTTTGATAACTGCACCTATTGTTCAACCACCTGATTGGAACTTGCCTTTTGAAATCATGTGTGATGCTAGTGATTATGTTGTTGGTGTTGTTCTAGGGCAAAGAGTTGATAAGAAGTTGAATGTTATTCACTACGCTAGTAAAACTCTAGACAGTGCCCAGAGAAACTATGCCACTACGGAGAAGGAATTTTTAGCATTCGTGTTTGCATGTGAAAAGTTCAGGTCTTACATAGTTGATTCCAAAATCACTATTCACACTGATCATGCTGCTATTAAGTACCTCATGGAGAAGAAGGACGCTAAACCTAGACTTATAAGATGGGTTCTCTTGCTACAAGAATTTGATTTGCACGTTGTTGACAGGAAGGGTGCTGATAACCCAGTAGCAGATAACTTGTCTAGGTTGGAGAACGTTCTTGATGACCCACAACCTATTGATGATAGCTTTCCCGATGAGCAATTGAATGTCATCAATGCTTCACTTAGTGCACCGTGGTATGCTGATTATGCAAACTATATCATTGCCAAATACATACCACCTAGCTTCACGTACCAGCAAAAGAAGAAATTCTTCTTTGACTTGAGACACTACTTTTGTGATGATCCTCACCTTTATAAGGAAGGAGTAGATGGTGTTATTAGACATTGTGTACCTGAACATGAGCAGGGACTAATCCTACAGAAGTGTCACTCTGAGGCCTACGGAGGACATCATGCGGGAGATAGAACTGCACACAAGGTATTGCAATCAGGTTTCTATTGGCCCACTCTCTTCAAGGATGCCCGTAAGTTTGTATTGTCTTGTGACGAATGTCAATGAATAGCTAATATTAGCAAACGTTAGGAAATGCCTATGAACTATTCACTTGTCATTGAACCATTTGATGTCTGGGGCTTTGATTATATGGGACCTTTTCCAAAATCCAACGGGTATACTCATATACTAGTTGCTGTTGATTACGTCACTAAGTGGGTAGAAGCTATCCCCACTAGTAGTGCTTATCACAACACCTCTATCAGGATGATGAAAGAAGTTATCTTCCCTAGATTTGGAGTCCCTAGATATCTAATGACCGATGGTGGTTCACACTTCATTCATGGTGCTTTTCGTAAAATGCTTGCTAAGTACGATGTCAACCATAGAATTGCATCTCCCTATCACCCTCAGTCCAGTGGTCAAGTAGAGCTAAGCAACAGAGAGATTAAACTGATTCTGCAAAAGACTGTCAACCGATCTAGAAAGAATTGGTCTAAGAAGCTCGATGATGCACTGTGGGCTTATAGACCTGCCTATAAGAATCCCATGGGCATGTCTCTGTACAAAATGGTGTACGATAAAGCATGTCATTTACCTCTTGAGCTAGAGCATAAAGCTTATTGGGCAATCAAAGAGCTCAACTTTGATTTCAAACTTGCCGGTGAGAAGAGGTTATTTGATATTAGCTCGCTTGATGAGTGGAGAACTCAGGCATATGAGAATGCCAAGCTGTTCAAAGAGAAGGTTAAGAGGTGGCATGATAAGAGAATACAAAAGCGTGAGTTCAATGTAGGTGGTTATGTCTTGCTATATAACTCTCGTTTAAGATTCTTTGCAGGCAAGCTTCTCTCTAAATGGGAAGGTCCCTATCTTGTTGAGGAAGTATATCGTTCCGGTGCTATCAAGATCAACAACACGGAAGGTAATTGTCCGAGAGTGGTAAATGGGCAGAGAATCAAGCATTATATCTCACGTACTCCCATAAATGTTGAAAGCAACATTATCAATACCATAACTCTGGAAGAATACCTAAGGGACATTTATCAGCCTGTTTCAGACTCTGAAGACGAAGAGGTATATGATTCGGTAAGAAAACAGAGTCCAAAAATTTTCCAGTAGGAATTTTTCTCCATTTTGGAATATTGGAAAAAATACAAAAATTGGAAGTAGTCCGGAAAGTGCGCGAGGAGGCGACAAGCCTGCACGGCATGGGCCCACCCCCTGGCCGCGCCGTGAGGGCTTGTGGCCACCTCGTGCGCCTCCCGGACTCTGTTTTTGTGCACGGTACTCCTTCTGGTCTGAAAAAAATCATTATATATACTCCCGTTTGGTCTGACCCCTGCATCACGCAGATTTCTTCTGTTTTTTGTTTCGAGCATGTTTCTGTTGCAGATCTAGATCGCTATGACTTCCCCAAAAGTTGCGAAGGAAAAGATCTTCAAGAAGGTCATCAATCCCTACCTCACGGGAGTGCTGCAACACCCTCAATCTAAAGAGATGCGTGAGGGGATGTTGCACATCTGTGATGTTGAGGGGCCTAAGAAGACCGGAAGCATGGAGACGAGGCTCGAAGCAATGCAGCAACAAGTCTTCAAGTGCCAAGGGATGGTGGAGCGTGGACTCAATGCCAACCACATGATGATCGCGGAGTTCACCAACAAGCACATGATTGATGCCAATGACATTGGGAAGCACCTCTCCACGCTCTATGACAGGATTGATCAACTCCAGGCCCAGATCTATGACCTGCAAAACCAAAACTGTGAGTATGAGTATAGACTTAAATCAATACGGTTGGCTGCAGATTTGAGGATCCCGGAGACTCGTTCATCTTTCCATGATGGAGGACATATGCCTTGGAAGACGGAGGATCAAACCCATGTTGCAACAACTCCTCCTCCATCACCACAAAAGGAAGACAACTGAGCATTGGTATGGGCAATCCCCTTGGCTTGTGCCAAACTTGGGGGACTTGCCCCGGTATCGTATCACCTTCAAATCTTTTGCCTTTACCTTTGTTTTAGTTTTCCTTTTCAGTTTTTTCTTTCTCTAGTAGATTAAAAGTCTTAGTGTTTTAGTCTTGAGTTTTGCTTTGTGTCACCCCCGATGTATTCGATCTCGTGAGCCATATAATAAAGAGTGTCTTAGTTGAAGGGCTTTGCCTCTTGCCATGATCAAAAGAGTGAGAATAGAACAGAAGCATGAAAGATCATGTAATGATCTTATGGGAAGTGATGGCTTCACATATAAAAAGAATGAGGATTGAAACTTGTTGAGGGTAGGCAAACATAGACCTTGGTCATTGATGCAATTAATAGGAAGTGATAAAGAAGGAGAGGTTCACATATAAATACATCATCTCTGACACCATCTATGATTGTGAACACTCACTAAACTATTGCATGCCTAGAAGTAGATGTTGGACAAGGAAGACAACATAATGAATTGTGTTTGCTTGGCTCCGAACAATGTTATATGATTAGAGAACCCTTAGCATGTGACGATTGCTTCCACCTCACATTAGCCAAACCACCCGCACTAAGTAGAGATACTACTTGTGCATCCATAAACCTTCAACCCAGTTTTGCCATGAGTGTCCACCATACCTACCTATGGATTGAATAAGATCCCTCAAGTAAGTTGTCATCGGTGCAAGCAATAAAAATTGCTCTCTAATATGTATGATCTATTAGTGTGTGGAAAATAAGCTTTGTACGAACCTGTGATGAGGAAGACATAAAAGCGACAGACTGCATAATAAAGTTCTTTATCACACGAGGCAATATAAAGTGACGTTCCTATGCACTAAGAGGACACGCATCCAAACCTCAAAAGCGCATGACAACCTCTGCTTCCCTCTGCAAAGGGCCTATCTTGTACCTTTACTTTTTTCCCTTGAAAGAGTCATGGTGATCTTCACCAATTCCTTATCTCACCTTTATCTTGGCTAACGTCATATGCTTGGGAAAGATCTATATTCATATGTCAACTTGGAGGTAAGTATTCATGAATTATTATTGTTGACATTGCCCTTGAGGTAAGCAGTTGGGAGGCAAAACTATAAGCCCCTATCTTTCTCTGTGCCCAGCTGAAACTTTGATCTCATGAGTACCACGTGAGTTGTAGCAATTGTAGAGAACGAAAGAATGATTGAGTATGTGGATTTGCTTTACAAGCTCTTATTTGACTCTTTCTGATGTTGTGATAAATTGCAATTGCTTCAATGACTAAATGCTATCGGTTGTTACTTCTCGGTAAGGTTCTTGATCCATGCTTTACTTTGTGAAGGAATTATCACTTTAGCATGAGATATTATATGTTGGTATTGCTATTCTGATCATGATAATGATGCATGCAAGTTCGTATCTTGTTTTGTCGACACCTCTCTCCCTAAACATGTGGACATATTTATTGAGCTAGGCTTTTGCTTGAGGACAAGCGAGGTCTAAGCTTGGGGGAGTTGATACGTCCATTTTGCATCATGTTTTCATGTTGATATTTATCGCTTCTTGGGCTGTTATTTCACTTCACGGTACAATTATTATGCCTTTTCTCTCTTATTTTGCAAGGTTTACACGAAGAGGGAGAATGCCGGCAATTGGAATTCTGGCCTGAAAGTGGAGCAAAGTTGAGATACCTATTCTGCGCAACTCCAAACGCCGTAAAAATCAACGAGGATTTTTTTCCTGATTTATCAAAAATACTGGGCCGAAGAAGTGCCAGAGGGGCACCAGGGGGTGGCCACAAGCCTGCACGGCGCGGCCACCCCCCAGGTCGCGCCATGGGGGCTTGTGGGCACCCTGCTGGCCCACTTGCCCCCCTCTTCTGCTATATGAAGGGTTTCGTCCAGGAAAAAATTAAGGAGGAGCTTTTTCGTGGTTTCGCTGCCGCCACGAGGCGGAACTTGAGCAGAACCAATCTAGAGCTCCGGCAGGACGATCGTGCCGGGGAAACTTCCCTCCTGGAGGGGGAAATCATCGCCATCGTCATCACCAACACTCCTCTCATCGGAGGGGACTTGTCACCATCAACATCTTCATCAGCACCATCTCATCTCCAAACCCTAGTTCATCACTTGTAACCAATCTCCGTCTCGTGACTCCGATTGGTACTTGTAAGGTTGCTAGTAGTGTTGATTACTCTTTGTTGTTGATGCTAGTTGGATTATTTGGTGGAAGAGTTTATGTTCAGATCCTTGATGCTACTCATTACCTCTCTGGTCATGAATATGATTATGCTTTGTGAGTAGTTACTTTTGTTCCTGAGGACATGGGATAAGTCATGATAACAGTAGTCATGTGAATTTGGTATTCGTTCGGTAATTTGATGTGTTGTATGTTGTTTTTCCTCTAGTGGTGTTATGTGAACGTCGGCTACATAACACTTCACCATTATTTGGGCCTAGAGGAAGGCATTGGGAAGTAGTAAGTAGATGATGGGTTCCTAGAGTGACAGAAGCTTAAACCCTAGTTTATGCGTTGCTTCGTAAGGGGCTGATTTGGATCCACTAGTTTAATGCTATGGTTAGACTTTGTCTTAATTCTTATTTCGTAGTTGCGGATGCCTGCGAGAGGGGTTAATCATAAGTGGGATGCTTGTCCAAGTAAGGGCAGTGTCCAAGCATCGGTCCACCCACATATCAAACTATCAAAGTAACGAACGCGAATCATATGAACATGATGAAAACTAGCATGATAGAAATTCCCGTGTGTCCTCGGGAGCGTTTTTCGTCCTATAAGACTTTGTCTAGGCTTGCCCCTTTCTACAAAAGGGATTGGGCCACTTTGCTTCACCGTTGGTACTTTTCTTACTTGTTGCTTGCTACTAATTATCTCACCACACAATCACTTGTTACCGACAATTTTAGTGCCTGCAGATTTCACCTTGCTGAAAACCACTTGTCAGATCCTTCTCTTCCTCATTTGGTTCGACACTCTTACTTATCGAAAGGACTACGATTGATCCCCTATACTTGTGGGTCATCATATCTACCTGTCGTTCCAAGTAAATTTGCATGTACCACTCTCTAAATCTTCAAGAAATAATCTGTTTTGCATGCACGAACCGCTCATGTGGTGATAGGGGGCTATCAGTATCTTCCATGCTAGGCGTGTTATCCTCGATATGTGTTTATTCCCTGTCATTCACGAGAAAGGGGCCAGTAATAAGAATGCCCAATTCCCTACTCAAATCGAAAAGATAATTGCAAACAAAACTCCCCCTGGATTGATGTTGGTATGGAGAGCACCCGAATATTCGGCTAGTCGTGGAGTGTGATTGATCGGTGGTGGGGGAGTCAAAACTTTACTTTTCTGTTTGGAAACCGCCTATAGCATGTGTAGCGTGGAAGATGCTGAAAACTCTTGGTCATTGTGTTTACAATGAAAGCATGCCACCCAAAATTATTATCTTTGTTTTCAAAGCTTGAGCTCTCGCACCTCTGCAAATCAATGCTTCCCTCTGCGAAGGGCCTGCCTATTTATGTTCCTGTTGAGTCATCCTCTTCTTATAAAAGCACCAATTAGAGAGCACCTCTATCACTTTTATTCTTTGCTTTTAACTGATAATTGAGTATGATTGTGACTGGATCTTCTTTGCCATGAATCACAATGTTTAGTCAGTCATTGGTCTTTGAAGGTGCTCTGCATTTATGTTTTGCAGTCTTAGAAAGAGCTAGTGAGATACCATTTGTTCGTACTGCTTCATGATTGTTTTGATTGAAGTGTTGTTGTTTGAAACTTATTATTATTGCTCGCTAGTTGATTATGCCATTGATATGAGTTTACCGTGAGACCTAGGTGTCATTTACTTATGTGGTTAGCTTGTGATCTTGCTGAAATTCTGGTTATGAGTTAGACATAGTTGCAACAACAAGATCAAACAGAGTTCATAAAAGCTTTTCTTTCGTCTCTTTCAGTTTGTCAACTGAATTTCTTGAGGACAAGCAAGGTTTTAAGCTTGGGGGAGTTAATTACGTCTCCGTCGTATCTACTTTTCCAAACTCTTTTGCCCTTGTTTTGGACTCTAATTTGCATGATTTGAATGGAACTAACCCGGACTAACGTTGTTTTCAGCAGAATTGCCATGGTGTTGTTTTTGCGCAGAAATAAAAGTTCTCGGAATGACCTAGAAATTTACAGATAATTTTTGTGGAATATATAAAAAAAACTAGCGCAAGAATCAACCGGAGAGGTGGAGCTGTGAGCCCACAAGCCCACCAGGCGCGGCCCTCCCCCCTGGCCGCGCCTGGCAGGCTTGTGGGGCCCACGTTGCTCCACCGCCTCCAATCTCAGCTTTATTTAGTCCCTTTCGTCCGGAAAAATCAAGGAGAAGAGTTCATCGCGTTTTATGATACGAAGGCGCCGCCACCTCCTGTTCTTCCTCTCGAGGGCAGATGTGGAGTCCATTCTGGGCTCCGGAGAGGGGAGATCGTCGCCATCGTCATCACCAACCTTCCTTCATCGCCAATTCCATGATGCTCTTCACCGTTCGTGAGTAATCTCATCGTAGGCTTGCTCGACGGTGATGGGTTGGATGAGTTCTATCATGTAATCGAGTTAGTTTTGATGGGGATTGATCCCTAGTATCCACTATGTTCTCAGATTGATGTTGCTACTACTTTGCCATGCTTAATGCTTGTCACTAGGGCCTGAGTGCCATGATTTCAGATCTGAACCTATTATGATGTCGCCAATATATGTGTGTTCTTGATCCTATCTTGCAAGTTGTAGTCACCTACTATGTGTTATGACCCGGTAACCCTGGAGTGACAATAACCGGAACCACTCCCAGAGATGATCATAGTATGAGGAGTTCATGTATTCACCAAGTTTTATTGCGTTGGTCCGGTTCTTTATTAAAAGGAGAACCTTAATATCCCATAGTTTCCACTAGGACCCCGCTGCCACGAGAGGGATGTACAACAGATGTCATGCAAGTTCTTTTCCCTAAGCAAGTATGACTACATACGGAATACATGCCTACATTACATTGACGAACTGGAGCTAGTTACATATCTCTCCGTGTTATAATTGTTGCATCATGAATAACATCCGGCATAATCATCCATCACCGATCGAATGCCTACGAGTTTTTCCTACTGGTCCTTGCTATGTTACTTTGCTGCTACTGCTGTCACTGCTGCTATTGTTACTCTGTTGCTACTGCTGTTACTTTGCTGCTACTGCTGTCACTTTGCTGCTACTGGTTACTGTTGCTACTGCTGCTATCATACTACCTTGCTACTGATACTTTGCTGCAGATACTAAATCTTTCAGGTGTGGTTGAATTCACAACTCAACAACTAATACTTGAGAATATTATTTGGCTTCCCCTTGAGTCGAATTAATAAATTTGGGTTGAATACTCTACCCTCGAAAACTGCTGCGATCCCCTATACTTGTGGGTTATCATCTACTCCCTCCGTACCTAAATATAAGTCTTTTAAGATATTTTACTAGGTGTCTACATACTGAGCAAAATGAGTGAATCTATACTCTAAAGTATGTTTATATACATTTCTATGTACTCCATTAGTGAAACATCTAGAAAGACTTATATTTAGAAACGGAGGGAGTAGTAAGGATGAAATTATTGCCCTAGCTTCTATTGCCATGCCTCCTACTGATCCTTTAGAGCAATACTTGCTTGAGCATGAAAATGATATGCATATGGATGAAAGGAATGAGATAGATAGAGTTATCTTTGAACAATATCCTATCCTTAAGAATAATTTGCTTGTTGAACTGCTTGGAGAACCACCCCCACCAAAGGGTGATCCTATGTTCGAGCTCAAACAGTTGCCTGATACTCTTAAGTATGCTTATCTCGATGAAAAAGAGATATATCATGTTATTATTAGTGCTAGCCTCTGAGAGCATGAAGAAAAGAAGTTACTAAAAACTCTGAGGAAGCATCGTGTTGCTATTGGATTTACTCTTGATGATCTTAAGGGCATTAGTCCCACTCTATGCGAGCACAAGATTAAAACTGATCCTGATTCTAAACCATATGCCGATCATCAACGGAGATTAAATCCTAAGATGAAAGAGGTAATAAGAAAATAAATACTAAAGCTCTTGGAAGCATGTATTATCTATCCTGTTGCTCTTAGTGATTGGGTAAGTCCGGTGCATTGCGTCCCTAAGAAGGGAAGTATTACCGTTGTCCCTAATGATAAGGATGAATTGATCCCACATAGGATTATTACTGGCTATAGGATGGTGATCAATTTTAGGAAATTGCATAAAGCCACTAGGAAAGATCATTACCCTTTGCCTTTTATCGACCAAATGCTAGAAAGACTGTCTAAACACACACACTTCTGCTTTCTAGATGGTTATTCTGGTTTCTCCCAAATACCTGTTGCACAATCTGATGAGGAGAAAACCACTTCCACCTGCCCTTTCGTTACCTTTTCTTACAGATGTATGCCTTTTGGCTTATGTAATGCACCTGCTACCTTTCAAAGATGTATGATGACTATATTCTCTGACTTTTGTGAAAAGATTGTTGAGGTTTTCATGGATGACTTCTCCGTTTACGGGTCTTCTTTTGATGATTGCCTCAGCAACCTCGATCAAGTCTTGCAGAGATGTAAAGACACCAACCTTGTCTTGAATTGGGAGAAGTGCCACTTTGTGGTTAATGAAGGCATCGTCTTAGGACATAAAATTTCTGAAAGAGGTATTGAAGTCGATAAGTCTAAGGTTGATGCGATCAAGAAAATGCCATGCCCCACGGATATCAAAGGTATAAGAAGTTTCCTTGGTCATGATGGTTTCTATAGAAGGTTCATTAAGGACTTCTCTAAGATTTCTAGGCCTCTTACCAATCTCTTGCAAAAGGATATTCCTTTTGTTTTTTACGATGTTGTGAGGAAGCCTTCGAAATACTTAAAAAGGCCTTGATAATTGTGCCTATTGTTCAACCACCTGATTGGAACTTACCTTTTGAAATCATGTGTGATGCTAGTGATTATGATGTTGGCGTTGTTCTAGGACAAAGAGTTGATAAGAAGTTGAATGTTATTCATTATGCTAGTAAAACTCTAGACAGTGCCCAAAGAAACTATGCTACTACGGAAAAGGAATTTTTAGCAGTCGTGTTTGCATGTGAAAAGTTCACGTCTTAAATTGTTGATTCCAAAGTCACTATTCACACTGATCACGCTGGTATTAAGTACCTCATGGAAAAGAAAGATGCTAAACCTAGACTTATCAGATGGGTTCTCTTGCTACAAGAATTTGATTTCCATGTTGTCGATAGGAAGGGTGCTGAGAACCCAGTAGCAGATAACTTGTCTAGGTTGGAGAATGTTCTTGATGACCCACAACCTATTGATGATAGCTTTCCTGATGAGCAATTGAATGTCATCAATAATTCACGTAGTGCACCTCGATATGCTGATTATGCAAATTATATCGTTGCCAAATATATACCACCTAGTTTCACATACCAGCAAAAGAAGAAATTCTTCTTTGATTCGAGACATTACTTTTGGGATGATCCTCACCTTTATAAGGAAGGAGTAGATGGTGTTATTAGACGTTGTGTACCTGAACATGAACAGGGACAGATCCTACAGAAGTGTCACTCCGAGGCTTACGGAGGACACCATGCGGGAGATAGAACTGCACACAAGGTATTGCAATCAGGTTTCTATTGGCCCACTCTCTTCATGGATGCCCGTAAGTTTGTCTTGTCTTGTGAAGAATGTCAAAGAATAGGTAATATCAGTAAACATGAGGAAATGCCTATGAATTATTCACTTGTCCTTGAACCATTTGATGTTTGGGGCTTTGATTATATGGGACCTTTTCCAAAATCCAACGGGTATACTCATATCCTAGTTGATGTTGATTACGTCACTAAGTGGGTAGAAGCTATCCCAACTAGTAGTGCTGATCACAACACTTCTATCAGGATGCTTAAAGAAGTTATTTTCCCTAGATTTGGAGTCCCTAGATATCTGATGACTGATGGTGGTTCACATTTTATTCATGGTGCTTTCGTAAAACGCTTGCTAAGTATGATGTCAATCATAGAATTGCATCTCCCTATCATCCTTAGTTCAGTGGTCAAGTAGAGCTAAGCAATAGAGAGATTAAACTAATTCTGCAAAAGACTGTTAGTAGGTCTAGAAAGAATTGTTCTAAGAAGCTCGATGATGCACTGTGGGCTTATAGAACTGCTTATAAGAATCCCATGGGCATGTCTCCGTACAAAATGTTTTACGGCAAAGCACGTCATTTACCTCTTGAGCTAGAGCATAAGGCTTATTGGGCAATCAAAGAGCTCAACTTTGATTTCAAACTTGCTGGTGAGAAGAGGTTATTTGATATTAGCTCACCTGATCAATGGAGAGCTCAGGCATATGAAAATGCCAAGTTGTTCAAAGAAAAGGTTAAGAGGTGGCATGATAAAAGGATACAAAAACGTGAGTTCAATGTAGGTGATTATGTTTTGCTATATAATTCTCGTTTGAGATTTGTTGCAAGCAAGCTTCTCTCTAAATGGGAAGGTCCCTACATTGTTGAGGAAGTATATCGTTCTGGTGCCATCAAGATAAACAACACGGAAGGTCATTTTCCGAGAGTGGTAAATGGGCAAAGAATCAAGCATTATATCTCACGTACTCCCATAAATGTTGAAAGCAATATTATCAAGACCATAACTCGAGAGGAGTACATAAGGGATATTTATCAGCCTGTTTCAGACCTTGAAAACGAAGAGGTATGTGATTCGGTGAGTAAACCGACTCCAAAACTTTTCCAGTAGGATTTTTCCTCCGTTTTGGATTTTTTAGAAAATTAGAAAAAATTAAAGTAGTCCGGAAAGCGCACGAGGAGGTGACAAGCCTGCCAGGCGCGGGCCACCCCCTGGCCGTGCCTGGGGGGCTTGTGACCACCTCGTGTGCCTCCCTGACTCCTTTTTCTTGCGGAGTACTCCTTCTGGTCGGAAAAAAATCATTATATATTCTCCCAAAAGGTCTGACCCTCGTATCACGAAAATTTCCTCTGTTTTCGTTTCGAGCCTGTTTCTGCTGCAGATCTAGATCGTTATGACTTCCCCAAAAGCTCTGAAGGATAAGATCTTCGAGAAGGTCATCAATCCCTACATCGTGGGAGTGCTGCAACACCCTCAATCTATCGAGATGCGCGAGGGGGTGCTGCACATCCGTGATGTTGAGGGGCCCAAGAAGACCGGAAGCATGTAGGCGAGGCTCGAAGCAATGGAGCAACAAGTCTTCAAGTGCCAAGGGATGGTGGAGCGTGGACTCAACGCCAACCACATGATGATCACAGAGTTCACCAACAAGCACAAGATCGATGCCAATGACATCGGGAAGCACCTCTCCAGGCTCTATGATAGAATTGATCACCTCCAAGCCCAGATCTATGACCTGCAGAACCAAAACTGTGAGTATGAGTATAGATTTAAATCAATATAGTTGGCTGTAGATTTGAGGATTCCGGAGACTCGGTCATCTTTCCATGATGGAGCACCTATGCCTTGGAAGACGGAGGATCAAACCCAGGTTGCAACAACTCCACCACCATCACCTCCAAAGGAAGACAACTAAGCACGGGTATGGGCAATCCCCTTGGCTTGTGCCAGGCTTGGGGGAGTTGCCCCGGTATCGTATCACCTTCACATCTTTTGCCTTTACCTTTTCTTAGTTAGATCCTTTTTGGTTTTCTCTTCCTCTAGTAGAATAAAGTTCTTAGTGTTTTAGGCTTGAGTTTTGCTTTGTGTCACCCCGGATGTATTCGAGTTCGTCAGTCATATAATAAAGAGTGTTCTAGTTAAGGGCCTTGCCTCATGCCATGATCAAGAGAATGATAAAAGAACAAAAGCATGAAAGATCATGTAATGATCTTATGGGAAGTGATGGCTTCACATATAAAAAGAATGTTGATTGAGACTTGTTGTGGGTGGACAAACGTAGACCTTGGTCATTGCTGCATTTAATAGGAAGTAATAAAGAAGGAGAGGTTCACATATAAATATATCATCTTTGACACCGTCTATGATTGTGAACACTCATTAAACTATTGCATACTTAGAAGTAGATGTTGGACAAGGAATACAACATAATGAATTATGTTTGCTTGGTTCCGAACAATGATTATATGACTAGATATCCCTTAGCATGTGACGATTGCTTCCACCCCATATCAGCCAAAACTTCCACACCAACTGGAGATACTACTTGTGCATCCATAAACCTTCAACCCAGTTTTGCCATGAGAGTCCACCATACCTACCTATGGATTGAATAAAATCCCTCAAGTAAGTTTTCATCGGTTCAAGCAATAAAAATTGCTCCCTAGATATGTATGATCCATTAGTGTGTGGAAAATAAGCTTTGTACGAACCTGTGATGAGGAAGACATAGAAGCGACAGACTGCATAATAAAGTTCTTTATCACAGGAGGCAATATAAAGTGACGTTCCTTCACACTAAGAGGACACACATCCAAACCTCAAAAGTGCATGACAACCTCTGCTTCCCTCTGCGAAGGGCCTAGCTT
Source organism: Hordeum vulgare subsp. vulgare (assembly GCF_904849725.1). Taxonomy (NCBI): domain Eukaryota; kingdom Viridiplantae; phylum Streptophyta; class Magnoliopsida; order Poales; family Poaceae; genus Hordeum; species Hordeum vulgare. The sequence continues at coordinate 540,945,340 of NC_058521.1, read as the reverse complement.
GTACCTTTACTTTTTGCCCTTGAAAGAGTCATGGTGATCTACACCAATCCGTTATTTCGCCTTTTTCTTGGCTAACGTCATATGCTAGGGAAAGATCTATATTCATATGTCAACTTGGAAGTAAGTATTCATGAATTATTATTGTTGACATTACCCTTGAGGTAAATAGTTGGGAGGCGAAACTATAAGCCCCTATCTTTCTCTGTGTCCGAGTGAAACTTTGATCTCATGAGTACCACGTGAGTTGTAGCAATTGTAGAAGACAAAAGGATGATTGAGTATGTGGATTTGCTTTACAAGCTTTTATTTGACTCTTTCTGATGTTATGATAAATTGCAATTGCTTCAATGACTAAAGGCTATTGGTTGTTAATTCTCAGTAAGGTTCTTGATCCATACTTTTCTTTCCGAAGGAATTATCACTTTAGCATAAGAGATTATATGATGATATTGTTGTTCTGACTATGATCATGATGCCTGCATGTCCGTATCTTGTTTTGTCGACACCTCTCTCTCTAAACATGTGGGTATATTTATTGCTCTCGGCTTTCGCTTGAGGACAAGCGAGGTCTAAGCTTCGGAGAGTTGATACGTCCATTTTGCATCATGCTTTCATGTTGATATTTATTGCTTTATGGGCTGTTATTGTTGGAATTATGCCCTAGAGGCAATAATAAATATATAGTTATTATTATAATTCCTGTATCAAGATAATAGTTTATTATCCATGCTATAATTGTATTGAATGAAGACTCATTTACATGTGTGGATACATAGACAAAACACCGTCCCTAGCATGCCTCTAGTTGGCTAGCCAGTTGATCGATGATAGTCAGTGTCTTCTGATTATGAACAAGGTGTTGTTGCTTTATAACTGGATCACGTCATTGGGAGAATCACGTGATGGACTAGACCCAAACTAATAGACGTAGCATGTTGATCGTGTCATTTTGTTGCTACTGTTTTCTGCGTGTCAAGTATTTATTCCTATGACCATGAGATCATATAACTCACTGACACCGGAGGAATGCTTTGTGTGTATCAAACGTCGCAACGTAACTGGGTGACTATAAAGATGCTCTACAGGTATCTCCGAAGGTCTTAGTTGAGTTAGTATGGATCAAGACTGGGATTTGTCACTCCGTGTGACGGAGAGGTATATCGGGGCCCACTCGGTAATACAACATCACACACAAGCCTTGCAAGCAACGTAACTTAGTGTAAGTTGCGGGATCTTGTATTACGGAACGAGTAAAGAGACTTGCTAGTAAACGAGATTGAAATAGGTATGCGGATACTGACGATCGAATCTCGAGCAAGTAACATACCGAAGGACAAAGGGAATGACATACGGGATCATACGAATCCTTGGCACTGAGGTTCAAACGATAAGATCTTCGTAGAATATGTAGGATGCAATATGGGCATCCAGGTCCCGCTATTGGATATTGACCGAGGAGTCTCTCGGGTCATGTCTACATAGTTCTCGAACCCGCAGGGTCTGCACACTTAGGGTTCGACGTTGTTTTATGCGTATTTGAGTTATATGGTTGGTTACCGAATGTTGTTCGGAGTCCCGGATGAGATCACAGACGTCACGAGGGTTTCCGGAATGGTCCGGAAACGAAGATTTATATATAGGATGACCTCATTTGATTACCGGAAGGTTTTCGGAGTTACCGGGAATGTACCGGGAATGACGAATGGGTTCCGGGGGTTCACCGGGGGGCAACCCACCCCGGGGAAGCCCATAGGCCTTGGGGGAGACACACCAGCTCTTAGTGGGCTGGTGGGACATCCCACAAGTGGTCTATGCGCCAAGAGAAGAAAAATCAAGAGGAAAAGAAAAAAAAAGGAGGAGGTGGGAAGGGAGGAGGACTCCCTCCCACCAAACCTAGTCCAACTCGGTTTGGGGGGGAGAGTCCTCCCCCTTGGCTCGGCCGACCCCCTTGAGGGTCCTTGGACCCCAAGGCAAGGCCCCCTCCCTCCCACCTATATATACGGAGGTTTTACGGCTGATTTGAGACGACTTTTCCACGGCAGCCCGACCACATACCTCCACGGTTTTTCCTCTAGATCGCGTTTCTGCGGAGCTCGGGCGGAGCCCTGCTGAGACAAGGTCATCACCAACCTCCGGAGCGCCGTCACGCTGCCGGAGAACTCTTCTACCTCTCCGTCTCTCTTGCTGGATCAAGAAGGCCGAGATCATCGTCGAGCTGTACGTGTGCTGAACGCGGAGGTGCCGTCCGTTTGGTACTAGATCGTGGGACTGATCGCGGGATTGTTCGCGGGGCGGATCGAGGGACGTGAGGACGTTCACTACATCAGCCGCGTTCTCTAACGCTTCTGATGTACGGTCTACAAGGGTACGTAGATCACTCATCCCCTCTCGTAGATGGACATCACCATGATAGGTCTTCGTGCGCGTAGGAAAATTTTTGTTTCCCATGCGACGTTCCCCAACAGTTATTACACTTCACGGTACAATACGTATGCCTTTTTTCTCTTATTTTGCAATGTTTACATGAAGAGGGAGAATGCCGACAGCTGGAATTCTGGCCTGAAAAAGGAGCAAGTTTGAGATACCTATTCTGCGCAACTCCAAAAGCCGTGAAAATCAACGAGGATTTATTTTAGAATTTATAAAAATACTGGGTCGATGAAGTACCACAGGTGAGCCAGCAGGAGGCCACAAGCCTGCTAGGCGCGGCCTACCCCCCTGGCCGCGCCTAGGGGGCTTGTGGGCTCCCTGTTGGCCCTCTGGCCCCCCTCTTTTGCTATAAGGAGGGTTTCGTTCCAGAAAAAATCAAGAGGAGGCTTTCGGGAGGAATCGCCGCCGCCACGAGGCAGAACTTGAGCATAACCAATCTAGAGCTCCGGCAGGGTCGTCCTGTCGGGGAAACTTCCCTCTCGGAGGGGGAAATCGTCGCCATCGTCATCACCAACAATCCTATCATCGGAGGGGACTCGTCACCATCAACATCTTCATCAGCACCATCTCATCTCCAAACCCTAGTTCATCTCTTGTAACCAATCTCCGTCTCGCGACTCTGATTGGTACCTATAAGGTTGCTAGTAGTGTTAATTACTCTTTGTAGTTGATGCTAGTTGGATTACTCGGTGGCAAATTATATGTTCAGATCATTGATGCTATTCATTACCTCTCTGGTCATGAATATGATTATTCTTTGTGAGTAGTCACTTTTGTTCCTGAGGACATGGGATAAGTCATGCTATAAGTAGTCATGTGAATTTGGTATTCGTTCGATATTTTGATGCGTTGTATGTTGTTTTTCCTCTAGTGATGTTATGTGAACGTCGACTACATAACACTTCACCATTGTTTGGGCCTAGAGGAAGGCATTGGGAAGTAGTAAGTAGATGATGGGTTGCTAGAGTGACACAAGCTTAAACCCTAGTTTATGCGCTGCTTCGTAAGGGGCTGATTTGGATCCACTAGTTTAATGCTATGGTTAGACTTTGTCTTAGTTCTTCTTTTGTAGTTGTGGATGCTTGCGAGAGGGGTTAATCATAAGTGGGAGGTTTGTCCAAGTAAGGGCAGCACCCAAGCACCGGTCCACCCACATATCAAACTATCAAAGTAGCGAACGCGAATCATATGAACATGATGAAAACTAGCTTGACAGAAATTCTCATGTGTCCTCGGGAGCGCTTTACCTCCTATAACAGTTTGTCCAGTCTTGTCCCTTGCTACAAAAGGGATTGGGCCACTTTGCTGCACCTTTGTTACTATTGCTACTTGCTACTTGCTACGAATCATCTTATCACACAACTATCTGTTACCGATAATTTCAGTGCTTGCAGAAAATACCTTGCTGAAAACCACTTGTCAGATCCTTCTGCTCCTCGTTGGGTTCAACACTCTTACTTATCGAAAGGACTATGATATATCCCCTAAACTTGTGGGTCATCAACGGCGGACGAAACATGTCGGCAAAGCACACGGCGACGTGACGAACTAGGGTCGGCGAACTGTGGGCATACCTCACCCTCAACGTTGGTGCCGCTTTTCGGGCAAGCTGCGACGTCCTTCATGATGCCATGCCACTTGTTGCACGCTATATGGATCGTCGATTAGCGGTTCGCCATGGCCTTCTCATCGCGGTCCATGTGGATTCTGGCAAAGTTGGGGTCAACCAGCTTGCGTTCGTCGAACGCCGTTTTGATTCTCCCCTAGTACATGTCGTTGTTTTGATTTGTGCCGGTGATCGGGTCGATGCTGACATTTTTCCACGCTTCGGCAAAGGAGATGATCAACCACCACTCTTCTTTCTTGGACGTCCACTTGACGTGGGGTTCGACCGGCTTGGCGTTCGCCAACCGCTTTCTCTTCCTCCCCTTTTCCGCGGCACTGGTTCCGGTTCCACCTCCACCGCCTCGTGCTCCCCTTCCCCCTCCTCGGTGTCGTCGAGCTGGTCGCGATGTTGCCGGTTGTGTCCATTGTTTCATCTTGTGCGCCAAACTCCGGGTGCGACGCAGCGGCCACGGAACCGCTCGTGATGATCTCGTCCATGTTGGCGGCGTCGACGTAGTTAAACTGGAGCGACGAAGTGGGCGCGAACGGAAGGACGCCACGACGCAGAGATGGCGTAGGTGAGGCTGCTGATGAGTACGCCGACGGCGAGTAGTTGTACTGTGTGTTGAGGCCGGCGCTGAACGCGGGTAAGGGAGTACGCGGGGTGTGGCCGAAACTGGTGGGGGAGGAACGTTGCGTCGCGCCATGCAGGAAGGTGGTGTTGGGATTGAAGCCGCCATGCGTGTCGCCATCGGAGTAGCGAGGCGAGTGCGCGTACCCCCAGGGCGACATCGTCGGCGAGTGAGTGGCCGGTGCAACGCCCTAGAGACCCCTCCATGTGGCCTGCGAGTTGTGGCCAGGCGGGGTTCATCATCCCTGCGCGGGATACCTCTTCCTGATCGACCGTGGCTGTCGCAGCCGCCTCTGCATCCCTGATCTTCTTGGCGTCGAGCCTCCTCCGTCGGTCTGTTGTGACCGGCTCCCGGCACTGGACGTCCGCCCTCCACTCGGCGTCTGAAACGCCCGCCGGCCTGGGCGTCGGCTTCCTAGGCTTCCTCTGCTTCGGTTGGATGGAATCGACGGTGGAGGCGGGGCGTGGGAAGGTGTACTTCTTCGGCGACATGGTGACCGGATGGCAGGAGCGGGAGAAGAATGGCGGGAGCGGGCAGGGAAATGGAGGGAAAGGGAGGAGGAAGGGGAGAAAACGGCGGGAAAGCGTCGGCTACGGTCGACAGAGCGGGCCCGTTTGGCTTTTCGCTTCGCCCGTCGCTCCGAGACGCCCCTGGGGAGCTGGGTTCGGCTCAGGTTCGCCGGCTTTTATTTTGACCCAAACCAACGATAAATGAAAAGTTGGAGCGTGATTGGGCCGATTTGGCACCGCCGATGCTAAAATATCTCTCGGGAGGGCCTGTTGGGAGGGGGGAGTGGAGATGCTCTAAGTGGCATACGTGAAGCCTTTTTATCTTCACGTGACAACTCCTTTTGGCAATTTTAGACACGTGTCTTTTACATGTGTTTTATTTCCTTATATTATATTAAATATGTCATCTTGTTGTATATCTATGGGATATAATCTCCTGTGGGTCTATTTTGGCCCCACCGGATGTGAACCGAAACAGGTCTTTTTTCTTTTCTTTTCTATGTCTATGTCTATATTAATGAATGAAGTAGATAATCTTAGTCCGTCATGCTATTTTATAGAAAAATCTCTGATATTTTTAACATTAAATCCGTAGTATATATTAAATGTTTTTTTAAATACTCATATCTTCTAAACCGTAATTTTAAATTTAACATGTTAGATATGAAATTTGATTAGAAAAATGTAGAATCTGAATCTAATGTTATATTACATGTTATTTCTTTTAAAAAGACTATCTAGGATACAATCTTAATAAATAATGCATTATTCGTCTTTCTTTCATACCGGTATTAATCCGGATTGGGGATGAACATCTCAACAAAATCAGAATTGGAGATGAAATTGAAGATCACTTACCCGTTTCTTTGTACGTGTTAAATATATATGCAAGTCATGTTGAAATAGAAGATATGTGAAATTTGAACTGCATTTTTATAGGATAAGACCATCTTTCTTTGTGCCCTAACTACAAATTCTCATATTATAGATCATTTATTATAAATTAAAAGGATGTGGTATTCTTTTTCCCAGTGAAACGTACGGGCCATTTTGCTAGTTTCTTTAAAGGATCGACAAAGGGAGCGCCGTGCCATCACTAATTTTGAGTTTGACAGCTCGATTGAGGAAACGGAGACAAGACTACAAGTGTGGGCACACGTCCGATGGCAAGGAAGCCCAATTTCATTCTCAAGGAACGAACCGTGCCTGCCAGACCAAACCACCTTTCATCAGAGTAAGGATATCTTGAGAAATTTGAGAGACTAGAGTTCCACTCCCGCATTCCAAACAACATATCCCGGAGTAAACGATGACACGACCAAACTAAAGCCGTGAGATATCGATGGCCATTTACTCGCAAGTCTATTTTCACTAGAGGACTACATACAGATGTATATAAACATACTTTAGACTGTAGATTCATTTATTTTGCTTCGTATGTAGTCCCTTAACGAAATCGCTTAAAAGACTTATATTTAAGAAAGGATGGAGTAGTAGATATCTGATGACCGGACGTGGCAGCAGCATTTACCAATCATGCGCACGGTGATGCAAACATGAATTTCCCCAGGCGGAATCCGTGCGCGGAGTCGAAGAGACGAGCCCGTTCGGGTTCAGACTTCAGACGGTCGGCCACCGATCGATCACCGCGGTGCGCTGAGATGTCATCCATCCGGTTCGCACGGGACCGGGAAGAAAGAGTTTGAACGGCCAAACTAACAAACGCGTCTTCCACGCACGCACCCACCCCTGGTTTCTCGTCGTCGTGCCGTGCCCCCGCCATCCGCCACGCGCTTACTCCGCCTATACACGAACCCACGCGCCCGGCCGCTTGTCACACTCGCACTCCACAAGACACTCCCTCCTCCGCGGCTCATTCACACCACCCCACCCCACCCCACGGTCGATCGAGGTGCAGAGGCATGAGGGGTTCACGGTGGTGCTGCTGCTGCTTCGGCCGAGGCGGCGGCGGGGCCGGGCGGTCGGGGAGCGTGGCCGACGACGGGCTGGTGTGGGACGTGGGCCTCAAGGCGCACGCCTCCGGCGAGTACTCCGTCGCCGTGGCCCAGGCCAACGAGGCGCTCGAGGACCAGGCGCAGGTGCTCGTCTCCCCCGCCTCCACGCTCGTCGGCGTCTACGACGGCCACGGCGGCCCCGACGCCGCCCGCTTCGTCAACGCGCGCCTCTTCTCCCTCATCCAAGGTTTGCCTCCTGCTCTCGTTCAACGCGCGTGTTCCTCATGCAGATCTTCTATTATTTATTGACTGGTGGTGGATTCGGTGGTGGCAGAGTTGGCGTCCCAGAGCGGGGGCCTCTCGGCGCAGGTGATCAAGAGGGCCTTCGGCGCCACGGAGGAGGAGTTCATGGGCATGGTGGAGAAGTCGTGGCCGTCGCAGCCGCGGCTCATGTCCGTCGGCTCCTGCTGCCTGGTGGGCGCCATCGAGGACGGCACGCTCCACGTCGCCAACCTCGGCGACTCGCGCGCCGTGCTGGGCCGCCTCGCCAGCACCGCCGGGAAGAAGCGCCGGGCCCGGGCGGTGGTGGCGGAGCGGCTGTCGCGGGACCACAACGTGGCCGACGAGGAGGTGCGGCGGGAGGTCGCCGAGGCGCACCCGGACGACCCGCACATCGTGATGAGCAGCCACGGCGTGTGGCGGATCAAGGGGATCATCCAGGTGTCCCGCTCCATCGGGGACGCCTACCTGAAGCGGCCCGACCTGTGCAGCCCGGCGGTGATGCAGTCGCTCTGCCCGTTCCCGCTGCGCCGCCCGGTCATGAGCGCCGTGCCGTCGGTCACCTCCCGCAGGCTGCGCCCCGGCGACCAGTTCATCATCTTCGCGTCCGACGGGCTGTGGGAGCAGCTCAGCGACGACGCCGCCGTGGGCATCGTGTCCCGCAGCCCGAGGAAGGGCGTGGCGATGCGCCTCGTGCGGGCCGCGCAGCTGGAGGCCGCCAGGAAGAAGGACATGAGGTACGAGAGCATCGCGGCCATCGAGAAGGGCCGGAGAAGGCGCTTCCACGACGACATCACCGTCGTCGTGCTCTTCCTCGACAACAGGTGCGAGGGCACGCCGCAGTCCACGGTCGGGGCCGGCGAGATCGACGGCACGCGCGCCCCCGTCGACGTGTTCTCGCTCGGCCCCGACGACCACGGGGACGACCCGACCAGGCCCGTGCTGCGCTGATCGTTCTGCCAGCCGGTCAGTCGGTCAGCGACGTGGATGCTCACCGAAAACGTGCTCGCGGTGTTAATTTTCAGAGACTTTTTGCTCCCTGAAACGGAAGATACGGGAGCGTGCGTTCTTTGCTTTCTGCATCGAACTAAGAGGATTTTCATATGTTATGTTTAATTAGTTGTGTAGATAATTAGTGCCGTGTCGTGTTGGTGTGCAGAGAATTAAGTGGTATACTGTACTCTGTGCTTAAGCTTCTTCTGTGATCAATTCAGAGGTTGCTTTGCCCCCCTCCAGTTTCTTGTCTGTTCTGTTCTGCAATGTTCGTATTTTTGTTCCTCAGACTGGTGGTAATGGAATATCATGCATGCAATTAATTTTAATAAGGTGACATGAAATTAAATAAAGAAAAAAAATTAAGTATTATATTATGATCGTATCATATTAAATATTATGTTATTATATGTCATGCACGATAATAAATAAATTATTTTATGATACTAACATATAATACTATGCATTAGGTCGGGCCGATAAAATCGGAGGCCCTATGTGAAACTAAAAATTAGGGCCTATCTCACAAAAAACTAACAAGTAATTATAATGTATACATATCTCGTAGAAAAAGTTTATAACATATGTAAGAAATAACTGTCTCTCTCTATCACTATATTATCTGTCTCTGCCTGAGTATCTCTAGAATCGATGTAAAGAACAATTACAAGTGCAAGGCTAGAAGGATAATCTTCGGTGTTTTTTTTTCACAAATCCGTCCATACTTGCTTTATAAGATTTATCAATTAAATTTTGTTCTTGTGCTTTTTTCTTACGCTTATACGCATCGGACTGCTGTTTTTCCATGATGACTTAAATCTGCATTGTTGAAACACAAGATAAAGATGGTTAATAAAAAACTTGAAGATCAATCAGACAACACGAGGAGAGACGAAGTAGTGTGCGTCTCTTGCGGAAATTAACAATGGTGCACGGGCATCATGATGCCCGTTTTCAAAAACATATTTCTACAACGTAAAAAATTTAAAACTTTTTGTAGACACACATAAACATGTATATTATGTATCTACAAAATTTCAAATCATTTTACTTTCACAAATGGCATACAAAAAATGATGTGTTTTTAAATGGGCTTCTTTTTTTTATTATTGGGCCAAAATTTTATTATTTTTGTACAGCTTACAAATTACATTTTTTCAAAACAAAATTTCACTAATTCATAATGAATACAAAGAAGTTTCCACAGATTTTTTTTTGAATTTTTTTAAAACTTTTAAATATGTTTTTCTATTTTTTTCAACAAAAGGGCACCAAGGTGCCCGAGCACCAAAGCTTCACACTTGTATCTCTTGTGCTTATAGTATCTAGTTTTGTACTCCCTCCGTTCCTAAATATAAGTCTTTTAAGCGATTTCACTAAGGAACTACATACAGAACAAAATGAATGAATCTACACTCTAAAGTATGTCTATATACATCCGTATGTAGTCCTTTAATGAAATCTCTAAAATGACTTATATTATGAAACGGAGGGAGTACTATGTAGTCTGCAGTTGTACCTGTACAAGGCGACGAGCGACGAGGCACGTTCGGGAGCAGCTCCCTAGCCTCGGTGGGTGTCTGGCTCGCTCTAGCGGGAGCGGCTCCCAGCGGCCCACTGGCCGAGTTGTCCATAAGTTTTTTTAATACAAGGCTTACCTAAAAAAATTAGGTCCCTCAGAATTTTGGGTCCTGTGCGGGCCGCGCAGTTTACACCCTGTGGGTCGGGTCCTGAGTACTGTAAAGAAACACGAATGCTACTCCCTCGTCGGTTGTTGTTATAATATCTTATACTCCCTAGTTGTCCCCAACTACAAGTATTTAGGTACACAGAAAGTTTATGAAACGAATGGAGTATTTGACAGGTGCGTCAATCAATTTAAAATGAGTAGCTCCGAGCTAGAGGCAATGAGGCCACAGCTTCGATGGCGGAGGATAGGAAGGAGGTTGTTGGCACGAGGTGTGGGGCGCGGCTATTCGATGACGTTATAGGAGGACGGGCTTAGAGGGGGTGGGGAGGCGCTATATCGGTAGAAGATGTGGATTGAGCAGGACGATGCAGTGAGGAGCACGTGGGAGGGGGCGGCGGTTCGGCCAATAGTAAGAGCATCTTCAACCGCGTCCCCAACAGGCCCCCAGGCTTCATTTTTGGCGCCGGCACAAAATAATCCGCCCAGTCGCGGCCCGAGGACATCGTTTTTCGCCGGTTTGGGCCAAAATTTGCGCCGACACACCCAGGTCGAATCCAGCGCGCTGGGGAGGGGTGTCTGGGAGCATCAGGGGAAAGAAATTTGGAGTAAAAACAATGCGCACCAAATCCCTCATGCTCGAGCCGTTGAGTCATCGAGACTATGCGTCGCCGAGAACGTTCGTCCTCGTCGTCGCCTTGGCTCCCACGTCGTCGCCTTGGCTCCCACGTTGGTTCAATGCGCCCGATTCCAAGGTATCGCGGCGCAGTGATGGCACATCGCCACGCGTCCCGCCCTTTCTCGCCACGCGTGCACACCGCTCCCGGCCCTTTCCGCCTATAAAAGCCCAGCGCCACCGCCGCTCGCCGCACACTCGCCCATCATCCTTTTCTCCCATCTCTCTCGTCTCCACCGTCTGCTTTGTTCTCACAACCATGGCGGAACGATTCCCCAGCGATGCAGGGCCGCCAACGGCTTCAACCGTCGAACGCTACACGAATGGAAGGCGCGAGTCCTCCATGAGGCCAACTACCTGGCGCTGCCAAACATGCACATGCCGCCGAAGGAGTTCCCGTGCCCCCTTAACCATCCACCATGGAACATCGCGGCGAGATCGCGCACATTTGGGCCTCTTTTCCGGAGCATGCGCGACACGAAGAAAGGTACGCCGTCGACAACCTCCCTCTATGGACAGCGTACTTCCAGCGCCGCCACGCCGGCCAGCTCGCCTCCACCAACGGCTTCCTCGCGCAAATGGGATGACATAACTCCAACGGCCGCCGTCAGTGGTGCGGCGTCCCCGGGGTGCACGCTCCATGCTATCCTCGAGCACATTGAGGGCGGCAACGAGATGTTCTGGAGTACCCGACCTCGTCCCTCGCGTCGGAGCGACAACTCATGGCTACCGAGGCGAATGGCGGGGTCCTCCTCCCGCTCCTCCAGCACGACGACACCGCTCGCTACCGTGAAGGCTCAGCCCCAGGAGACATTGGAGTGCTGCCGCAGCCGTGGCGGCAACCTCGTCACAAATGAGGGTCGCCGCCAACCTTCTCCTCCCCGCGACCATCTTGGACTGGTCAGGCCAAAGAAGGAGAAGGAGCCGGCGACGCTGCCGGTGGCCGTCAAGAACGAGCACTTCGAGATGTCCACCGACCTGGACACCGGTCTGCAGTGGTCGCACGACAACTACGTTCGGGACGAAATGGAGCGACATTGTCGTGCTTTGAGGAGATCGTCGCGCGACACCGCGGTCGCGAAAAGGGCGATGTCATCGTCCTCAACGATATCAACGAGGAGACACCGGCGTAGACCGCTCCCATCTGTAGCGGTGATCCAGGACAAGGCTACACCAAGGACGACACGCAGGACGGTGGTGCGAAGGACGGCGGTGGCGGCGACGACGATGGCGGCAACTACACCACCTTCTACGAGTTCCTCGACATGAACTAGACTAGTGGCGGCACGACGGCGGCGCGGTTTTTTTATGTTTTCATGTCTTTTTTTAAGTTTGTACAAATTTTAATGAAATCGACTGAATTTCGTCCAGAATCGCCTAAATTATTTCAAATCTGGTTCGATTTCGATTTAAAAAAGACGTCTTGGGGGCGACCTTGGGAGGTGGGCTGGGAAGCCGAATGCCCCCAAGCAGATTTTAGCGCCGATTCGCCCCAAAGCGGTGCTATTTGAAGCCCTTGGGGGGGGGGCGAACGGTTGGAGATGTCCTAAGAGCATCTACAACGAGACCCCTCAAACCTCGTGAAACGTTCGGGCAGGCCGCTTGGGCACTGCCCGGTCATAAAAATTCAACCAATACGGCCCCTCAAACCGACCTCAAATGATCGGGCTGACCGGCACCCCCCATCTCCAGCCCAAATGTGGGGCGGATATGGGGGAGCCGAGGCACGTCCGGCCACGCCCGCCTAGCCCGCAATGGCCCGCATCTACCCCACATGTATTTTTTCTCATCTGCTCGCCGGACCAAACCCTAGCCACTTCACTGCACTCCCCTTCACTCCCATCCGTCACCCAAGCTCATCTCCAACATGGCGGGCAGCGGATCCGAGTCCTTCACCTCTAGATCCGTCAACCACGAGCTCGTCCCATGCGAACTCGAGGAGGAATGCTCATCCGGCTTGCACTCCGCCACTCCCGGGAGCGCGGCTGCACACAACAGCGCTTGGGCTCGCAATGCCGAGAATCCATTGTTGCCTCGCCGGAGGCGGTGCGGTACGTCTGGTGTCTGAATGCCGTGGCGGAAGCACAACCCCTCCGTTCGCGCGCCAAGCATGAAGCATAGCTGACATTAGACAATGTCATGGGCGTGGCGTGCCTGCCGGGCGAGGCAGCTGGCACGGGATGCGATGAAGGTCCTCCTGGTGGCGGATGTTGGAGAGGCGGTGTCACACTCTCCGTCGCCACGTATATTGCACGGGTGCGGGCGCCACAACCGCGTTTTGGTGGACATCGGCTCCTCCGAGGAAGCATCCGTCATCGACCTTATGTCAACTGGCACCGTCCGGTTTATGGGCTCCAATGAGGAAGAGTAGGACATGGGAGACGGCGGGAGCTCGACTCCCATGAGCCGGCTAATGTCCCATGTTCTACTCTACCTCATCGGCGACCAGACCAACATTATGAGGGGCACAACCACCCGTCGGATATGAACACGACGGAGCCGGATGAGCTCCACTTAGTATTAGGTTTACATTGCATGTAATAGTATGGATTTGAGTTTTCTAATTTGAGATATCCGGATGTAGAATGCATTATTTGAGGCGTGACCGGTCAGTGTCTGCGGGCGCGCCCGTGCACGTTCGTGGATGTTTGAGGTGTCGGATTTGAGGGGTCCGGCTATAGATGCTCTTAGGGTGAGGAGTGTAGGCAGGAAAAATACAAAGGAAGCCAAAGAAGAATCCAACGGTTAGGAAAATTCAACCGACATTGAATTTCTTTATTGGATGCGTGATAGATACGCCCGTTGGGTCCTGTGAACTAAGACATGCAACCGCTCACTCATAAGAGCAACTCCAACCGCGCGAGCGAAATGAACACACGTTTTGTTTGTTTTTTGTCCGTTTGGGTCGGCATGTTCGTCTTTTTTGTAAATGGGTCGACCATGCATCCAACATGCTGACTCATTTTTCACCGGTGCGGGCAGCCAGCATCCATTTGTTTTGGATTTGAACGTTATTTTTATTTCATCAAATGCATTTTAATTCATATATTTTTGCCAATTCTTCGCTACGATTACTAGATTAGAGAAAACAAGAACCATAATTAGACATTTTAAAAGATGTCCAACTTCCATAACTCCTATTAGTTGGACTAAAATCATTTCTATGTCTTCGTTGTTGATCTGTGCATTCTTGAGCTGAACAACATCTTTCTTTTTCGATGCTAAAGAATTACACGCCGCTTCCCCTTTGATCTCTTCTTTAGTCTCACCTATACCTTCAATTCTAGATAAAGTGGACGAACATCTAGCAAATTTTGTGAGATCAATAGATCGATGCATTCTTCTTCGTAAAACCAAAAATTGCATCCATCCTACACACAATATCGAGCAAATAATAAGCTACGGAAAATTGCGTCGAATCATCAAAGAGCAAAAGGTCGAACTAAAATTGTACCCATCGTTTGTGCACTTCATGAACGCCCAACCGGGGTGTTCCAGCGTGCAAGAAACGCGTCAAACGACCTGCAGTGAGTAGTCATCACACTTTATGAACGACAAGGTGAGCCGATAAGCTTTTGGGCCAACGTCGAACCAGCACCCGGCCAGCCTATGGCAAGTGCAGTCCGTCAACGGCCAGATTCGCCAAATCCCATCGACAGCATGCGCAAAAATTCGTCAAATCCCGCCGACGCCGTAGATCCACCAATAGGCCTCCCTTACCGGGACTAAGGAGGCACCGTGCCGGTGGATTTTCTGGTGAAGAGCTAGGGTGGACGGAGGAAAATGGGTCGCCAGCCTAGGGTTCGTATGCTTGCGGGCGGCGGGTGAGGGAAATATGATAAGAGGAAGAGACTGTGACGCCGACTGACGGGCCAGGTGAAAGAGCATGTGGGAGAGGCACGTGTTTGCTTCGTGTCCGCGACGACACAAATGACACATAAAATTTTGGTCTAGAATGGATCGCGAACGGACGAAAAATGAAACGCGTATCCGTTTAAGTCGGTACATGGAACGAAATAGGTCGTATGCTTAAGTTGGTCTAAGAGCAAATCTAGCAGACCCCGCATCCCGCCGGCCCGCAAAACGCGTTTGTAGTTCGCGCAAAACCACTTTTGCGGGTTGGCGCGGGCTGGCACACATGCAGACCCCCAAACGGATCCGTAAAAAAGTATATTCGTGGAATATGCTTTTTTACGGGTCGGCGTCTGCGGGTTCTGCTCGGGCTCCACCGCGACGACCCGCAAACAGAAAACTACAAATCTCGCATTTGACATAGGGTTTGGCAAACAAGTTCAAATTCAAACGAAATAAAGAGTTTGCGCGCAAATAAAAAGCGCGCAAAAGAGGGCATGCAAAGATTTGCGACCATGTCCGACATCATCTTGGGGGTCGATCTTCACTCTGCGCCATGGAGTCCATATTGAAGTTCATCGGTGCCACCGAATCCACATCCGTCGGTTGGAACGCTTGTTCCAACTCCCGCACCGAAATCATCCACATTGGCACCATATGGAGCAGAGAAAACATCATCGGAACTGGAACACAGACCGGTCGAGGCGACCATTCTCCTCTTCAAGATCTCTCTCCTTGCCATATCATGCCATGTTTTGGTGAGGTCGTCCATGTCATTACGGTTCATTGACATGATCTTGTTCTCCTCGGCGAGCAACAATGACATCGATTTGGTTTCAGAGGCGCGTGCTTTTCTCTCCTCAATGGAAACTTTGTGAAGCCCCTCTTCCTTGAGCATTTGCCATTTTTCTTGATTCTCTTTTTGTTGAAAATATGCCCTAGAGGCAATAATAAATTAGTTATTATTATATTTCCTTGTTCATAATAATCGTTTATTATCCATGCTAGAATTGTATTGATTGGAAACTCAAATACATGTGTGGATACATAGACAACACAGTGTCCCTAGTGAGCCTCTAGTTGACTAGTTCGTTGATCAAAGATGGTCAAGGTTTCCTGGCCATAGGCAAGCGTTGTCACTTGATAACGAGATCACATCATTAGGAGAATCATGTGATGGACAAGACCCAAATTATATACGTAGCATATTGATCGTGTCATTTTATTGCTATTGTTTTCTGCGTGTCAAGTATTTGTTCCTATGACCATGAGATCATATAAGTCACTGGCACCGGAGGAATGCCTTGTGTGCATCAAACGTCACAACGTAACTGGGTGACTATAAAGGTGCTCTACAGGTATCTTCGAAGGTGTCCGTTGAGTTAGTATTGATCAAGACTGAGATTTGTCACTTCGTGTGACGGAGATGTATCTCGGGGCCCACTCGGTAATACAACATCATACACAAGCCTTGCAAGCAATGTGACTAAGTGTAAGTCACGGGATCTTGTATTATGGAACGAGTAAAGAGACTTGCTGGTAACGAGATTGAAATAGGTATGCGGATATCGACGATTGAATCTCGGGCAAGTAACATACCGAAGGACAAAGGAAATGACATACGGGATTGCCTGAATCCTTGACACTGAGGTTCAATCGATAAGTCATTCGGAGGATATGTAGGATCCAATATGGGCATCCAGGTCCCGCTATTGGATATTGACCGAGGAGTACCTCGGGGCTTGTCTACATAGTTCTCGAACCCGCAGGGTCTGCACACTTAAGGTTCGGCGATGTTTTAGTATAGTTGAGTTATATGTGTGGTTACCGGATGTTGTTCGGAGTCCCGGATGAGATCACAGACGTCATAAGGGTTTCTGGAATGGTCCGGAGATGAAGATTGATATATAGGATGACCTCATTTGGTTATCGAAAAGTTTTCGGGTATTACCGGGAATGTACGGGGAGTGACGAATGGGTTCTGGATGTTCAACGGGAGGGGGCCAACCCACCCGGAGAAGCCCATAGGCTCTAGGGGTGGCGCACCAGCCCTTGGTGGGATGGTGGGACAGCCCAATAAGGCCTATGCGCCAAGTGTAAGAAAATCAAAGAGAAAAGAAAAAAAAGGTGGGAAGGAAGGGAAGGACTCCACCTTCCAATCCTAGTTGGACTAGGATTGGAGGTGGACTCCTCCACCTCCTTGGCCGGCGCACCCTTGAGGACTTGGTCCTCAATGCAAGCCTCCTCCCCCTCCCTCCTATATATACTGGTGTTTTAGGGATGATTTGAGACAACTTTTGTCACGGTAGCTCGACCACAAACACCATGGTTTTTCCTCTAGATCGTATTTCTGCGGAGCTCGGGCGGAGCCCTGCAGGAGTAGATCCTTCACCACCACTGGAGCGCCGTCACGCTGCCGGAGAACTCATCTACTTCTCCGTCTTGCTTGTTGGATCAAGAAGGCCGAGATCATCATCGAGTTGTACGTGTGCTGAATGTGGAGGTGCCGTCTGTTCGGCACTAGATCGGAGCGGATCGTGGGACAAATCGCGGGACGGTTCGTGGGGCGGATCGAGGGACGTGAGGACGTTCCACTACATCAACCGTGTTTCTTAACGCTTCCTGTTGTGCGATCTACAAGGGTACGTAGATTCAAATCTCCTCTCGTAGATGGACATCACCATGATAGGTCTTCGTGTGCGTAGGAAAAAATTTGTTTCCCATGCAACGTTCACCAACACTTTTGCCTTCTTCTTGGCCAACTCTTTCTTGATCTCCAACGACTACAACAACATCAACTCGTTTGATTGCACCATGGCATCAACCTTCTCCCTCAAGCTCGCTGCTTCTTGCTCTCTCTTCATCTTCTCTTTAGTCTTCTTGTCGCCATCGGGATTGTGCAAATTTCTTGGGCCATCATCATCCTCATCTTCATCCATGTTTACAAATGAGCCTCTCTTTGGTGGGGATTCCCTGTCGATCAACTTCCACTTGTCGCACTTTTGGAGCAACTCCCAACACTGCTCTAATTTGAAGAATTTGCCTTTCGAAGCTTCCATGTCCTTGTATCTATGTTGAGCAATCTTGTCCTACAAAATGTGAACAAAATGATGCAATCATTTCTCATGATACATTATGATGATGCACAAATTGAACAAAGGAAAAAAACAAACTCACATAGTCAGACACCACGGTGCCACTTGGAGGTGCATTGCGTACTTGCTCCAAGCAAGCTGCCCAACGGCTACACATAGGTTTGATATTCTCCTAACGCCCTTGAAGTGACCGAAAT
Source organism: Hordeum vulgare subsp. vulgare (assembly GCF_904849725.1). Classification (NCBI taxonomy): domain Eukaryota; kingdom Viridiplantae; phylum Streptophyta; class Magnoliopsida; order Poales; family Poaceae; genus Hordeum; species Hordeum vulgare. The sequence continues at coordinate 540,927,430 of NC_058521.1, read as the reverse complement.
GTGCATGCAGTCCTATTAGGATACTTTTTCATAGTGCGAAAGTATTGATCTTCGATCCTTTGTCAATATCTCTTGGCGGTTTGAGAAACACCCGCGCATGCATCAAGAGACACCGCACTCCATGCTTGGATCAAAGCTTGACCTTCCAAGATCGTGTAGTTCTTCGATCTTTGGCTTTTCCCACCCTTTGCTTGGGATTTCTCAAACGCTTCCGCTTCGATCTCCTCCAATTCGTCTGCAGCATCATGATCATCCACGCCGCCGTCCGTTTCATTGTAGTTGAATGGTTCGAAAGAGGCTTGATCAATGTCAACCGCGTTCGTGTTCAACATGTTCATGAACTCGTTTGTTGCATTGTTCGAACCACCGCTATAGCGAACGATAACAAGTCACAAGCTATCAAGGCTAATGGCGAAAAATGAAAAGGAATCGCCAAGACCGAAGAGGCATACCTTCCGGCCATTTCGTCGAACACCTCGGCCGCGGGGGGAGCGGAATTGTTCAACGACATCGCCGGAGCACCTCCTTGCGGGGGAGGGGTGAAGTTAGAGGTTGAATAAGGTGGCTTCCTTGAAGCCGGAACCTTCCTCCGCTTTACGACCGCGACCTTGCGGGCCTTCTGCGCCGCCAGCCGGGATCGCACTGCGGCGTTGGCGCCCGGAGCGCGGGCCGTCGCGACGGGAGCAGCTGGATTCCCGCCCTGCACGACCGCGGTGCCCTGCCTCTTTCGGGAAGGCGCGGCGTGTGCTTGGGCGACGGCGACGGGGCAACATGGCCGGCGACGAGATCCGCCCGAGGGGAAGGAGCATGCGCGACCTCGACGATGACGGGGGACAACATGGGGTCCTCCATGGCGGCGAGGAACGGCCGGGGAGGAGGAACCGGAGCTTGCGGAGGGGTGGCAATGGTGACGGAGGGTGCAGGGAATGGGGAAAGGGCGCGCGGAAATGTCCCTCCCGCCAAATCTCGCGCCGGATAGGGGTTGAGCTCGGATCGGCCTCCCAACCCGTGAAAATGAAGGTTGGGAAAGAAGACTTGTCGCACCCAGCAAAAAATAATGCGGGTCGGTGCGGGATGCGGGGTCTGCTTGTGTGAATTTTCTGGCCCCGACCCGCAATTTGACGGTTATTTTGCGGGTCAGGGCGGGATGCGGGGTCTGCTAGGGTTGCTCTAAGCAGCCGGCGGCAAACTCCTTGCTGGAGAGCAGTGCATGAGCGCACCATTTCATCAGCGGTCGTAGTCTTTGCGGACAGTTTGCCGGAGAATGCGAGAAAAGGAGGCTGCAGCGGCTGCAGCTATCGTGGATCAGTTCAAATGACACTCGTGAGTCACTTCTCCGGTCAAAAGAGGTGGCATCTTCCAAATGGCATTATGTCTTGCTGACTTGATGGAAGGTGTGTTGAATGCAAGTAGACAAAAAAGGTTAATTGCTTTGAAGATATGTTGGCAGTGGACTAGCAGACGGGGTCCTTCCGTGATAACGAGGCCATTGAACGAGACAGGGAATTTCAAGTACTAGTACCGTTGTGGTTCTTATTAAATTATTACTGTATTATAGAAGGGCCTGTGCTGCCTGATTATTCAGGTGCTTGTGCACTGAATTTTATATGGACCACCTTAGCCGGTGAATTTTCGTCAGAAGAGGTGGCATTTGCGAACAATTTCGCTTTCATTTTTAGTTATGAGAGATGATTGTTTCTTCATAATAACATGGCAATTTCTATCAAAGAAAACACCGTTTAAAACTGTTATCATTTGATCTAGTCTCGTAACTAAAACTACCATCAAAAGGAATTCGTCTGCCACCCCTTTCCCAGCGAACGGTCACCAGATATGATTTTCGTTTTTATATTCAGTTCAGAGTGTGGTTTGAAAAGGAGAAAAGTCCCCTTTTACAACTCTAAATTGCCAATAGATTTAAGATTCAATCGCCAACTTCAAAACCGAACGTCCCACACCTCGAACGAACCATGTTTGATGATAACCGGGTTTATCAAGCACTTCCTTCGTCTTAAAATTTTTGTCTTAGATTTGTCTAGATATAAATGTATCTAGTCACGGTTTAGTATTTAGATACATCCATGTCTAGACAAAGATAAGACAACAAATTTAGGGCGGAGGGAGTAAAAATGAACCAGCTCCCTAAGTTGTGGCCACCACCGCAATCAGGTTGGGTGGCACTTTCTCTTGATGGTTCCTTCTCGAGTATGGATGGCCGGCCAGTTGTCGGAACGATTTTCGCTGCATATATATATATATATATATATATATATATATATATATATATATATATATATATATATATATATATATATATGTAATGATGTCCTTGAAGTAGAAATACATGAGATTATGTAAGGGATGGCATTAGCCATTCAACATTCAAATTTATCGGTGGTGGTGCAATCAGATTTTGTTAATGCTTTAGGCATTCTTACAGGCGACAACTTGTCCAAGTCGGCATATGGGCACTTAGGTGCTGAGATTAGAGAAAATTTGGTTGTTAGAGAGTTTGTTTGTTTGAAAATTAGCAGGGAACAAAATAAGATAGCACATCAATTGGCATTTTATAATCGTACAGAAGCTTGTACTGCGGTGTGGTTGATCGCAAGCCCTCCGTGTTGCGAGGACTTGTTGTCTCGAGATTGTAATACTATCATTATGGAATAAACTTCTTACACCATGCAAAAAAAAAAACCAAACCCTGTAGTTTTGGAATTAACCCTCTGTTCGCTTCACCAATCTAGGGGAGCTTTTGATTCCCCCTTACATGTGGGACCCACACATGAAAAAAGGAAAAAATAATCCCTCCCCGCCACTCCCTGTCGGCAGTCAAATTCATTGTTTTGACCTTTTTTAAAAAGTTAAACCGGATCTGATACCGTTTGAATTTTTTTCCGGATCTGTTCCTTTTTCTACCGTCGGACCACCTCACGGTAGGGTATAACAACCTACCGCCAAGGTCCCTGACGGTAGGGTTGTGCTACCTCTTGAGCTTGCGTTGGTTTTCTCCTTTAAAAGAAAAGGGTGATGCAACACAGTAGTGATAAGTATTTCCCACCAGGAGTATCAAGATGAGGCATCAATGTGCGTGCGCAAAAACAAATAAACTTACACCCAACGCTATAAAGGGGTTGTCAATCACTTTACGATTATTTGCAAGGTGAGAACTAAAGGTGGAAAATGCAACAAAGTAAAAGTGTAGATCGGAAAATAGGATGTGAAGTAGACCGGGGGGCCATAGTGTTCACTAGAAGCTTCTCTCATGATAGCAAGTATTACGGTGGGTGAATGAATTACTGTCGAGCAATTGATAGAATCGCGCAAAGTCATGATGATATCTAAGGCAATGATCATACATATAGGCTTCACGTCCGAGACAAGTAGACCGATACTGTCTGCATCTACTACTATTACTCCACACATCGACTGGTATCCAGCATGCATCTAGTGTATTGAGTTCATAACAAACAGAGTAACGCTTTAAGCAAGATGACATGATGTAGAGGGATAAATTCATGCAATATGATATAAACCCCATCTTTTTACCCTTGATGGCAACAACACGATGCGTGCCTTGCTACCCCTTCTGTCACTAGGTGAGGACACCGCATGGTATGAACCCAAAACCAAGCACTTCTCCCATTGCAAGAATTATAGATTAAGTTGGCCAAACGAAACCCACAACTCGAAGAGAATTACAAGGATACGAAATCATGCATATAAGAGATCAGAGGAGACTCAAATAATATTCATAGATAACCTGATCATAAATCCACAATTCATCGGATCTCGACAAACACACCGCAAAAGAAAGTTACATCGGATAGATCTCCATGAAGATCATGGAGAACTTTGTATTGAAGATCCAAGAGAGAGAAGAAGCCATCTAGCTACTAGCTATGGACCCGAAGGTGTGTGGTGAACTACTCACGCATCACCGGAGAGGCAATGGTGTTGATGAAGAAGCCCTCTGTGTCCGAATCCCCCCTCCGGCAGGGCACGAGAACGGTCCCCAGATGGGATCTTGTGGAGACAGAAGCTTGCGGCGGCAGAAAAGTATTTTCGTGGCTCTCTGTGGTGGTTTTGGATTTTTAGAGAATTTATAGGCGGAAGAGGTAGGGCAGAGGAGCCACGGGGTGGCCACAAGCCTGCTAGGCCCGCCCCTCCCCCCGGCCGGGGCTAGGGGGCTTGTGACCTCCCCCGAGGTCCCCTACCTTGGTTCTCAAGTCTCCTGCATATCTTCTGTTATGGAAAAAATTATTCTGCGGGTTTTATTCCATTTGGACTCCGTTTAATATTCTCCTCTGAAAAAGGTCAAAAACACGGAAAAAACAGAAACTGGCACTTGCCACTGAGTTAATAGGTTAGTCCCCAAAAAGATATAAAATAGCATATTCATGCATATAAACATCCAAAGTTGACAAGATAATAGCATGAAACCATCAAAAATTATAGATATGTTGGAGACGTATCAAGCATCCCCAAGCTTAACTCCTGCTCGTCCTCGAGTAGGGAAGTGATAGAGACTGAATTTTTGATGTGGAATGCTACCTAACATATTTGTCCTTTGTAACTTCTTTCTTGTGGAATGAATGTTCAGATCCGTAAGATTCAAAACAATAGTTTACTATTGACATGAAAACAATAGTACTTCAAGCATACTAGCAAAGTGATTATGAACTTTTGAAATAACAAGGCCAAAGAAAGTTATCCCTACAAAATCATATAGTCTGGCTATGCTCCATCATCCCCACACAACGAATTTAAATCATGCACAACCCCGCTATTGGCCAAGTAATTGTTTTCGCACTCTTACTTTCTTAAACTTTTTCAACTCTCACGCAATACATGAGCGTGAGCCATGATATAGCACTATAGGTGGAATAGTGTGTGGTGGAGGTTGTGAGGCAAAAAGGAGGAGATGGTCACATTGGCTTGGCGTATTAATGGGCTATGGGGATGCCCATCAATAGATATCAATGTGAATGAGTAGGGATTGCCATGCAATGGATGCACGAGAGCTATAAGTGTGTGAAAGATCAAAAGGAGAACTAGTGGGTGTGCACCCAACTTGCTTGCTCACGAAGACCTAGGGCAATTTTGAGGAAGCCCATCATTGGAATATACAAGCCAAGTTATATAATGAAAATTCCCACTAGTATATGGAAGTGTCAAAACAAGAGACTCTCTATCATGAAAAACATGGTGCTATTTTGAAGCACAAGTGTGGAAAAGATAGTAGCATTGTCCCTTCTCTCTTTTTTTTTTGTTTGGGCTCTTTGGCCTCTTTGCATTTTTTATTGGTGGACATCTTTGGCCTCTTTTTTTATTTCCTCACATGGGACAATGCTCTAATAATGATGATCATCACACTTTTATTTACTCACAACTCAATACTTAGAACAATGATGACTCTATAATAAATGCCTACGACAGTGTACCGGGATGTGCAACGATCTAGCTTAGCGTATGACTCGCAAGCTATCTTACGATCATGCAATGGCAATATGAAAGTGACGGCACAAGTCATGAGACGGAACGGTGGGAGTTGCATGGCAATATATCTCGGAATGGCTATGAAAATGCCATAATAGGTAGGTATGGTGGCTGTTTTGAGGAAGGTATATGGTGGGTTTGTGCACCGGCGAAAGTTACAAGGCACTATAGAGGCTAGCAATGGTGGAAGGTGAAAGTGCATCTATACCATGGACTCACATTAGTCATGAAGAACTCATATACTTATTGTGAAAGTTTTATTAGTAATTGAAACAAAGTGCTAAACGCATACTCCTAGGGGAAGGGTTGGTAGGTGTTAACCATCGCGCGATCCCGACCGCCACACAAAGGATGACAATCAATAAATCAATTATGCTCCGACTTCCTAACATAGCGGTTCACCATACGTGCATGCTATGGTAATCACTAACTTCAACACAAGTATTTCTAGATTCACAACACCCTACTAACGTAACTCTAATATTACCAAATCCATATCTCAAAACTTAATTGTTAGGAATCAAACTTTTCTTACTAATCAATGCATTTGAATATGGAAGTTTTTATTATATCCTCTTTGGATGCCTATCATCTTTAGGACTACTTTCATAGCACACGCCAATTACAAAGTTACTGAAAGAGAGCACTCTCAAAAAGATATAAGTGAAGATCGAGAGTTTTTATTTCTACAAAATATGACACCGCCGTGCTCTACAAAGATTTAAGTGAAGCACTAGAGCAAAATTATCTAGCTCAAAAGATATAAGTGAAGCTCAAAGCGTATTCTAGAAAAATCACGATGAGTGCATGTCCCTCTCAAAAAAGTGTGCAGCAAGGATGATTGTGACAAAATAAAAAGAAAAGACTCCTATAATACACGACGCTCCAAGCGAAACACATATCATGTGGTGAATAAAAATATAGCTCCAAGTAACGTTACCGATGGATTGAAGACGAAAGAGGGGATGCCTTCCCGGGGTATCCCCAAGCTTAGGATTTTTGGTGTCCTTGAATTTGGCTTGGATGCCTTGGGCATCCCCAAGATTAAGCTCTTTCCACTCTTTGTCCCATTGTCCATGAGAACATCACCCAAAACTTGAAAATTTCACAACACAAAACTTAAACAGAAACTCGTGATATCATTAGCATAAGAAAACAAACTACCAACTCATTAGGTACTGTAGTAAACTTGATTTCTATTTAGATTGATGTTAGATTACTATATTCTCACTTTTCCATGGCTAGTACCCCCCGATACTATCCATAGTTTCATCAAAATAAGCAATCAACACAACAAAAACAGAATATGTCAAAAACAGACCAGTATGTAGCAATATGTATACTTCATATACTTCTGGTATCCCAATTTTTTTTGAAAACTTATGACAACTAGGGAAATTTTCATATAAACCAGCAGCAAAAAGAATCAACTCAAAAGCTCTTTCTGGATAGGAATTAAAAATAATTTCGTGAGCACAAAGTTTCTGTCTTTTTGAGCATGATCAAACAACCATCACCAAAACTAATCATAAAGGTTTTACTTGGCACAAACACAAAAAAACACAAAAAAACACAACCATAACAGAATTATGATGGTGTGGACACAACAAAATAGAAAGCAAAAAGCAAAGCTAAATTCATTGGGTTGCCTCCCAACAAGCGCTATCGTTTAACGCCCTTAGCTAGGCTTAACGATTTCAATGATGCTCACATAAAAAGTAGTAGTTGAGATATGCAAAAGAGCATCATGAATGGCAAAAAACATGTTTAAGTCTAACCCACTTCCTATGCATAGGGATTTTGTGGGCAAACAATTTATGGGAACAAGAATTAACTAGCATAGGAAGGCAAAACAAGCATAACTTTAAAACGTTGAACACATAGAGAGGAAGCTTGATATTATTGCAATATGTAAAAGCATATGTTTCTCTCTCGTAATAATTACATGTGGGATCATATATAGGTTCAACAATATAACTATCACATAGGATATTCTTTTCATGATCCACATGCATGCAAAGTTGACGCTCTTCAAAAATAGTGGGATTATCATCAACTAAAGTCATGACTTCTCAAAACCCACTTTCAATCTTATTGCAAACATTATTATCAATATCATATTCATCATGAGGCTTAAAAAAATTCAAGATCGTAAGAAAATCATCACCCCAATCATGATCATTGAAACAAGTAGTGGACATAGCAAAACTAGCATCCCGAAGCTTAGGGTTTTGCATAGTTTTAGCATGATTGTCATTAATAGAATTTATAGTGAAACCATTGCAATCATGATTTTCATTCAAGGAGCCCTCGTGAATCACTTCATAAAGTTCTTCATCACAATTTTCAGATTCACGCATCTCAAGCAAAACTTCATAAAGATAACCAAGTGTACTCAACTCACTAGCAAATTGTTCGTCATAATTTGGTCTTTTGGAAAGATTAGCAAGTGGATGAGGATCCATATCAATAGATTTTTAGCAAGCGAGGATGCAAGCAAATAGAAGGCACATGGAAACACAAGCAAACAGAAAGCAAGTGAAAGAAAAGGGCGAATGAAAAAGGCAAATATTTTTGTAAATTTTGTTTTTTCAGAAGTGGGGGAGAGGAAAACGAGAGGCAAAAGGCAAATAAAGTAAATGCAAGAGATGAGTTTGCGATAGTTACTTGGTATGCTTCACTTGAATACTCCCCTGCAACGGCGCCATAAATTGGCACGTTGACGGGAGACCATTCTTGACTTGATCCTCCCCAGCAACGACGCCAGAAATTGGCACGTTGACGGGAGACTATTCTTGACTTGACCCTCCCCGGCAACGGCGCTAGAAATTCTTCTTGCTACCTCTTGAGCTTGCGTTGGTTTTTCCCTTGAAGAGGAAAGGGTGATGCAACACAGTAGCGATAAGTATTTCCCTCAGTTTGAGAACCAAGGTATCGATCCAGTAGGTGTATCAAGATGAGGCACCAATGTACCTGCACAAAAACAAACAAACTTGCACCCAACGCTATAAAGGGGTTGTCAATCCCTTTATGATTATTTGCAAGGTGAAAACTGAAGGTGGAAAGTGCAACAAAGTAAAAGTGTAGATCGGAAAACATGATGTGAAGTAGACCCGGGGGCCATAGTGTTCACTAGAGGCTTCTCTCATGATAGCAAGTATTACGGTGGGTGAACGAATTACTGTCGAGCAATTGATAGAATCGCGCAAAGTCATGATGATATCTAAGGCAATGATCATACATATAGGCATCACGTCCGAGACAAGTAGACCGATACTGTCTGCATCTACTACTATTACTCCACACATCGACCGCTATCCAGCATGCATCTAGTGTATTGAGTTCATAACAAACAAAGTAACGCTTTAAGCAAGATGACATGATGTAGAGGGACAAATTCATGCAATATGATATAAACCCCATCTTTTTACCCTTGATGGTAACAACATGATGCGTGCCTCGCTACCCCTTCTGTCACTAGGTGAGGACACCACATGGTATGAACCTAAAACCAAGCATTTCTCCCATTGCAAGAATTATAGATCAAGTTGTCCAAACGAAACCCACAACTCGAAGAGAATTACAAGGATACGAAATCATGCATATAAGAGATCAGAGGAGACTCAAATAATATTCATAGGTAATCTGATCATAAATCCACAATTCATCAGATCTCGACAAACACACAGCAAAATAAAGTTACATCGGATAGATCTCCATGAAGATCATGGAGAACTTTGTATTGAAGATCCAAGAGAGAGAAGAAGCCATCTAGCTACTAGATATGGACCCCGAAGGTCTATGGTGAACTACTCACGTATCATCGGAGAGGCAATGGTGTTGATGAAGAAGCCCTCCATGTCCGAATCCCCCCTCCGGCAGGGCACCCGAACGGTCCCCAGATGGGATCTTGCGGAGACAGAAGCTTGCGACGGCAGAAAAGTATTTTCGTGACTCTCTGTGGTGGTTTTGGATTTTTAGAGAATTTATAGGCAAAAGAGGTAGGGCACAGGAGCCACGGGGAGGGCCACAAGCCTGCTAGCCCCCCCCAGGCTGGGGCTAGGGGGCTTGTGACCTCCCCCGAGGTCCCCTGCCTTGGTTCTCAAGTCTCCTGCGTATCTTCTGTTATGGAAAAAAATCATTCCGCAGGTTTTATTCCGTTTGGATTTCGTTTAATATTCTCCTCTGAAAAAGGTCAAAAACACGGAAAAACAGAAACTGGCACTTGCCACTGCGTTAATAGGTTAGTCCCAAAAAGATATAAAATAGCATATTCATGCATAAAAAACATCCAAAGTTGACAAGATAATAGCATGGAACCATCAAAATTATAGATACGTTGGAGACGTATCAGGTTGCACGCTTACCATAAAAAAAATCTAAGTTACGGATATACGTGCCTACCACCGGACCCCTTGACGGTATGGTTATACTTCCTCCGTCCCAAAATAAGTGTTGCTGCTTTAGTACAAAATTTGTACTAACTTAGTATAAAATTTGCGTCACTTATTTTGGTACAGAGGGAGTACATGTTATCGCCAGACCCTTTGGCGGTAGGCCATTTTCTTACTGCTAGAGACCTTCACGATAGGTTATCATACCCTACCGTCAAAGGATCTGATGATAGCAGAAGGGTCAGATTCAAAAAAAGGTTCCAAACGGGGTCAAATCCGGCTTAACTTTAGAAAGAAGTCAAAACAATAAATTTTGCCCCCGTCGGCCGCCCACCAACACCGGCCCTCCCACCCATAAAGTGCCACCATCGTGCTTGACTTCTCTGCCCATGGCTACTAGCGCCACCGCCCGCGTGCTAGTCGTCATACGCGGTGTTCCTGGCCACGACGAGGTTGTGGTGGTGGGGATAGCAGTGGTGTTGCGCATGTCGGTACACAATCTTCTCGTTGCACCACTCCTACCGAAGAGAGTGAGCGGATATGGGGACGACGACGCCTACTGTAAAAACCATCAGACCTTTGGCAGAGAGGATGTAGTGGCAAGCACGATGGAAATTTTCTCCTTCCGATGGCGTTGATCATCTGGTGACCCCCATGGTCACTAGAATGGAGGAGAACAATGGAAGCAACGTGGCCCAAGGCGAAGCGATGGAGGAGATGGACGAGTGGCTCGCCGGAGGTCTCCGAGTCTTCAATTTAGGAGGACAATGAACAACTGGGAAGAGGAGGGAGCTTAGTACGTGGGTAATTACGATGTGGTTCACTACATCGAGAGGGAATCAAACAAATGGGCTCCATGACTTACCACGTCAACGACAAGGAAGAAGGTGGAGTGGTACACGTTGTGTTCTCAAAGGTGCACCGTGGAAAGGGTGCTCAACGGGCACGGCATGGCACGGGTGCTGGAGGAGCTACGGTGCAGTCGACAAGAGGGAGGTGTTAGGTTGATTTCCTCCCGTTCAAGCCCAACGGGTCAAACGGGCCCTTGCCTCGCGTCCTGATCTGGGGCGCCCAACCCTCCTATGGTTGACGGGACCCTATCACGTTGGGCTATATAAAGAGGTGGGGGGTCGAGGCACGCACTACAAGGTTCATCGCGCAGCTACCAACCCCACTAACACAACCTACCAATCTAGGTTAGCCCTGAAGTGATGGGAAGCTCCGCCGCCACGGCACACGCACACCCACGCCCATCGCTGTCGTCGCCATCCACCATGGTGCCAGCCTCGGGATTCTCGAGCCAAGGAGAAAGTATAACCCATCTCCTACTCCCTGATACCGCATATCTTCAACCCATCCGATCTAGAGGATCTATCAATGGTGTCAGAGTTGGATGGTGTTGAAATCGTGGTAGAACAGAAAGAAATCCCCTCCCTCCCCGAAGAACCCTAGAAGGGGAGAGAAAAACATAAAAAATGAAAAAAAATCACCGGAGAAGGGCCTTGTGCCCACCGGCAAAGGGCGCTACCGTTGTGGCCGTGTCGTTCCTCTCGATCCCGACGGGCATCGGCAAGATGAGGCGTCGGGAATAAGAACTCACCCCCAGCGAGGCAAACGTCACCACCACCGAGCCGTTTGATGGTGCTCGCGCACGCCAGCAAAGTGGGCAGAAAGGGCATTGCCGTATAGTGCACCAACCGCGGGCGCGAAAGGGAGCAGAGGGAGGCTCCGCTCACGGTTCTCTCCAGCAACAGGCGGTGGTGGATGGGAGAAAGAGAGGGAGAAAAGGAGAGACAAGGGGAAGGGGAGGCGGGCTCGCGCTGCGCGGCGGTTCCCCACCATCGTCGGCGATCGACGTCGCCCTTACCCTACTGCCATGCTAGTGCTACGTGAAAGAGTTGCGGGACACAGAGAGGAGAGCAGCACATGCAGGAGGGAAATGAGGAGGGTATTCCCTCGCGGCCGCGTCGCCCCGGTTTTGATCGGCCGAGGACCACGGGCGACCGTTCGATCGGATCGACGGCCATGATTCTAACCCTAACCCGCATCACGCCTTTTGGGCCAAAGGGATGAGGGGCGGCCTAGGCTGAGGCGATAGCCCAAGTCGAGGCGAGGCCGGCTCGCGTGGTGCGGCCTGCCCAGCAGACCGGGAGCCGTGCGGGAGCCCTACACGGGCCGACCTCGAGGCTGGTTTTCGGCCCACAAAGCCGTGTCAGTTTTTTCTTTTTTGTGGAATTTGTTTTTTGTCCAGTTTCTGGACAGATCTCACATAGTTTTTAATTCATGTCTAGAAAATAGAAAAGTGAGAGAAATAAAAGCTTGTGAAATGTAAAGTGCATGAATTTTTCAATTCATGTCTTTTTACTCCAAATAAATAAAAATTGCTCTTTGTAAAAGGATTAATACAACTAAAGTGAAATTAATTTTTTAAAGAGCATGTTAAAGTAATTATTGAAATAATTGTGATTCTCTTATTTTATGACCAACATTGTTAATAACATGATCATGATTTGCTATTATTGTAAAAGGTGCATTTATTTCGACTTTTGCCCAACGGTGATATGGATTTAATTGCATAAACAGTTGTATGGTTTAATTTTGACCAACATTGGATTAATGCATGCAACTGTTGTCATGATCTCATCACATTGTGGTTTTCTTCATGAGGGTACTACTTGATGAGCTGCACCAATGATGTTCCAACCCTCACAGGTGACAACTACTCCGAGTGGAGAAGGAAGGTCGATTTGGCCTTTGTTTGTGCTGAGGTGGACTGTGTTGTGGACACTCCACATCCGAGGAGACCTACAAATCCAGTTAGAGAAGCAACTGATGATGATGCTACTTGTGATCAAAAGAGGAGGGATTATGCTCCATTGGAGATGTCATACACCCTCGACAACCAAAAGTGGCACACCACCAATAAAAAGTGTATGACTTTTATAAAGAATAGTATTGAGAACGCTATTGTGGGCTCAATTGTAGAGTGTACTTCCGTAGGGGAGTGTTGACGTGCAACTATTCCTGACTTGATGCCTCCACGGGAACGGAGCCAGAAAAGAGCTGCTTCCAGTTGCTCAATAATTAGAAATTGTCTTGCAATAGCCCACCAGCGCGTGGGATCGCGACAGTTTTCGAGGGTAGAGTATTCAACCCAAATTTGTTGGTTCGCACGACGGGAAGTGAAAGAATATTCTCAAGTATTAGCAGTTGAATGTGTCAGATTCAACCACACCTGAAAGATTAGTGTCTGCAAGCAAAGTATCAGTAGCAAAGGTAGTATGATAGCAACGGTGCCAGAAACGATCTGGTGACAAGGCAGACTATTCCTAACGGTTGTATCAATGGTGCTAGAAAAGTATTGTAGCAGGTAGCAGCAGTGTAACGAGTAACAGAAGTGGCAAGGAACAATAGTAGTGACAGCAGTAGCAAGTACCAACAGTAGCAAGTAACAACAGCAGCAAGTAACAGTAGTAGCAACAGTAGTGGCAGCAGCAGCAGGACAAAGCAAGTAACAGTAGCAGCAAGTAACAGTGGCAATGGGACAAACTCGTAGGCAATGGATCGGTGATTCATTGGATGACATTCATCATGCAACAGTTATAACACGGAGAGATATGTGGCCAGCTCCCGTTCGTCGATGTGATGTAGGCATGCATTCCGTGTGTAGTCATACGTGCTTAGGGAAAAGAACTTGCATGACATCTATTGTCCATCCCTCCCGTGGCAGCGGGATCCAAATGGATACTACGGGATATTAAGGTTCTCCTTTTAATAAAGAACCGGACCAACGCATTAGCACTTGGTGGACACATGAACTCCTCAAACTATGGTCATCACCGGAAGTGGTTCGGTTATTGTCACTCCGGGGTTGCCGGATCATAACACATAGTAGGTAACTACAACTTGCAAGATCGGATCTAAAACACACATATATTGGTGACAACATAATAATTTCAGATCTGAAATCATGGCACTCGGGCCCTAGAGACAAGCATTAAGCATGGCAAAGTAGTAGCAACATCAATCTCAGAACATAGTGGATACTAGGGATCAATCCCCATCAAAACTAACTCGATTACATGATAGACCTCATCCTACTCATCACCGCCCAGCGAGCCTACGAATAGATTACTCACGAACGATGAAGAGCTTCATGGAATTGGAGAGGGAAGAAGGTTGATGATGACGATGGCGACTATCTCCTTGATCCGGAGCCCAAAACGGACTCCAGATCTGCCCTCCAGATGAAGAACAGGATGTGGCGGCGCCTCCGTATCGCAAACGCGATGAAATCTTCTCTCTTGATTTTTTCGGGACGAAAGGGAATAAATAGAGCTAAGCTTGGGGCGGCAGAGCCATGTGGGCCCCACAAGCCCTGACGCCGCGTCCTGGGGGGTGGCCGCGGCCACAGGGCTTGTGGCCCACTGGCTCACCCCCTCCGGTGGATCTTTGCGCAGGTATTTTTCATATTTTCCAGAAATATTCTCCGTAAATTTTCAGGATGTTCCGAGAACTTTCATTTCTGCACAAAAACAACACCATGGCAATTCTGCTGAAAACAGCGTCAGTCCGGGTTAGTTCCATTCAAATCATGCAAATTAGAGTCCAAAAAAAGGGCAAAAGAGTTTGGAAAAGTAGATACGATGGAGACGTATCAACTCCCCAAGCTTAAAACCTTGCTTGTCCTTAACCAATTCAGTTGACAAACTGAAAGAGAAAGAAAAACTTTGACAAACTCTGTTTGATCATGTTGTTTGCAACTATGTCTAACTCATAACTAGAATTTCAGCATAAGCAAGTGACACAAAGGTCTCACGGTAAACTAATATCAATGGCATAAACAGCTAGCGAGCAAATAATAATGATTTTCAGATACCAACAATTCAATCAAAACAAGCATGAAGCAATATGAATAGGTGGTATCTCGCTAGCTCTTTCTGAGACTGCAAAACATAAATGCAGAGCACTTTCAAAGATCAAGGGCTGACTAAACATTGTAATTCATAGCAACGAAGATCCAGTCATAGTCATACTCAATATCAATCAAAAGCAAAGCATAAGAATGACAGAGGTGCTCTCTAATTGGTGTTTATATAAGAAGAGGATGACTCAACCGAAAATAAATAGACACGCCCTTCGCAAAGGGAAGCATTGATTTGCAGAGGTGCCAGAGCTCAAGCTTTGAAAACAGAGATAATAATTTTGGGTGGCATGCTTTCATTGTCAACGCAATGACCAAGAGTTCTCAATATCTTCCATGCTACTCATGCTATAGGCGGTTCCCAAACAGAAAAGTAAAGTTTTAACTCCCCCACCACCAATCAATCACACTCCACGGCTAGCCGAATCCTCGGGTACCGTCCATACTAACATCAATCCGGGGGGAATCTTGTTTTACAGTTATGTTTTCAATTTAAGCGTGGAACTGGGCATTCCAATTACCGGCCCCTTTGTCGTGAATGTCAGTGAATAAACACATGTCGAGGATAACACCCTAACATGGAAGATACCAATAGCCCCCTGTCACCACATGAGCGGTTCGGGCATGCAAAACAGATTATTTCTTGAAGGTTTAGAGAATGGCACATGCAAATTTACTTGGAACGGCAGGTAGATACCGCAAATAGGTAGGTATGGTGGACTCTCATGGAAAAACTCTTGGGTTTATGGAAGTGGATGCAGAAGCAGTATTTCGCTTAGTACAAGTGAAGGCTAGCAAAAGACTGGGAAGCGACCAACTAGAGAGCGACAACAATCATCAAGATGCAATGAGTTTGACTAACATTGAGTGCAAGCATGAACAGGATATAAATCACCATGAACACGAACATCATAGAGGCTATGTTAATTTTGTTTCAACTACATGCATGAACATGCACCAAGTCAAGCCACTTGAATCATTCGAAGGAGAATACCATCCTATCATACTACATCATAGTCATCTCAAAATCTATGTTGCCATTTAAGACAAACCATTATAAGCTCCTAGCTAATTAAGCATGGTATCAGAAACTATGATCTCTAAGTTGTCATTGCAAAGATGGTTGTCTCTCAACAAAGCTGAATCTGGGACGACAAGCTAGCCATATTTACAAAAACAAAATATACAGAGTTCATACCAGCTTTTCCAGTCTCAGTCACTTCATCATATATCATCATTATTGCTTTTCATTTGCACGATAGAACGATGTGAACAATAATAAGAGTGCTCGTGCATTGGACTAAAGCTGGAATCTACAGGCAAACACAAAGGAGAAGACAAAGTAATATGGCTCTTTGAAAGCTAAACAGGTATGCATGCAAGAGCCACTAAACATTGTAACCAATATCTTCTACCTTGACCCAAAGAAAAAGAAAACTATTTACACGGGAGAGCTCCCAACAAGCAAAAGAAGAAAGGAAAATCTTTTGGGTTTTCTCAAAAGGACACAAAACAAGAAAACAAGAAAACAAAAATAAACTAGCATGGATAATAAAGTGGCGAAGTGTAAACACCGACTAACAAAGTGAAAGCATAAGCATGAATGTAAAGTTGGTGCAAACACGTACTCCCCCAAGCTTAGGCTTTTGGCCTAGCTTGGTCTACTCCCAAGGAGGGAAATAACCAGCTCCGGGATACTCTGGAGCGGACTCTGGATGCCACTGCTGTGTGAGCTCCTCTAGCTCCCACTGGTAAACTGGCGTCTGGTACTCGACTGGCGGCTCGGGCACGGGCACCTGTGGTTGGGCCAAGCCCCAATACGCATAGATGTCCGAGGGCATAATAATGTACCTGCGTGTATAAAGGTTGAACAAAGAAGGAGCAGGCAAAGTAATAGTCTCTCGACTACCCTGACTAAATACTAGGTTATAAATCATCCGTCTACTAGCATCTCTATCGAGAAAATCATGGCGAACCATGCTGTCATAATCCAGATATTTCTCAGGAAGAAGCATTTATTCTTCCTCGCGAAGTCTAATAGGTATCTCAAAGTGTCTAGCAAGACGAGTAGCATAGATACCTCCATAGACGACACCTTTGGAATGGTTTGTGTTCAACCGCTGAGCTACTATAGCACCTAGGCTATAAGTCTTTTTGTTATAAAGGCCTTCGCACAAAACCGCAAGGTCTGGAGAGCTAAGTGATCCAGCCGCCCCACGGCCAATCAAACATTTTCCCACAAATAATGAGAAGTACCAAAGCACAGGAAAATGTATGCTAGCAATTCTAGCGCGAGACACTCCTCTCTCCTCTCCAGCAGAAATAGTACCTATGAAATCCTCCAAGTCCCGTGGACGAGGATCATGAATATCCCCAACATAAGGTAATTTGCATACATTGCAAAAATTCTGTAGTGTCATGCACTAGGGGATATCGTACAACATGAACTCAACCATAGGAGGATTCTTCCTCGGATAAAAGTTGAAGCTTTGAACGAAAATATTGGTGAGGAGGAGGTATTGTGGGCACTTATCTTCAACGAACGCGGTAAGACCTGCGTTCTCCACCAAGTAATAAAAGTCTTCTTAAACCCAGCGGCGCGCAAAAATTCATCACTTTGCCACTCGCACGCTCGGACTTTTGTGACTCGAGGAACCACGTACTTGGGGTGGTTCTTCTCATCCTCCTTGGGGTTACGGCTTGAAGAGCCTCTCAAGAACCTCCTCATCTTTTCCCTTTTCTAACTCTGAAAAATTCTAAAAATTTTTAGTGACTTCGAAAGAAAAGTGAGTAAGGATTAACCCAACTCGTAGAAACTACTCCTACTAGTGCCTAGAGACCGTATCACGCGCTAAAACTACTTGGGACCAGCTAAAATCAATATTTCAAGCTCAAGAACAGGCTCACCAAGGTAGCAAGAATACACGAAGGATAAAGCACTAGAGTAGAAACTAATTGGACCAATGGAGGCGTCACTTACCAAGGAGTAATTTCCCCAAAACGGTTCGGAGAATGGTGCTTTGAGCAAGGAGATCGAAATCACAGCCAAATGAGCAAGAACACGGGTTTGAGCTGCGAAACGATTTTTTTATGGAGGTAGAAGAAGAGGATGGGAGCTGGAATGAGTGGAGGGGGTCCCTGTGGGTCCCACAAGCTTGATGGTCACGGCCAGGGGGGAGGCCGCGGTGACAGGGCTTGTGGCCCACTGGTGTGGCCCCTAGGCCAGCTCTTAGTCCCAGTATTTTTCAAATATTCCAGAAAAAATCATACTATATTTTCAGGACCATCGGAGAACTTTTATTTTCGGGGTACTTTTCTCCGGGACGCTAAAACAGGAAACAGGGAAAACTAAACTAAATCTATCATTTTTCTTCTAAGCAACAAAAAGTGAAAGCTTAAAACAGAGGTATGTGATTTTTGATTCATCCATTTCATCGTCATCGAAAGAAATCCGTCAATGGGGTTGATCAAATCCTCATGACAAAACCTTTTCAAATCACAAAAGGAAACGGAGAATTGTCGAATAGCCACTAAGTCACCTCAATGGGGATATGTATCTCCCCAACAAGCAAATCATACTTCATCTTGACATGAGGAATAGGGCATTCAAAGCTCCCAATAAGAATCGATGAAGTTTTTTCGTTAGCATTGATGCAATGTACTTGATATCGTTTCTTCGGAAAGTGCATTGTATGCTCATTACCGTTGACATGGAAAGTGACATTGCCTTTGTTGCAATCTATAACAGCCCCTACAACGTATAAAAAGGGTCTTCCGAGGATGACAGCCATGGCATCGTCCTCGGGAATATCCAGGATAACAAAGTCTGTTAAGATAGTGGTGTTAGCAAATGCTGACAGGGAAAGCAGTTGATTTGTCAGCCATTTGCAGAGAAATTTCAGTGGGTGTCAACTTATCCAGTTCAAGTCTACGATAAAGAGAGAGAGGCATAACACTAACACCAGCTCCAAGGTCACATAAGGCAGTTCTTACATAGTTTCCTTTAATGCATCAAGGTATAGTGGGCACTCCGGGATCACCAAGTTTCTTAGGAGTTCCACCTTTGAAAGTGTAATTGGCAAGCATGGTGGAGATCTCAAGATCTGGTATCTTCCATTTATTGGTCACGATATCTTTCGTTTACTTGGCATATGGAGACATTTTGAGCATATCAATTAACCGCATCTGCAGAAAGACGGGTCTCAACATTTCAATAAAGCGCTCAAAATCCTCATCATCCTTTTTCTTGGATGGCTTAGGAGGAAAGGGCATAGGTCTCTAAACCCATGGCTCCCTTTCTTTACCATGCTTCCTAGCAGTGAAGTCATTCTTATCGTATCTCTTAGGTTGTGGGTTATCAGGATTAACCGTAGGTTCAATCTCCACATCCTTATCATTGCTAGGTTGAGCATTATTATGAACATCGCTGTCCATAAGGGAAAAGAACTTGCATGACATCTATTGTCCATCCCTCCCGTGGCAGCGGTGTCCAAATGGATACTACAGGATATTAAGGTTCTCCTTTTAATAAAGAACCGGACCAACGCATTACCACTTGGTGAACACATGAACTCCTCAAACTATGGTCATGACCGGGAGTGGTTCCGGTTATTTTCACTCCGGGGTTGCCGGATCATAACACATAGTAGGTAACTACAACTTGCAAGATCGGATCTAAAACACACATATATTGGTGACAACATAATAACTTCAGATCTGAAATCATGGCACTCGGGCCCTAGTGACAAGCATTAAGCATGGCAAAGTAGTAGCAACATCAATCTCACAACATAGTGGATACTAGGGATCAATCCCCGTCAAAACTAACTCGATTACATGATAAATCTCATCCTACTCATCACCCCCAGCGAGCCTACGAATAGATTACTCACAAACGATGAAGAGCTTCATGGAGTTGGAGAGGGAAGAAGGTTGATGATAACGATGGCGACGATCTCCTTGATCCGGAGCCCAAAACGGACTCCAGATCTGCCCTCCAGATGAAGAACAGGATGTGGCGGCGCCTCCGTATCGCAAACGCGATGAAATCTTCTCTCTTGATTTTTTTCGGGACGAAAGGGAATAAATAGAGCTGAGTTTGGGGGCGGCAGAGCCATGTGGGCCCCACAAGCCCTGACGCCACGGCCTGGGGGGTGGCCACGGCTACAGGGCTTGTGGTGCACTGGCTCACCCCCTCCGGTGGATCTTTGCGCAGGTATTTTTCATATTTTCCAGAAATATTCTCCGTAAATTTTCAGGACGTTCCGAGAACTTTCATTTCTCCACAAAAACAACACCATGGCAATTCTGCTGAAAACAGCGTCAGTCTGGGTTAGTTCCATTCAAATCATGCAAATTAGAGTCCAAAACACGGGCAAAAGAGTTTGGAAAAGTAGATACGATGTAGACATATCAGGGAGTTCCTTGAAAAAATAAAGAGTCGGTTCATTGTTTCTTAAAAGATATATGTGTCGTGGGTATAAGTGTGACAGTAGATGTGTAGGGTACGAAAGGATGGGCAGAGCCTTAGCTACGGCGAGGTTGTATGATTTCAGGCCCCTCTGCGGTGGAGGTAAAAGCCCTACGTCTGAGTGCTCTTGGGAGCTTAGTGTCGAGTGGAATATAGGATTACAGTAAAAGCCAACCCCTGCACCAGTGGGGAAGGGCGGCTTATATAGAGTGCGCTGCCCTTCACAACGGCCCGGTGGACAGGGTGGAGTAGTGGCGAATAAATGCCTACGTTACAGGTAACGTATGCCTTAAATGCTAATAATGGTGTATGAAAACGTATGACCATTGCCCTCCTGGGAGGTTACGATGTACAGAGTGGAATTCAGTCGCTCCGAATGCTCGTCACCGACTGGATGATGGGGGGTCCTTAGTTCAGTCGGAACTGTCTAAGGGCCTTGCCCTCTATGAAGGGTAGTCCTTGGGTAGGACCTATAGGGCAGGCCTATGACCCTACCCTGGGACAATAACCCCATCATTAGTCCTCAAATGGATCGGGGTTGGAACGACGAAGTGGTGCCTGGAGTACGGATCTGACTGGTATGGATGTGACTTTGGCATTGTTTGCCTCGATCCATTTTATCCTTTCGACCAGTGATTCGAGTGAATATGCCAGTGAAACGAACCGTCAGGGACCGAGTGCTTCCGCAAAATCTTTCGATGTGACCGGTCAAACTGACATCGGCGGATTTTCTGGGATCTTCAAATTTCGGTTGCCGCCTCGATTACCGTGCCTTTATCTTCTCCACTAATATCGCAGCAGCCGGTCGGGGGATAAGATTTCGGATCCACCTGTTAGTGACCCAGTCGGAACCTTATTTAAGCCTCTCCGGCGGGGGTTTCTTGTTGCGTTGCCCTTGTTACTCGCACTCGCCTCGCTTCTCCCATAGCTCCCTGCGCGTTCCAAGCCTGCTCCTTCCTCTCCTCCTCTGGGGATTTGCTGCCTTCACCATGACGAAGTGGCAGACGAGCAAGCTCGAGTCGCAGAAGAAGAAGAAGAAGGCGGCAGCTCCTGCTCAGCGGCGACAGCGAGCACTACCGGCGGGTTGGATCCAGGGGGATTTCCTCCCCTCCACGGTGACGGCGGACGACCTGCTGGAGCTGGTGGAGCAAGGCATGATTGCCAACAAGTCGTGGAGGTTGTGGCAGAGGGCGAGACGGAGCCGGCGCCGCAGGAGGGAGAGCGCGTCTTGCTGCTCAGCCACGTGTATAGGGGCTTGTCCTTGCCCCCCACCCCTTCTTTAGAGGTATTATGAATCACTTCGGGGCGCAGCTCCATCATTTTCCTCCCAACGCGATAGCCCATCTCGCCGCATTCGTCACTCTGTGTGAGTGCTTTATTGGATGTCCCCCCCATTGGGGGCTCTTTAAGTACATCTTCTCCGCTAGCTCTCAGACTGTCAAAAAGCTTAGCCAGTCGGTCGATAAAACCCATCTCCTCCAGCTCTGCATGGGCTTAAGCTTCCCAAAGAAAATGAAGAGTAGCTACCCCCCTCTCCAGATGTCCGAGTCAGTTAGGAACTGGCTGTCGACCTGGTTCTACTGCCAGGACATAGCTTGTCCGAATGCTGCGACTGGGTTGCCGCCCTTTAGCCCAGACCGTCCGGCTCCTCCCAGGCAACCTGCGCTCTCCAAGTTGAAAAGATCCAGATCCAGCCTCTGGTTGACGCGCTAATAGCCGTCATCCGCAAGGGAGTCACCGGCACGGACTTGCTGGAGACCTTTCTGGGTCGGCGCATCCAGCCGCTGCAAGCCCGGCAACACGCCATGTGGCACTATGTGGGGCCTGAGGATTCCACTCGGACTCACCCAGAGTGCGTGACCGGGGAGACGGTGACAGCGTGGGTCCGCGGTATCACAGGCGCATGCGACAACCCCCAAGGAGCCCGGCGAGTGAGGCCAAACCGAGTGGGCCCAAGCCTCGGAAAGCTTTGCCTCGGATGAGGATCGCTGTTCCAGTTGCCTCAGCGTAAGTGTCTTGTTCTCCCATCCTCTTTCAATATTTGACTGAACTCATGCTTATCGGACGAGTGGATTTTACTCGACAGAGCTGCCACCTCCGCCACCTCTCTGCCACGCCAGGACGATGATCCCATGGATACGGATAACGCTGCCACATCTCAGCAAGGTACGTTGTGACTACTCCGAGAGTTTGCATTATTGTTTCACGAGTGCTGTCTTTAATCTTGCCCTTTTTCTGCAGTCTCATGTTGTTCAGTCGGGCTTCCTTCGGAGGTGATTCATCTAGAGGAGGATGACCAAAGGGGATCAGGGCCAACTTTGGCGCCTGTCCTTGAGGTTGTTCCATCTGCTGCTGCTCCCACCGTGGACGCGCCACCGACCGAGCCGATGTCGTCGACTGAGGCGGTGTCCCTCGCGGCGGAACCGACTGGAGCGGGACTTGGGATGCCCAAGGAGTCTTCTGTCGTGCCAGGTCCATCGACCGTCCAGTACGACGCCCGGCACCTCCCAGAAGACCAAGTGCGAGCCTCCAAGGAGGCCATGGTGCAGGTGGAGTTGATGGTGGGTGATGCCAAGGGAGCGTACGACTCCATCGCGTCTTTGTACAAGAGAAGCTTGGAGCTCCGAGACGATATCCGAGTAAGTGCGCTAGTAAGTGTTTACTTCCCTCTTGTAACCCACTAGGGGTCCAAGTGGTATACTCGGATACAGTAGGATTATTTTGCAGTGGGTTCACTCAGAGTGAACCCAGTGGGTGTAGTCTCCGAGACTTCTGTCGGGTGCTTGCACCGACAGTTGTCTTTATATGTATTTCCTGTTATCTGAGCAGATTTGAGGTGGTCTGCCCGAATATTACCAGTGGGGGCACTCGGAGTGCATCCACTGGATGTAGTCCACGAGAGTAGTGTTACTCAGGTCGGGTAATAGCATTCTCGTAGATTTGTGTGTTTGTCATGTAGCTCAATAGGGCCGGCCTGTTCGAGCTTCATGCTAGTGGGGTCACTCTTAGTGAACCCACTGGGTGTAGTCCACGAGACCGCTGTCGAGTGCTTGCATCGGCACGGGTGTGAAGAACTTTGAGCTTTGTTTGTTTTCCTTGTCGAATGTGTCTGAGCTTCCCTTTGTGCTGATTTGGCAGAAGACTTGCGAAATGGGTCCGCATACAATGCTCTGAAGGCTGAAAAGGTTCAGCTTGCTGCGGAATTGGAGGCGGCTGTGAATGACTTGGCTGGTGTGAAGGGGGCTCTTGCTGACCGAGAGAAGTCTTTGGAGGAGTCCTGGGAGACCAACAAGGCATCGGTGGCCGACATTGAGAAAATGGGCAAGCAAAGAAGTGAACTGATGGGTCAAATGAAGGTGATGAACCGTCGATGCATTTTGCAGGAGAAGTATGTCAACGACTGGGCAAGGAAGATGATTGCACTGCTCGGTGGTAAGCTTCTTGTCGAGTGCTTCTTGACTTTGTAATTGATTCTGCGCTTACTTTCTGCTCTTCTTTTCTTTGCAGATTTTTGTCTGGACGCTGAGGCTGAAGCAGCCGATATTGAACGGTCGGTTGTTTCGAACGTTCCACTCGGCGACGAAGCCAATCGGGACATGCTCCGAGCACATATTCGCCTTGGCAGAGTGGGACCTTTCATCGGCCGTCTGAGAGAAGTCATCGGCCGGATCGACAAGGAGCTGTGGCCCGAAGACGATACCCGGCAGGAAATAGAAGGATTGATGACTCGGCTGGAGGACGTCCCGAACAGAGTGCAGGCATGGAAGAAGTCTGCCGCTCGTTGTGGTGCGGACGTGGCGCTATCGCTGGTCCGAGTGCACTGCAAGGAAGCTCGCGAAGAAAAGCTGAAGGCGTTGCAGGTCGCCAACACCAAGAAGCTTCAATTCAAAGATTTCATGGAGACCTTCCTCGATACAACCACTCGTATCGCGGACGGGATCGATCTTGAGACCTTTGTGGAGCCTGCCATTCCCGGTGCCAGTCCTGATGACGCTTGAAAAACTCTACCTCGGTATGCCGAGTGGTATCTGTATCAAACTTGGGCCACTGTTGTTGGCCGTCACATTCGTGGTTCGGTGTGGATAAGCTTGATCCACACCGAGCCGACTATCGTAGATCCAACTTTGAATTCGAATCGAATATTTTGCTCTTCTTTCGCCAAGTTTATTTTCTGACACGATTTTGGCTCGTGGTTTTTGTTTGGAGTTTCTTGGTGAAGCCAATGGCAAGCATGCGGAGCATGTAATTGTCAGTTGTCTTCACATCCACATGAGCCTCAATGAGGGTCTGCTAAGCCTCCGAGTGGATCTTGAGGATACACTCGAAGGAAGCTTTTTTACTTAGGCGATTCTGGATTGCAGCTAAGTCCCTGAGTGCGGCATCTCGTGCGCACTCGGAGTGAGTTGATGCTCATGTAGTTGTCAGTTGTCTTCACATCTACATGAGCCTCAATGAGGGTCTGCTAAGCCTCCGAGTGGATCTCGAGGATACACTCGAAGGAAGCTTTTTTACTTCGGCGATTCTGGATCGCAGCTAAGTCCCTGAGTGCGGCATCTCGTGCGCACTCGGAGTGAGTTGATATTCATTTAGTTGTCAGTTGTCTTCACATCCACATGAGCCTCAATGAGGGTCTGCTAAGCCTCCGAGTGGATCTCGAGGATACACTCGAAGGAAGCTTTTTACTTAGGCGATTCTGGATCGCAGCTAAGTCTCCGAGTGCGGCTTTTAGTGCGCACTCGGAGCGAGTTTTGTACTTAGGCGATTCTGAATCGCAGCTAAGTCCCCGAGTGCGGCTGCTAGCGCACACTCGGAGAGAGTTTTTTACTTAGGCGACTCTGGGTCGCAGCTAAGTCCCTGAGTGCGGCTGTTAGAGCACACTCGGAGAGAATTTTTTACTTAGGCGATTCTGGATCGCAGCTAAGTCCCCGAGTTCGGCTGTTAGCGCACCCTCGGAGAGAGTTTTTTACTTAGGCGATTCTGGATCGCAGCTAAGTCCCCAAGTGCGGCTGTTAGCGCACACTCGGAGGGAATTTTTTACTTAGCCGATTGTGGATCGCAGCTAAGTCCCCGAGTGCGGGTGTTAGCGCACACTCCGAGAGAATTTTTTACTTAGGCGATTCTGGATCGCAGCTAAGTCCCTGAGTGCGGCTACTAGCGCACACTCTGAGAGAATTTTTGACTTAGGCGACTCTAGGTCGCAGCTAAGTCCCCGAGTGCGGCTGTTAGCGCACACTCGGAGAGAATTTTTTACTTAGGCGATTCTGGATCGCAGCTAAGTCCCCGAGTGCGGCTGTTAGCGCACACTCGGAGAGAATTTTTTACTTAGGCGATTCTGGATCGCAGCTAAGTCCCCGAGTGCGGCTGTTAGCGCACACTCGGAGAGAACTTTTTACTTAGGCGATTCTGGATCGCAGCTAAGTCCCCGAGTGCGGCAGTTAGCGCACACTCGGAGAGAATTTTTTACTTAGGCGATTCTGGATCGCAGCTAAGTCCCCGAGTGCGGCTGTTAGCGCACACTCGGTTTTTTTACTTAGGCGATTCTGGATCGCAGCTAAGTCCCCGAGTGCGGCTGTTAGCGCACACTCGGTTTTTTTACTTAGGAGATTCTGGATCGCAGCTAAGTCCCCGAGTGCGGCTGTTAGCGCACACTCGGAGAGAATTTTTTACTTAGGCGATTCTGGATCGCAGCTTAGTCCCCGAGTGCGGCTGTTAGCGCACACTCGGAGAGAATTTTTTACTTAGGCGATTCTGGATCGCAGCTAAGTCCCCGAGTGCGGCTGTTAGCGCACACTCGGAGAGAATTTTTTCCTTAGGCGATTCTGGATCGCAGCTAAGTCCCCGAGTGCAGCTGTTAGCGCACACTCGTTTTTTTGTTTTTTTAGACCGGAGTCTGCAAATGCGGAAGAATTTTGGACCTGCAAAAAATCAGTCTGCTTTGTATTACTTCAATGATACTTGTTATTTACATTGCCTCCGTCGGCGGTCACATGTAGAAGCGCTTCAGGAGATCTCCGTTCCATGCTCGCGGCTCGTCCGTTTCCCTGTCGAGGTTGTAGAGTCGATATGCTCCGTTGTTCAGCACCTTAGAGATGATGAAGGGTCCTTCCCAGGCGGGAGCCAACTTGTGAGGCCTCTGCTGGTCCACTCGGAGCACCAGGTCACTTGCTTGGAATGTGCGACTCCTGACATGCCGTGCGTGAAAGCGCCGCAGATCTTGTTGATAAATTGTTGAGCGAGTCAGTGCCATCTCGCGCTCTTCTTCTAGTAGATCCACTCTGTCTTGCCTGGCCTGCTCCGCTTCGGCTTCGAAGAAGAGTTCGGCTCGTGGAGAGTTGTGAAGCAAGTCACTCGGAAGGACTGCCTCTGCTCCATAAAGGAGAAAGAACGGGGATCCCCCTGTAGATCTATTCGGAGTTGTGCGGAGGCCCCACAACACCGAAGGCAGCTCGGTGACCCATGCGCCGGCGGCATGTCCAACTTCTCACAGGAGTCGAGGCTTCAACCCTTGAAGAATAAGTCCGTTCGCCCGCTCTGCTTGCCCGTTGGTTTGAGGGTGCGCCACAGATGCAAAATCCACTCGGATACCTTGGCCTGTGCAAAAACCTTGGAATCTGTCCGAGTCAAAGTTTGTGCCATTGTCAGTGATTATGCTGCGCGGCACTCCGAATCTGGAGATGATGTCTCTAACAAATTTGATGGCCGTAAGGGCGTCGAGCTTCTTGATGGGCTTGGCTTCAATCCACTTGGTGAACTTGTCGACTGCCACCAACAGATGAGTGAATCCCCCTTGGCCGGTTCTGAATGGACTGATTGTATCTAATCCCCACACTGCGAACGGCCAAACAAGAGGGATTGTCTTCAGCGCAGATGTTGGCTTGTGAGAGTTGTTCGAATAGAATTGACAGCCTTTGCATCGGTCGACCATATCCTTTGCCATTTCATTCGCCTGCAACTAGAAGAAGCCAGCTCTGAATGCTTTGGCGACGATTGCTCTTGAGGAGGCATGATGGCCGCAAGTTCCCGAGTGAATCTCTTCCACGATTAACTGTCCCTCCTCAGGGGAGATGCATCGCTGAAGGACTCCTGAAACATTTTCCTTGTACAACTGGCCATCAATGACGGTGAAGGACTTCGACCTGCGGACGATCTGCCTCGCTTGGACTTCGTCCTCTGGTAATTCTTGCCTCAGGATGTATGCAATGAACGGCACAGTCCAATCGGGGATGATGGCAAGAATCTCCATGATCAAATCAACCACAGCGGGGACCTCGACTTCACTTGGGTCTGTTGAACTCTTCGGTTGTACCGGTTCTTCTGTAAAAGGACCTTCTTTCACCGAAGGGAGATGTAGGTGCTCGAGGCAGACATCACTCGGGACTGGTCTCCGAGTGGATCCGAGTTTCGCCAACTCATCAGCTACTTGGTTCTTCAGTCGTGGAACATGGTGAAGTTCCAGACCTTCAAACTTCTTCTCGAGCTTCCTTACTGCGTTGCAGTATGCAGTCATGGTGGGGTTCCTGACATCCCACTCCTTCATCACTTGATTAACCACCAAATCTGAATCGCCATAGACCATCAGGCGACGGACGCCGAGTGTGATGGCCATGCGCAATCCGTAAAGGAGAGCTTCATACTCTGCCTCATTGTTGGAAGAATCGAAATGTATCTGCAACACATACTTAAGCTTATCACCTTTCGGTGATATGATCACTACGCCAGCGCCGGAGCCATTCAGCATCTTGGACCCATCGAAGAACATAGTCCAATGAGCCGAGTAGATGTGAGTCGGTTGCTGTTGTTCTACCCATTCTGCTATGAAGTCAGCCAGAGCTTGAGACTTTATAGCCTTCTTGGCTTAAAACTTGATGTCGCAGTATAACATCTCCATAGCCCACTTCACCACTCGGCCTGACGCGTCTCGATTGTGGAGGATTTGCGACAACGGAGCATCAAAAACGACAGACACCGAGTGGTCTTGGAAATAGTGAGCCACCTTCTTTGCAGTCATGTAGATCCCATAAATAAGCTTTTGATAATGGGGATACCTCCGCTTGGAAGGAGTCAGGACTTCGGAGACATAATATACTGGCCGCTGAACCTTGTACGCTTTGCCTTCTTCTTCATGTTCGACTGTTAGAACAGTGCTGACGACTTGATTTGTAGTCGCGATGTACAAAAGAAGGGGTTCTTTACTAAGCGGGGCAGTAAGAACCGGCTGGGTGGAAAGCAGGGCTTTGAGGTCGTCGAATGCAATCTGGGCTTCGTCTGTCCACTCGAAAGTATCTGATTTCTTCATGAGTCGGTACAGAGGTAACGCCTTCTCACCGAGTCGAGCGATAAACCTGCTCAAAGTCGCTAGGCAACCTGTGAGCCTTTGAACATCATGTATTCTGACCGGCCGCTCCATTCGGACGATGGTCCCGATCTTTTCGGGGTTGACATCGATTCCTCGTTCGGAAACGAATAAACCGAGTAACTTTCCGCTGGGAACACCGAATGAACACTTGGCAGGGTTGAGCTTGATATCGTACCTACGAAGGTTGGCGAATGTTTCTGCCAAGTCAGTCAGCAGGTCGGAACCTTTGCGTGACTTGACTACGATATCGTCCATATATGCCTCCACATTTCGACCGATCTGGTCAAGGAGGCATTTCTGGATCACGCGCATAAAAGTTGCTCCTGCATTCTTCAAACAAAATGGCATAGTGATGTAGCAAAAACACCCGAATGGGGTGATGAAGGCTGTTTTTAATTCATCCGGACCATACAGACGGATCTGATGATAGCCCGAATAGGCATCATGGAATGATAAACGCTCGCAACCCGCAGTCGAATCGACAATTTGATCGATGCGGGCGAGCGGGAAATGATATTTCGGGCAGACCTTATTGAGATGCTTGAAGTCGATGCACATATAGAGGGACTTATCCTTCTTGGGCACCATGACAACATTGGCGAGCCACTCGGAGTGGTGTACCTCGCGAATGAAGTTGGCTGCCAAAAGTTTAGCCACCTCCTCTCCGATTGCCTTCCTTTTGTGCGCGGCAGACCGACGCAGGCGTTCTCGGACGGGCCGAGCGGTAGGATCCACATGTAGTCGGTGCTCAGCCAACTCCCTGGGTACACCTGGCATGTCAGCGGGCTTCCATGCGAAAATGTCCCAGTTCTCACGGAGGAATTGGATGAGCTGGGCTTCCTATTTCGGATCAAGGGTGGTGGAGATGTTCGTCGGGGCGGCGGTGTCGTCCGTCAGGTGGATGCTGACTTTCTTCGTGTCGCCCGCCGACTGGAATGCGGACTCCGAAGTTGGCTTCTTTGAACGCATCAAGTCAGCGGGGTCGGCCGTCTTCTTGTACTCATCCAGCTCAGGATAGCCATCTGCTGATCGGTAATCCGCGACCCCTCCTGCAAACACTCTTCGGCCCGCTGCCGATTGCCTGTGATGGTGATCACACCTTTGGGACCCGGAATCTTCAGCTTCAAATACACGTAACATGGACGGGCCATGAAGCGTGCATATACCGGACGGCCCAGAATTGCATGGTATGCACTCTGGAAGTCCACCACCTCGAATGTCAGCTTTTCCTTGCGGAAGTTCTTGTCGGAGCCGAAAACGACGTCCAACGCGATCTGACCGAGTGACTTGGCCTTTCGTCCTGGGACGACTCCGTGGAAATGCATGCTGCTCTCGCTAAGTTTGCACATCGGAATGCCCATCCCCTTGAGAGTGTCAGCATACATGATGTTCAAGCCGCTGCCACCATCCATGAGGACTTTGCGCAGTCAGACTCCTTCCACCACCGGGTCGACTACCAGAGCCTGCCTCCCCGGGGTGGGCACGTGTGCTGGATGATCCGACTGATCAAAGGTGATCGCAGTCTGAGACCATTTGAGGAACGTGGGGTTGGTCGGGGTGGCCATGTTCACCTCCCTGTTCACCAGCTTCAGTTAGCAAAAATCATTAATGTTGCATGGACTTGGGGGAACGGATCCTCCTTGTCCTCATCATCCTGCTCGTTGTCCTTTTCACTCGGCTGCCCTTCGCCGAACCCTTGGATCAGGAGGCGACATTGCCGGGTGGTGTGCTTCGGGAATATGGCATTGCCTTCTTCATCCATCTTTGTGTGGATTGGACATGGCTTATCCAGGATGAGTTCCTAAACTGCTTCTTCTTGGGGGTATACTAAGCTTTCCCCTTGCCCTTGAACTTGGCATTTGAAACGGCAGTTGCCACTGCCTGCGGAGTGGACGGAGCTTTCTGCTTTTGCTTCCGGTTGCTGTTCCCATCTCCGTCGGCGACTGCCTTGTGCTTTCCGCTACGAATGCGGTCCTCTTCTTCGCCATTTGCATAGCGTGCGGCTATCTCCATCATCTTGCTCACGGAGATGTCGCCTGTCCGACCGAACTTCAGGTACAGATCTCTGTACCGCACGCCTGCCTTGAACGCGCAGACTGCTTGATGCTCTGCGACGTTCTCCACCGTGTGGTAGAGGGTCGTCCATCGCTGGATGAAATCGCGTAGGGGCTCATTCTGCTTCTGGACGCAGTGTTGGAGCTCCATGAGACCAGCAGGGCGTTTGCACGTGCCCTCGAAGGTCCTGATGAACACTCGGGACGGATCTGCCCAGCTGTAGATGCTTGATGGAGCCAACTGATTCAGCCACGCTCGTGTTGAGCCGTCGAGCATCAGGGGGAGATGTTTCATGGCGACCTGGTCATCTCCGCCACCGATCTGGACCGCCACTCGGTAGTCGTCCAACCACGTTTCTGGCTTGGATTCTCCTGTGAACTTGCTGATCCCCGTCGCCAATCGGAAGTTGGGAGGGATGTCAGCTAAACAGATGGCCCGACTGAAGCACTCGGGGCCAGAGACGATGGTCCTGCTTCCACTCGGATGGTCTCTATCGTGACCATCACGGTGGGCTCGACTCCTGTCGACCTTCCTCTGGGCGATGTACCCTCTTGCGTCGGGCCTTGGATCATACGTGTCACCGACTGAACGTCGATCATCATGATGTCGGGGCCCGTAAGGCCCACCCCGCGGAGGGGTGCATGAACGGCGACGACCTTCGGGATTCGTGGAACGGCTGCCCCCTCTGCGTCGCTGATGAGAGTGGGGGCTGTAAACCGACCGATGCGTGTTCGCGTGAACAGAACTGTTGTGGATCCTGTTATGCGACTGGGAGACCGCCGAATTCTGCTGCTGTGCCGTGTGCAATAGGGCACGGATCTGCTCGATCCCTCTACCAGCCTCCGAATCAGTCGGTTGGAGGGAATCGGCTATCTTGGCAGCGGCAGCCAGGTTGAGGACGGGCGTACGGAACACCTCGACGTTGCTCTGACGAGTGCGTCGACTGGCAGAACGGTGGTGTTGACGGCGAGCGCCGGAAGATTCGCCGACCTCGTGCTCGTTCCGGCCAGTCCGGTGGGGATTCTCATGGGAATTTGCCATGAGAACTTCGGCTGCAGGCCCGCGACCCAAGTACTCGGAAGGTAACTCAGTCGGAACTGAGTCCAAGCACCGGGACGGCGGTGCGACCACAACCGACTCGAGGACCGCCACTTGAGACGACGCGTTCTGGCGCGCCTGGGCGTGTCGCACCCAACTCTGGAGCCGCAGACAGCGGGACCGCTTGTTGCGGCGCGTGACGGGGGCGAAGGTCGACACAGGGACCGACTGCTGGAGAAGAAGGACGCCGCGGGCACCGGCACGGAAGTGCGTAGCCCCGCGACTGGGGAGCGCCTTGATGTCGAGAGACGCATCTAGAAGCCATGCCGAATCATCGACGATGAAGGAGAGTGCGCCGAAGAGGATCTCCTGACCCATGCATAAATCTCCGCCGGACGACATGATGAAAAGATGAAGCTGCAAACTCGCTGGAAGTCGCTTAGACACCTGCCCCACGGTGGGCGCCAACTGTCGTGGGTATAAGTCTGACAGTAGATGTGTAGGGTACGAAAGGATGGGCAGAGCCTTAGCTACGGCGAGGTTGTATGAGTTCAGGCCCCTCTGCGGTGGAGGTAAAAGCCCTACGTCTTAGTGCTCTTGGGAGCTTAGTGTCGAGTGGAATATAGGATTATAGTAAAAGCCAACCCCTGCACCAGTGGGGAAGGGTGGCTTATATAGAGTGCGCTGCCCTTCACAACGGCCCGGTGGACAGGGGTGGAGTAGTGGCGAATAAATGCCTACATTACAGGTAATGTATGCCTTAAATGCTAATAATGGTGTATGAAAACGTATGACCGTTGCCCTCCTGGGAGGTTACGATGTACAGAGTGGAATTCAGTCGGTATGATAATATGCTCCGAATGCTCGTCACCGACTGGATGATGGGGGGTCCTTAGTTCAGTCGGAACTGTCTAAGGTCCTTGCCCTCTATGAAGGGTAGTCCTTGGGTAGGACCTATAGGGCAGGCCTATTTATTGTCCTTGCGTGAAAAGGTGCATTCGGTGTGTAATGTGAATGAGCATGTTTCCGCGTCGAACAAAGAACAAAAGAAAAGAAAGAGAACTCACGACTCATCGAAATTATGGCACTGTCGCTTGGGTCATATTTCAAAGGGGAGAATAGAAAGACTAGTTAAAAGTGAAATTCGTCCTCCACTAGAGTTCTCAGACTTAGAACAATGCATCATTGCACTAAAGGAAAGTATGTAAAACAAATCAAAAGGGAGCAAACCGAAGCACATGAACACTAAAAATAATTCACACCGACATTTGTGGACCATTTCCTGTGAAAATTGTGGATGGCTATGACTCGTTCATAACATTCATAGATGATTACTACCGATATGGTTATATTTATCTAATCAAAGAAAGAAATGAAGCATTGGATAAATTTAAGATATTCAAAGCTGAAGTTAAAAATCAGCTTGACAAAAGAATAAAGATAGTGAGATCTGGCCGTGGGGGGAAGTACTACGAACGGCACACTCCATATGGTCAGGTCCCTGGAACTTTTGCAAAGTTATTACAAGATACTAGCATAGTATCCCAGTATTCAATGTCGGGTGAGCCTTAGCAAAATTAAGTAGCTGAAAGGCGTAACCGTACACTTATGGATATGGTGCGTGTTGTGGCAACAAAAGTCCTTCCTTGGCTCTAGGAATTCTTCTTGTTACTTCTCTGGTTTGCATCGGTTTTTCCCTTGAAGAGGAAAGCGTGATGCAGCACAGGAGCGGTAAGTATTTCCCTCAGTTTGAGAACCAAGGTATCGATCCAGAAGGAGGGCCTTGTCAAGTCCAGAGTACCTACGCAAACACAAACAAGCTTGCACCCAACGCTTCAAAGGGGTTGTCAATCCCTTCAAGATTGTTTGCAAAGTGAGATCTGAAGGCGGAAAGTGCAACGAAGTAAAAAGTGTAAGGCTGAAAATATGGTGTGGAGTAGACCCTGGGGGCCATAGTGTTCACTAGAGGCTTCTCTCATAATAGCAAATATCACGGTGGGTGAACAAAATACTGTCGAGCAATTGATAGAACCGCGCAAAGTCATGACGATATCTAAGGCAATGATCATACATATAGGCATCACGTCTGAGACAAGTAGACCGATACTTTCTGCATCTACTACTATTACTCCACACATCGACCGTTATCCGGCATGCATCTAGTGTATTGAGTTCATGACGAATAGAGTAACGCCTTAAGCAAGATGACATGATGTAGAGGGATAATCTCAAACCAATGATGAAAACCCCATCTTTTTACCCTTGATGGCAACAACACGATGCGTGCCTCACTACCCCTTCTGTCACTGGGTGAGGTCACCGCACGGTATGAACCCAAAACCAAGCAGTTCTCCCATTGCAAGAATCATAGATCTAGTTGGCCAAACAAAACCCACAACTCGAAGAGAATTACAAGGATATGAAATCATGCATAAGAGAGATCGGAAGAAACTCAAATAAGATTCATAGATAATCGGATCATAAATCCACAATTCATAGGATCTCGACAAACACACCGCAAAAGAAGATTACACCGGATAGATCTCCATGAAGATCATGGAGAACTTTGTGTTGAAGATCCAAGAGAGAGAAGAAGCCATCTAGCTACTAGCTATGGACCCGTAGGTCTATGGTGAACTACTCACGCATCATCGGAGACGTTATGGTGTTGATGAAGAAGCCCTCCGTGTCCGAATCTCCCCTTCGACAGGGCACCAGAACGTGCCCCAGATGGGATCTTACGGAGACAGAAGCTTGCGGCGGCGGAAAAGTACTTTCGATGATCTCCTGATTTTTTTGGGATTTTTAGGGAATTTATAGGCGCAACCCCTAGGTCAGGGGGCGCTTAGGAGGCCCACAAGCCTATGGGCCGCGGCTTACCCCCTAGCCCCGTGGTGGGGGCTTGTGGGCCCCTGAGGCTCCCCTGCCTTGGCTCCCAAGCTTCCCGATCTTCTTCCGTTCCAGATAAAATCTTTTCGAGGATTTTCTTCCGTTTGGACTCCGTTTCAAAATCTCCTCTGAAAGGGGTCAAAAACATGGAAAAAACAGGAACTGGCACTTGGCACTGAGTTAATAAGTTAGTCCCAAAAAATATATAAAAGGCATGTAAAACATCCAAAGTTTGACAAGATAATAGCATGAAACCATAAAAAATTATAGATACGTTGGAGACGTATCAGTGCGCACCATGATGACTTACTGCAACTTGCCATTGGGATTATGGATGGAGGCGCTTAAAACCGCCATTCACATTCTCAATAGAGTACCAAGCAAGTCGGTGCCCAAAACACCAAACAAGCTATGGATAGGAAGAGTGCCCTCCCTACAACACTTCATGGTGTGGGGGTGCCCAGCTGAGGCCAAAATGTTTAATCCAAATATTGCAAAGTTAGATCCCAAAACAGTAAGTTGCCACTTCATTGGCTATTGTGATAGATCAAAGGGTTTTTCGTTTCTACTGTCCAGAAAGATACACAAAGTTTGTAGAAACTATACATGCGGTCTTCTTAGAGGATGAAATGATGAGGGTGAGCATGGTAGCTCAAAAAATTGATCTTGAGGAGAAGAAGGTGAATGCACCTAATCCGATGATTCAAGAGCCATTTTTCTCACTACATGTTGTAACTCCAACCATGACAACTGTGGGAGAAGACCCGGAACCTATCCGTCAGGAGCCGACTGAACCCATTGTTGAGCATGAAAGGGAGGTGCAGCAACCATATTTAGAAGATGTGCCACAAGTTGAAGCACAGAATGTGCCAGGGAATGAGGCACTTAGAAGGTATAACAGAATTAGAAGATCATCTATTTCCACTGATTATAAAGTCTATAACACAGAATCGGTTCATATGGAAGGTGATCCCACTTCATATGAAGAAGTCGTGATAAGCCCTCACTCAACAAAGTGGCTGGAGGCAATGGAAGATGAGATGAACTCGATGAGTTCCAACGATGTTTGGGACTTAGAAATACTTCCTAAAGGAGCAAAAATGGTAGGTTGTAAATGGGTCTACAAAACTAAGTATGACTCTAATGGTAATATAGAAAAGTATAAAGCACGACTTGTGGCAAAGGGATTTACACAAGGAGAGGGGATCAATTACAATGGGACTTTTTCCCCAGTCTCATGTAAGAATTCCTTCAGAATCATAATGGCATTAGTTTCACATTTTGATTTAGAGTTACATAAAATGGATGAAAAGACGGCATTTCTAAACGGGGATTTAGAAGAAAATGTCTACATGAAACAACCCAATGGTTTTATCATGGAAGGCAAGGAAGATATGTGATGCCGCCTGAAGAAATCTATTTTATGGACTAAGACAAGCCTCTAGATAGTGGTATCTAAAGTTTAATGACACAATTAAAATATTTGGATTTAAAGAGAATGTTGAGGATAGCTGCATTTATGCAAAGTTCAAAAATGGGAAATGCATATTCCTAATCTTGTATGTGGATGATATCTTGCTCGCCAGCAATGGTTTTAGTATGCTTCAAGAAACAAAGAAGTTTTTGTCCTCAAATTTTGATATGAAACATCTTGGTGAAGCATCATATGTTTTGGGCATTGAAGTTCACTTAGATAGGAAAAATGGAGTTTTAGGACTATCACAAAAACCATATTTAGAAAAGATTCTCAAAAAGTATAATATGTGTGCGAGTAAGGCCACACCTGCTCCTATAGTCAAGGGCAACATGTTTGGGAAATTCCAATGTCCCCAGAACCAGTACGAGCTCGGTGAAATGAAAGGAGTGCCATATACTTCCGATGTTGGAAGTTTACAGTATGCACAAGTGTACACTCTCCCTGACTTTGCTTTTATCACCGGGGTACTCGGTAGATATCAAGAGAATCCAAGCATAGAGCACTGGAAGATGGTAAAGAAAGCATTGCGTTATGCGCAAGGCACAAAGGACCTCATGCTAACATACAGAAGATCTGATTCCCTAGAGATAAAAGGATATTCAGACGCAGATTTTGCGGGAGACAAAGATGATAGAAAATCCACGTCAAGATACGTGTTCACTCTCGCTGGAGGGGCTATTACGTGAAAAATCTCCAAACAATCCATAGTTGCATCGTCCATGATGCAAGCAGAGTTTATAGCATGTTTTGAGGCCATCGGGCAGGTGATATGGTTAAAGAAATTTATACCCAACTTGAAAGTGGTAGATTTTATTGACAAACCACTAAAGATGTACTGTGACAACCAGACCGCAATATTCTATGCTCACAACAAGAAGTTGAGTAATGCTACCAAAACAATAGATATAAAGTATTATGTTGTGAAACATAAAATGCAGGATCACACTAGAAGTCTCGAGCATATAAGGACAAAGGATATGCTTGCAGATCCGCTAACGAAAGTATTACCAACCAATGTGTTCAAGGAACACTTAGCCGACATGGGTTTAGGGGAAAGCCTATGATTCCTGGATCATGAGAGGCCCAAAAAGAACATAATTCGTTTCAAAAGAAAGAGGTATGTTGTGGATGTTTGATTCTATCGGAAATTTAGCTGTGACGATGAAACACGCTATATGTACTAATCAGAGATGAAACTAGTAAAGTATAAAGTATAAAGTTAAAAGGAAAGTTGATATCAAGGGGGAGAATGTTAGGTTGATATCCTCTTGTTCGAGCCCAACAGGTCGAAGGGCCCTTGCCTCACGCTCTGATCGGGGGCGCCCAACCCTCCTATGGTTGACGGGCCCCTCTCACGCCGAGCTATATAACGAGGTGGGGGTCGGGGCACGCACTACGAGGTTCGTCGCGCAGCCACCAACCCATCCAACACAACCTACCGATCTAGGTTAGCCTTGAAGTGATGGGAAGCTTTGCCGCCACGGCACATGCACATCCAGGGCCAACGCCGTCATCGCCATCCACCATGGCGTAAGGCTTGGGATCCTCGAGCCAAGGAGAAGGTATAACCCATCTCCTACTCCCTGCTAGCTACCGCATATCTTCAACCCGTCTCATCCAGAGAATCTATCAGGAGGTCCATGTCCATCCCGTATACATATTCCCGCGGGGGCGACATCAACGGTGAGTAACACCCCAAACGTAATAAGAAAGATATTTGACATTGTTTCTTTTATTTAATAAATAGTTTTGCACTTCATGCATTCATCCATGACTTTAACCTATTAAATAATATGTGACATTTTAAAAATATTAATCATTTTATTTTTATTTTCAAGGCCTCAAACTATTTTATATCTTGGCTCCAATTCAAATCCATATTGCAAAGGATTTAAATCATTTCAAACTCAGATGACTCCATCTGATCTATATCTTTGCATATGTCCTTCTTATCTCCTTTCTAGCCTCCTCGAAAATTCTCATAATTCTTGGACCCTTCGAACTTGTACCTCTAGTTCAAACCACCTATAGGCCATTTCCCCTCTTTTTCTTTGAAATCCTTGGCAAACCTTTGCAAAACATCCACAAAATTTTAGTGGAGCTTAGAAATAATTTAGAGAAGCTAAAATTAAGTTTTTAAACCAACTGAAATTTGTTTGAAACCCCAAATATTATCTGTTGGAAATATGCCGTAGAGGCAATAATAAAATAGTTATTATTATATTTCTTTGTTCATGATAATCGTTTATTATCCATGCTATAATTGTATTGATTGGAAACACAATACTTGTGTGGATACATAGACAAAACATTGTCCCTAGTAAGCCTCTAGTTGACTAGCTCGTTGATCAATGATGGTCAAGGTTTCCTGACCATAGGCAAGTGTTGTCACTTGATAACGGGATCACATCATTAGGAGAATCATGTGATGGACTAGACCCAAACTAATGAACGTAGCATGTTGATCGTGTCATTTTGTTGCTACTGTTTTTCTGCGTGTCAAGTATTTATTCCTATGACCATGAGATCATATAACTCACTAGTACCGGAGAAATGCCTTGTGTGTATCAAACGTCACAACGTAATTGAGTGACTATAAAGATGCTCTACAGGTATCTCCGAAGGTGCCCGTTGAGTTAGTATGGATCAAGACTGGGATTTGTCACTCCGTGTGATGGAGAGGTATCTCGGGGCCCACTCGGTAATACAACATCACACACAAGCCTTGCAAGCAATGTGACTTAGTGTAAGTCACGGTATCTTGTATTACGGAACGAGTAAAGAGACTTGCCGATAAACGAGATTGAAATAGCTATGCGGATACCGACGATCAAATCTCGGGCAAGTAACATGTCGAAGGACAAAGGGAATGACATACGGGATTATATGAATCCTTGACACTAAGGTTCAACCGATAAGATCTTCGGAGAATATATAGGATCCAATATGGGAATCCAGGTCCCGCTATTGGATATTGACCGAGGAGTCCCTCGGGTCATGTCTGCATAGTTCTCGAACACGCAGGGTCTGCACACTTAAGGTTAGGCGATGTTTTATGCGTATTTGAGTTATATGGTTGCTTACCGAATGTTGTGCGGAGTCCCGGATGAGATCACGGACATCACGAGGGTTTCCGGAATGGTCCAGAAACTAAGTTTGATATATAGGATGACCTCATTTGATTACCGGAAAGTTTTTCGAACATTACTGGGAATGTATCGGGAGTGACGAATGGGTTCCGGATGTTCACCGGGGGGCAGCCCACCCGGGGGAAGCCCATAGGCCTGAGGGGTGCCGCACTAGCCCTTAGTGGGCTGGTGGGACAGCCCAAGAGGCCCTATGTGCAGGAATCAATGGAAAAAGAGAAAAAAAGGGAAGTGGGAAAGTGGAGAAGGACTCCACCTGCCAATCCTAGTTGGACTAGGATTGGAGGGGGAGGACTCCCCCTTGCTTCGGCCGACCCCTTGGGGCTCTCTTGAGCCTCAAGGCAAGGGCCTCCCCCTCCCTCCTATATATACTGAGGTATTAGGGCTGATTTGAGACATCTTTGCCACGGCAGCCCGACCACGTACCTCCATGGTTTTTCCTCTAGATCATATTTGTGCAGAGCTCGGGCAGAGCCCTGCTGGGATAGATCACCACCAACCTCTGGAGCACCATCACGCTGCCGGAGAACTCATCTACCTCTCCGTCTCTCTTGCTGGATCAAGAAGGTCGAGATCATCGTCGCGCTGTACGTGTGCTGAACGTGGAGGTGCCGTCCGTTCGGCACTAGATCGGGAAGGATCATGATGAGATCGCGGGACGGATCGCGATGAAGGTCGTGGGACGGATCGTGATGAGATTGTGGGATGGAGTGTACGACTATGGTGATTTGAATCACGCACGTTGTTCCACTACATCGTCCGCGTTTCTTAACGCTTACCGCTGTGCGATCTACAAGGGTACGTAGATCGGTAATCTCCTCTCGTAGATGAACATCACCATGATAGGTATTGCGTGCGCGTAGGAAAATTTGTTTTTCCCATGCGATGTTCCCCTACAGTGTCATCATGAGCTAGGTTCATGCGTAGATGTTATCTCGAGTAGAACACAAAAGTTTTTGTGGGCGGTGATGTGCGATTTGCTGCCCTCCTTAGTCTTTTCTTGATTCTGCGGTATAGTTGGATCGAAGCGGTTCGGACCGACATTACTCGTATGCTTACGAGAGACTGGTTTCATCGCTACGAGCAACCCCATTGCTCAAAGATGACTGGCGAGTGTCGGTTTCTCCAACTTTAGTTGAATCTGATTTGACCGAGGAGGTCCTTGGAGAGAGGTTAAATAGCAATTCATACATCTCCGTTGTGGTGTTTTCGTAAGTAAGATGCGATCCTACTAGATACCCATGGCAACCACATAAAACATGCAACAACAATTAGAGGACGTCTAACTTGTTTTTGCAGGGTATGCTTGTGATGTGATATGGCCAACGACGTGATGTGATATATTGGATGTATGAGATGATCATGTTGTAATAGTTAATATCGACTTGCACGTCGATGCTACGGCAACCGGAAGGAGCCATAGGGTTGTCTTTAAACTAACGTTTGTGTTTGCAGATGTGTATACTATATTGCTAGGACGTAGCTTTAGTAGTAATAGCATACCATACACGACAACCTCGATGGCAGCACGATGATGGAGATCATGATGATGGGGATCATGGTGTGATGCCGGTGACAAGAAGATCATATCGGTGCTTTGGTGATGAAGATCGAGGAGCACTTGATGATGGCCATATCATGTCACTTATGAATTGCATGTGATGTTAATCCTTTATGCACCTTGTTATTCTTAGAACGATGGTAGCATTATGAGGTGATCTCTCACTAAAATTTCAAGCTGAAATTATGTTCTCCCCGACTGTGCACCGTTGCGACAATTCGTCGTTTTGAGACACCACGTGATGATCGGGTGTGATAGCCTCAACGTTCACATACAACGGGTACAAAACAGTTGCACACGCGGAACACTCGGGTTATAGCATGTGCAGACATGGCCTCGGAACACAAGAGACTAAAAGGTCGAGCATGAATCGTATAGTTGATATGATTAGCATAGAGATGCTTACCACTGAAACTATTCTCGACTCACGTGATGATCGGACTTGAGATAGTGGATTTGGATCATGTACCACTCAAATGACTAGAGAGATGTACTTTTTGAGTGGGAGTTCTTGAGTAATATGATTAATTGAACTAATTATCATGAACATAGTCTAATGGTCTTTGCGAATTATGATGTAGCTTGCGCTATAGCTCTAATGTTTTTATATGTTCCTAGAGAAAATTTAGTTGAAAGTTGATAGTAGCAACTTTGCGGACTGAGTCTGTAAAACTGAGGATTGTCCTCGTTGCTGCGCAGAAGGCTTATGTCCTTAATGCACCACTCGGTGTGCTGCACCTCGAGCGTCGTATGTGCATGTTGTGAACATCTGACATACACGTTTCTGATGACTACGCGATAGTTCAGTGCAAAATACTTAATGGCTTAGGTGCAAGGCGCCCAAGACGTTTTGAAACGTCACGGAACATAAGAGATGTTCTAAAGAGATGAAATTTTGATTTCATGCTCGTGCCCTTGTTAATAGGTATGTGACCTCCGACAAGATTCTTTGTCCACGAAGTAAAGGAGAAAAGCTCAATCGTTGAGCGTGTGCTCAGATTGTCTGAGTACGACAATCGCTTGAATCAACTGGGAGTTAATCTTCCAGATGAGATAGTGATGGTTCTCCAAAGTCACTGCCACCAAATTGTAAGAGCTTCGTGATGAACTATAACATATCAAGGATAGATACAATGATC
Organism: Hordeum vulgare subsp. vulgare; assembly: GCF_904849725.1. Classification (NCBI taxonomy): domain Eukaryota; kingdom Viridiplantae; phylum Streptophyta; class Magnoliopsida; order Poales; family Poaceae; genus Hordeum; species Hordeum vulgare. Next base: position 540,885,482 of record NC_058521.1, on the reverse strand, counting down.
CTTGAGCGATTTGCGATGTTTGACACTGCGAAAGTAGAAATCAAGAAGGAGCATCAATAGTTGATGGTTAGTAAAACCACTAAGTTTCAAGAAAAGGCAAGGGCTAAAAGAAATACTTCGTGAAACGGAAAAACAGTTGCTGCACTAATGAAGAGACCCAAACCCAAACCCGAGACTAAGTGCTTCTGTTATGAGAGGAACGGTCACTGAGGCGGAGCTACCCTAGATGCTTGGTAGATAAGAAGGCTGGCAAAGTCGACACAGGTATATTTGATATACATGATGTTGATGTGTACTTTACTAGTACTCCTAGTAGCGCGAGGGTATTGGATACCGGTTCGATTGCTAAGGGATTAGTAACACGAAATAAAAGTTACGGAATAAACGGAGACTAGCTAAAGGCAAGGTGACGATACGTGTTGGAAGTGTTTCCAAGGTTGATATGATCAAATGTCGCACGCTCCCTCTACCATCGGGATTGGTGTTAAACCTAAATAATTGTTATTTGGTGCTTGCGTTGAGCATGAACATGATTGGATCGTGTTTATTGCAATACGATTATTCATTTAAAGATAATAATGGTTACTCTATTTTTCTTGAATAATCACCTTCAATGGTTTATTGAGTCTCGATCGTAGTGTTACACATGTTCATGATATTGGTGCCAAAAGATACAAGGTAATGATGATAGTACCACTTACTTGTGGCACTGCCGCTTGAGTCATGTTGGTATAAATTGCATGAAGAGGCTCCATGCTGATGGATCTTTATACTCACTTGATTTTGAATCACTTGTGACATGAAAATCATACCACATGAGCAAGGCCTTGTTTTCATTGAGATGAAACAAGATAGTAACTTGTTGGAAGTAATACATTTTGATGTATGTAGTCCAATGGGTGCTGAGGCACGCAGTGGATATCATTGTGTTCTTACTTCAATGACGATTTGAGTAGATACAGGAGTATTTACTTAATGAATCACAAGTCTGAAATATTGAAAAGGTTCAATTCTGTTTCAGAGTGAAGTTCGTCGTAACAAGAGGATAAACTGTCTACGATATGATCATAGAGATGAATTTCTGAGTTGCGAGTTTTGGTACATAGTTAAGACAATGTGGAAGTTGTTTCGCAATTCATGCCACCAAGAACACCATGGTGTGATGGTGTCATAGCCGCGACCTATTTGATATGGTGCATATTATGATGTCTCTTATCGAATTAACACTATCATTTATGGCTTATGCATTAGAGACAACCACATTCACTTTAAATAGGGCATCGCGTAATTCCATTGAGATGACACAGTATAGACTAAGGTTTAGAGAAATCTAAGCTGGCGTTTCTTGAAAGTTTGGGGCTGCGACACTTATGTGAAAAAGTTTCAGTCTGATAAGATCGAACCCAAAGCGGATAACTGCATCTTCATAGGATATCCAAAATAGTTGGGTGCATCTGCTATCTCAGATCCGGAAGCAAAGTGTTTGTTTCTAGAAAACGGGTCCTTTCTCGAGGAAATCTTTCTCTCGAAAGAATTGAGTGGGAGGGTGGTAGAACTTGATGAGGTTATTGAACCATCACTTCAACGAGTGTGTAGCAGGGCGCAGGAAGTTGTTCCTGTGGCGCCTACACCAATTGAAGTGGAAGCTGATGATGGTGATCATTAAGCATTGGATCAAGTTACTACAAAGCACGTAGGTCGACAAGGTCGCATACTACTACAGAGTGGTACGGTAACCATGTCTTGGAGGTCATGTTGTTGAACAACAATGAACCTACGAGTTATGGAAAAGCAATGGTGGGCCCGGATTCTGACAAATGGCCGGAGGCCATGAAATCCGAGAGAGAATCCATATGTGAGAACAAAGTATAGACTTTGGAAGAACTACTTGATGGTCGTAGGACTATTAAGTAAAGATGGATCTTTATAAGGAAGACAAACGATGATGGTGAATCGTCACCATTAAGAAAAGCTCGACTTGTCGCAAGGATGTTTTCCGACAAGTTCAAGAAGTTGACTGTGATGAGACTTTCTCACTCATAGCAATGCAAAAAGGTCTGTTGGAATTATGTTAGCAGTTGCTGCATTATTTATGAAATATTGCACATAGGATGTCAAAATATTGTTTTCCTGGACAGAAAGGTTGTATGTGATACAACCAGAAAGTTTTATCAATCCTAAGGATGCTAACAAGTATGCAAGCTCCAGCGATCCTTCTATGGACTGGTGCAAGCATCTCGGAGTTGGGATATATGCTTTGATGAGTTGATCAAAGCTTTTGGGTTTATGCAAGGTTTATGAGAAACTTGTATTTCCAAAGAAGTGAGTGGGAGCACTATAGAATTTCTGATAAGTATATGTGGTTGACATATTGTTGATCAGAAGTAATGTAGACTGTGAAGCATAAAAGGTTGTTTGAAAGGAGTTTTTCAAAGGAATACCTGGATTGAGCTACTTGAACATTGAGCATCAAGATCTATGGAGATAGATCGAAACACTTAATAGAAGTTTCAACAAGATGCATGCCTTGACAAGTTTTTGAAGGAGTTCAAAATAGATCAGCAAAGAAGGAGTTCATGACTGTGTTGTAAGGTGTGAATTTGAGTAAGACTCAAATCCCGACCACGGCAGAATAAAGAGAATAGACGAAGGTCGTCTTCTATGCCTTAGCCGTAGACTCTAAAGTATGCCATGCTGAGTACCGCACCTGATGTGTGCCTTACAGCAAGTCTGTTAAGAGGTACAGAGAGTGATCCAGGATTGAATCATTGATCAATGGTCAAAGTTATCCTTAGTAACTAAATGGACTAAGGAAATTTTCTCGATTATGGAGGTGGTTAAAGAGTTCGTCGTAAAGGGTTACGTTGATGCAAGCTTTGACACTAATCTGAATAACTATGAGTAGTGAAACGGATTCGTATAGTAGAGTAGATATTTGGAGTATTTCCAAATAGCACGTAGTAGCATCATCTATAAGATGACATAAAGATTTGTAAAGAACACACGGATCTTAAAGTTTCAAAACCGTTGACTAAAACCTCTCTCACGAGCAAGACGAGATCAGACCCCAGAACTATATGGGTGTTGGATTTGTTGAAATCACATGGTGATGTGAACTAGATTATTGACTCTAGTGCAAGTGGGAGACTATTGGAAATATGCCCTAGAGGCAATAATAAATTAGTTATTATTATATTTCTTTGTTCATGATAATCGTTTATTATCCATGCTATAATTGTATTGATTGGAAACACAATACTTGTGTGGATACATAGACAAAACACTGTCCCTAGTAAGCCTCTAGTTGACTAGCTCGTTGATCAAAGATGGTCAAGGTTTCCTGACCATAGGCAAGTGTTGTCACTTGATAACGGGATCACATCATTAGGAGAATCATGTGATGGACTAGACCCAAACTAATGAACGTAGCATGTTGATCATGTCATTTTGTTGCTACTGCTTTTCTGCATGTCAAGTATTTATTCCTATGACCATGAGATCATATAACTCACTGGCACCGGAGGAATGCCTTTTGTGTATCAAACATAACAACGTAACTGAGTGACTATAAAGATGCTCTACATGTATCTCCGAAGGTGCCCGTTGAGTTAGTATGGATCAAGACTGGGATTTGTCACTCCGTGTGACGGAGAGGTATCTCGGGGCCCACTCGGTAATACAACATCACACACAAGCCTTGCAAGCAATGTGACTTAGTGTAAGTCACGGGATCTTGTATTACGGAACGAGTAAAGAGACTTGCCGGTAAACGAGATTGAAATAGGTATGCGGATACCGACGATCAAATCTCGGGCAAGTAACATACCGAAGGACAAAGGGAATGACATACGGGATTATATGAATCCTTGACACTGAGGTTCAACCGATAAGATCTTCGGAGAATATGTAAGATCCAATATGGGCATCGAGGTACCGCTATTGGATATTGACCGAGGAGTCCCTCGGGTCATGTCTGCATAGTTCTCGAACCCGCAGGGTGTGCACACTTAAGGTTAGGCAAGGTTTTATGCATATTTGAGTTACATGGTTGGTTACCGAATGTTGTTCGGAGTCCCGGATGAGATCACGGACATCAAGAGGGTTTCCGGAATGGTCCTGAAACGAAGATTGATATATAGGATGAACTCATTTGATTACCGGAAAGTTTTCGAATGTCACACCGTGTTTTCCACCCCAAGTTTTGTGTATTGCAAAAATCAGAGCTTGTTAAATTTTTTCCAAATAATGTTGTGAGTGCAATCTCAACCCTTGTTTGAGTGTATGCTTGCTTGTTTGATGACTCAACCCATGAAAAACTTATTATTTTGTTCTCATCAAAAACCCTTTTTCCTTTACATCAAGATCACCTTCATCATGTTGGGATACACTACTAGCTCATGAAGCCAAGTGGCACTCTCAACTAAAGTTGGTGATCTGATCCTAATATCATTTTCATTCATTAAAAACACTATTTAGTGATTTAAAATATTATTTTTCTATTTTATATCTATGTCTATTTCTAAGGCCAGTAATGATATTTCCACAAGGAAAATTACTTTCCTGCCTTAGGAAATTCTGAGTAAATTCATGGAAGCTCAGAAGGACATATATTTTCCATACATAATATTTTCAACCCTATTTTATATTAATATTATTTGAGTAAAACCCTGAAAACCATTTCTGTCTGTTTTAGCTTTTTGAGATGTTTCCAAAGGAAAGTATCTCAGTAAATTCCCATAAAATTACAGGAGCCCTCCCAAACCATATTAGGTGCTCACCTAAAATCTCACCTTGATCCAAGGTGGGTAAGTGCACTTAGAGAGACCAAAACCCTCTCTGTCCAGAGTAGAGTTGGAACAACTCTACATTGCAAAGTTTCTCCAATAGAGCTGAAACTTTGCAGAGGTGTTTAACACCCCAAATGAGGACTCCACACCAAAAATGGGATTTGTGAGACTCTGTTTGACCACACTTCCTTTGTAAGGGACAGTACTGGTCACTTTGAGACATTTTCAAGTTTGCAAAGCCAAACTTGTTCAATGGAGCTCATATTTGGTGGAACCCCATGTTTTTACCCCAAGAACAAACCTGTTAAGTTTCATTTACAGTGGTGGAGTGGAAGCACCCCAAGTCACTGTCGAACACCTACTGACAGGAAGGTAAAAACCTTCCTAGCCAGTGTTTTACCCAATGTCAAGGCCCCAAACTTGGTGGGTTAGAGCACCAGAACACCCTGAGCACCCAGTCAACCAGCCCCTCCCCAATTCCAAGCACAAGTGACAAGAACTCCAATTTGAGTTGCAGGACAGTACTGGCAACACTAGTGTTCCTTGCTCCCTTGACCAGCTCGAGCTCCCACTAAACCACAACAGCTAGGCACACTCCCAGCAACACTCAAGACATGGAGAACACGTCCCAAGTGCCCCAGAGCGAGCCAGCATGCCGTGGCATGCCAAAACTACGCTTTGGGCGCGCTGCAGAGAGCCACCCGCAAGGGGCCGACGCTCCGGCCGGTCCCAGCCTCCTCAGTAGTGTCCAAGCACTCCCCCGACAGCCCCTTAGTGCAAGGCTACCCCAGGGACCCTCTCCCCCTCGCGCAAGAGCTCAGGCGACGCGTGCCCGTGCGTGCCCGACGCGGCCGAGCATGCACGGTCGCTGCAGCTCGTCCCCACTCACTTTCCCTCTGCGGCCGTTGCATCTGGAGGCCGTAAACCACGTCCCGAACCCGTGGTTTCGCGGCCAGCACCTCACTGTGCTTGCACGCGTGCCACAGTGAGTCACCGGCGTGCCCGAGTCGGGTCACCGTCGTTGGCCTATAAAATGACCCCCCCCCCCCGGCACTCCAGCACCCTCCAAGCAGCTTCAGCACAACCAGTAGACACTCCCTAGCCGCCCAATCGAGCTCGCAGAGCCCCGGTGCTCGAGATCGACCGAGGCCCATCCGCCTCGCAGCTACGGTCGATCTCCGGCTACACGTCGGCTCCTGCGCTGCCCGACCTCTCATTACACTCCCCTCGACACCAGGAACATTTCCCCTAACTCTCCCGAGCAAATCCATACCTCTTGCCCCTAGTTCAACTCGAACCCGAAACCCTTCCGCCACGAGCACCTCGTCGTCGGCGACCCAAACCACCTCCGGTGACGTCCCGACCACGAGTAGGTAGGCGGAGGCACGAGGAACCCGTTCCCGTTCCTAGCTAGGCCTGAGGACAACGACAGCCTCGTCGGCGTCCATCTCCACCTCTCTGGCCAGAGGTAGGAGAAGGACCCGACAGGTGGAGCCCACCTGTCGGTGTCCTGGGGCAGCCAGCGCGCGCAGCCGCTGACGCTGACCCCAGGGGCCCGCAGGTCAGGTTTGAACCTGGCCCGTGCGCGCCTGGTGGCCAGGCCTGCTGGCTGGGCCGGCTGGATCTGTTTCCCTGGCCTTTTTCTTTTGTTTTAATCCAGCAAACTAAATGATTTTTATAAAAAGATTTAGCCAGTAGAAAAATATAATTCTTCCACCAGTATTTTTCTAAAAATGAGTAGTATTTGATTCTGTAATAGTTGACATTTATCAATAACAGAAACTATTTTGGTATAATAAAATGATATTAAAAAGCACTTGTTTGCTTTTAAATAAATATGCTTAGCTAATAAAACAGTAGGGAACATTTTTCAAAATAATAACCTGGATTTATTCAAGCCTTGCAACATTTTTAAAAGCACTTTGTGAACTGTTTTAGTAAAAGCTAGTATTTATTTATTCCTTTCTCGACGGTAGAATTACCGAGTGACGGAGGATCCGGAGCGGAAGACCTCGAAGACCCCGGATACCTAGCTGACCAAGGCAAGCATGCCCTTTTGCCATGACTTAAGTAAAATGATGCATGCTAGAATAGCAAGTATTTTCCGTTGCATGTAATCATGATGTCGGTTCATCATTGATGTGATGGTACCGAAGGCTTCTTCGAAGCCCTTTCATTATAGTAGTGATTTCACATGGCTCCTCGGAGCACAAACATGATGAGCTTGATCCTACCATCTACGAGGATCATGCTACTGTCATGTTGGCTAGTAGGGTAGAATCACTGCATTGAGCTTGACCCCGTGAGGGTCATGATACTATCATGTTGATAAGTAATGTTAAGGCACATCATGTTGACAAGTAATAATAGAGCATTCTATCATGAGCATGATGTGGAGTTAAATAAAGAGTTTATGAAAACCCCGTCGGGTGCCACTAATGCCCGAGGGTGATGATGAGTTGGTGATCACTTTTGGTGAAGTGATGCACCGGTGATTTTGGTGTGAGTATGGTTTCGGAAATGGATTAGATTTATGATGTGTCGACCGTCCCAACCTTACCCAGTACGACCACGATACCCCTTTATGGGACGGGGCTTTGTTGATTACTCTGGTCGGTGCTAGCAAAGAGCCACATTACTAGTGGTGGGAGTGATCGGTGTCACTCTCGTGATGGGGTCGTGCCAGGTAGGACGACTATGCCATTATTATGAGTTCCAAGCACACCGTTGGTCCCTGCATGGTTGTTACAGTCCAGAGTCGATGCTCGTAAGACGTACAACATGTGGGCTGGGTACCAATCGAGTGGATCTCTTTGTCTAGTATCGTCAGGGGAAAGATGATGATCGGATACTTACCTCGGGTATATGTGATATACCGCGAGTCGTGGATGACACGAAAGTATTCCGTTTCTCGTGGGTCCAGCGTACTACCTCTGCAGAGTGTAAACTATTCGAATAGCCGTGTCCACGGTCAAGGACAGTTGGCTGGTGCTGCTTAAACTACGTCCTGAGTTTCCGCATAAACCATGTGTGTGTGTGTGTGGTGTTAAAAAGGTGTCGTTATAATCATGAAATCACAATAATATGATCAAGTTCGGTGACTTGACATATAGGGTAAACCCGGATGGTTTAGCCCTCATTAATACCTTGAGATTATGACAAGTCTGATGACTTGGCATATAGGGTGAACCCGGTGTGTTCAACCCTTAGCAGAGATGATGATATCTGTAACCTGTTCTTCAAAAGTAATTCTTTAACCTGATGCATATACATGATCATACCACCTCATCGCATTCCACTAAAGATGCATGTTACTGCCATTCATTACCATTTATGTCATGGGCTGTTTGCGAGTACATTCAAAGTACTCATTGGCTTGCCACTGGTTATGTTATTGACCAGACATGGAAGAACCGGAGTTTGGCGATGAGTACGCCGTCGGAGACGGACCTGCGATCTAGGACGCTTCTGAGTCAGAATGACTGTCGGTGTAGGCTTGATGGCATGGCACCGCTTAGCCCTTACGAGTTTCCGCTACTCGATGTATCCCTTTATTTGGCTTTAGGCCTTGCTCTTGAACCCGACCTTTTGGTCATTTGATGTAATAATTTGGTACTTGGATGTAAGACTCTATCATTCAGTATCTGTGTTCAGTGAACATTGATCCTTGGGGTCACTGGGCACGGCGATCTCGACTTACTAGTCGTGGTCCCCACATCGAACATTACCGGGAATGTACTCGAAGTGACGAATGGGTTCCGGATGTTCACGGGGGGGGGGGGGGGGGCAGCCCACCCGGGGGAAGCTCATAGGCCTGAGGGGTGCAGCACCAGCCCTTAGTGTGCTGGTGGGACAGCCCAAGAGGCCCTATGCGCAGGAATCAAAGGAAAAAGAGAAAAAAAGGGGAAGTGGGAAAGTGGAGAAGGACTCCACCTGCCAATCCTAGTTGGACTAGGATTGGAGGGGGAGGACTCCCCCTTGCTTTGGCCGACCCCTTGGGGCTCTCTTGAGCCTCAAGGCAAGGGCCTCCCCCTCCCTCCTATATATACTGAGGTATTAGGGCTGATTTGAGACATCTTTGCCATGGCAGCCCGACCACGTACCTCCATGGTTTTTCCTCTAGATCATATTTGTGCAGAGCTCGGGCAGAGACCTGCTGGGATAGATCACCACCAACCTCTGGAGCGCCATCACGCTGCCGGAGAACTCATCTACCTCTCCGTCTCTCTTGCTGGATCAAGAAGGTCGAGATCATCATCGCGCTGTACGTGTGCTGAACGCGGAGGTCCCGTCCGTTCGGCACTAGATCCGGAAGGATCATGATGAGATCGCGGGACGGATCGCGATGAAGTTCGTGGGACGGATCGTGATGAGATTGTGGGATGGGGTATACGACTATGGTGATTTGAATCACGCAAGCTGTTCCACTACATCGTCCGCGTTTCTTAACGCTTACCGTTGTGCGATCTACAAGGGTACGTAGATCGGAAATCTCCTCTCGTAGATGAACATCACCATGATAGGTATTGTGTGCGCATAGGAAATTTTTTGTTTCCCATGCGACGTTCCCCTACATTATCTAACTCCAACCTTTCTATTTTCAATTAAAGGAAATGGAGAAGGGTGGCCAGCACAACTCATATCCTCCATAGGTCGTCCCAAGGCCCAACCACAATAGACTCGTCTTTCAATAGGTGATCACTAGCAATAGAGCCCATGAGTTGGAATGAGAGAAAAAAGTGTCACACACGCCTAACCCAATAATCATGACTCAAGACCCTAATAGGTCTATGTCCTTTATTTCGTCATGCCATCCCATTTGTGTTGCCACTTATACTTCTTCGCAGTCTCGTTAATGGTGGCCTCAATTTTCACACAATAAGAACATGTTTGAATGTTTTTTGATATGACATCCCATTTGTGTTGCCGCTTATACTTCTTCACACCTTCGTTGGCAGTGATCTAAATTTTCACGCAAGCATAACACATTTGAATGTGGCCAATCCTAAGGTATCTCTCTCCCTCCCTCCCTCCCTCGCTCGCTCGCTCACTCCCTGTCCCTCCCTCCCACCCTCCCCCTCCCTTCATAAGTAGAGAAATTTGCTTTCTTCCCCCCTATGAGATTTTGTTGAGGCATGCAATTGTGGTTATTGATGGTTTCTTTGGACTCCAATCTGATTTTCTCGAGGTATTCTTTTGGAATCCGATATACGCATGTACGAGAAAAGCGGATCATGCGCTATTGATTAAGGTTGCACTCTAGATTGCATTTTATAAATGGTTAACAAGTAAAACAACATTATATTCATATTCCACATATTTTCATAATAAAATTGAATATATGACATGTTAAACTTAAAGTTAGAGTTTAAATGATACGGCTATTTTTAAAAGCGTTTGGTCTAAATAAACCGTGAGTTGTTTAACTCAAATGTCAAAGGTTATCTCTTTAAATCATGTTAACTAAAGATGGACCACATGAAAGGGAGAGAGTTTTCCATAAAAAATGCATGACAAAAAGTTTATTGTTGTTAAAGCCAAAAATTAACTATCCATTCAATCAAGATTTAGAATCTTATTAGGGTCACACCAATACACTCATTCCTACAAACGCACATACGCATACCCTACCCTAAGCAACTCCGAGAGAGTGAGCCGGTATATCATCTTAAGATTTTATGAAGTCATCGTAGGCGCCTCGTAGTCGATAGAAACATCTCCTTTCATTGAACGCGCGAAATCCTGAAATAAATCCAAAATAAATGCGAGCATCAAGTATTGAATCCCGATGGGCTGGGAATACCACTGTTCTTCTAAGAGCATCTCCGATACAAGATGAAAATTTGATGATGTAAAAGTAGGTGTTGTATAATTTGCATAAATAAAAAGTGATTTTTACATCTCCAAAAAGACCCAAGTCCAACAGATGATGTAAATGGGCAACTCCAGTAGGTGATGTGAACTAGAGATGCAAAACCTCCGAACGCGGCGTGGCCGGTGTAGAGCCGACGCTCAGGTGTTGTACACCTGCTGTTAAAGAGCCGCACAAATTCAAATAAAACATCCGATAATCAAATAAAAAATTGCACATGTCCACAATATCAAATTATTACCTACTTCATCAAATCCACAATATCAAATGCATCACACATACAACATAGTTTTGCACAATACACAAACAAATAAATGAAACTAGACGGCTCTCTTACCATGATATTTCCAATACTCCTCCATCAAATCCTTCTGAAGTTGATCGTGTGAATCAGAGTCTCTAATTTAATTGTACACCTTAAAGAAGTGTTTGATTCGCTCATCTCTTCTCATGGGCATAACGACGTATGCTCTTCAAGTGATAGAAGCTCTAATCTACACACTGTCCATGATCATTCTCAATGATCATGTTATGGATGATCACACAAGCACTGATGATATACCAAAGGATTTTTTTATCCCAGAATCTAGATGGTCCTCGCACAATAGCAAGTGGCGATTGCAAAAATCCAAAAATCCCTATCAACATTTGTCCTAGCCGCCTGAAAGGACGTGCATGTCGCCTAGAGGGGGAGGTGAATAGGCGCTTTAAAATAATTACGGTTTAGGCTTGAACAAATGAGGAATTAAACTAACGTTTAATTTGTGAAGCGCAAAACCTAAAACAACTAGGATCACCTATGTGCACCAACAACTTATGCTAAGCAAGCTAAACAACTAAGTGATAGCAAGATATATAACAAGAAACAATATGTCTATCACAAAGTAAAGTGCATAAGTAAAGGGTTTGGATAAGAGATAACCGAGGCATGCGGAGACGACAATGTATCCGGAAGTTCACACCCTTGCGGATGCTAATCTCCATTTGGAGCAGTGTGGAGGCACAATGCTCCCCAAGATGCCACTAAGGCCAACGTAATCTCCTCACGCCCTCGCACAATGCAAGATGTCGTGATTCCACTAAGGGACCCTTGAGGGCAGTCACCGAACCCATACAAACAAGGTTGTGGCAATCTCCATAACTTAATTGGAGGCTCCCAACAACACCACAAAGCTTCACCACAATGGAATATGGCTTCGAGGTGACCAAAAATGCTCGGGGCAATCTCCACAACTTAATTGGAGACCCTGACGCTTGCCCAGAGCTTTACACCACAATGATTGAGCTCCGAGGCACCACCAAGCTTCTAGGATGCCAAAGCATCCACGAAGAACAATCTCTAGGGGTACCAAGTACCCAAGGGTAATAAGCTTCTCAACTTCTCGCTTCCACGTATCACCACGGAGAACTCAAACGGATGCAACTAATGCAATGGCAAGAACACACGAAGTGGTCAAGTCCCTCACACTCAAATCCCTCCACAACAACAAAAGCTATGGAGAAATATGAGAGGAAGAACAAGGAGCTCACAAAGAACTCCAAGATCAAGATCCAAGGGGCTCCCCTCACATAGAGGAGAAAGTGATTGATGGAGATGTGGATCTAGATCTCATCTCTCTTTTCCCTCAAGAACTAGCAAGAATCATTGGAGGGATTGAGAGTTAGCAAGCTCTAAGAATGTCAACAATGGGGGAATAACACGAGCTCAACAGATGGATTCGATCCAATGGGGAAGAAGATCCCCTTTATATAGTGGGGGAAAGAATCTGACTGTTACCCCCACTCACAGCGTGAGCGGAGCGGTACTACCATACGGTAGATTCACCAACCACGGTAGTAAAAAGTTACTACCGTGCCTACCACTATTGAGGCAAAAGGATGCGCAAAACGTCCGACAGGGCGGTAGTAAAAAAACTACTACCGCTAAGAGAGCGGTACTGCCGCCCAAAGAGCGGTAGTAAAAAACTACTACTGCTCCAAGAGCGGTACTACCGCTGTCCACTAAAACTGCCATAACTTTTGCATACGAGCTCCAAATCGAGCAAACTTAAGCTTATTGGATTCAGGACGACAAGAGCAATCCAAACAACGACAATGAAAATGGCAATGATATAGAGATGTGAGACCTCTATGAATGAAGAACCAGCAAAAAGTTCCAACATCGAAAACATCATAGAAGATGCATATGGATTCTGTTTTCGATGATCTCGAGGTTGTCATGAAGATGACCATAAGCTCTAAAACTCACAAAGATAAACACCAAAAAAGAACCAAGAAATATGATGCAAGAATGCAAACGGTTTGAGCTCTCAACGAACGATACAATCAAGCTACTCACTTGAGAGCCCCCCTTGACAGTACAACAATCTAGCCTAAAATAGGAAACCTATCAAGGGCAAACCTATACCTTGCACCTAGTCCTATTGAGCTAGATGATGATGATCTTGGCTTCCTCAAGATGATGGACCACCTTTCTTGATTGCGTTTGTTTGATGAAGACTAGTTGATTGCTCCCCCATACTCACTATGGGTGAGCCACTCTTCAACACATCTTCATAAGTCCATTGCCACCAGAATGGAAGACAAGCTTCAAGCATGATATCTTCGTGATGCTCCACTTGAACTTGCACACCGCAATCTTGATGGCAATCACCACTTGATGTCATCCTTCATAGGTTGAATGAGATCTTTCTCTTGACGCAAACCCATGGAGACACACCATACCATGGGATCACTTGATCCTTCTCGGTACATCTTGTACACTTTGTGTGTTGATCATCTTGATTTATATTTTCTTAGTCTTGATCAAACTTGTGTCTTTATGACCAATCTTTGGGTAATACCTTGAATACCACCTTGGTCATCATATAAACTCCTTGAAACCAATAGATGGACTTCAAGAAGTGCCTATGGTCAAATCCTTTGAATATAACTTAAGGCAACCATTAGTCCATAGAGATTGTCATCAATTACCAAAACCACATATGAAGAAATATGATCTAACACCGCCGCTTGTGCATTGTGGAAGATGAGTTCTTTCTTACCTTGGAGGTTTGAAATTGGCTTGACAAAAGTACTCCACCTAGGGTGGATGACATCCCCAAGATAGTATCCGCAGTTATATGTGCAACCATTTTCTTCAAAGGTCACCAATGGTGCTTCTCCATTTGCTAACTTGGCAAAAAGAGGTGACCGGTCGAGCACGTTGATGTCATTGCAAGATCCAGGCATGCCAAAATATGAATGCCAAATAAATGTTTCTTGATCGGCAACGGCCTCAAGAATGATTATGGCATCATTCACATGACCCTTGAACTGTCCATGCCATACTCTTGGGATATTTTTCCATTTCCAATGCATGCAATCGACAGACTCTAGCATACTTGGTAAGCCACGAGTTTTATTCACCTCCAGCGGTTTCTGAGTGTGCTGAGCATTGGGAGTTCTCCAGTACTCCGCACCAAACTCTTCTACAATAGCCTGTTTGGCATAGAAGATAGAGGTGCTCTCTCCCATTGCCAAGTTGTCATCAATGTAGTGTGCAGGAACATCGTAGGCCATCACGCGCAATGCGGCAGTGACCTTCTATTCGGTGCTATGTCCAAGCAACCCATCACAATTCCTCCTCTGCTTGAAGGATCGATCGTGCCGCTTCACTAAATTGCAACTGTGGATGAACAAGTCTTTGGACATTATGAACATGCGTCAAAAGTACTTCTCTAGAAAAAAAAACGGGTGGTGAACCGAAATAGTTGCGCATCAACCTCTTGTGTGCATCCACCCATTATCTCCGAATGAACGCACAACCATAGACGAAATCACCGTGCTTTCGCTTCTTGCCCTTGTGCATTGCCACTAGCATAGCGATGTCCTTTTCTTTATTTAAATCAAATTCCTCATCCAACGAGGAATCGTCATGAAAGAGGAGTCACACGAGCTCATCTACAATGCGAAAAATCACAGTTAAACTACTTTCCATCCCCAACAAAAAAACAAGTTTCGACGTGTTTTTACCTTCGGGTATTTCGTCAAACACCTTGCTTGCGGGGTGGATGAAATCGGTCGGCCATGGGTTGGGCAGCCGTCGGCGGTAGTGGTTGAGGGCGGCGATGAATGCATACCGAAAGAGATGGTCGGACGTCGTCTAGAGCTCCACGCGGCAGGCGGGCGGCTTTGCACGACCGGAAGAACAAGCGAGGCTCGCGGCAGGCGGGCGAGCGGAGTGGCGCTCCTTTCCACTAAGTCTGGTAGGGGTTCTAGGCTTGGATGAAGCCTAACCCATCATAGACCTCACTGGGAAAGGCGTTTAGGCCCACCGCAACTGTCACAGAAGCTTTGATTCGTCGACGGCTGAAACTGAATCGAAGGCTTCGAGCGGAACGCCAGTGGGGCAGGCAGCGGGTGACGCGCGGGTGAGGGGTGCAAAGTCTCGGCGGTCCCAGCGGTGGGCGGCGGCGTCGATTTGAAGTGGATTTGGCCAACGACGGAGTCGGGCGTCGGCGGCCGGTCGCGTGAAAGGGGAGGGAAGTGACACTTGAACGATTGACAGACGGCGCGATTTTACATCTTCTGGAGTTGGAGATGCAAATTTGCACCGCGAAGTGATATAGGATACATCTTTGGGAGGTGAAGATGTATTTTGTTTTTGCCTATATCATCTATTGGAGCAGCGTTTTTCGACCTCGAAGATGTAAAAGGTAGTTATTTTTTTCATCTACGTCTTCTATTTGAGATGCTCTAACAATCCAACCACACTTCTATTCATTGTTGTTGAATTACACAATTTTACACTTTTGGAAAGCATGAAAAAGTTGTCCAATCTGACAATAATAGTGAAAAGAACTTGCAAGGCAAAACGGACTATCATAAATCGAACCACAACACCAGAGACATAGTACTCCCTTCTTTCCTAAATATATGAAGTTTTGGCAGTTTAAATTTAAACAGCCAAAACGTCTTATATTAAAAAACTGTGATAATATTATATATTAAAGTAAAAAATGCCAGTCTTTCATTTCTATACATAATTATCTGAACATGAGTACTGGAATCAGTAGTAACCCGAAACGGAAGTGATGGGCTGTTTTGTTTCTGCGCCCGCAAACGAAACGTGTATGATACTGTACGTGCAACTATAGATTTAACCTGTCGACCGAGTCGCGAGTCGCGAGTCAAGGCTAGGCTGCACCCCATTCTGCTTTTGCCTGACACAAGCGGCAGCCAAACATGGTACGCGTTGCCGTCCGTCTTTTCCAAGCGTTGCGCGTCGCTCCTGCCTTTTTCCTTTTTCTTTCCGATCAATCTTTGCTATTACTTCCTTCACAGTTTAGAAGACACGCACGTATATACGTTAATTTAGCTTATATAAAATCTATTATTTAATATATAAATATATCATTAAAAATAAAACATCTAAAGTTTTAATGATATCTTTTGTAATATATGATTATCATTAAGTTGATTAAATTGACGATCTAGATATATGTGCCGGACTTATAAACTGAGATGGAGGAAGTATATTAATATAATAATCGTATATTCATGTAGCATTACGTAAGCTTGATCGGCCCGATGTTTTTTTTTTAACTGCGATCGGCCCGATGTTGACCACGAGTCGACCGGACGAAAACCATGGGGGTGCAGCCCAGCCGTGACTCACCACCCCGGCCGGTGGTCAGGTCGTTTTTGTCGTTGTTGAAAATCTACTCCTGATCTATCTCTGTCTATCTACTGTGGCCTCGTAAGCCGACGGCCTTTTCTCGGAAACTCTCGGACTCCGTCGTCGTTCGTGGCCGAAGACCCCTGCGCTGCGCTCCATGCATGGTCCTTCTTTTGTTTGTTTGCTTGAGATGTCTGTCACTGTGCCATATCTGAATTTTATCTACACATGATGTGTCTCGCGCGTGCATCGTGGTGTGGTGACGCACCACACAACTAGTCGGAACCTGTTTCGAGACTATGCGCGTTCAACCTACCGACCCGACAGAGTGAAGTACTCGTATGAATTATTAGGAAAAAGTTCAAAACAAATCTTGAAGTTATAGACGAAAGCTAAATCAAATCCTGAACTTTGAATCCCTGAAATCGGCACACCGAATTCACTGATCCTGGTCTATTTTAAACCTTGACAGAACTTAGCCGGAATTTGCTGAATTGGACCGGGCCCATTAGCGCAGTTGCGCACAGCGCGCACCCTCTGCTCTGTTTTTTTTTTGCTTTTTCATTTTCTTTTTGCTTTTTCACATGTGTATATTTTTTTCAGTATCCAATGTATTTTTTAACACATATATGTATATTTTTTGATAAACTTCTAATATTTTTCAACACATTATGTACATTTTAAAAGTACATCTTACAAAAAAATACATGGTAATATTTTTTTAAATAAATATTTTATATTCTATAAATAACAATAACCATTTTATAAAATTGGTATATATACATATTTGAGGTATAAATAACAATAAACGTTGAATGTTTGGCGCTAGGATTATGCTTCTACAAATTTATAAAATACATGTTGGACCAATACGAATAGAACTAAAAATAGGAATAGAATTAAAAATACGAATAGAACTGAAAATACGAATAGAATTAAAAATACGAATAGAACTAAAAATACGAATAGAATTAAAAATACGAGTAGAATTAAAAAATCCAAACATTTTTTTGAAACAAAAAAGACATAGAATTTGTGACAAAAATAGAAAACATAAATATTTTTAACTTTTGAACAATTTTAAAAATGCGCCAACTTTTTTTAAACTTCGTAATTTTTTTTGTTAGTGGGCCGGTTCAATTCCGACCGGATTGTGTATTGCCAGAATCTCCGGTGTGCCAAACGGGGTTCAAAATAGACCGGGATTACAAGTTCGGATTGCCAATTTCAGGGATTCAAAGTTCAGGGTTTGATTTAACTTTCGTCTATAACTTCAAGGTTTTTTTGGACTTTTTCTGAATTATCATGATGGATCGTGCAGGTGCATCCTCGTCGCTTCAGCCAAGAAAAAAAGGTTAAAAGACGGTGGACAATGGTTTTGGACTGCAAGTTGCAATTCTAACGCCATGCTAGCAAGTACTTCCTCTGTACGTACCTAAATACTCGTAATTGGAAAAAATTAATCTAGTTTTTTTAATTGTAATTATTTAGATACAAACGGATAGCTGGCATCAATCCCACATCTCATTTCTTTCGAAAAAGTGACTGACACTCGTGCTTTTCATGCCGGTTTGGAGCACGTAGCACGTACATAGCCCAAATACTTTGGACTTCACTACAAACAGGAAGGCTAATTTTTTAACATGGTAAATCAAACGTTTCTCATAACAAATTATGTTTTTGAGGATGGTAAGTATAGCTGTCGAGCATGACAAATCTGTCTCAGTTCATTTTTCTATTTAAAAAATCGCCATGCTGGTAAACTAATTTTATCATCATCACGCCAATATAAATCATACAAAATATATCAGATTTGTCATGCCTAAAAGTCAATGTTTTAAATACTTTTTATGGGTTAATTCTATGTGGCGCTTAACGCGCCAAATACTTCATTCTTCATAGGCAGCGCCCAGGAGTGTTTTCCTATGGGCCTGCCCCTGTAGCCCTTCTGCCTGCTTTCACTTTTAAGAAGCTTCTAGATTCTATCAGTTCAGTTTTTCTGGGGTTTTCTACTGAATTTTATCGGATTTTGTTCCTTTTCCCTATTTGTTTTTTTATTTTTTCTATTTTCCCACTTTTGTTAGTTTGTTTTCTTCATTTAAGATCATGAATGTTTACAAAAGCTTGAGCAATTTTAAAATTTGTGAATACTTTTAAAATTCCAAAACATTTTTAAAATTCATGTTTTTTTAGTATTTGATGAACAATTAGTTCTCTTTTTTAATCCATGGACCTTTTCCGAATTCATGAACAATTTATGAATTCCAGATAAATTCATGATTTGTTTTCCGAATTCATGAAAAAAATCTGTGAAGTTTTTATAAATCCATGAATGTTTTTTTAATTCACGAGAAATATTAAATTCAGTATTGTTTCAAAGCTATAAAAGAAAGGAATCAATTTTGTGTGTGCTCATTGAGTTTTTCTTTCCAACACAAGCCAACCGAACATAGCCATGCGAACGAGCGGTAGCGAGCGATCCGCTTGAGCATGCATGCGAGCAATGCGCTTGAGCGTGCATGCGAAAGCCAACATAGCTCAGGGCTATCCTTCTCATATGAATGGGCCTAATGAAAGCCCAATCTATGACGTGTAAGTTGAGTAGTTGTAGCTTGTTGATCTTAGTCAAATCAATGAACCCTAAAAAAGAAGTTAAATAAATAACTCAATGTCTCAATAAAATAGAGAGAGAGAGGAGATACACTTTGCTCAAAGAATTAGGGTGGACTAGCTAAAGTTTGGAGACAAAAGGACTTCATACTTTCAAAATTTTGCCTTCACTCAACACAAAAGAATTTGAGAGGGGATAATGGTGTTTGGTTGGAAGGAAGCAATGCTCTGAACCCACATATATCCCAATATTTGACAGGCTCTTTGCTACAAAGATAAATTGGTGTGATCCTGAGTTGTTAAATAAGGTGATTCCAATAGTATGAGAGGTACGAATAACTCACTCATGCTGCCATACTTGACCGATGAGGTAAAAAAGGCTTTATTTTGAATTAGGGATATGAAAACGCGACAGGCAGGTGGGCTGCATGCAATATTTTTTTTAAGAAGTATTGGTATTTTTTGCGTGAGTTGTTGATAATTGAAGTCCTTGATGTCGTTAATGATAAACTTGTCCTGGGAGGGTTGAATGACACATCAATAAAGGTGGATATGCATAAGGGCCATGACCATGTGGAGTGGAAATTCTTGGAGGGTGTGATGATCGAGCTGGTTTTTCAACATGAGTTTGTGGATCTATTAATGGCACGTGTCCAATAAGGTCTGTTTTAATAATAAAAAAACAAATTCCTTCACTCCTGAGAGAGGGCTTCGCTAGCGAGATCCTCTCTCACCGTATATTTTCTGATTTGTGTAGAGGGTTTATCTAGTTTGTTCGCTCATAAATAGGAGGTTGTGGTATTGAAGGTGCCAGGGTTTGCAGAAATGCTCCATCGGTTTTTGAGTTACTATTTGTTGACGACTCTCTTATCCTTATGAAAATCGATATAAATAACGCAACCTCATTGAGACAAGTATTAGGTCAGTAATGTGCAAGTTCTGGACAACTTGTGAGTGAAGCAAAGTGCAGTATATATTTCTGCTCCAATGTAAGTGTTGAAACAAAGGAAAATATTTGTATTAAACTCAATATTATGTCAGAATCACTATCTGCAAATACTTGAGATTACCTGTTATGGTGAGAGTTGACCGAAGTGATAGATTTATTCATTTACTAGAAAATATCGTTGCCACACTAAAGAGTTGGGAAAAAATAAATATCTATGAGGGGAGGGAGAGGAGATCTTATTGGAAGCAATCATTAAATCATTCCATGTCTTTGCCATGTCTGTTTTTAATATTCCCAAGAAACTTTGCAAGGAGTTGACTGATGTTATGGCTGAATTTTGGTGAGGATATTCTTAGAATCGTAAATGTATGCATTTGGATGGCATGATGGAGGATGTGTATCCCAAAAGGAATGGAGCTATGGGCTTCCATGACCTACACTCCTTCAACTTAGCAATGCTTGTGTTCAAAAAAAAACTTAGCAATTGCTAAATAGTCATGGAGACTTATTTCAACACCCGATTCCCATTGTGCACAAGTCTTGAAGGCCAAGTATTTTCCAAACTATTTGCTGCTCAAAGTTGGCCCAAAAAAGGTGTCTAGTTTGAATTGCCAAAGTATTGTGCTTGTTTGAATACTTTTCAGAGAGGCAATATATGGTCTGTTGAAACATGTGAGTGGTTAATATTTGGTAAGATCATTGAGTATCGGGCAATCATTCTCTTATGATACAAATGCCGAGGAGGGATACTTTGTTGCAATATGTAAATGAGCTAATTAATGTGATAATGGTCTCTAGGACAATGGGCTTTTGAAAGATATTTTCTCTCCCATTGATGTTGACAGAACTCAGGATTCCTCTTAGAGACCACATAGGATATTATTTCATTGCTTGACATTATACAAAATCGTATACTTTCTTGGTTCAACCTGCTTACAACATTGAGTAGGATAACTCTCATTGGCATAGGCTCACGAAAGAAGGTGGTCAAGGTACTTCCAGATGCGACCTAGTGTGGGATGTTTTGTGGAAGTTAAGAGTGTCGATTAGACTGAATTTTTTTGGGTGGAAAGCTTTGCATGGTATGATTCCCGTCCTTGCAATTCTTCCGAATAAATATATCCCTATAAGTGCATAGTGGACAATATCTAAGAGTAGTCCTGAAGATATCAAACATATTATGTTTACTTATGATTGTGCACAAAAAAGTCTGAAATGCTTTGGGGTTGTTAGAGTATATAAATTAGGTGGTTTTTGTGGACATACCAGGATTGGTCATTTTGGAGGAAATACTCTCACACCCACATAATTATTTATAGTGGGGGTTGTTGGAAATATGCCCTAGAGGCGATAATAAAATAGTTATTATTATATTTCCTGTTTCAAGATAATCGTTTATTATCCATGCTATAACTGTATTGAATGGAACATAAATACATGTGTGGATATATAGATAAAACTGTGTCCCTAGTGAGTCTCTAGTTGACTAGCCTGTTGATCAAGGATGGTTAAGGTTTCCTAGCCATAGACAAGTGTTGTCACTTGATGACGGGATCACATCATTGGGAGAGTGATATGATGGACAAGACCCAAACTATGAACGTAGCATATAATCGTGTCATTTTGTTTCTATTGTTTTCTGCATGTCAAGTATTCATTCCTATGAGCATGAGATCATGTAACTGACTAACACCGGAGGAATGCCTTGTGTGTGTCAAACGACGCAACGTTACTGGGTGACTATAAAGGTACTCTACAACCATCTCCGAAGGTGTCCGTTGAGTTAGCATGGATCAAGACTGGGATTTGTCATTGCGTGTGACGGAGAGGTATCTCGGGGCCCACTCAGTGATACAACATCACATATAGGCCTTGCAAGCAATGTGACTAAAGAGTTAGTCACGGGATCTTGTATTACAGAACGACTAAAGAGATTTGCCGGTAACGAGATTGAAATAGGTATAGAGATATCGACGATCAAATCTCGGGCAAGTAACATGCCGAAGGACAAAGGGAATGGTATATGGGATTATATGAATCCTTTGCATAGAGGTTCAACCGATAAGATCTTCGTAGAATATGTAGGATCCAATATGTACATCCACATCCCGCTATTGGATATTGATCGGGGAGTGTCTCAGGTCATGTCTGCATAGTTCTCGAACCCGCAGGGTCTGCACACTTCAGGTTTGGTGACGTTTCGATATAGTTGAGTTATAGGTGCTGGTGACAAAAAATTTGTTGGGAGTCCCGGATGAGATCCGGAACGTCACTAGGGTTTCCGGAATGGTCTGGAAATGAAGATTGATATATAGGAAGTTGGTATTTGGATTCCGGAAGACTTTCGGGCATTGTCGGCAGTGTACCGGAAGTGACGAATGGGTATCGAGGGCCCACCAGGTGGGCCCACCACTCCCCAAGAGTGCCACGTGGACTTGATGGTGGTGCAATAGCTCTTAGTGGGCTGACTGGTCAACCAAAGAAAGCCCATGAGGTAAAACTGAAAAAAACCAAAAGAGGTGGCCAACTTGGGGAGGAGTCCTACTCCAAGTAGGATTGGAGGAGGACTCCTCCTCTCTAGGTTCGGCCGAGCCCAAGGGGGTTCCCTTGGTGCTCAAGGCTAGCCCCTACTTCCTCCTATATATACTAAAGGTTTTAGGGTTTTTGAGACACAATCTCACCCACGTGCAACCCTCTCCTCTAGTTTGTAGTTCTTCCTCTAGATTGGATTTCTGCGGTGCTTAGGCGAAGCCCTGCAGGAATAGATCACCACCACCACCAGCGCGCCGTCACGCTTCCGAGAACTCATCTACTTCCCCGTCTCTCTTGCTGGATCAAGAAGGCGGAGATCGTCATCGAGCTGTACGTGTTCTGAACGCGGAGGTACCATCCGTTCGGTACTAGATCGGGACAGATCGTGGGAAGGCGGCGATTTGGATCGCGAAGACGTTCCACGACATCAACCGCATTTCTTAATGCTTCTCGCTTAGCGATCTACAAGGGTATGTAGATCCGATCTCCCTCTCGTAGATGATCATCACCATGATAGGTCTTCGTGTGCGTAGGATTTTTTTTCCCATGCAATGTTCCCCAATAGTGGCATCATGAGCTAGGTTCACGCGTAGATGAAATCTCGAGTAGAACCCAAAAGTTTTTGTGGGCGTTGATGCTCGATTTGCTGCCCTCCTTAGTCTTTTCTCGATTTGGCGGTATTGTTGGATTGAAGCGACCCAGACCAACCTTACTCGTACGCTTACGAGAGACCGGTTACATCGACTAACATGCAACTTGTTGCATAAAGATGACTGAAGGGTGTCTGTTTGTTTAACTTTAGTTGAATTGGATTTGATCGGGGCGGTCCTTGGAGAAGGTTAAATAGCAATTTGCGACAGTTCATCGTTCTGAGACACCACGTGATGATCGGGTGTGATAGACTCAACTTTCACATACAACGGGTGCAAAATAGTTGCACATGCGGAACACTCGGGTTAAACTTGACGAGCCTAGCATGTACAGACATGGCCTCGGAACACAAGAGACCGAAAGGTCGAGCATGAATCATATAGTAGATATGATAAACATGGAGATGTTCACCACTGAAACTATACTCAACTCACGTGATGATCGGACGTGAGTTAGTGAATTTGGATCATGCGACACTCGAATAACTAGAGGGGTGTCTATTTGAGTAGGAGTTGAAGTTTATCTTTGAGAAGAATGACCGGATCGATAGGTATGAGACCTCCGATAAATTGTATGCTTGCAAAATGGAGGAGAATTCGTATGTCAGTGAACATGTGCTCAAAATGTATGGGTACTCAAACCGTCTAGCTGAGCTGGGGATCGCTCTCCCGCAAGAATCTATCACTGACAGAATTCTTCAATCATTGACACCTAGCTACAAGAGCTTCATGTTGAACTATAACATGCAAGGGATGAATAAGTCACCCGATGAGTTATTTGCGATGCTGAAAGTCGCTAAGTCAGAAATTCAGAAAGAAAATCAAGTGTTGATGGTCAATAAGACCACTAGTTTCAAGAAGAACGACAAAGGCAAGAAGGGTAACTCCAAGAAGAGTGGCAAAACTGTTGCCCCTTCGAGGAAGAAACCCAAGGCTGGGCCTAACCCGGAAACGGAGTGCTATTATTGCAAGGGGACTGGTCACCGAAAGCGCAACTGTCCCAAGTATGTGGTCGATAAGAAGGCGGCCAAGGCCAAACAAGGTATATTTGATATACATGTTATTGATGTGTACCTCACTGCTACGGAAACAGACAACAGCGCCAGAGATTGACACGTTGACGGAGACTGGGCTTGCATTGGTTTTTCCCTTGAAGAGGAAAGGGTGATGCAGCATGATACATCCATTTTGCATCATGCTTTCATGTTGATATTTATTGCTTTATGGGCTGTTATATTACTTTGTGGTACCATGTTTATGCCTTTTCTCTCTTATTTTGCAAGGTTTATTTGAAGAGGGAGAATTCAGGCACCTAGAATTCTGGACTGGAAAAGGAGCAAATCTTACTCCACTATTCTGCACATCTCCAAATGTCCTAAAAAGTTACATGGAATTTTTTGGGATTATATAAAAAATACTGGGCGAAAGAAGTACCGGAGGGGGCCCACCAGGGCGCCACAAGCCCTGCCACCGCCACCCCCCTGGTGGCGGTGGGCAAGCTTGTGGGCTCCCTGACGGCCCACTAGCCCCCCTCTTTTGCTATATGAAGGGTTTCGTTCCAGAAAAATAAATCGGGAGCTTTTTCGTGGTTTCGCCGCCGCCATGAGGCAGAACTTGAGCAGATCCAATCTAGAGCTCCGGCAGGACGATCCTTCCCTCCCGGAGGGGGAAATCGTCGCCATCGTCATCACCAACACTCCTCTCGTCGGAGGGGAGGCATCTTCATCAACATCTTCATCAGCACCATCTCCTCTCCAATCCCAAGTTCATCTCTTGTAACCAATCTTCGTCTCGCGACTCCGATTGGTACTTGTAAGGTTACTAGTAGTGTTGATTAATCTTTGTAGTTGATGCTAGTTGGATTACTTGGTGGAAGAGTTTATGTTCAGATCCTTGATGCTATTCATTACACCTCTGATCATGATTATGATTATGCTTTGTGAGTAGTTACTTTTGTTCCTGAGGACATGGGATAAGTCATGCTGATAATAGTCATGTGAATTTGATATTCGTTCGGTATTTTGATATGCTGTATGTTGTTTTTCCTCTAGTGGTGTTATGTGAACGTCGACTACATAACACTTCACCATATTTGGGCCTAGAGGAAGGCATTGGGGAGTAGTAAGTAGATGATGGGTTGCTGGAGTGACAGAAGCTTAAACCCCAGTCTATGCATTGCTTCGTAAGGGGCTGATTTGGATCCACTAGTTTAATGCTACGGTTAGACGTTGTCTTAATTCTTCTTTCGTAGTTGCGGATGCTTGCGAGTGGGGTTAATCATAAGTGGGATGCTTGTCCAAGTAAGGGCAGTACCCAAGCGCCGGTCCACCCACATATCAAACTATCAAAGTAACGAACGCGCATCATATGAACATGATGAAACTAGCATGACAGAAATTCCCGTGTGTCCTCGGGAGCGTTTTTCCTCCGATAAGACTTTGTTCAGGCTTGTCCCTTGCTAAAAAAAGGGATTGGTCCACTTGCTGCACCATTGCTACTACTTGTTACTTGTTACTTTTCACTTGTTACGTTTCACCTCGCTACACCATCACTTGTTACCGCTACTTTCAGTGCTTGCAGTTATTACCTTGCTGAAACCCGTTTATCAGAGCCTTCTGCTCCTCGTTGGGTTCGACACTTTTACTTATAGAAAGGACTACGATTGATCCCCTATACTTGTGGGTCATCAAGACTCTTTTCTGGCGCCGTTGCCGGGAGTGAAGCGCCTTTGGTAAGTGGAAATTGGTAAGGAAACATTTATATAATGTGCTGAAATTTATTGTCACTTGTCGCTATGGAAACTGTTCCTTTGAGGAGTTTGTTCGGGGTATCTTCACCACGAACGAAAGCACGAGGAGTTGTTCCTATACCTGAGGTACCTACTGAAAATATCTTTTATGAAATTTCTTCGGGTATGCTTGAGAAACTGCTGGCTAATCCTTTTACAGGAGATGGATCTTCACATCCAGACTTACATCTAATCTATGTAGATGAAGCTTGTGGTTTATTTAAGCTTGCAGGTTTGCCCGAGGATGAGGTAAAGAAGAAAGTCTTTCCTTTATCTTTGAAGGATAAGGCGTTGACATGGTATAGGCTATGCGATGATACCAGATCATGGGACTACAATCGGTTGAAATTGGAATTTCATCAAAAGTTCTATCCTATGCATTTAGTACACCTTGATCGGAACTTTATTTATAACTTTTGGCCTCGTGACTGGGAAAGCATAGCTCAAGCTTGGGGGAGGCTTAAATCAATGCTATATTCATGCCCCAATCATGAGATCGAGAGAGAAATTACCACTCAAAACTTTTATGCTCGGCTTTCTCATGAAGATCGTACCATGCTTGACACTTCTTGTACCGGTTCTTTTATGAAGAAGGATATTGACCACAAGTGGAATTTGTTGGAAAGAATCAAACGTAACTCTGAAGATTGGGAGGTGGAGGAAGGTAAGGAGTCAGGTATGAATTTCTAGTTTGATTGCGTTAAATCTTTGTTGAGACAAACACTTCTAGAGATTTTAGCGCTAAGTATGGAATTGACTCTGAGATACTAGCTTATCTATGTGAATCTTTTGCTGCTCATGTTGATCTTCCCAAAGAGAAGTGGTTTAAATATCATCCTCCTGTACAAAGCAACATAGTCAAAACCAATCTAGTTGAGGAGAAAGTCATTGCTTTTAGTGATCCTGTTGTTCCTTGTGCTTACACTGAGAAACCACCATACCCTGCTAGGATAAAGGATTATTCTAAAGCTCCAACTGTGATACGTAGGGGTTACATTAGACCACTTGCACCCCTGAGGAAATTAGAGTTGAACCTAGTGTTGCTATTATCAAAGATCTCTTAGCCGAAGACGTAGACGAGCATGTTATCAAATTCTGTGAGGACTCCGCTAGAATTGCTAAACCTCACGCGAAAGACAAACACAGACCTGTAGTTGGCCTGCCCGTTGTTAGTGCAATACCCCGTTCTCTATATGATGAAATCAAAGATGAGATTGCACCTGCTGAGTTAGAACCCATTGATGTCACTATTACGCTAGCTAATAGAGACACTATCTGCCCTCTGGGAATTGTGAGAGACGTAGAAGTCCTGTGTGGTAAGACGAAGTATCCTACTGATTTCCTCGTTCTTGGTACTGCACAAGATAGATTTTGTCCCATCATATTTGGTAGACCCTTTCTCAACACTATCAATGCTCACATTGATTGCATTAAGCAGACTGTCACAGTTAGTTTCGAGGGTGTGTCTCATGAATTTAACTTCTCCAAGTTTGGAAGACAACCCCATGAAAAAGAGTCGTCTGGAAGGGATGAAATTATTGCTCTTGCCTCTATTGCCGTACCTCCTACGGATCCTTTAGAGCAATATCTGCTTGAGCATGAAAATGATATGCATATGGAGGAGAGAGATGAGATAGATAAAATTGTCTTAGAACAATATCCTATTCTCAGGAATAATCTGCCTATTGAACTGCTTGGGGATCCTCCCCACCAAAGGGTGATCCTGTGTTCGAGCTTAAACAGTTGTCTGATACTCTTAAGTATGCCTATCTTGATGAGAAGGAGATATATCCTATTATTATTAGTGCTCTCCTCTCAAAGCACGAAGAGAAGAAGTTACTAAGAACTCTGAGGAAGCACCATGCTGCTATTGGATATACTCTTGATGATCTTAAGGGTATTAGTCCCACTCTATGTCAGCACAAGATTAAAACCGATCCTGACTTTAAACCAGTTGCTGATCATCAAAGGAGATTAAATCCTAAGATGAAAGAGGTCGTTAGAAAAGAAATATTAAAGCTTCTGGAAGCAGGAATCATTTATCCTGTTGCTCATAGTGATTGGGTAAGTCCAGTACATTGCGTACCTAAGAAGGGAGGTATCACCGTCGTTCCTAATGATAAGGATGAACTAATACCACAAAGGATTATTACTGGCTATAGGATGGTGATAGACTTCCGGAAACTGAATAGGGAAACCAGTAAAGATCATTATCCTTTGACGTTTATCGACCAAATGCTAGAAAGGCTATCAAAACACACACACTTCTGCTTTCTAGACGGTTATTCAGGTTTCTCGCAAATACCTGTTGCACAATCTGATAAGGAGAAAACCACTTTCACCCGCCCCTTTGGTACCTTTGCTTATAGACGTATGCCTTTTGGCTTATGCAATGCACCTGCCACCTTTCAAAGATGTATGATGTCTATATTCTCTGACTTTTGTGAAAAGATTGTCGAGGTTTTCATGGATGACTTCTCTGTTTACGGGTCTTCCTTTGATGATTGCCTCAGCAACCTTGATCGAGTCTTACAGAGATGCGAAGATACCAACTTCGTCTTGAATTGGGAGAAGTGCCACTTTATGGTTAACGAAGGTATCGTCTTAGGACACAAAATCTCTAAAAGAGGCATTGAAGTTGATAAGGCTAAGGTTGATGCAATTGAGAAAATGCCTTGCCCCACAGATATCAGAGGTATACGAAGTTTCCTAGGTCATGCTGGTTTCTATAGAAGGTTCATTAAAGACTTCTCTAAGATTTCTAGGCCTCTTACCAACCTCTTGCAGAAGGATGTTCCTTTTGTTTTTGATGAGGATTGTGAGGAAGCTTTCGAAATACTTAAGAAGGCTTTGATAACCGCACCTATTGTTCAACCACCTGACTGGAACTTGCCCTTTGAAATCATGTGCGATGCTAGTGATTATGCTGTTGGTGCTGTTTTAGGACAAAGAGTTGAAAAGAAGTTGAATGTTATTCACTACGCTAGTAAAACTCTAGACAGTGCCCAAAGAAACTATGCCACTACGGAGAAGGAATTTTTAGCAATCGTGTTTGCATGTGAAAAGTTCAGATCTTATATAGTTGACTCCAAAGTCACTATTCACTCTGAACATGCTACTATTAAGTACCTTATGGAGAAGAAAGACGCTAAGCCTAGGCTAATCAGATGGGTTCTCCTGCTACAGGAATTTGATTTGCACGTCGTTGACCGAAAGGGTGCTGATAACCCTGTAGCAGATAAGTTGTCTAGGCTAGAGAATGTCCTTGATGACCCACTACCTATTGATGACAGCTTTCCTGATGAGCAATTGAATGTCATCCAAACTTCACATAGTGCATCGTGGTATGCCGATTATGCAAACTATATCGTAGCCAAATACATACCACCCAGTTTCACCTATCAGCAAAATAAGAAATTCTTCTTTGATTTGAGACACTACTTTTGGGATGATCCTCACCTTTATAAGGAAGGAGTAGATGGTGTTATTAGACGTTGTGTGCCTGAACATGAACAGGGACAGATCTTGCAGAAGTGTCATTCTGAAGCCTACGGAGGACACCACGCTGGAGATAGAACTGCCCATAAGGTATTGCAATCAGGTTTGTATTGGCCCACTCTCTTCAAGGATGCCCGTAAGTTTGTCTTGTCTTGTGACGAATGCCAAAGAATAGAGAATATCAGTAAGCGTCAGGAAATGCCTATGAACTATTCACTTGTCATTGAACCATTTGATGTTTGGGGCTTTGATTATATGGGACCCTTCCCGAGTTCCAATGGGTACACTCACATCTTAGTTGCTGTGGATTACGTCACTAAGTGGGTAGAAGCTATCCCCACTAAAAATGCCGATCACCACACCTCTATTAAGATGCTTAAAGAAGTCATTTTCCCAAGATTTGGAGTCCCTAGATATTTGATGACTGATGGCGGTTCACACTTCATTCATGGTGTTTTCCACAAGATGCTCGCTAAGTATGATGTCAACCATAGAGTTGCATCTCCCTGTCATCCTCAGTCTAGTGGTCAAGTGGAGTTGAGTAATAGGGAGATCAAATTGATCCTACAAAAGACCGTCAATAAATCTTGAAAGAATTGGTCTAACAAACTTGACGATTGATACGTCTCAAATGTATCTATAATTTTTGATGGTTTCACGCTGTTATCTTGTCTCCTTTGGTTGTTTTATGTACCTTTTATATATTTTTTGGGACTAACTTATTAATTCAGTGCCAAGTGCCAGTTCCTGTTTTTTTCCGTGTTTTTGACTCTTTTCAGATCTGATTTTGGAACGGAGTCCAAACGGAAGAAAAGCCCCGAAATGATTTTTTCCCGAACGGAAGAAGATCAGGGGGCCTTTGGGCCAGGCCAGGTGGGCTCCAGGGAGCCCACAAGACCCCACTCCACCACCAGGGGAGGCGGCGGTGGGCAGGCTTGTGGCCTCCCTGGCCGCCCCCTGACCTAGGTCTTTGGCCTATAAATTCCCAAATATTCCGCAAAAAATCAGGGGAGCCTCGAAAATACTTTTCCGCCGTCGCAAGCTTCCGTTTCCGCGAGATCTCATCTGGAGACCCTTCCCGGCGCCCTGCCGGAGGGGACTTTGGATTTGGAGGGCTTCTTCATCATCATCGCCCCTCCAATGACTCGTGAGTAGTTCACTTCAGACCTACGGGTCCGTAGTTAGTAGCTAGATGGCTTCTTCTCTCTCTTGGATCTTCAATACAAAGTTCTCCATGATCTTCATGGAGATCTATCCGATGTAATATTATTTGGCGGTGTGTTTGTCGAGATCCGATGAGTTGTGGATTTGTGATCAGATTATCTATGATATATATTTGAGTCTTCGCTGATTTCTTATATGCATGATTTGATATCCTTGTAAGTCTCTCCGAGTCTTGGGTCTTGTTCGGCCAACTAGATCTATGATTCTTGCAATGGGAGAAGTGCTTGGTTTTGGGTTCTGCCATGTGGTGACCTTTCCCAGTGACAGTAGGGGCAGCAAGGCACACATCAAGTAGTTGCCATCAAGGGTAAAAAGATGGGGGTTTTATCATTGGTTTGAGATTATCCCTCTACATCATGTCATCTTGCTTAAGGCGTTACTCTGTTCTTATGGACTTAATACACTAGATGCATGCTGGATAGCAGTCGACGTGTGGAGTAATAGTAGTAGATACAGACAGTATCGGTCTACTTGTTTTGGACGTGATGCCTATAGAAATAATCATTGCATAGATATCATCACGACTTTGTGCGGTTCTATCAATTGCTCGACAGTAATTTGTTCACCCACCGTCTACTTGCTTTCATGAGAGAAGCCACTAGTAAACACTACGGCCCTCGGGTCTATTCACATCCATCATTTACATCTCCGCTTTTACTTTGCTTTGTTACTTTGTTGCTTTCAGTTCTCACTTGGCAAACAATCTATAAGGGATTGACAACCCCTTCATAGCGGTGGGAGCAAGTTTTTGTGTTTGTGCAGGATCTTGAGATACTCCTCCACTGGATTGATATCTTGGATCTTAAACTAAGGGAAGTACTTACCACCGCTACGCTACATCACCCTTTCCGCTTTGAGGGAACACCAACGCAAGGCTCCAAGGCCACGGGGGAAATCCTTTGCATACTTGCCTAGGAAGTCCCTTAAGGCGTAGCCGCAGCAGAAAGATCAAGCCAAGTATTCTCCCGTCGACGTGCCTATTTCTGGCACCGTTGGAAGATCTTTTGTTGCAGTAGCAACGATGCACTATGGGCTTATAGGACTGCTTATAAGAATCCCATGGGCATGTCGCCGTATAAAATGGTTTACGGTAAGGCGTGTCATTTACCTCTTGAGCTGGAACACAAAGCTTATTGGGCAATCAAAGAGCTCAACTTTGATTTCAAACTTGCCGGTGAGAAGCGGTTGTTTGATATCAGCTCGTTAGATGAATGGAGGGCCCAGGCATACGAGAATGCCAAGTTGTTGAAGGAAAAGGTTAAGAGATGGCACGACAAACGAATACAGAAATGAGAGTTCAATGTAGGTGATTATGTCCTGCTATACAATTCTCGTTTAAGATTCTTTGCAGGCAAGCTTCTCTCTAAATGGGAAGGTCCTTATGTTATCGAGAAAGTATATCATTCCGATGCCATCAAAATCAATAACACGAAAGGAAATTTTCCTAGAGTGGTAAATGGGCAAAGAATCAAGCATTACATCTCTGGTACTCCCATAAATGTTGAGACCAATAGCATCAATGTCATAACTCCACAGGAGTACATAAGGGATGTTTATCAGCCTATTTCAGACCCTCAAAACGAAGAGGTATCTGTTTCGGTAAGAAATTGGACTCCGATGCTTTTCCATTAGGAAATTTCCTCCGTTTTGGAATTTTTGGAAAATTAGAAAAATAAAAAGCAGTCGAGAGAGTGCACGAGGCGGCCACAAGCTTGGCCACCGCCACCCCCTGGCGGCGGAGAGAGGGCTTGTGGGCACCTCGTGTGCATCCCGGACTCCGTTTTCTTGCGGAGCACTCCTTCTGGTCCAAAAAAAATCAATATATATTCGCCCAAAGGTTTTGATCTCCGTATCGCGCAGTTTTTCTCTGTTTTCCTTTCGAGCCTGTTTCTGTGGCAGATCTAGATCATCATGACTTCCCCAAACGCTCCTAAGGACAAGATCTTCGAGAAGGTCATCAATCCCTACCTCACGAAAGTGCTGAAACACCCTCAATCTATCAAGATGAGTGAGGGGATGTTGCACATCTGTGATGTTGAGGGGCCTAAGAAGACCGGAAGCATGGAGACGAGGCTCGAAGCAATGGAGCAACAAGTCTTCAAGTGCCAAGGGATGGTGGAGCGTGGACTCAACGCCAACCACATGATGATCATGGAGTTCACTAGCAATCACAAGATGGATACCATTGACATTGGGAAACACCTCTCCAGGCTCTATGACAGGGTTGATCAACTTCAGGGCCAAATCTATGACCTGAAGAACCAAAACTGTGAGTATGAGTACCGATTTAAATCAATAAGGTTGGCTGCAGATTTGAGGATTCCGGCGAATCGTTCGTCCTGCCATGATGGAGCACCTATGCCTTGGAAGACGGAGGATCAGACTACTCCAACAACTCCACCACCATCACCACCAAAGGAAGACAACTAAGCATTGGTATGGGCAATCCCCTTGGGTTCTGCCAAGCTTGGGGGAGTTGCCCTGGTATCGTATCACCTTTATATCTTTTGCTTTTACCTTTGTTTTAGTTCTTTCCTTTTCAGTTTTTATTTCTTCTCTTAGAGGAATAAGTATTTAGTGTTTAGTTTGAGTCTTTTGCTTTTGTCTCTCCCCCATTGTATTCGAGCTTGCGAGCTATATAATAAAGAGTATCTTAGTCAAGGGCTTTGCTTTGTGCCATGATCAAAAGTATGAAAAGAACGATAACATGAAAGATCATGAGACGATCTTATGGAAAGTGATAACTTCACATATGACGCGTATGATGATTGAAACTTGTTGAGAATAAATCAACATAGACCTCAGTCATTGTTGCAATTAATAAGAAGTAATAAGGAAATAGAGGTTCACATATAAATATATCATCTTAGACACTTTTTACAATTGTGAGCACTCACCAAACTATTACATGCTTAGGAGTAGATGTTGGACAAGGAAGACAACATAATGAATTGTGTTTGCTTGGTTCCAAACAATGTTATATGATTAGAGATCCCTTAGGATGTGACGATTGCTTCCACCTCATATTAGCCAAAACTCCCGCACCAAGTAGAGATACTACTTGTGCATCCATACACCTCCAGCCCAGTTTTACCATGAGAGTCCACCATACCTACCTATGGATTGAATAAGATCCTTCAAGTAAGTTGTCATCGGTGCAAGCAATAAAAATTGCTCTCTAATATGTATGATCTATTAGTGTGTGGCCAATAAGCTTTGTACGAACCTGTGATGAGGAAGACATAAAAGCGACAGACTGCATAATAAAGTTCTTTATCACAGGAGGCAATATATAGTGGCGTTCCTCCGCACTAAGAGGACACGCATTCAAACCGCAAAAGCACATGACAACCTCTGCTTCCCTCTACGAAGGGCCTATCTTGTACTTTTACTTTTTGTCCTTGTAAGAGTCATGGTGATCTTCACCAATTCCCTATTTTGCCTTTGTCTTGGCTATCGTCACATGCTTGGGAAAGATCTATATTCATATATCAACTTGGAGTTGAGTACTTATGCTTTATTATTGTTGACTTCACCCTTGAGGTAAATAGTTGGGAGGCAAAACTATAAGCCCCTATCTTCCTCTGTGTCCCGCTGAAACTTTGACACCATGAGTACCACGTGAGTTGTAACAATTGTGGAAAACAAAAAAGATGATTGAGTACGTGGATTTGCCTTACAAGCTCTTACTTGACTCTTTCTGATGTTGTGATAAATTGCAATTGCTTCAATGACTTTGGACTGTTGTTGGTTACTTCTCGGTAAGGTTTTTTGCTTCATGCTTTTCTTTGTGAAGGAATTGTTACTTTCCCATAAGAATCTTTATGATGTATTGCTGTCCTATGTGTGGTCATGATGCCCTCATGTCCGTATTATGTTTTATCGACACCTTCGTCCCTCAACATGTGGACATGTTTATGGAACTTGGTTTTCGCTTGAGGACAAGCGAGGTCTAAGCTTGGGGGAGTTGATACGTCCATTTTGCATCATGCTTTCATGTTGATATTTATTGCTTAATGGGTTGTTATATTACTTTGTGGTACCATATTTATGCCTTTTCTCTCTTATTTTGCAAGGTTTATTTGAAGAGGGAGAATTTAGGCAGCTGGAATTCTGGACTGGAAAAGGAGCAAATCTTAGTCCACTATTCTGCACATCTCCAAATGCCCTGAAAAGTTACGTGGATTTTTTTGGGATTATATAAGAAATACTGGGCGAAAGAAGTACCGGAGGGGGCCACCAGGGCGCCACAAGCCCTGCCATCGCCACCCCCTGGTGGCGGAGGGCAAGCTTGTGGGCTCCCTGACGGCCCACTAGCACCCCTCTTTTGCTATATGATGGGTTTCGTTCCAGAAAAAATCAATCGGGAGCTTTTTCGTGGTTTCGCCGCTGCCACGAGGCGGAACTTGAGCAGATCCAATCTAGAGCTCCGGCAGGACGATCCTGCCGGGGAAACTTCCCTTCCGGAGGGGGAAATTGTTGCCATCGTCATCACCAACACTCCTCTAGTCGGAGGGGAGGCATCTTCATCAACATCTTCATCAGCACCATCTCCTCTCCAATCCCTAGTTCATCTCTTGTAACCAATCTTCGTCTCGCGACTCCGATTGGTACTTGTAAGGTTACTACTAGTGTTGATTACTCTTTGTAGTTGATGCTAGTTGGATTACTTGGTGGAAGAGTTTATGTTCAGATCCTTGATGCTATTCATTACACCTCTGATCATGATTATGATTATGCTTTGTGGGTAGCTACTTTTGTTCATGAGGACATGGGATAAGTCATGCTGATAATAGTCATGTGAATTTGATATTCGTTCGGTATTATGATATGTTGTATGTTGTTTTTCCTCTAGTGGTGTTATGTGAACGTCGACTACATGACACTTCACCATATTTGGGCCTAGAGTAAGGCATTGGGGAGTAGTAAGTAGATGATGGGTTGCTGGAGTGACAGAAGCTTAAACCCCAGTCTATGCGTTGCTTCGTAAGGGGCTGATTTGGATCCACTAGTTTAATGCTATGGTTAGACGTTGTCTTAATTCTTCTTTCGTAGTTGCGGATGCTTGCGAGAGGGGTTAATCATAAGTTGGGTGCTTGTCCAATTAAGGGCAGTACCCAAGCACCGGTCCACCCACATATCAAACTATCAAAGTAACGAACGCGAATCATAAGAACATGATGAAGCTAGCATGACAGAAATTCCCGTGTGTCCTCGGGAGTGTTTTTCCTCCTATAAGACTTTGTTCAGGCTTGTCCCTTGCTACAAAAGGGATTGGGCCACTTGCTGCACCATTGCTACTACTTGTTACTTGTTACGTTTCACCTCGGTAAACCATCACTTGTTACCGACAATTTCAGTGCTTGCAGTTATTACCTTGCTGAAACCCGTTAATCAGAGCCTTCTGCTCCTCGTTGAGTTCGACACTTTTACTTCTTGAAAGGACTACGATTGATCCCCTATACTTGTGGGTCATCACAGCAGGAGCAGTAAGTATTTCCCTTAGTTGGAGAACCAAGGTATCAATCCAGTAGGAGAATCTCGTCAAGTCCAGAGTACCTACGCAAACACAAACGAGCTTGCACCCAACGCTATAAAGGGGTTGTCAATCCCATACAGATTGATTGCAAAGTGAGATCTGAAGGCGAAAAGTGCAACGAAGTAAAAGAGTAAGGCTGAAAATATGGTGTGAAGTAGACCCGGGGGCCATAGTATTCAATACAGGCTTCTCTCAAAATAGCAAATATTACGGCGGGTGAACAAATTACTGTCGAGCAATTGATAGAACCGCGCAAAGTCATGACAATATCTAAGGCAATGATCATACATATAGGCATCACGTCGAGACAAGTAGACCGCTACTTTCTGCATCTACTACTATTACTCCACACAACGACCACTATCCAACATGCATCTAGTGTACTGAGTTCATGACGAACAGAGTAACGCCTTAAGCAAGATGACATGATGTAGAGGGATAAACTCAAACCAATGATGAAAACACCATCTTGTTACCCTTGATGACAACAAAATGATGCGTGCCTCGCTACCCCTTCTGTCACTGGGTGAGGTCACCGCACGGTATGAACCCAAAACCAAGCACTTCTCCCATTGCAAGAATCATAGATCAAGCTAGCCAAACAAAACCCACAACTCGAAGAGAATTACAAGGATATGAAATCATGCATAAGAGAGATCAGAAGAAACTCAAATAAGATTCATAGATAATTTGATCATAAATCCACAATTTATCGGATCTCGACAAACACACCGCAAAAGAAGATTACATCGGATAGATCTCCATGAAGATCATGGAGAACTTTGTATTGAAGATCCAAGAGAGAGAAGAAGCCATCTAGCTACTAGCTATGGACCCGTAGGTCTGTGGTGAACTACTCACGCATCATCGGAGAGGTCATGGTGTTGATGAAGAAGCCCTCGGTATCCGAATCCCGCCTCCGGCATGGCACCAGAACGTGCCCCAGATGGGATCTTGCAGAGACAGAAGCTTGCGGCGGCGTAAAAGTACTTTCGATGATCTTTTGATTTTTTCTGGGATATTAGGGAATATATAGGCGGAAGACCTAGGGTAGAGGTGGCCCAGGGAGCCTACAAGCCTGGGAGGCGTGGGCCCCCTGGCCGCGGCTAGGGGGTTTGTGGGGTCCCTGGTGACCCCCTGCCTTGGTTCTCAAGCTTTTCGATCTTCTTCTGTTTCGGAAAAAAATGTTTTTGGAAGTTTCGTTCCGTTTGGACTCCGTTTAAAATCCTCCTCTGAAAGGGGTCCAAACATGGAAAAAATAGGAACTAGCACTTGGCACTGAGTTAATAAGTTAGTCCCAAAAAATATATAAAAGGCATACAAAATATCCAAAGTTTGACAAGATAATAGCATGAAACCATCAAAAATTATAGATACGTTGGAGACGTATCACTCACCAACTCCCGTAGTAGTGCCAGCGTATTTTATACGGGTTCTTTTGCTCACATTTGCAACTCGAAACAGGAATTGTAGAATAAACGAAGGCCGGCGAAGGATGAAGTGACGGTGCGCGTGGGAAATGGTTCCAAGGTTGATGCGATCGCCGTCGACACGGTCTCACTTCAGTTACCACCGGGATTAGTTATGAACTTAAATAATTGTTATTTAGTGCCTGCGTTGAGCATGAACATTATATCTGGATCTTGTTTATTGTGAGATGGTTACTCATTTAAGTCTGAGAATAATGGTTGTTCTATTTATATGAGTAATATCTTTTATTGAGATGCACCCAATGTGAGGGGTTTGTTCATATTGAATATTGATTGTGATGACACTCATATCCATAACATTGAGACCAAAATATGTAGAGTAAACAATGATAACGCCACTTTCTTGTGGCACTGCCGCTTAGGTCATATTGGTGTTAAGCGCATGAAGAAACTCCTTGCTTATGGACTTTTGGAGTCACTTGATTTTGAATCACTTGACACGTGCGAACCATGCCTCATGGGCAAGATGACCAAGACTCCGTTCTGTGGAACAATGGAGCGTGCAAGTGACTTATTGGAGATTATACATACTAATGTGTGCGAACTAATGAGCATAGAGGCGCGCGACGGATATCGTTATTTTCTCACCTTAACTAACGATTTGAGTAGGTATGGCTATATCTACTTGATGAAGCACAAGTCTGAAACGTTTGAAGAGTTTAAGCAATTTCAGAGTGAAGTTGAAAATCATCGGAGCAAGAAGATCAAGTTCCTACGATCTGATCGAGGAGGAGAGTATTTGAGTTATGAGTTTGGTGCTCACTTAAGACAATGTGGAATTGTTTCACAGTTGACACCGCCTGGAACACCATAGTTTAATGGTGTGTCCGAACGTCGTAATTGTACTTTGTTAGATATGGTGCGATCTATGATGACTTTTACCGATTTGCCATTATTGTTTTGGGGCTATTCATTAGAGACATCTGCATTCACTTTACATAGGGCACCATCAAAATCCATTGAGACAACACCATATGAGCTATGGCATGACAAGAAGCCAAAGTTGTCGTTTCTTAAAGTTTGGGGATGCGATGCTTATGTCAAAAAGCTGGAACCCAAAGCAGAAAAGTGTGTCTTCATAGGTTACCCAAAAGACACAGTTGGGTATACCTTCTATCTCAGATCCGAGGGCAAAGTGTTTGTCGCTAAGAACAGAGCTTTTCTTGAGAAAGAGTTTCTCTCGAAAGAATTGAGTGGGAGGAAGATAGAACTTGATGAGGTTACAAAACCTATGCTTCAACAAGATGGTGGCGCAGGGCATAAAGAAATTTCTGTCGAGGCAACACCGGTTGAAGAGGAAGCTAATGATGATGATCATGAAGTTTCAGGTCAAGTTACTATCGGACCTCGCAGGTCGACAAGAGCACGTACTGCTCCCGAGTGGTAGGGGAATCATGTCTTGTCTATCATGTTGTTAAACAACAATGAGCCTGCGAGTTATGGAGAAGCAATGGTGGCCCAGATTCCAACAAATGGTTAGAGGCCATGAAATCTGATATAGGATCTATCTATGAAAACAAAGTGTGGACGTTGGAAGTATTACCTGAAGGTCGCAAGGCTATTCATAACGAATGGATCTTTAAGAAGAAGACGGACGCAGACGATAATGTGACCGTTTATAAAGCTTGACTTGTGGCAAAGGGTTTTTCACAAGTTCAAGGAGTTGACTACGATGAGACATTCTCACCTGTAGCGATGCTTAAGTCCGTCTGAATCATGTTAGCAATAGCTGCATTTTTCGATTATGAAATCTGGCAAATGGATGTGAAAACGGCGTCCCTTAGTGGGTTTCTTAAGGAAGAGTTGTATATGATACAACCCGAAGGTTTTGTCGATCCAGAGAATGCTGACAAAGTATTCAAGCTCCAGCGATGCATTTATGGACTGGTGCAAGAATCTTGGAGTTGGAATAAACGCTTTGATGAGGTGATCAAGGTGTTTCGGTTTATAAAAGTTGTAGGAGAAGCTTGTATTTACAAGAAAGTGAGTGGGAGCTCTGTAGCGTTTCTAATATTATATGTGGATGACATATTTCTGATTGGAAACAATGTGGAGTTTTTGGAGAGCGT
This sequence comes from Hordeum vulgare subsp. vulgare, assembly GCF_904849725.1. Classification (NCBI taxonomy): domain Eukaryota; kingdom Viridiplantae; phylum Streptophyta; class Magnoliopsida; order Poales; family Poaceae; genus Hordeum; species Hordeum vulgare. Next base: position 540,845,815 of record NC_058521.1, on the reverse strand, counting down.
AAAGTATTACTTGAACAAAAGTTTTTCAATGAAAGACCTAGGAGAAGCTGCTTACATATTAGGCATTAAGATCTATAGAGATAGATCAAGGCGCCTAATAGGACTTTCACAAACCACATACCTTGATAAAGTTTTGAAGAAGTTCAAAATGGAACAATCCAAGAAGGGGTTCTTGCCTGTGTTACAAGGTACAAAGTTGAGTAAGACTCAGTGTCCACTAACTGCAGAAGATAGAGAAAAGATGAGTGTCGTCCCCTATGCTTCAGCCATAGGGTCTATGATGTATGCAATGTTGTGCACAAGACTGAATGTCAGCCTGACCATAAGTATGGCAGGAAGGTTTCAAACTGATCCAGGAGTGGAACACTGGGCGGCGGTCAAGAATATTCTGAAGTACCTGAAAAGGACTAAGGAAATGTTTCTCATTTATGGGGGTGACTAAGAGCTCGTCGTAATGGGTTACGTCTATGCAGGCTTTGACACTGATCCAGATGACTCTAAGTCACAAACCGGATACGTATATGTTCTTAATGGTGGTGCGGTAAGCTGGTGCAGTTCCAAGCAAAGCGTCGTAGCTGATTCTACATGCGAAGCGGAGTACATAGCAGCCTTGGAGGCGGCTAAGGAAGGTGTCTGGATGAAGCAGTTCATGACAGATCTTGGAGTTGTGCCAAGCGCACTAAATCCATCAACTCTGTTCTATGACAACACTGGTGGCATTGATCTAGCCAAGGAACCAAGGTTTCACAAGAGGACCAGACACATCAAACGACGCTTCAACGTCATCCGCGATTATGTCGAAGGAGAGGACATAAATATTTGCAAAGTGCACACGGATCTGAATATTGTAGATCCGCTGACTAAACCTCTACCACGAGTGAAGCATGAACAACACGAGAACTATATGGGTGTTAGATTCATTACATTGTAAATCACATGAAGATGTGAGACTAGATTATTGAGTCTAGTGCAAGTGGGAGACTGTTAAAAATATGCCCTAGAGGCAACAATAAAATAGTTACTATTATATTTCCTGTTTCAAGATAATCGTTTATTATCCATGCTATAACTGTATTGAATGGAAACATAAATGCATGTGTGGATATATAGACAAAACTGTGTCCCTAGTGAGTCTCTAGTTGACTAGCCTGTTGATCAAGGATGGTTAAGGTTTCCTAGCCATAGACAAGTGTTGTCACTTGATGATGGGATCACATCATTGGTAGAATGATGTGATGGACAAGACCAAAACTATGAAGGTAGCATATGATCGTGTTATTTTTTTGCTATTATTTTCTGCATGTCAAGTATTCATTCCTATGACCAAGAGATCATATAACTCACTGACACCGGAGAAATGCCTTGTGTTATCAAACGTCGCAACATTACTGGGTGACTATAAACGTACTCTACAGGCATCTCCGAAGGTGTCCATTGAGTTAGCATGGATCAAGACTGGGATTTCTCACTCCGTGTGACGGAGAGGTATCTCGGGGCCCACTCGGTGATACAACATCGAATATAAGCCTTGCAAGCAATGTGACTAAAGAGTTAGTCACGGGACCTTGTATTACGGAACGACTAAAGAGAGTTGCCCGTAACGAGATTGAAATAGGTATAGAGATACCGACGATCAAATCTCGGGCAAGTAACATACCGAAGGACAAAGGGAATAGTATACGGGATTATATGAATCCTTGGCATAGAGTTCAACTGATAAGATCTTCGTAGAATATGTAAGATCCAATATGGACATCTAGGTCCCGCTATTGGATATTGACCGGGGAGTGTCTCAGGTCATGTCTGCATAGTTCTCGAACCCGCAGGTGTTGGAATTATGCCCTAGAGGCAATAATAAATGTATAGTTATTATTATAATTCCTGTATCAAGATAATAGTTTATTATCCATGGTATAATTGTATTGAATGAAGACTCATTTACATGTGTGGATACATAGACAAAACACCGTCCCTAGCATGCCTCTAGTTGGCTAGCCAGTTGATCAATGATAGTCAGTGTCTTCTGATTATGAACAAGGTGTTGTTGCTTGACAACTGGATCACGTCATTGGGAGAATCACGTGATGGACTAGACCCAAACTAATAGACGTAGCATGTTGATCGTGTCATTTTGTTGCTACTGTTTTCTGCGTGTCAAGTATTTATTCCTATGACCATGAGATCATATAACTCACTGACACCGGAGGAATGCTTTGTGTGTATCAAACGTCGCAACGTAACTGGGTGACTATAAAGATGCTCTACAGGTATCTCCGAAGGTGTTAGTTGAGTTAGTATGGATCAAGACTGGGATTTGTCACTCCGTGTGACGGAGAGGTATCTCGGGGCCCACTCGGTAATACAACATCACACACAAGCCTTGCAAGCAATGTAACTTAGTGTAAGTTGCGGGATCTTGTATTATGGAACGAGTAAAGAGACTTGCCGGTAAACGAGATTGAAATAGGTATACGGATACTGACGATCGAATCTCGGGCAAGTAACATACCGAAGGACAAAGGGAATGACATACGGGATTATACGAATCCTTGGCACTGAGGTTCAAACGATAAGATCTTCGTAGAATATGTAGGATCCAATATGGGCATCCAGGTCCCGCTGTTGGATATTGACCGAGGAGTCTCTCGGTTCATGTCTACATAGTTCTCGAACCCGCAGGGTCTGCACACTTAAGGTTCGACGTTGCTTTATGCGTATTTGAGTTATATGGTTGGTTACCGAATGTTGTTCGGAGTCCTGGATGAGATCACGGACATCACGAGGGTTTCCGGAATAGTCCGGAAACGAAAATTGATATATAGGATGACCTCATTTGATTACCGGAAGGTTTTCGGAGTTACCGGGAATGTACCGGGAATGACGAATGGGTTCCGGGAGTTCACCGGAGGGGGGCAACCCACTCCGGGGAAGCCCATAGGCATTTGGGGGGGTCACACCAGCCCTTAGTGGGCTGGTGGGACAGCCCACCAATCCCCTATGCGCCAAGAGAGAAAAAATCAAAGGAAAGAAAAAAAAGGAAGAAGTGGGAAGGGGGAAGGACTCCCTCCCACCAAACCAAGTAGGACTCGGTTTGGGGGGGGGAGAGTCCTCCCCCCTGGCTCGGCCGACCCCTTGGGGATCCCTTGGACCCCAAGGCAAGGTCCCCCTCCCTCCTCCTATATATATGGGGCTTTTAGGGCAGATTTGAGACGACTTTCTCACGGCTGCCCGACCACATACCTCCATAGTTTTTCCTCTAGATCGTGTTTCTGCGGAGCTCGGGCGGAGCCCTGCTGAGACAAGATCATCACCAACCTCCAGAGCGCCGTCACGCTGCCGGAGAACTCTTCTACCTCTCCGTCTCTCTTGCTGGATCAAGAAGGCCGAGATCATCGTCGAGCTGTACGTGTGCTGAACGCGGAGGTGCCGTCCGTTCGGTACTAGATCGTGGGACTGATCGCGGGATTGTTCGCGGGGCGGATCGAGGGACGTGAGGACGTTCCACTACATCAACCGCGTTCTCTAACGCTTCTGCTATGCGATCTACAAGGGTACGTAGATCACTCATCCCCTCTCGTAGATGGACATCACCATGATAGGTCTTCGTGCGCGTAGGAAAATTTTTGTTTCCCATGCGACGTTCCCCAACAGTGGCATCATGAGCTAGGTTCATGCGTAGATGTATTCTCGAGTAGAACACAAAAGGTTTTGTGGGCGGTGATGTGCGTTTTTCTGCCCTCCTTAGTCTTTTCTTGATTCCGCGGTATTGTTGGATTGAAGCGGCTTGGACCGACATTACTCGTACGCTTACGAGAGACTGGTTTCATCGTTACGAGTAACCCCCTTTGCTCAAAGATGACTGGCAAGTGACGGTTTCTCCAACTTTAGTTGAATCGGATTTGACCGAGGAGGTCCTTGGATGAGGTTAAATAGCAACTCATATATGTCCGTTGTGGTGTTTGCGTAAGTAAGATGCGATCCTACTAGATACCCTTGGTCACCACGTAAAACATGCAACAACAAAATTAGAGGACGTCTAACTTGTTTTTGCAGGGTATGATTGTGATGTGATATGGCCAATGATGTGATGTGATATATTGGATGTATGAGATGATCATGTTGTAATAGAAATATCGACTTGTACGTCGATGGTACGGCAACCGGCAGGAGCCATAGGGTTGTCTTTATACTAACATGTTTGTGCTTGCAGATGCGTTTACTATTTTGCTAGGATGTAGCTTTAGTAGTAATAGCATAAGTAGCACGACAACCCCGATGGCAACACGTTGATGGATGATCATGGTGTGGCGCCGGTGACAAGAAGATCGTGCCGGTGCTTTGGTGATGGAGATCAAGAAGCACGTGATGATGGCCATATCATGTCACTTATGAATTGCATGTGATGTTAATCCTTTTATGCACCTTATTTTGCTTAGAAAGACGGTAGCATTATGAGGTGATCTCTCACTAAAATTTCAAGACGAAATTGTGTTCTCCCCGACTGTGCACCGTTGCTACAGTTCGTCGTTTCGAGACACCACGTGATGATCGGGTGTGATAGACTCAACGTTCACATACAACGGGTGCAAAACAGTTGCGCACGCGGAACACTCGGGTTAAGCTTGACGAGCCTAGCATGTGCAGACATGGCCTCGGAACACATGAGACCGAAAGGTCGATCATGAATCATATAGATGATATGATTAGCATAGGGATGCTTACCACTGAAACTACTCCCGACTCACGTGATGATCGGACTTGGGATAGTGTAGGTGGATCATGAACCACTCAAATGACTAGAGAGATGTACTTTTTGAGTGGGAGTTTAGCATATAATTTGATTAAGTTGAACTCTAATTATCTTGAACATAGTCTAAGTCCACTTTGAATATATTTGTGTTGTAGATCATGGCTCACGCAAGTGTCATCCTGAATTTTAATACGTTCCTAGAGAAAGCTAAGTTGAAAGATGATGGAAGCAACTTTGTAGACTGGGCTCGTAATCTTAAGCTAATCTTACAAGCTGGAAAGAAGGATTATGTCCTTAATGCTGCGCTAGGAGATGAACCACCCGCTACGGCTGATCAGGATGTTAAGAACGCTTGGTTAGCGCGTAAGGAGGACTACTCAATAGTTCAATGTGCAGTCTTGTATGGCCTAGAACCGGGACTTCAACGTCGCTTTGAGTGTCATGGAGCATTTGAGATGTTCCAGGAGTTAAAGTTCATCTTTCAGAAGAACGCCCGGATCGAGAGGTATGAGACCTCCGATAAATTCTATGCTTGCAAGATGGAGGAAAACTCGTCTGTCAGTGAACATGTGCTCAAAATGTCTGGGTACTCAAACCGTCTAGCTGAACTGGGGATTGAACTCCCGCAAGAAGCTATCACTGACAGAATCCTTCAATCGCTGCCGCCAAGCTATAAAGGCTTTGTGTTGAACTACAACATGCAAGGGATGAACAAGTCTCCCGGCGAGTTGTTTGCGATGCTGAAAGTCGCAGAGTCTGAACTCCGTAAAGAGCATCAAGTGTTGATGGTGAGCAAGACCACTAGTTTCAAGAGAAACGGCAAAGGCAAGAAGGGCAATTCGAAGAAGAGCGGCAAGCCTGTTGCCAATCCGCCGAAGAAACCCAAAGCTGGACCTAAGCCTGAAACAGAGTGCTTCTATTGCAAGGGTATGGGTCACTGGAAGCGCAATTGCCCCAAGTATCTGGCAGATAAGAAGGCGGGCAAAGAAAAATCAGGTATATTTGATATACATGTTATTGATGTGTACTTAACCGGCTCTCGTAGTAGTGCCTGGGTATTTGATACCGGTTCTGTTGCTCACATTTGCAACTCGAAGCAGGAACTACGGAATAGACGAAGGCTGGCGAAAGACGAAGTGACGATGCGCGTAGGAAACGGTTCCAAGGTTGATGCAATCGCCGTCGGCACAGTGTCACTTCAACTACCATCGGGATTAGTGATGAACTTAAATCATTGTTATTTAGTGCCTGCGTTGAGCATGAACATTATATCTGGATCTTGTTTATTGCGAGACGGTTACTCTTTTAAGTCTGAGAATAATGGTTGTTCTATTTCTATGAGTAACATCTTTTATGGTCATGCACCGAATGTGAGAGGATTGTTCATATTGAATCTTGATAGAGATACGCATATACATAACATTGAGACCAAAAGAGTTAGAGTAAACAATGATAGCGCCATATTTTTGTGGCACTGCCGCTTGGGTCATATTGGTGTAAAGCGCATGAAGAAACTCCATGCTGATGGACTTTTGGAGTCACTTGACTTTGATTCACTTGACACGTGCGAACCATGCCTCATGGGCAAGATGACTAAGACTCCGTTCTCCGGAACAATGGAGCGTGCAAGTGACTTGTTGGAAATCATACATACCGATGTGTGTGGTCCAATGAGCGTGGAGGCACGCGGCGGATATCGTTATTTTCTCACCTTCACTGACGATTTAAGTAGATATGGTTATGTCTACTTGATGAAGCACAAGTCTGAAACATTTGAAAAGTTCAAGCAATTTCAGAGTGAAGTGGAAAATCGTCGTAACAAGAAGATCAAGTTCCTACGGTCTGATCGTGGGGGTGAATATCTGAGTTTCGAGTTTGGTACTCACTTAAGACAATGTGGAATTGTTTCGCAGTTAACACCGCCTGGAACACCACAGCGTAATGGTGTGTCCGAACGTCGTAATCGTACTTTGTTAGAAATGGTGCGATCTATGATGTCTCTTACTGATTTGCCGTTATCGTTTTGGGGTTATGCATTAGAAACAGCTGCATTCACTTTAAATAGGGCACCATCGAAATCCGTTGAGACGACACCATACGAACTGTGGTATGGCAAAGGGCCAAAGTTGTCGTTTCTTAAAGTTTGGGGATGTGATGCTTATGTCAAAAAGCTTCAGCCTGAAAAGCTGGAACCCAAAACGGAAAAATGCGTCTTCATAGGTTACCCAAAAGAGACAGTTGGGTACACCTTCTATCTCAAATCCGAGGGCAAAGTGTTTGTTGCTAAGAACGGAACTTTTCTCGAGAAGGAGTTTCTCTCGAGAGAATTGAGTGGGAGGAAGATAGAACTTGACGAGGTTGTCGAACCTCTCATCCCTCTGGATGGTGGCGCGGGGCAAGGGGAAACCTATGTCATTGCGACGCCGGTTGAGGAGGAAGTTAATGATGATGATCATGAAACTCCAGTTCAAGTTTCTGTTGAACCACGCAGGTCGACGAGATCACGCGCTGCTCCAGAGTGGTACGGTAATCCCGTCTTATCAATCATGTTGTTAGACAACAATGAACCTGCAAATTATGAAGAAGCAATGGTGGGCCCAGATTCCAACAAATGGCTAGAAGCCATGAAATCCGAGATAGGATCCATGTATGAGAACAAAGTGTGGACTTTGGAGATGCTGCCTGAGGGCCGCAAGGCTATTCAGAACAAATGGATCTTTAAGAAGAAGACGGACGCTGACGGTAATGTGACCGTTTATAAAGCTCGACTTGTGGCAAAGGGTTTTTCACAAGTTCCAGGAATTGACTACGATGAGACTTTCTCTCCCGTAGCGATGCTTAAGTCCGCCAGAATCATGTTAGCAATAGCTGCATTTTTCGATTATGAAATCTGGCAGATGGATGTCAAAACGGCGTTCCTTAACGGTTTCCTTAAGGAAGAGTTGTATATGATGCAACCCGAAGGTTTTGTCGATCCTAAAAATGCTGACAAGGTGTGCAAGCTCCAGCGATCCATTTATGGACTAGTGCAAGCATCTCGGAGTTGGAACAAACGCTTTGATGAGGTGATCAAAGCATTTGGGTTTATACAAGTGGTTGGAGAATCTTGTATTTACAAGAAAGTGAGTGGGAGCTCTGTGGCGTTTCTAATATTATATGTGGATGACATATTACTGATTGGAAACAACGTAGAGCTTTTGGAGAGCATAAAAGGTTACTTGAATAAAAGTTTCTCTATGAAGGAACTAGGAGAAGCTGCTTACATTCTAGGCATTAAGATCTATAGGGATAGATCAAAACGCCTGATAGGACTTTCACAAAGCACATACCTTGATAAAGTTTTGAAGAGGTTCAAAATGGAACAGTCCAAGAAAGGGTTCTTGCCAGTGTTACAAGGTACGAGATTGAGTAAGACTCAGTGCCCAGCAACTGATGAAGATAGAGAGCATATGCGCTCCGTCCCCTATGCTTCAGCCATAGGCTCTATCATGTATGCAATGCTGTGCACTAGACCGGATGTTAGCCTGGCCATAAGTATGGCAGGTAGGTTCCAGAGTAATCCAGGAGTGGATCACTGGACGGCGGTCAAGAATATCCTGAAGTACCTGAAATGGACTAAGGAGATGTTTCTCGTGTATGGAGGTGACGAAGAGCTCGCCGTAAAAGGTTACGTCGATGCAAGCTTTGACACAGATCCGGACGACTCTAAGTCGCAAACCGGATACGTATTTATTCTTAATGGGGGTGCAGTAAGCTGGTGCAGTTCCAAGCAAAGCGTCGTAGCAGATTCTACATGTGAAGCGGAGTACATGGCTGCCTCGGAGGCGGCTAAGGAGGGTGTCTGGATGAAGCAGTTCATGACGGATCTTGGAGTGGTGCCAAGTGCACTGGATCCAATAACCTTGTTCTGTGACAACACTGGTGCCATTGCCTTAGCAAAGGAACCAAGGTTTCACAAGAAGGCCAGACACATCAAACGACGCTTCAACCTCATCCGCGACTACGTCGAGGAGGAGGACGTAAATATATGCAAAGTGCACACGGATCTGAATGTAGCAGACCCGCTGACTAAGCCTCTTCCACGGCCAAAACATGATCGACACCAGAACTGTATGGGTGTTAGATTTATTACAATGTAATTCACATGATGATGTGAGGGCTAGATTATTGACTCTAGTGCAAGTGGGAGACTGTTGGAATTATGCCCTAGAGGCAATAATAAATGTATAGTTATTATTATAATTCCTGTATCAAGATAATAGTTTATTATCCATGGTATAATTGTATTGAATGAAGACTCATTTACATGTGTGGATACATAGACAAAACACCGTCCCTAGCATGCCTCTAGTTGGCTAGCCAGTTGATCAATGATAGTCAGTGTCTACTGATTATGAACAAGGTGTTGTTGCTTGACAACTGGATCACGTCATTGGGAGAATCACGTCATGGACTAGACCCAAACTAATAGACGTAGCATGTTGATCGTGTCATTTTGTTGCTACTGTTTTCTGCGTGTCAAGTATTTATTCCTATGACCATGAGATCATATAACTCACTGACACCGGAGGAATGCTTTGTGTGTATCAAACGTCGCAACGTAACTGGGTGACTATAAAGATGCTCTACAGGTATCTCCGAAGGTGTTAGTTGAGTTAGTATGGATCAAGACTGGGATTTGTCACTCCGTGTGACGGAGAGGTATCTCGGGGCCCACTCGGTAATACAACATCACACACAAGCCTTGCAAGCAATGTAACTTAGTGTAAGTTGCGGGATCTTGTATTACGGAACGAGTAAAGAGACTTGCCGGTAAACGAGATTGAAATAGGTATACGGATACTGACGATCGAATCTCGGGCAAGTAACATACCGAAGGACAAAGGGAATGACATACGGGATTATACGAATCCTTGGCACTGAGGTTCAAACGATAAGATCTTCGTAGAATATGTAGGATCCAATATGGGCATCCAGGTCCCGCTGTTGGATATTGACCGAGGAGTCTCTCGGTTCATGTCTACATAGTTCTCGAACCCGCAGGGTCTGCACACTTAAGGTTCGACGTTGCTTTATGCGTATTTGAGTTATATGGTTGGTTACCGAATGTTGTTCGGAGTCCCGGATGAGATCACGGACGTCACGAGGGTTTCCGGAATAGTCCGGAAACGAAAATTGATATATAGGATGATCTCATTTGATTACCGGAAGGTTTTCGGAGTTACCGGGAATGTACCGGGAATGACGAATGGGTTCCGGGAGTTCACCGGAGGGGGGCAACCCACTCCGGGGAAGCCCATAGGCATTTGGGGGGGTCACACCAGCCCTTAGTGGGCTGGTGGGACAGCCCACCAATCCCCTATGCGCCAAGAGAGAAAAAATCAAAGGAAAGAAGAAAAAAAAGGAAGAAGTGGGAAGGGGGAAGGACTCCCTCCCACCAAACCAAGTAGGACTCGGTTTGGGGGGGGAGAGTCCTCCCCCCTGGCTCGGCCGACCCCTTGGGGATCCCTTGGACCCCAAGGCAAGGTCCCCCTCCCTCCTCCTATATATATGGGGCTTTTAGGGCAGATTTGAGACGACTTTCTCACGGCTGCCCGACCACATACCTCCATAGTTTTTCCTCTAGATCGTGTTTCTGCGGAGCTCGGGCGGAGCCCTGCTGAGACAAGATCATCACCAACCTCCTGAGCGCCGTCACGCTGCCGGAGAACTCTTCTACCTCTCCGTCTCTCTTGCTGGATCAAGAAGGCCGAGATCATCGTCGAGCTGTACGTGTGCTGAACGCGAGGTGCCGTCCGTTCGGTACTAGATCGTGGGACTGATCGCGGGATTGTTCGCGGGGCGGATCGAGGGACGTGAGGATGTTCCACTACATCAACCGCGTTCTCTAACGCTTCTGCTGTGCGATCTACAAGGGTACGTAGATCACTCATCCCCTCTCGTAGATGGACATCACCATGATAGGTCTTCGTGCGCGTAGGAAATTTTTTGTTTCCCATGCGACGTTCCCCAACAGCAGGGTATGCACACTTAAGGTTCAATGACGTTTCGGTATAGTTGAGTTATAGGTGCTGGTGACCGATTTTTGGTTCGGAGTCCTGGATGAGATCCCGGACGTCACGAGGGTTTCCGAATGGTCCGGAACAAAGATTGATATATAGGAAGTTGGTATTTGGATTCCGGAAGAATTTCGGGCATTGCCGGTAGTGTACCTGTGGCCCCCCCCCCCCATAGAGGGCCGACGCACGCCAGTCCCCAGGATAAGACCGGACGCATACCAAAGGCATGATACAAAAATTCCAGGCAAAAATGGCTTTATTGATTAAAATGGAGTATTACAACACTGTTGCTTACAACAATATTACATAACTCCAAATCTAACTAAATAGCAGCAGAGGTCTTGGTTCAGCGGCAACGACGTCTCTGGCTGGGCTCCATAACTCGCATCACTGGCTGGGTTACAATCTAGCACGATGAATCTTCTCCTCCAACTGGCCACGTGCAAGGCCAGATGAGTACTTTGAATGTACTCGAAAGACAACCAAATACATAGCATCCAAACAAGCAGATGACAAAGCTAGCCCTATAATTATATAACAATTATTCTAAGCATGGCATGGAATTATCAGGAAAACAGGGATCAAGCATAGCATAACATAGATCAAGCATATAATCTACATAGCATGGCAAAGATCACAACAAGTGCTTATATTACTTACAGTTACCGAATGTCAACTTACTCTTTTCGGGGTTGTCCCACAACCCTCGACATACTCGTAATCCAACCTGAACGGATCCAAATCCCATCCAAATCATATGGTCATCCGACCACTCATCATATAGCCATCTCCTGGCTAACATATCATATTCCCAACATCCTCTGATGTCCACACAAGATGAGTTCTTTTATCATTGTTATCAGTGTTATGGTTGACCACCTAGTGAGGTGTGGACGGGCTGTCCAATACCATGGACTCGGCTATTCGAATAGATTCTTACACTCTACAGAGGTTGCACACTTTACCCACACCATGGAGCACTGACCTTGTCATCCCATTCGGGTGGACTAGTCTTGCTCCAACGAAACTTGTCTGACCCGTGACTCTTCCATCGTACCACCGACGTTCATCCTCCCCCGGAGTCCTGCCCTAGGTGGCATTGTGTCCTCATGACACCTGCCACCGTCGTGGCCAAACTAAACTGTCCCAAACGGGGACGCCGACACAAAACAACTCAACTGGCTCAGAGGGTTATCACCGCCTACCTGATCAGGGTAGCGCGCGTGCATAACCCTCCGTCTTTGGAGGTACCGGTGAAAGAGCACACAATCAGACCAAGTCAAGGTCGTCCCATACCAGCAAATGTGATTGCACGGGTAAGGCCGAACAGGCGACTCAAGATCAACCAACTAGGTTGCATTTGTTAACTCAACTCAGCCTATCCATCACCGTACCATTACGTCGACAAGTATAAGTGTTAAACAATAGCATAGCAAAACAATAGTGCTGACAATCATGGCATGAGATCAAACCCTAGTACTAACATGTCAATGTTATTAAGAATATTATTATTAGCATGGTAATATGTAAACAAGACATGGTATTAGATGAAAAGTAATGCTAGCATCTAATACGAATGTCATAACACGTGCATGCAAGTGCAAACTAACACATGATCTAAATGTACTACGATAACCACACAGGGTGCAAGCAAAGTCATCACGCAAGTCCGGAGCTCATGATAAGAGGTTGTCTTGCCTGGGGGTCGATGGATACGCCGGGAAGAAGCACGATAAAATGCCAGAAAGATTTGTCGGAGAAGTTTCCTTCTCGGAGGGCTCAATCGGAGGGCAAGGGAAAAATGGTCAATTTCCACTGTGTGAAACAACATGGAAATGGTACCAACATGACGGGCTCGAAGAGACAAAGCAGTTGGCGTTGGTTTTACCTCAATCGGGGTTACGGTCGCGAAGTTATGAGTGTTAGATCACCAGGGACCAATGTGTAAAAAGAATTGCTACAAATAGGTCCCTGATAACCCACAAGTATAGGGGATCGCAACAGTTTTCGAGGGTAGAGTATTCAACCCAAAATTATTGATTCGACACACGGGGAAGCCAAAGAATATTCTCAAGTATTAGCAGTTGAGTTGTCAATTCAACCACACCTGAAAGACTTAGTATTTGCAGAAAAGTATCAGTAGCAAGGTACGAGTAGGAAAAACTCGTAGGCATTGCATCGGTGATGGATAATTATGTCGGATGTTATTCATCATGCAACAGTTATAACACGGAGAGATATGTAACTAGCTCCAGTTCATAATGTAATGTAGGCATGTATTTCGTATGTAGTCATACATGCTTAGGGAAAAGAACTTGCATGACATCTATTGTCCATCCCTCCCGTGACAGCGGGGTCCTAATGGAAACAACGGGATATCAAGGTTCTCCTTTTAATAAAGAACCGGACCAACGCATCTAACTAGCTCCCCGGAGTGGTTTGCGGTGCTCGACCGCGTCTGCAGGTGGTCGCCAGGGCTTGGGAGTCGACCGGGGCGCTAGAGTGGGCGAGGGGAGTGGCAGCGGGGCTTTAGCCATTGCGGCGACGCGCTTAAATAGCAGAGGGGAGGGGCTAGACGATGAGGGAGAAGCTGCCCGAAGCTTGCCTCCACGAGCAAGGGGACGAGGGGGAGAGGACTCTGGAGGGTGCGCGCACCCGATGGGAACCTCCACGACACTCCTGGACAGGCTGGAGCTCGTAGGAGACGCGCTCCCAACAACTCCAACGCACAGGGTGCGGTTTTGGCACGCTCTGCACATGGTCACCGCGTGGCCACAACCTTGCCACGCCCTGATCGACGCCAAAAGATGTCTAGGGTCTTCTCCAAGCATCACTAAGTTGAACTATGTGTCTAGAAAATACTAAAGAGCACTAGTGTGACTCAACCAAGGCCAAACAGTTGCCAACAGCAACTTGTTTGTGCTGTGGTGTGGCCACCACAGTGCACCTCTTGCCCTGATCTTTGGCAGGGGTTGATAATCTGCTAAGGTCACCATCATGGCAAAATCTCAGCTCAAATGAGAAAAGATACTAGCACTTCCTTTGTAACCTCGCAATCTGACCAGAAATGAAGAAGATGATGCTGGGATCAAATGGCTAGATGAAAATGGCTCAAATTTGGTGGAGATCAATTATTTAGACATATGGAGGCACTATAAAATTTTCATACCATTTGCATGAGTAGAAATGGTACTTCCTTCACGGTGCTCCAATCTGGACAGAAACTTGGATAATTTGCTCAGGGAGAATGGATAGATGGAATGGGGTATTTTTTGGTGGACAAAGGTAATTTATCATAATGAACTACCCTGCAAAATTTCAGCCCAAGGGGATCAAGTAATCAAGCACTTCCTTTGCAAACAGGAAATCTGGACATAATTTGCAAACGGATGTTGTGCTCAACTTTTGAATGGTGGAACTTGATATTTTGATGGAAATGGTGAATATATGGATATGAGAAGCTCCACAAATTATTTGGGATTTTTATTAGCTACCAACATGGTAGTTCCTTTGGAAAGGCCCCAAATTGGAATATTGGCTTTAAATGGGAAAAGGGCAATTTTCCCCGTTTAGTAATGGCCAATATTTTGATGAGAGCTCAATACGATCATAGAGAATATCTCCAAAAGTTTTCATGACCTTGGGAGATGGATAGATATTTTTTGGATTTAATTCCTCGGAAAGGCAAAAAGAGGAATTAATTCTAAATGAGAAATATTGCATATAACTTGGCAATATTTTTGCACATCTAGGGTTTATAAGGGAAGAAGGAGCTCTTGAAATTCTGGGAGGATTAACAGAGCAAGGGAAATGGTAGCTCCTTTGTAAACACAAGGGTAGGATTTCGAGTTCCCATATTTCGGAACTAGGGTTTGAAAGAGGTTCGGGGTTTACTCAACAAAGGGCAGGATGGCACAAGGACATGGGAAAAGCACTGAAAGGTTGAGGATAGACTGGATTCACCTGGTCATTTGCCAAATTCCAGAGGAAAAAATTGGGAGAGAAAAGCTAGGAAGGAATAACATCACAAATATTGATAACCCGATTTTTGGGGTGTTACAGTATCGGAAGTGACGAATGGGTACCGGGGGCCCACCAGGTGGGCCCACCACTCCCCAAGAGGGCCACGTGGACTTTATGGTGGCGCAATAGCTCTTAGTGGGCTGACTGGTCAACCAAAGAAAGCCCATGAGGTAAAAGTGGAAAAAACCAAAAGAGGTGGACAACTTGGGGAGGACTCCTACTCCAAGTAGGATTGGAGGAGGACTCCTCCTCTCTAGGTTCAGCCGAGCCCAAGGGGGTTTCCCTTGTTTCTCAAGGCTAGCCCCTCCTTCCTCCTATATATACTAGAGGTTTTAGGGTTTTTGAGACACAATGTCAGCCACGTGCAACCCTCTCCTCTAGTTTGTAGTTCTTCATCTAGATTGGATTTCTGTGGTGCTTAGGCGAAGCCGAGCAGGAATAGATCGCCACAACCACCGGCGTGACATCACGCTGCCGGAGAACTCATCTACTTCCCCGTCTCTCTTGTTGGATCAAGGAGGTGGAGATCGTTATCGAGATGTATGTGTGCTGAATCGGAGGTGTCGTCCGTTCGGTACTAGATCAGGACGGATCATGAGACGACGGCAATTTGGATCGCGAAGACGTTCCACTACATCAACCACGTTTCTTAACGCTTCCCGCTTAGCGATCTACAAGGGTAGGTAGATCCGAACTCCCTCTCATAGATGATCATCACCATAATAGGTCTTCGTGTGCGTAGGAATTTTTTTTGCTTTTCATGCAACGTTCACCAACAGGGGCATGGTACATCTGGTGGCAATAAAGGTAACATGTCAAGGGGCAACGTGTGGCCGAACCAACTCGTTTCAATTCGGACCATGGCATGCACATACATGGCACACAAAGTAATTTGATACCTCGTGAAATATTGTTGGTCAAGCCACTAAGAAACACTTATAAGCTGAATATGGACGTTGTCTATTCTGAGAATGGGTTTGGAGGTTACAGGTGCGATGGTTCGTAATGGGAGGGACGAGGCAATTGCAAGTGTGTGTCTGCCTTTGGAGAACCTCCTCGACTCGCCTACACATGAAGCTACTCCTCACTTCAATGGTTTGAGTCTAATCGAATCACTTGGATGTGCCCTAGTTACAATCGAATTGGATTCGTTGGAACTTGGGGAAGATTTTAAAGGAATCATTCATGTTTGGGCTTCCTATTCAACGATTTTCGCATATCGTTTTTAGATAGCATACATCATTTGTTCAATTTATATACAACACTGCTTCAGGGAAGCTAGTTACGTGCCGCACTCTTTAGCTAGACATGCTTTTGTTTCTACTATTTTTTTGGGATGGTGATCCTTTGGATTTCATTATCCAAACGATATATCTTTGTTTAGCATATAATAAAGTGTGACATGAAGGGTTTCCCTAAAAAAATAGAGAGAGAGAGAGGAGCCGTAAGAGGACTTGGAGCACTCGGGGTGCTCCACCTCCTACATGAGTATTAAATTCAAAAAATAAACCAAGAAAATAAAAAAAAAACTGAAATTATGGGATATCAAACATGGATGTCCAATCTATTCCCGTGCGAAGTACCGTGAAAAAAAAATCTAGCAACAACAAGAAGAGATGTTTCCTCATGGAACAAAGGAGATGAAAATGATAAATAAAAACCAATGCCTTTCTTCCAGTCTATATAGCGTGCACGTAATTTTAGATTGTTAACCTGTCTAATGAAAGTTGAGTTGTACGCCAAAAAATATATCATTAAATTCATATTTGATAGAAGTTTCTAATGATACATCCTACATATAGCTTGTATTTCGTTGATTAAATTGACGACCTAAAACTCACGGCGGGCCTTATAAAGTGGGAAGGATGAACTATGCTGTTACATGTTCAATGTATGCTTTCTTGTTTCTCATGCTGCTACTATATACACAAATGTAATCGCAACAGTACCGTGTAAGGGCATATACAATAGTGCTATTTTAGAAGTGTCACATAGGATAAACGATGAGATGGAGAGAAAAATCCTAAAAAAAAGGCTTGTCTTCTCTTATTTAAGAGATGATCTCTTAACATAATATGTCTCATCATATTTTTAAAAATAGCTAATTTTAAAGATACAATCAAGAGATAACCCGTTATAGACATGTTTTAAGATAAGACGGTCTTATCAACCATTGTACATGTTCTAATCATCATGTACTTATCCCCACTCAGCATGCATGCATGCACGATCGATTTGTCAAGCAATTCGAGACCTCATGGGAACTCACCAAACCGGCCGCATCCATGGGGACTGGACTTGCCATTGGCCTCCTGAGCAGTTTGTTTTGCTCGAGTAATAGGTGCCCACTGTATAGTTTAACAGAGTTCCTAATCCTACCTGTATACATTAGGTTCGGGCCGCCTAAAGTTGTTTTCTTATTGAGTTTTCCTTCGTACGGCGACAAGCAACATGGATGCAAAGCAATGAAGCATACCCCTCACTTGAAGGACCACAATTATTCAAGAAAAAAACTTGAAGGACCACAACACCTTTGTGAGTGGGAATGCCACTTTCAAAAAGGAGAGGAAAATGCAAATCAAGTACACATGGAAACTCTATTTTAGCAGTTCACCGGAAAAAATACTAGATGAGAGATGATGACTACTCCCTCCGTTCCTAAATATAAGTCTTCTTAGATGTTTCATTAAAAGATTATATACGGATGTATATGGACATACTTTAGAGTGTAGATTCATTTATTTTGTTCCGTATGTAGTCTTTTAGTAAAATCTCTAAAAAAACTTATATTTAAGAACGAAGAGAGCTAGTATTAAATTTGTGGTCTTCTATATCTAAATAGCTAGCATTCATTAACTCATTTTTTTTCATCATGCAAGCATGCCACTTCATCATGCAATAGGCATGAGAATACTCCTTTAACATGCAGACATGACATGCGTGAGAATTTCCATTCTATTATGATCTTTGTATTTAATAAATATTTTAAATTATAAACTAATCAAACACCAGAAATTATATGTATTTTCAGTTTATTTATCATATTATCACTTCAGATATTCACGTTCAATACATCCAAATCTAGTGGCTGACTGAGCTAGAAAAAAGTATCACCTGGGCCAAGTGTTGGTAAAACTGATCAGGGAGGGCCGAATCGTTGAAAAGTGATTTTTAGCAGCAAATAATCGCTATTTTGTCACCGTTCATTAGCCAAATGTGCATTAAATCCCTGATGTTAAGGGGGTCAGGGTCCTTGCTGGTCCTCCTTCTGTGCCACTGTCCAAATCTCAGTGAAATGTATCAAATACAAAACATTTCCCCAACAACGTTAACGTGTCAAGGTTCATCAAGCTTAACGAACTGTGCTGAATTAGGCTTCGAGACACTACATACAAAACTGAAGTTAGCTAGTAGTTGCTTGAAGCTACTTTGGCTGCTAATTAACCGGTTGAAAAGGTGCGGTTAGATTAACTAAGGCTGCCGGCCGGCCTGCTGGTGTTGGGGTTTAACCGCCGCAACTTTAGACCTTAACCACATCGTAAATTATGGAGTACGTGCCTGCTGAAATGACATGCATGCCCATACGCATGGGCGTAATCTTGAGCTGCGAAAGCAACTGATGCCCATTTTCTGTCGACCGGTCGATGATAAGACGGTAAAACGGAAGCGCGGGCACCACGTAGCCCCTAGATGCCACGCTTACTCGCCGGCCGGCCCTAATCCCACTTTAGGTAAAGTAATGTTTCATGGCCTCCACAAAGCTACTACTGTGTCGAGACGTGCATGCATCTTTCATGTGCTGTCCTCGTCCGCACGATTGTCCGCTTCCGCCTAAACGCGATCTAAATTTAGGTCAGGGATGAACGTAAGTAGACCGAAAATGAACAAATATCGGTTTGCTTCCGCGCGTTCAAACGGACACGTTAGACCATTTAGAATCAGAGTTGGCATCAATCATCTATAGTTGAACTTTTTAAAATTACCGATGAACGCAGGATCACTCGACACGAGAAAGGAAAACGTTGATTCAATCAGACTCCTCAAAGCTTCCTTAAATGTCCGGTCTATATGTCACTCCACATATTACCCTCATATATATATAAGATGAGTATGAGGAGTGTCCGGACATGTTAAATTAGTGGTCCTCCGTCCGTCACATATGATCTGACCCATCATGGAGCAGTTTTTTCTTTTCTTTATCTCTTTTCTTCTCCACCAACCACATACATGTGATCAGACGTATAGAAAAAAAATGAAAGACATGGTTGCGTGGATGAATAAATATGAAGTCAAAACAGACACGTCCGGACTGACTGGGCACGTCAGTAGACGTTTAAGGGGCCCAATTTGCCTAGTCGACTAAGGGAAAAGCGAGAGATACTAATACATTCACTCGATATATGGATGGGGCTCTAGCAATGGAATCGACGACCCATGAATTTTTATTTCAGGAAAAGAGGTTGAAACCCTCGGCTTCATGGAAATATTGTTATAGTTGTGAGGTTGACATAATATTTTCAAAGCTTTGAACTTAGTGGTATAGCTACTTACTTTTGTCTTGTAGGGCTTGACAATGTGTAGTAATAAATGTTTGTGTGAATCAACCGATACAGAAACTTGTGATTACCCTTGTTTTTTTGTTCGAATTGTTCTCTTTGTGGAACAAAAGAAGAAGAGTGACGGGTTTTCACCTCCATAGTGCGATGGCTCCACCTCTATTATCATTGGATGTACTTCCTTTATTTTTTTATATAAGGTCACTATAGAAAATACATTTTACAAATATATAAGTGGAGGGACGTGGATGTCGCCTGGAGGGGAGGGGGTGAATAGGCTCTTTAAAATAATTATGGTTTAGGATTGAACAAATACAAAATAAAACTAACGTTTAATTAAGCAAGCATAAAACCTAAAATAACTAGACTCATCTAAGTGCACCAACAACTTATGCTAATCAAGATAAACAACTAAGTGATAACAAGATATATAACATGAAACAATATGTCTATCACAAAGTAAAGTGAATAGGTAAAGGGCCCAGATAAGAGATAACCGAGACACGCGGAGAAGACGACGTATCCCGAAGTTAACACCCTTGTAGATGCTAATTTCCTTTTGGAGACGTGTGGATGCACAATGCTCCCCAAGAAGCCAGTAGGACCATCGTAATCTCCTGACGCCCTCGCACAATGTAGGATGCCGTGATTCCACTAATGATGCCCTTTGAAGGTGGCGACTGAACCTTTACAAACAAGGTTGGGGAAATCTTCACAACTTAATTAGAGGCTCCCAACACCACCATGAATATTCACCACAATGAATTATGGCTCCGAGATGACCTCGTCCATCTAGGGCGCCAAAGCACCCAAGAGGAACAAGCTCTAAGGTACCAAGCACCCAAGAGTAATAAGCTTCTCAAACTTCACTTCCACGTATCATCGTGAAGAACTCAAAGCTATGCACCAAATGCAATGGCAAGGACACACTGGGTGTCCAGGTCCTTCTCTTACAAATCCCAACATAACAACTAAATCTATAGAGGAAAATGAGAGGAAGAACAAAGAAGAGAACACAAAGAACTTCAAGAACTAGATCCAAGGGGTTCCCCTCACATAGACAAGTGATTGGTGGAAACGTAGATCTAGGTCTCCTCTCTCTTTTCCCTCAAGAACTAGCAAGAAACATTGGAGGGACTGAGAGTTAGCAAGCTCGAAAAAGCTTAACAATGGGGAAGGAACACGAGCTCAGGGGATAAGATCCATTGGGTAAGAAGGGCCCCCTTTTATAGGAGGGGGAAAATCCAACAGTTACCCCCTCAGCCCGCATACAATTGGTACTAGTGCTCATGGGAGCGGTATTACCGCTTGTGCTGTTGTGCCAGCTGCACAGTGCAATGGCACAAGGCCACGAGCCCGTAGTGCCGCCGGGGCGGTACTACCGATCGCCCCAGCGGTACTACCGCTGGGGTTGCTGTGCAGAGGCCCTCGGACGCACAGCAGGGGCAGGAACAGGGGCAGTACCACTGAAGTGGTACTACCGCTCGCAAGAGAGGTAGTGCCTCGCCCTACTACCGCTCTTAAGTACGTTGAGAGTTCCGAGTCCCAAAGATTAGGCGGTATTTGAGCGCTAGTGGCGGGCGGTATTACCGCGCTGTACTACCATCCCAACAAGCGCCTAGTCCAACACGAAAAGTTGAGATTTCAGAGGTAGCGGTACAACGCGGTACTGGGCAGTGGTACTACCGCTTACACTGTAGGCGATACTATCGCTGGCGAGCGCGGTACAATCACTTATTTTCTTCAAGAAACACATGAATGCAGGAACACCAGAACTGTCATAACTTCTCCAAATGAGCTCTAAATTGAGCAAACTCAAGCTTGTTGGATAGATGGCGAAAAATACTATCCAAATAGCGAACTCCATGAGAGAAGCACCAAACACCATAGAGATAGCGGGAGTATGCCTATGATATAGAGGAGTTAAACCTCCATCAAAGAAGCACCGTCATAAACTCCAACATCGAAAACATCATAAAAGATGGATGTGGAGTACGTTTTTTATGAACTCGAACTTTTCATGAAGATGACCATGAACTCTAAAACTCGCAAATAGAAACACCAAATAAGAACCAAGAAATATGTTCCAAAGATGCAAATGGTTTGAGCTCTCAACGAACGAAACGATCAAGCTACTCAGTTGAGAGACCCCCTTGATAGTACGACAATCGATCCTATAACCCGGTCTCCGAACTATGACCATGAGACCGGTAAAATAAAAAAACCTATCAAGGCCGAAACTTTGCCTTGCGCATAGTCCACTTGAGCTAGATGATGACGGTCTAGTCCTCCTCAAGATGGACCACCTTTCTTGATTGCGCCGGCTCGACGAAGACTAGTAGATAGCTCGCCCATACTCCACTATGGGTGAGCCACTGATACATCCATTTTGCATCATGTTTTCATGTTGATATTTATCGCTTCTTTGGCTGTTATTTCACTTCAAGGTACAATTCTTATGCCTTTTCTCTCTTAATTTGCAAGGTTTACATGAAGAGGGAGAATGTCGGCAACTGGAATTCTGGCCTGAAAGTGGAGCAATGTTGAGATACCTATTCTGCGCAACTCCAAACGCCATAAAAATCAACGAGGATTTTTTTCCCGATTTATCAAAAATACTGGGCCGAAGAAGCGCCAGAGGAGCGCCAGGGGGTGGCCACAAGCCTGCACGGCGCGGCCACCCCCCAGGTCGCGCCATGGGGGCTTGTGGGCACCCTGCTGGCCCAATTGCCCCCCTCGTTTTCTATATGAAGGGTTTCGTCAGGGAAAAATCAGGGAGGAGCTATTTCGTGGTTTCGCCGCCGCCACGAGGCGGAACTTGAGCAGAACCAATCTAGAGCTCCAGCAGGACGATACTGCCGGGGAAACTTCCCTCACGGAGGGGGAAATTGTCGCCACCGTCATCACCAACACTCCTCTCATCGGAGGGGACTCGTCACCATCAACATCTTCATCAGCACCATCTCATCTCCAAACCCTAGTTCATCACTTGTAACCAATCTCCGTCTCGCGACTCCGATTGGTACTTGTAAGGTTGATAGTAGTGTTGATTACTCTTTTAGTTGATGCTAGTTGGATTATTTGGTGGAAGAGTTTATGTTCAGATCCTTGATGCTACTCATTACCTCTCTGGTCATGAATATGATTATGCTTTGTGAGTAGTTACTTTTGTTCCTCAGGACACGGGATAAGTCATGCTAATAGTAGTCATGTGAATTTGGTATTCGTTCGGTAATTTGATATGTTGTATGTTGTTTTTTCTCTAGTGATGTTATGTGAACGTCGACTACATAACACTTCACCATTATTTGGGCCTAGAGGAAGGCATTGGGAAGTAGTAAGTAGATGATGGGTTGCTAGAGTGACAGAACTTAAACCCTATTTTATGCGTTGCTTCGTAAGGGGCTGATTTGGATCCACTAGTTTAATGATATGGTTAGACTTTGTCTTAATTCTTCTTTCGTAATTGCGGATGCTTGCGAGAGGAGTTAATCATAAGTGGGATGCTTGTCCAAGTAAGGGCAGTACCCAAGCGCCGGTCCACCCACATATCAAACTATCAAAGTAACGAACGCGAATCATATGAACATGATGAAACTAGCATGACAGAAATTCCCGTTTGTCCTCGGGAGCGTTTTTCCTCCTATAAGACTTTGTCCAGGATTGTCCCTTGCTACAAAAGGGATTGGGGCACTTTGCTGCACCATTGCTACTTTTGTTACTTGTTGCTCGCTATGAATCATCTCACCACACAATCACTTGTTACCGACAATTTCAGTGCTTGCAGATATTTCCTTGCTGAAAACCACTTGTCAGATCCTTCTGCTCCTCGTTGGGTTCGACACTCTTACTTATCGAAAGGACTATGACTGATCCCCTATAATTGTGGGTCATCAGCCACTCTTCGGTACATCTTCACAAGTCCATTGTCACCACAATGAACGGCAAGCTTCAAATAAGATATCTTTGTGATGATCCACTTGAACTTTCACACCGCAAACTTGATGATGATCACCACTTGATGTCATCCTCCATCGGTTGTATGAGATCTTCCTCCTGATGCAATCCCATTGACACATACCTAACCCCACATAAAACTCTCACGAAGACCATGAGTTAGTACACAAAGTGTAATGGATAATGCTTAACATATCATGGGATCACTTGATCCCTCTCAGTACATCATGGGCGCTTTGTGTGTTGATCAACTTCATTCACTCTTTGACTTAGTCCTGATTAACCTTGAGATTTATCTCTCTATATAAAGATGATGTCTTAAAGGTCAACATGAATGTTCACACAATCTTCTTTTTGAAGACATGCTTGCAATAAGCTCAACTCTCACATGATCAATCTTTGGATAAATCCTTGAATACCACCTTGGTCATCACATAAACTCCTTGAAACCAACAAATGGACTTCAAGGTATGTCCGTGGACAAATTCTTGAAGTAAAACTCAAAGCAACCATCAATACATAGGGATTGTCAGCAATTACCAAAACCACACATAGAGAAATATGCTCTAGCAATGTCGTCTACATGATACTTCACCATGTAATGGGTCTAAGGGAAGGTATTGTGGAGTAAGCGATACAAAAAAATTAATGGTGTTGTATCGTAGTACTAGCAATGCATGGTGTAACTACTTGCATGCATGCATTGGATGGTAATGACACTCCCAACTACTTTCTCCCTCACCTTTACTCATTTTTTTCCAATTTACATGTGTCCTATTTATTACATGAATGGCGAGAAAATAATTTGGCTTGCGTATGGTTGTTACATATGCTTCCTTTTCATCTAACCACCCCTCCCCCTAATTTGAGGGTGGGTCCTAGCCCCACTAATGTCCAGTTAAAGACTGTCGAATCATCTCATACATAGGATATGCAAAAACCTCTTCGTAGATATAGCATTGCTCTTGGTACCTGTAATTTGAATTTGTGACTTTGTATAAGAAAATGAAGGGAGTATATTCGTTCCACACAAAGATATGCATTATTTCGTAAACTTTTAGTTTTGTAATTAAGTTTTTAGTGATTCTTTTATCTATTGTCAATAGGAGTCTTGAACATATCAATCATCTAGGGTTTTTCCGTGTGTAATTGTAATTTTTATTATATGATTGATGTTGTCAAAATCCCATGGCTTCTGTGAAGAGTAAAACGAGAGAGAGAGAGAGAGAGAGAAAGAGGCATAGAGAGAGAGAGAGCGAGTAATAGAATGAACAGTCTTCTCGTTGATTGAAGATTAGGGGCATATATACCCACTACAAAGGCCATAAGTACATGTTGTTACAAGAAGTGGTTGCCGACATATGGCAACCGACAATGCAAGGGTTAACCCTTAATTAACATAATTAACTAAATCCTAACTGTAACGCCCAAGAAGCGATCCTTACCTTATTTTGGCTCGAGGGCCTCGATAGGGATAGAAACGCATCTCGTCATTTTACAAGAATGGATAACGTTACAAGTACATGTGCAGAAGAGATGAGTTTATGAAATTGGCTTACACTCGACACAAGGTACAACATAAGCAACACAATACAATAATATATTCAATCATCATGTAGAAGAGCAGGGTCCGACTACGGACAAAATCAAACGATAAAAGAACGACATCCATCCTTGCTATCCCAGGCTGCCAGCCTCGAACCCATCCTATGATCGAGGAAGAAGAGGAAGAAGAAGCTCCAAATAGACAATCATCGCGCTCATGTTAAAGTATCTTTTTACCTGTACCTGCAACTGTTGTTGTAGTAATCTGTGAGCCACACGGACTCAACAATCTCATTTCCAAAGGTATTAAGACTAGCAAAACTTAATGGGTGAGGCATGATTAAGTGGTGAGGCTGGAGCAAGCAACTAAGCGTTTATTTGAGTGGCTAACTTATGAGTACAAGAATAAGAGAGGGTGATCTACGCATAAACGAACGTGAACTAATAATGATCTTGAAGTAATACTGAACACCTACTTACGTCAAACATAACCCCATTGCGTCCTCTCTCGGATAAGAACTCGTGAGAAGAGACAGTTGGCATATTTTTATTAAGTTTACTTCATGTTTGCTATGACCGGGTGTTAAACAAAGTTTCCAAGTTGCCACATAACCGCGGGCACGGCTTCCCGAAAGATTTAACCCTACATGGGTACTCCAAGTAGTCCATCACAAACTACCACAATATGCATCGGAAACCTCAACCACGGAAAACCCGTGATTTCCTCGGATTCCTGGTGGAAAACCTCAACCTCGAGATAACCCAAAGTATCCTCAGAAATTCCTAGCAGCAGATGTTTGAGAAGGTTAAAACAAATCTAGCAAGGGCACCCGGCGTGCCGGCAATCCCGACAGGAGCCGCGTATCTCATTCTTAGGACATGACGGATGAACGACACATACAGTGGACTGATAGAAATCACCCGAGTTGCCCCGGGTTGGCCCCGCACAGTGCTCTATTTAGGACCAGCACCATCAACACTGGCCCTCCCTGTATTATGTTGAATTACTCCTCGGGTTCAGGACGCCCTATGTTTTAATAATGATGTTCAATATTATTATGTTGGGCAGATATAGTACCAATGTTGGGCCTTGCCAGACGAGTTTTATCACAAAACAAAAATCAAGGAAGTCCCCATAACAACCCAAGCATGTTAGGAGCGCTCAATATGGAACATAACATTGGTTCACAAGTAACTAGGCGGCAAAGATGAAACAAAACACCGAGCTAGAAGGCCAAGCCTTCCACCTTTTACCAAGTATATATATATGCATTAAATTAATTAACAATAATATGGTGATATA
Organism: Hordeum vulgare subsp. vulgare; assembly: GCF_904849725.1. Classification (NCBI taxonomy): domain Eukaryota; kingdom Viridiplantae; phylum Streptophyta; class Magnoliopsida; order Poales; family Poaceae; genus Hordeum; species Hordeum vulgare. The sequence goes on along the minus strand of NC_058521.1, from coordinate 540,819,622 downwards.
ACAAGAACCCATGTTTTCACATGGAAAGCATTTGCACCTGCAACTAGGAACGCTATAAGAAGGCTGAGCAAGCGGTAACATAGCCAAACAAGGGCTTGCTGGGATGTGGAGGGCTTAGAGGATTTTCATGGCAATGTTGGGAGGCTTGACATAATAGGTGGTAGGCAACGAGACATGGCGATAGAAACGAGATAACTAGCATAGCAATGATAGTAGTGGTGTCTAGGAAAATGATCATCTTGCTTGTGATCCCGCTTGGAAGAAGAACGAATCCATGAAGCAGACGAACCAACAAAGTCAAACAAATCCTCACACTTCGAAGCGGTTCGGAACTCTATCGGGAAGACACAATTCGGAAACAAACAATCAAAACACAATAAACACCACAACATATGCATGACATGATGCGCAAAAAATATGATGCATATTCAATTAATTATGCATGGTATGACAATCGCAACAATCAAATACTACACATTAAGTGAAGTTCAATATGCAATGAGTTGCATATTAACAAAACTCCATATTTGAATCATTTAATTCACTCCCGTTTATTTACACAGTAAAACTAAATGTTTCTTAGCATGGCAAGAGGTGAAGCATAAATAAACTACCTATCTAGGCATATTAAATGAGGTCGGAAACAACATATAGCATTTGCGAAAGGACCCCATATGTTAATTTTGAAATTGGTTCGAATCTGAATTAAGAACATTTTATATTTATTAAACAGAAAAATAAAGTGGACCATGTGTTTCTACACGTCATTCTAGTCGATTTACATATATGGATCATTTCAAAAGGAGCTACAGTCTAAAATATATGACCAACACGAGACGATATGGCATGAATGCAAAATGTATGCAAATTACAGCCACAAACATGTTAAAATGGACGCAACAAGATATTATGGAACTACATGAAATTCCAGGCAAGTATAAATGAGGCCAGAACAACGAATAACAATTCCGGAAAGTCCCCGTATGCAAATTAAGGTTTGGTACTGTTCTATCTATAACATAATTTTAGCGTTGCTAAACAGCAAAATAAATGCCACCATGTTGTTCTACACATTTTTCTGATCAAGTTACATATATAAAACATTTTAATCGGAGCTACGGTTAATTAGTTATGAAATACATCGTTTTAACATGGTATTAATGTAAATTAAATGCAAACAAAAGGTTACACATTTTAAACATGGTTGAAAGTTGGATGTTGTGAAACTACAAAAAATTCTAAGCATTTTTCATGTATAAAGTTTTAAAACCCAATGCATGATTATTTTGCTATGAATTAATTCAATTTAATATGGCAACACGCGAAACAATGCAAACAACAAGTTTAAATAGTTTTAACATGTGTGAAACTGGGATATCATTAACCTACATGAAATTCTGGACATTTTTCATGTTGAAATCATCTTAATCCGTTGCACGAAACTCAAGTTACGAAATGCATGAACATGAGGGACTATTCTGCAAAACAGATAATACACTAGATAATTGGAAATTGGGAGTGCTGAAAAAAACAATGTTGGGCCAAATCTGGTGAGCGCAACATAGTATAACACGCACACGGGCAAGGCATTGCGGTTTCTTACCACGACCACTTGGGTCGGCTAGCAACTAGGCCTTGGGGTGCGTGCGGCCCATGCCAGGAAGCCGGCCCAGGCCGGATCAAGCGTGTTGGAAATATGCCCTAGAAGCAATAATATATTGGTTATTATTATATTTCCTTGTTCATTATAATCGTCTATTATCCATGCTAGAATTGTATTGATTGGAAACTCAAATACATGTGTGGATACATAGACAACACACTGTCCCTAGTGAGCCTCTAGTTCACTAGCTGGTTGATCAAAGATGGTCAAGGTTTCCTGGCCATAGACAAGTGTTGTCACTTGATAACGGAATCACATCATTAGGAGAATGATGTGATGGACAAGATCCAAACTATGAACATAGCATATGATCGTGTCACTTCATTGCTACTATTTTTTGCATGTCAATGTATTTGTTCCTATGACCATGAGATCATGCAACTCACGGACACCGTAAGAATACCTTGTGTGTATCAAACGTCGCAATGTAACTGGGTGACTATAAAGGTCCTCTAGAGGTATCTCCGAAGGTGTGTGTTGGGTTGGCATGAATCGAGACCGGGATTTGTCACTCCGTATGACGAAGAGGTATATCGAGGCCCACTCGGTAATACAACATCACCAGAAGCCTTGCAAGCAATGTGACTAAGGAGTTAGTCACGGGATCTTGTATTATGGAACGAGTAAAGAGACTTGCTGGTAACGAGATTGAACTAGGTATAGAGATACTGATGATTAAATCTCGGGCAAGTAACATGCCGAAGGACAAAGGGAACAACATACGGGATTAACTGAATCCTTGATATAGAGGTTCAACCGATAAAGATCTTCGTAGAATATGTGGGAGCCAATATGGGCATCCAGGTCCCGCTATTGGTTATTGACTAGAGAGTGTCTCAGGTCATGTCTGCATAGTTCTCGAACCCGTAGGGTCTACACACTTAAGGTTAGGTGACGTTTCAATATTATTGAGTTATGTGTGTTTGGTAATCGAAAGTTGTTCGGAGTCCCGGATGAGATCCCGAACATCACAAGGAGCTCTGGAATGGTCTATGGGTAAAGATTGATATATAGAAAAGTTGCATTTGGTTTCCGGAAAGTTTTCGGGCATTACCGGTAAAGTACCCGGAGTGATGAATGGGTACTGGGCTTTTACCGGGAGGGGCCACCCACCCGGGAGAGAACCTAATAGGCCTAAAGGTGGTGCACCAGCCCTTAGTGGGCTAGTGCGGCCAGCCCAAGAGGGCCTATTTCGGCCAAGTAGCAAAAAGGAAAGGGAAAAGGGAAAAAGGGAAGGAGGAGACAAGATGGAATCCTACTAGGAGTAGGATTGGAGGTGGACTCCTCCACCTCCTCTCCACTTCGTCCGAGATCGCGGGATGGACTGTGATTTTCCACTAAATCAACCGCGTTATATACGCTTCCGCTTAGCGATCTACAAGGGTATGTATATACACTCTCCCCTCTAGTAGATGATCATCACCATGGATAGATCTTATGTGCGTGTAGGAAAATTTCGGTTTCCCATGCAACGTTCCCCAACAGTGGCATCATGAGCTAGGTCTATGCGTAGATGACATCTCGAGTAGAACACAAAGGAGTTTGTGAGCGTTGATATTCAGATTGATGTCCTCCTTAGACTTTTCTTGATTCAGCGGTATTGTTGGATGAAGCGGCCCGGACCAACATCACTCGTACGCTTACGAGAGACCGGTTTCATCGACTAACATGCAACTTGTTGCATAAAGATGACTGGTGGGTGTATGTTTCTCCAACTTTATTTGAATCGGATTTGGCTGAGGCGGTCCTTGGAGAAGATTAAATAGCAACTTACATATCACCGTTGTGGTTTTGCGTAAGTAAGATGCGATCATACTAGATACCCATAGCAACCACGTAAAACTTGCAAAAATAAATTAGAGGGCGTCTAACTTGTTTTTGCAGGGTATGTTGTGATGTGATATGGCCAAAGACATGATATGATATATTTGATGTATGAGATGATCATGTTGTAATAATTAAATATCGACTTACATGTCGATGCTACGGCAACCGACATGAGACATAGGGTTATCTTTAATTATTTTTGCACCTAGTGATACTTTACTTTATCGCTGGTTTGGTAGCTTTAGTAGCAACAACATAGGTGGCGCCGCAACCTCGATGACAGCACAATGATGGAGCTCATGATGATGGAGATCATGGTGTGGTGCCGGTGATGATGGAGATCATGCCGGTGCTTTGGTGATGGAGATCAAGAAGCACAAGTTCATGGCCATATCATGTCACTTATGATCTGCATGTGATGTTAATCCTTTTATGCACCTTATTTTTAGGACGACGGTAGCATTATAAGGTGATCCCTAACTAAAATTTCAAGATAAAATTGTGTTCTCCTCGAGTGTGCACCGTTGTGAAAGTTCGTCATTTCAAGACACCACGTGATGATCGAGTGTGATAGACTCTACATTCACATACAACGGAAGCAAGACAGTTTTGCACGCGTGGAACACTTGAGTTAAACTTGACGAGCCTAGCATGTACAGACATGGCCTCGCAACACAAGAGACTGAAAGGTCGAACATGAGTCATATAGTAGATATGATCAACATAGAGATGTTCACCATTGAAGCCAACTCCACTCACGTGATGATCGAACTTGAGTTGGTGAATTTGGATCATGTGTCACTCAAATGACTAGAGGGATGTCAATTTGAGTGGGGGTTCTTAAGTAATATGATTAATTGAACTCATTATCATGAACATAGTCAAAATGTCTTTGCAAATTATGTTGAAGATGATTAGCTTGCGTTGTAGCTCCCCTGTTTTTGATATGTTCCTAGAGAAAACTAAGTTTAAAGATGATAGTAGCAATTATGCGGACTGGGTCCGTAAACTGAGGATTATCCTCATTGCTACATAGAAGGCTTATGTCCTTAATGCACCGCTCTGTGTGCTATCCCCCCAGCGTTATGTGTGGATGTTGCGAACATCTGACATACACGGTTTGATGACTACATGATAGTTCAGTGCGTCAAGCTTTATGGCTTAGAATTGAGGCGCCCAAGACGTTTTGAATGTCACGGAACATATGAGATGTTCAAAGATCTGAAATTAGGATTTCAGACTCGTGCCCGTGTTGAGAGGCATGAGACCTCCGACAAGATTATTTGCCTACAAAGTAAGGGAGAAAATCTCTATCGTTGAGCATGTGCTTAGATTATCTGGGTGCTACAATCGCTTGAATCGAGTGGGAGTTGATGTTCCAGATAAGATAGTGATTTACATAGTTCTCCAAAGTCACTGCCACCAAGCTACTGAGCTTCGTGATGAACTATAACATGTAAGGGATAGAGATGATGATCCTTGAGCTGTTCGTGATGTTTGACAGCATGAAAGTAGAAATCAAGTAGGAGCATCAATTGTTGATGGTTAGTAAAACCACTAGTTTCAAGAAGGGCAAGGGCAAGAAGGGATACTTCATGAATGGCAAACCAGTTGCCACTCTAGTAAAGAAACCAAGGTTGAACCCAAACCCGAGACTAAGTACTTCTATTATGTGGGGAACGGTCACTGAAACGGAACAACCCTAGATACTTGGTAGATAAGTAGGCTGGCAACGTCGACAGTAGTATATTTGATATACATGTTATGGATCTGTACCTTACTAGTACTACTAGTAGCACCTGGGTATTGGATACTGGTTCAGTTGCAAAATGTTAGTAACTCGAAATAAAATCTACCAATTAAACAGACACTAGCTAAGGCCGAGGTGACGATGTGTGTTGGAAGTGATTCCAAGGTTGATGTGACCAACATCGCACACTCCCTCTACCATCGGGATTAGTGTTGAACATGAATAAATGTTATTTGGTGTTTGTGTTGAGCATGAACATGATTAGATCGTGTTTATTGCAATACGGTTATTCATTTAAGTCATAGAGTAAAGGTTATTCTGCTTACATGAATAATACCTTCAATGGTCATGCACCGATGTGAATGGTTTATTGAATCTAGATCGTAGTGGTACACATGTTCATAATATTGATGCCAAAAGATACAAAGTAGTAATGATAGTACCACTTACTTGTGGCACTGCCGCTTGAGTCATATTGCTATAAAACACATGAAGAAGCTCCATGCTGATAGATCTTTGGACTCACTCATTTTTGAATCGTTTTGAGACATGCAAACCATGCCTATTGGTGTAAACGCATGAAGAAACTCCATGCAGATGGATCGTTTGGACTCACTTGATTTTGAATCACTTGAGGCATGGAAATCATGCCACATGGGCAAGATGACTGAAGACCTCGTTTTCCAGTGAAGGAACGAGCAAGAAACTTACTGTAAATAATACTGTTGGAAATATGCCCTAGAGGCAATAATAAATTAGTTATTATTATATTTCTTTCTTCATGATAATCGTTTATTATCCATACTATAATTGTATTGATTGGAAACACAAATACATGTGTGGATACATAGACAAACCACTGTTTTAGTAAGCCTCTAGTTGACTAGCTCGTTGATCAAAGATGGTCAATGTTTCCTGACCATAGACAAGTGTTGTCACTTGATAACGGGATCACATCATTGGGAGAATGATGTTATGGACAAGACCCAAACTATAAACATAGTATATGATCAAGTCAGTTTATTGCTACTGTTTTCTGCATGTCAATGTATCTGTTCCTATGACCATGAGATCATGCAACTCTCGGACATCGGAGGAATACCTTGTGTGTATCGAACGTCGCAACGTAACTGAGTGACTATAAAGGTGCTATACAGGTATCTCCAAAGGTGTTTGTTGGGCTGGCATGGATCAAGACTGGGATTTGTCACTCCGTGTGACGGAGAGGTATCTCGGGGCCCACTCGGTAATACAACATCACAACAAGCCTTGCAAGCAATGTAATTAAGGAGTTAATTACGGGATCTTGTATTACGGAACGAGTAAATAGACTTGCGAGTAACGAGATTGAACTAGGTATGGTGATACCGACGACCGAATCTCGGGAAAGTAACACACCGAAGGACAAAGGAAATAGTATACGGGATTATATGAATCCTTGACATGGAGGTTCAATAGATAGAGATATTCGTAGAATATGTAGGGGCCAATATGGACATCCAGGTCCTGCTGTTGGTTATTGATGAGAGAGTGTCTCGGATCATGTCTGCATAGTACTTGAACCCACAGGGTCTGCACACTTAAGGTTCGGCGACGTTTCGGTGTAGTTGAGTTATATGTGTGTTGGTGACCGCAGTTTTGTTCGGAGTCCCGGATGAGATCTCGTACGTCACGAGGAGTTCCGGAATGGTCTGGAAATGAAGATTGATATATATGAAGTTGGTATTTGGATTTCTGAAGGTTTTCGGGCATTGCTGACAGTGTACCTGGAGTGACGAATGGGTTGCAGGGGGCATTGGGTGGTCCCACCAGGCCCCAAGGGGTCCACATGGGTTTATTGGATGCGCAAGAAGGCATAATGGGCTGACAAAGTCATCCAAGGAAAGACCATGAGGAAAAAGTGGAAAATCCAAAAGAGGTGGGAAATTAAGGAAGGAGTCCTAATCCAAGTGGAGTTGGAGGAGGACTCCTCCCTCCTCCACTTCGGCCGACACAAGGGAGCCTCTCTTGTGGCACCAAGGCTGCCCCCTCCCTCCTCCTATATATACTAGTGGTTTAGGGCTTTTTGAGACACAACTTTGCCACGTGCAACCCTAAACCTCTACTTCGTAGTTCTTCCTCTAGATCGGTTTTCTGCGGAGCTCGGGCGGAGCCATGCAGGAATAGATCATCACCATCATCGGCGCGCCGTCATGCTGCCGAAGAACTCATCTACTTCCCCGTCTCTCTTGCTGGATCAAGAAGGCGGAGATCGTCATCGAGCTGTACGTGTGCTGAACGCGGAGGTGCCGTCCGTTCGGCACTTGATCGGGACGGATCACGAGACGCTTCGTGGGACGGATCGTGGGATGGTTCGTGGGACGGATCGTGAAGACGTACCACTACATCAACTGCGTTTGTTAACGCTTCCGCTTAGCGATCTACAAGGGTATGTGGATCCGATCTCCCTCTCGTAGATGATCATCACCATGATAGGTCTTCGTGTGCGTAGGATTTTTTTTGTTTCCCATGCTACGTTCCCCAACAGTGGCATCATGAGCCAGGTTCATGCGTAGATGTAATCTCGAGTAGAACACAAAAGTTTTTGTGGGCGTTGATGTTCGATTTGCTGCCCTCCTTAGTCTTTTCTCGATTCGGCGATATTGTTGGATTGAAGCGGCCCGGACCAACCTTACTCGTCCGCTTAAGAGAGAGCGGTTTCATCGACTAACATGCAACTTGTTGCATAAAGATGACTGGCGGGTGTCTGTTTCTTCAACTTTAGTTGTATCGTATTTGACTGAGGCGGTCCTTGGAGAGAGGTTAAATAGCAATTTGCACATCACCGTTGTGGTTTTGCGTAAGTAAGTTGCGATCATACTAGATACCCATAACATCCACGTAAAATATGCAACAACAAATTAGAGGACGTCTAACTTGTTTTTGCACGGTATGCATGTGATGTGATATGGCCAAAGACATGATGTGATATATTGGATGTATGAAATGATCATGTTGTAATAGTTAAATATCGACTTGCACGTCGATGCTAAGGCAACCGGCATGAGCCATAGGGTTGTCTTTAAATTAACGTTTGTACTTGCAAATGCGTTTACTATATTGCTAGGTTGTAGCTTTAGTAGTAATAGCATAGATAGCACGACAACCTTGATGGCGGCACGATGCTGGAGATCATGGTGGGGCGCCGGTGACGATGAAGATCATGCCGGTGTTTTGGTGATGGAGATCAACAAGCACAAGATCATGGCCATATCATGTCACTTATGAATTGCATGTGATGTTAATCCTTTTATGCACCTTATCTTGCTTAGAACGACGGTAGCATTATAAGAGATCCCTCACTGAAATTTCAAGATAAAATTGTGTTCTCCCTGACTGTGCACCGTTGCGACAATCCTTCGTTTCGAGACACCACGTGATGATCGGGTGTGATAGACTCAACGTTCACATACAACGGGTGCAAAACAGTTGCACACGCGGAACACTCGGGTTAAACTTGACGAGCCTAGCATGTACATACCTGGCCTCGGAACACAAGAGACCGAAAGGTCGAGCATGAATCATATAGTTGATATGATCAAAATGGAGATGTTCACTAGTGAAACTATACTCAACTCACGTGATGATCAGACTTGAGTTAGTGGATTTGGATCATGCGCCACTCGAATGACTAGAGGGGTGTCTATTTCAGTGGGAGTTCTTAAGTAATATGATTAATTGAACTAATTATCATGAACATAGTCAAAAAGGTCTTTGCAAATTATGTTGTAGCTTGCGCTGTAGCTCTACTGTTTTTATATGTTCCTAGAGAAAATTTAGTTGAAACATGATAGTAGCAATTTTGCGGAGTGAGTCCGTAAACTGAGGATTGTCCTCATTGCTGCACAGAAGGCTTGTGTCCTTAATGCACCACTCGGTGTGCTGAACCTCGAGCATCGTCTGTGGATGTTGCGAACATCTGACATACACGTTCTTTGATGACTACGTGATAGTTCAGTGAATAATGCTTAAACGGCTTAGAATTAAGGCATCAAAGACGTTTTGAATGTTACAGAACATATGAGATGTTCCGAGAGATGAAATTGGGATTTTATGCTCGTTCCCTTGTTGAGGGGTATGAAACCTCCGACAAGATTCTTTGCCTACAAAGTAAAGGAGAAAAGCTCAATCGTTGAGCATGTGCTCAGATTGTCTGAGTGCAACAGTCGCTTGAATCAAGTGGGAGTTAATCTTCCAAATGAGATAGTGATGGTTCTCCAAAGTCACTACCACCAAGCTACTTGAGCTTCGTGATGAACTATAACATATCAAGGATAGATATGATGATCCTTGAGCTATTCGTAATGTTAGACACTGCAAAAGTAGAAATCAAGTAGGAGCATCAATTGTTGATGGTTAGTAAAACCACTAGTTTCAAGAAGGGTAAGGGCAAGAAAGGATACTTCATGAAACAACAAACCAGTTGCTTCTCTAATGAAGAAACCCAAGGTTGAACCCAAACCCGAGACTAAGTGCTTCTGTTATGAGGGAAACGGTCACTGAGGCGGAACTATCCTAGATACTTGGTAGATGAGAAGGCTGGCAAAGTTGACAAAAGTATATTGGATATACCGATATTGATGTGTACCTTACTAGTATTCCTAGTAGCACCAGGGTATTAGATACCGGTTCAGTTGCTAAGTGTTAGTAACTCGAAGTTATAGCTACGGATTAAAAGGATACTAGCAAGGGTGAGGTGAGGATGTGTGTTGGACGTAATTCTAAGGTTGACGTGATCAAACATCACACGCTCCCTCTACCATCGGGATTGGTGTTAAACCTAAATAATTGTTATTTGGTGTTTACGTTGAGCGTGAACATGATTGGATCGTGTTTATTGCAATACGACTATTCATTTAAAGAGAATAATGGTTATTCTATTTGCTTGAATAATTACCTTCAATGGTTTATTGAATCTCGATCGTAGTACTACACATGTTCATAATATTGATGCCAAAAGATACAAAGTAGTAATGATAGTACCACTTACTTGTGGCACTTCCACTTGAGTCATGTTGGTATAAAATGCATGAAGAAGCTCCATGCCGATGGATCTTTGTACTCACTCATTTTTGAAACGTTTGAGACATGCAAACCATACCTATTGGTATAAACGCATGAAGAAACTCCATGCAGATGGCTCATTTGGACTCACTTGATTTTGAATCACTTGAGACATGCAAATCATACCACATGGGCAAGATGACTAAAGGCCTCGTTTTTCCATTGAGATGGAACAAGAAAGTAACTTGTTGGAAGTAATACATTTTTAATGTCTGCAGTCCAATGAGTGCTGAGGCACGCACTGGATATCGTTATGTTCTTACTTCACTGACGATTTGAGTAGATACATGAGTATTTACTTGATGAATCACAAGTCTGAAATATTGAAAAGTTCAAAGCTATTTTAGAGTGAAGATCGTCGTGACAAGAGGATAAACTGTCTACGATATGATCATAGAAATGAATATCCGAGTTGCGATTTTGGTATACAATTAAGACAAATGTGAAAATTGTTTCACATCTCATGCCACCTAGAACACCATAGTGTGATGGTGTGTTCGAACGTCATAGTCGCGCCCTATTTGATATGCTGCATACTATGATGTCTGTTATCGAATTACCACTATCGTTTATGGGTTATGCATTAGAGACAACCGCATTCACTTTAAATAGGGCACCACGTATTTCCGTTGAGATGACACCGTATGAACGATGGTTTGGAGAAACCTAAGCTGTCGTTTCTTAAAAGTTTGGGGCTGCGATGCTTATGTGGATTCCGACAAATGGCTGGAGGCCATGAAATCTGAGAGAGGATCCATGTATGAAAACAAAGTGTGGACTTTGGAAGAACTACTTGATGGTCGTAAGACTGTTAATTATAGATGGATTTTTTAAAGGAAGACAGACGATGATGGTGAAAGTCACCATTGAGAAAAGCTCGACTTGTCGCAAAGATGTTTCCGACAAGTTCAAAGAGTTGACTATGATGAGACTTTCTCACTCATAGCGATGCTAAAAGTCTGTTGGAATTATGTTAGCAGTTGCTGCATTATTTATGAAATATTTCACATAGGATGTCAAAACATTGTTTCCTTGACAGTTTCCTTGAGGAAAGGTTGTATGTGATACAACCAGAAAGTTTTGTCGATCCTAAGGATGCTAACAAGTATGCAAGCTCCAGTGATCCTTCTATGGACTGGTGCAAGCATGTCGGAGTTGGAATATACACTTTGATGAGATGATCAAAGCTTTTGGGTTTATACAAGGTTTATGAGAAACTTGTATTTCCAAAGAAGTGAGTGGGAGCACTATAGAATTTCTGATAAGTATATGTGGTTGACATATTGTTGATCGGAAGTAATGTAGAATTTCTGGAAAGCATAAAGGGTTGTTTGAAAGGAGTTTTCAAAGGAAAACCTCGATTAAGCTACTTGAACATTGAACATCAAGATCTATAGAGATAGATCAAAACGCTTAATGGAACTTTCAATGAAATGCATGCCGTGACAAGTTTTTGAAGGAGTTCAAAACAGGTCAGCAAAGAAGGAGTTCTTGGCTGTGTTGTAAGGTGTGAATTTGAGTAAGACTCAAAGCCCGACCATGACAGAAGAAAGAGAAAGGACGAAGGTCATCCCGTGTGACTTAGTCGTAGGCTCTAAAGTATGCCATGCCGTGTACCACACCTGATGTGTGCCTTGCCATAAGCCTGTCAACGGGTACAAAGAGTGATCCAGGATTGAATCATTGAACAGGGGTCAAAGTTATCCTTAGTAACTAATGGACTAAGGAATTTTTCTCGATTATGGAGGTGATTAAAGAGTTCGTCGCAAAGGGTTACGTCGATGCAAGTTTTGACACTAATCCGAATAACTCTAAGGAGTAAAGTGGATTCGTATAGTGGAGCAGTCATTTGGAATAGTTCCAAATGGCATGTAGTAGCAGCATCTACAGGATAACATAGAGATTTGTAAAGTACACACAGATCTGAAAGGTTCACACTCATTGACTAAAACCTCTCTCACAAGCAAGACGTGATCAAACACAGAACTGTATGGGTGTTGGATTCGTTAAAATCACATAGTGATGTGAACTAGATTATTGACTCTAGTGCAAGTGGGAGATTGTTGGAAATATGCCCTAGAGGCAATAATAAATTAGTTAATATTATATTTCTTTGTTCAGGATAATCGTTTATTATCCATACTATAATTGTATTGATTGGAAACAAAAATACATGTGTGGATACATAGACAAAACATTGTCCCTAGTAAGCCTCTAGTTGACTAGCTCGTTGATCAAAGATGGTCAAGGTTTCCTGACCATAGACAAGTGTTGTCACTTGATACGGGATCACATCATTGGGAGAATGATGTGATGGACAAGACCCAAACTATAAACGTAGTATATGATTGTGTTAGTTTATTGCTACAGTTGTCTCCATGTCAATGTATCTGTTCCTATGACCATGAGATCATGCAACTCCCGAAAACAGGAGGAATACCGTGTGTGTATCAAACGTCGCAACGTAACTGGGTGACTATAAAGGTGCTCTACAGGTATCTCCAAAAGTGTGTGTTGGGTTGGCATGGATCAAGACTGGGATTTGACACTCCGTGTGACGGAGAGGTATCTCGGGGCCCACTCGGTAATACAACATCACGACAAGCCTTGCAAGCAATGTGACTAAGGAGTTAGTTACGGGATCTTGTATTACGAAACGAGTAAAGAGACTTGCCGGTAACGAGATTGAACTAGGTATGGTGATAGCAACGATCGAATCTCGGGCAAGTAACATACCGAAGGACAAAGGGAATAGTATACGGGATTATATGAATCCTTGACATAGAGGTTCAACCGATAGAGATCTTCATAGAATATGTAGGAGCTAATATGGACATCCAGGTCCTGCTATTGGTTATTGACCAGAGAGTGTCTCATGTCATGCCTGCATAGTTCTCGAACCCACAGGGTTTGCACACTTAAGGTTCGGTGGCGTTTCGGTGTAGTTGAGTTATATGTGTGTTGGTGACCGAAGTTTTTTTCGGAGTCCTCAATGAGATCCCGGACGTCACAAGGAGTTCCGTAATGGTCCGGAAACAAAGTTTGATATATAGGAAGTTGATATTTGGATTCCGGAAGGTTTTCCGGCATTGTCGGCAGTGTACCGGGAGTGACGAATGGGTTTCGGGGGCCCACTGGGTGGGCCCACCATGCCCCAAGGTGTCCACATGGGTTTATTGGATGTGCAACAAGGCATAATGGGTTGACAAAGTCATCCAAGGAAAGCCCATGAGGAAAAAGTGGAAAATGCAAAAGAGGTGGGAAATTAAGGAAAGAGTCCTAATCCAAGTGGAGTTGGAGGAGGACTCCTCCCTCCTCCACTTAGGCCGACACAAGGGAGCCTTCCTTGTGGCGCCAAGGATGCCCCTCCCTCCTCCTATATATACTAGAGGTTTAGAGACCTTTGAGACACAACTTTGCCATGTGCAACCCTAAACCTCTACTTTGTAGTTCTTCCTCTAGATCATTTTTCGGCGGAGCTCGGGCGGAGCCCTGCACGAATAGATCATCACCATCACCGGCGCGCCGTCACGCTGCCGGAGAACTCATCTAATTCCCCATCTCTCTTGCTAGATCAAGAAGGCGGAGATCGTCATCGAGTTGTACGTGTGCTGAACGCGGAAGTGTCGTCCGTTCGGCACTTGATCGGGACGGATCATGAGACCGTTCGTGGGACGGTTCGTGGGACGGATTGTGAAGATGTACCACTACATCAACCGCATTTATTAACGCTTCCTCTTAGTGATCTACAAGGGTATGTGGATCCGATCTCCCTCTCGTAGATGATCATCAGCATGATAGGTCTTCGTGTGCGTAGGAATTTTTTTTGTTTCTTATGCTACATTCTCCAACAAATACATGTTGATGTATGTAGTCCAATGAGTGCTGAGGCATGAAGTGGATATCATTATGTTCTTACTTCACTGATGATTTGAGTAGATACATGTGTATTTGCTTGATGAATCACAAGTCTGAAATATTGAAATGTTCAAACAATTTGAGAGTGAAGTTGAAGATCGTCGTGACAAGAGGATAATATGTCTATGATGTGATCTGGAGGTAAATATATATCTGAGTTGCGAGTTTGGTATACATTTAAGACAATGTGAAAATTGTTTCACAACTCATGCCACATGGAACACCATTGTGTGATGGTGTGTCCGAACGTCATAGCCGCGCCCTATTGGATATGGTGCATATTATGGTAACTCTTATCGAAATACCACTATTGTTTTGGGGTTAGGAATTAGAACAACCGCATTTACTTTAAAATAGGGCACCACGTAATTCCATTGAGATGACACCGTATGAACGATGGTTTGGAGAAACCTAAGTTGTCGTTTCTTACAGTTTGGGCCTATGATGCTTATGTCAAAAGGCTTTAGTCTAATAAGCTCGAACCCGAAGCGGATAAATGCATCTTCATAGGATACCTACAACAGTTGGGTATACCTCCTATCTCAGAACCGAAAGCAAAGTGTTTGTTTCCAGAAACAGGTCCTTTCTCGAGAAAGAGTTTCTATCGAAAGAATTGAGTGGGAGGATGGTGGAACTTGATGAGGTTATTGAACCATCACTTCAACCAGAGAGTAGAAGAGCGCAGGAAATTGTTCGTGTGGAGCCTACCCCAGTTGAAGTGGAAGCTCATGATGGTGATCATGAAGCTTCGGATCAAGTTACTACCAAACCTCATAGGTCGACAAGGACACGTACTACTCCAGAGTGGTACACTAATCCTGTCTTGGAGTGCTGGAAATATGCCCTAGAGTCAATAGTAAAGTAGTTATTATTATATTTCCTTGTTCATGATAATTGTCTATTGTTCATGCTATAATTGTATTAACCGGAAACAGAATACATGTGTGAATATATAAATCACAATGGGTCCCTCGTAAGCCTCTAGTTGGCTAGCTCGTTTATCAATAGATGATCATGGTTTCCTGATCATGGAAATTGAATGTCGTTGATAACGGGATCACATCATTGGGAGAATGATGTGGTGGACAAGACCCAATCCTAAGCATAGCACTAGATCGTGTTGTCGTCTGCTAAAGCTTTTCTAATGTCAAGTATCATTTCCTTGGACCGTGAGATTGTGCAACTCCCGGATACCGTAGAAGTGCTTTGAGTGTATCAAACGTCACAATGTAACTGGGTGACTATAAAGATGCACTACGGGTATCTCCGAAAGTGTCTGTTGAGTTGGTACGAATCGAGACCGGGATTTGTCACTCCGTGTAATGGAGAGGTATATCTGGGCCCACTCGGTTGAACATCATCATAATGAGCTCAATGTGACTAAGGAGTTAGTCACGGGATGATGTGCTACGGAACGAGTAAAGAGACTTGTCGGTAACAAGATTGAACAAAGTATAGGGATACCGACGATCGAATCTCGGGCAAGTGTCATACCGATAGACAAAGGGAATTGCATACGGGATTGATTAAATCCTTGACATCGTGGTTCATCCGATGAGATCATCGTGGAACGTGTGGGAACCAACATGGATATCCAGACCCCGATGTTGGTTATTGGCCGGAGAGATGTCTCGGTCATGTTTGCACGTCTCCCGAACACGTAGGGTCTACACACTTAAGGTTCGATGACGCTAGGGTTATAGGGAAATAGTGTATGTGGTTACCGAAGGTTGTTCGGAGTCCGAGATGAGATCCCGGACATCACGAGGAGCTCCGGAATGGTTCGGAGGAAAAGATTTCTATATAGGAAGTGAGATTTTGGACACCAGAAATGTTTCGGGCATCACCGGTAACGTACCGGGACCATCGGAAGGGTTCCGGGGGTCCACCGGGACGGACCACCAGCCCCGGGAGGTTACATGTGCCAAATGTGGGAGGGAACCAGCCCCTTGGTGGGCTGGTGGGCCTCCCACCCAGCCCAAGGCGTGGCAAAGGAGGGAAGGGGGGCAACCCTAGCGCAAGAGGGGGCCCAGGCCCACCTGGCGCGCCACCCCTCCCTCTCCCTGCCCTGGCCGCCACCTCCTGGCGCCAGATGGGGCTGCCACCACCCCTAGGGTGGGAACCCTAGAGGTCGTGCCCCCTCTTCCCTCTCCTCCTATATATACCCATGAGTTGGGGCTGTTTTGAAAAACACAAACCTCTCTCTCTCGGCGCAGCCCTACCTCTCTCCTTCCTCGTCCTCCGCGGTGCTTGGCGAAGCCCTGTCGGAGTCCCACGTAGCTGCATCGCCACCACGCCATCGTGCTACCGGAGCTATCCCTCAACCTATCCTTCCTCCTTGCTGGTTTAAGGTGTTGGATACGTCGCCGGGCTGCACGTGTCTTGAACGCGGAGGTGCCATGATTCGGCACGTAGATAGGAATCACACTGCGATCTGAATCGCTACAAGTACGACTCCATCAACCGCGTTCTAGTAACACTTTCTCTTAGTGATCTTCAAAGGTATGAAGATGCTCTTCCCTCTTGCTCATTTCTGGTCTCTCCATAGATAGATCCTTGTATGCGTAGGAAAATTTTGAATTTACTACGTTACCCAACAGTCGCATCCGAGCCAAGGTTCCATGCGTAGATTCCATGCACGAGTAGAACACAAAACTTGTGGGCACTGATTTTGTCAATTGTTTGCCGTTACAAGTCTTATCTTTTCCGGCGGTATTGTGGGATGAAGCGGCCCGGACCGACTTTACATGTACTCTTACGTGACACTGGTTCCACCGCCACACATGCACATGGTGCATAAGGTGGCTAGCGGGTGTCTGTCTCTCCCACTCTAGTCGGATTGGATTCGATGAAAAGGGTCCTTATGAAGGGTAAATAGCTTTGGCATATCAACGTTGTGGCTGTCACGTAGGTAAGAAGGCGTTCTTGCTAGAAACCCAAATCAGCCACCTAAAACTTGCAACAACAATTAGAGGACGTCTAACTTGTTTTTGCAGGGTTTGCTATGTGATGTGATATGGCCAAAGGATGTGATGTTACATGTGTGATGTATGAGATTGATCATGTTATTGTAATAGGATTCACGACTTGCATGTCGATGAGTACGACAAACGGCAGGAGCCATAGGAGTTGTCTTAATTTATTGTATGAGATGCAACGCCATGTGTTTACTACTTTACTTCATTGCTAACTGTTAGCTATAGTAGTAGAAGTAATTGTTGGCATGCCAACTTCACGGAGACACAATGATGGAGGTCATGGTGTCACGCCGGTGACAATGATGATCATGCGATTCCTCGAAGATGGAGATCAAAGGAGCAACGATGATAATGGCCATATCATGTCACTATATGATTGCATGTGATGTTTATCATGTTTTTCATCTTATTGCTTAGAACGACGGTAGCTTAATAAGATGATCCCTCATAAAATTTCGAGAAAGTATTTCCCTAAGTGTGCATCGTTGCGAAGGATCGTTGTCCCGAAGCACCACGTGATGATCGGGTGTGATAGATTCTAACGTTCGCATACAACGGGTGTAAGCCAGTTTACACACGCAAAACACTTAGGTTGACTCGACAAGCCAAGCATGTACAGACATGGCGTCGAATACGGGAGACCGAAAGGTCGAACATGAGTCGTATGGTTGATACGATCAGCATGGAGATGCTCACCATTGATGACTAGTCCGTCTCACGTGATGATCATCTAGCCCATGTCGACTAGCCCATGTCCGATCATCACGTGAGACGGACTAGTCATCAATGGTGAGCATCTCCATGTTGATCGTATCAACCATACGACTCATGTTTGACCTTTTGGTCTCCCGTATTTGAGGCCATGCCTCTACATGCTAGGCTCGTCGAGTCAACCTAAGTGTTTTGCGTGTGTAAACTCGCTTACACCCGTTGTATGCGAACATTAGAATCTATCACACCCGATCATCACGTGGTGCTTCGAGACAACGATACTTCGCAACGGTGCACACTTAGGTAAATACTTTCTCGAAATTTTATGACGGATCATCTTATTAAGCTACCATCGTTCTAAGCAATAAGATGAAAAACATGATAAACATCACATGCAATCATATAGTGACATGATATGGACATTATCATCTTTGCTCCTTTGATCTCCATCTTCGGGGCATCGCATGATCATCATTGTCACCGGCGTGACACCATGATCTCCATATCATTGTGTCCCCGTGAAGTTGTCACGCCAACTATTACATCTACTACTATAGCTAACCGTTAGCAATGAAGTAAAGTAATAAACACATGGCGTTGCATCTCATACAATAAATTAAGACAACTCCTATGGCTCATGTCGATTGTCATACTCATCGACATGCAAGTCATGAATACCATTACAAGAACATGATCAATCTCATACATCACACATGTAACATCACATCCTTTGGCCATATCACATCATATAGCAAACCCTGCAAAAACAAGTTAGACATCCTCTAATTTTTGTTGCAAGTTTTACATGGCTGATTTGGGTTTCTAGCAAGAACGCATTCTTACCTACGTGACAGCCACAATGTTGATATGTCAAAGATATTTACCCTTCATAAGGACCCTTTTCATCGAATCCAATCTGACTAGAGTGGAGAGATAGACACCCGCTAACCACCTTATGCACCATGTGCATGTCGGCGGTGGAACCAGTGTCACGTAAGCGTACATGTAAAGTCGGTCCGGCCACTTCATCCCACAATACCGCCGGAAAAGGTAAGACTAGTAACAACAAGCAATTGACAAAATCAGCGCCCACAACTTTTGTGTTCTACTCGTGCATGGAATCTACGCATAGAACCTTGCCTCGGATGCCACTAGTGCAAGTGGGAGACTGTTGGAAATATGCCCTAGAGGCAATAATAAATTGGTTATTATTATATTTCCTTGTTCATGATAATCGTTTATTACCCATGCTAGAATTGTATTGATTGGAAACTTAAATACATGTATGGATACATAGACAACACACTCTCCCTAGTGAGCCTCTAGTTGACTAGCTCGTTGATCAAAGATGGTCAAGGTTTCCTCGCCATAGTAAGTGTTGTCACTTGATGATGGGATCACATCATTAGGAGAATGATGTGATGGACACGACCCAAACTATGAACGTAGCATATGATCGTGTGAGCTTATTGCTACTATTTTTGGCATGTCAATGTATCTGTTCTTATGACCATGAGATCATGCAACTCCCGGACACCGGAGGAATACCTTCTGTGTATCAAACGTCGCAACGTAACTGGGTGACTATAAAGGTGCTCTACAGATATCTCTTAAGGTGTTTGTTGGGTTGGCGTGAATCGAGACTGGGATTTGTCACTCCGTTTGACGGACAGGTATCTCGGGGCCCACTCGGTAATACGACATCACAAAAAGGGTTGCAAGCAATGTGACTAAGGAGTTATTCATGTGATCTTGTATTACAGAACGAGTAAAGAGACTTGTCGGTAATGAGATTGAACTAGGTATAGAGATATCGACAATCAAATCCTGGGAAAGTAACATACCGAAGGACAAAGGGAACAACAAACGGGATTAACTGAATCCTTGACATAGAGGTTCAATCGATAGAGGTCTTAGTATAATATGTAGGAGCCAATATGGGCATCCTGTACCTGCTATTGGTTATTGACCGGAGAGTGTCTGAGGTCATGTCTGCATAGTTCTCAAACCCACAGGGTCTGCACGCTTAAGGTTCGGTGATGTTTCAGTATTATTGAGTTATGTGTGTTTTGTAACTGAAAGTTGTTCGAAGTCCCAGATGAGATCCCGGACGTCATGAGGAGCTCTTGAATGGTCTGTAGGTAAAGATTGATATGTAGGAAAGTTGCATTTGGTTTACGGAAAGTTTTCGGGCATTACCGGTAAAGTACCGGGAGTGACGAATGGGTTCCGGGGTTTTACCGGGAGGGGCCACACACCCGGGATAGAACCTAATAGGCCTAAAGGTGGTGCACCTACCCTTAGTGGGCTGGTGTGGCCAGCCTAAGAGGGCCTATTTCAGCCAAGTAGCAAATAGGAAAGGGAAAAGGGAAAAAGGGAAGGAGGAGACAAGATGGAATCCTACTAGGAGTGGGATTGGAGGTGGACTCCTGCACCTCCTCTCCACTTCGGCCGAACTCTTTAGTGTTGAGGATGCTTCCTCCCCTCCCTCCGTCCTATATATACTAGAGCATTTTGAGGTCAACCCTAACCCAAAAATAAGCCACGACTGCCCTCTCACTCTCTAGATCGTTTTCTCCTCTAGATTAGTTCCGCGGAGCTTGGCGAAGCCCACCTGTATAAGTTCACCATCACCACCACCACGCCGTCGTGCTGGAGACCTAATCTACCTCTCTGCACCTTGCTGGATCAAGAAGGCGGTGATCGTCATTGAGCTGTACGTGTGCTGAACACGGAGGTGTCGTCCGTTCGGCACTAGATCGGGATGGATCGTGATGGGATCGCGGGACGAATCGTGATGAGATCGAGGGACGTGCTACGATTTGGATCGAGAAGATGTTCCACTACATCAACCGCGTTATATATGCTTCCTCTTAGCAATCTACAAGGGTATGAAGATACACTCTCCC
Source organism: Hordeum vulgare subsp. vulgare (assembly GCF_904849725.1). NCBI lineage: Eukaryota > Viridiplantae > Streptophyta > Magnoliopsida > Poales > Poaceae > Hordeum > Hordeum vulgare. The sequence goes on along the minus strand of NC_058521.1, from coordinate 540,798,763 downwards.
CTCTAGTGGATGGTCATCACCATGGATAGATCTTATGTGCGCTTAGGAAATTTTTTGTTTCCCATGCGACATTCCCCAATAGGGCACATCGTCATCATCCTCCTTGCTCCTTCCCGGGCAGGCGGCAGGGTCGGTGGCGGCGGCGCTTGCCATGGCCGACAGCTACGGGGGCACGGGGGGAGGGGAACGACGATTTTGCATGGGACCTTCCGGGTCCGACCATTCCCGGGGTAGAGGCGGTGCTCGGTGGCAAAGTTCATGGCGCGTCCATGGATGCAGATCCTACTGCCATAGAAGAATGAGAGGGAGGTGATGAACAGAGGATAGACGAGGAGGAAGGAGAAGGACCGGCCTTCTCCGGCGGGGGCTTGACCTATGGCGCGAGCGGCATGGCACGGGAGGTCGTCGACGGGCTCGGCACCGGGCAGCATGGCTGTGCATCACGAGCTGCTCTCCCGATCTGGAGCGCTCGGGCACAACAACGATGGATTAGGCCGCGGGCGGGCTGATACGTCCATTTTGCATCATGCTTTCTTGTTGATATTTATCGCTTCTTGGGCTGTTATTTCACTTCACGGTACAATACTTATGCATTTTCTCTCTTATTTTGCAAGGTTTACATGAAGAGGGAGAATGCCGGCAGCTGGAATTCTGGCCTGAAAATGGAGCAAGTTTGAGATACCTATTCTGCGCAACTCCAAACGCCGTAAAAATCAACGAGGATTTTTTTGGGATTTATAAAAAATACTGGGCCGAAGAAGTGCCAGAGGGGCGCCAGCAGGTGGCCACAAGCCTGCTAGGTGCGGCCACCCCCCTGGCCGTGCCTAGGGGGATTGTGGGCAGCAAGTTTTGACGAGTTCCTCGTAACCGGACCCTGGGGGACCCAAAACGTTCGGATCACAACGGGACCCAAAATCAGTGACTAATAGCATAGAAAACTAGCCCGAATAGGACAAATCTGCGAGTTTTAACGAGTTCCCCATGATCGGACACCGGGGTTCCTGAAACGTTCGGATCACAGTTTTCTACAAGAAGGGTTTCGTCCGAAAAAAAATCAGGAGGAGGCTTTTCGGAGGATTCGCCGCCGCCACGAGGCGAAACTTCCCTCTCGGAGGGGGAAATCGTTGCCATCATCATCACCAACACACCTCTCATCGGAGGGGACTCATCACCATCAACATCTTCATCAGCACCATCTCATCTCCAAACCCTAGTTCATCACTTGTAACCAATCTCCGTCTCGCGACTCCGATTGGTACTTGTAAGGTTGCTAGTAGTGTTAATTACTCTTTGTAGTTGATGCTAGTTGGATTATTTGGTGGAAGAGTTTATGTTCAGATCCTTGATGCTACTCATTACCTCTCTGGTCATGAATATGATTATGCTTTGTGAGTAGTTACTTTTGTTCCTGAGGACATGGGATAAGTCATGCTAATAGTAGTCACGTGAATTTGGTATTCGTTCGATATTTTGATGTGTTGTATGTTGTTTTTCCTCTAGTGGTGTTATGTGAACGTTGACTACATAACACTTCACTGTTATTTGGGCCTAGAGGAAGGTATTGGGAAGTAGTAAGTAGATGATGGGTTGCTAGAGTGACAGAAGCTTAAACCCTAGTTTATGCGTTGCTTCGTAAGGGGCTGATTTGGATCCACTAGTTTAATGCTATGGTTATACTTTGTCTTAATTCTTCTTTCGTAGTTGCGGATGCTTGTGAGAGGGGTTAATCATAAGTGGGATGCTTGTCCAAGTAAGGGCAGTACCCAAGCGCCGGTCCACCCACATATCAAACTATCAAAGTAACGAACGTGAATCATATGAACATGATGAAAACTAGCATGACAGAAATTCCCATGTCTCCTCAGGAGCGTTTTTCCTCCTATAAGACTTTGTCCAGGCTTGTCCCTTGCTACAAAAGGGATTGGGCCACTTTGCTGCATCGTTACTACTTCTGTTACTTGTTGCTTGCTATGAATCATCTCACCACACAACCACTTGTTACCGATAATTTCAGTGCTTGCAGATATTACCTTGCTGAAAACCACTTGCGAGATCCTTCTGCTCCTCGTTGGGTTCGGCACTCTTAATTATCGAAAGGACTACGATAGATCCCCTACACTTGTGGGTCATCAAGACTCTTTTCTAGCGCCGTTGCCGGGGAGTGAAGCGCCTTTGGTAAGTGGAATTTGGTAAGGAAACATTTATATAGTGTGCTGAAATTTATTGCCACTTGTCACTACGGAAACTAATCCTTTGAGGGCTTGTTCGGGGTATATTCACCTCGAACGGAAGCACAAAGAGTTGCTCCTCAACCTGCTGCACCTACTGAAAATATTTGCTTTGAATTTCCTTGGGGTATACTTGAGAAACTGCTCGCTAATCCTTTCATAGGAGATGGAACATCACATCCAGACTTGCGTCTAATCTATGTAGATGAAATTTGTGGTTTATTTAAGCTTGCAGGTTTGCCCGAGGATGAGGTCAAGAAGAAGGTCTTTCCTTTATCTTTGAAGGATAAGGCGTTAACATGGTATAGGCTAGGTGATGATATTGGATCATGGAACTACAATCGGTTGAAATTGGAATTTCATCAAAAGTTTTATCCTATGTATTTAGTACATCATGATTGGAATTATATTTATAATTTTTGGCCTCGTGACAGAGAAAGCATCGCTCAAGCTTGGGGAGGCTTAAATCAATGTTATATCCATGCCCCAACCATGAGCTCTCGAGAGAAATTATCATTCAGAACTTCTATGCTCGGCTTTCTCATGATGATCGCACCATGCTTGACACTTCTTGTACCGGTTCTTTTATGAAGAGAGATATTGACTTCAAATGGAATTTATTGGAGAGAATTAAACGCAACTCTGAAGATTAGGAGCTTGATGAAGGTAAGGAGTCAGGTATGAATTTCAAGTTTGATTGCGTTAAATCCTTTGTTGAAACAAATACTTTTCGTGATTTTAGCGCTAAGTATGGACTTGACTCTGAGATAGTAGCTTCATTGTGTGAATCTTTTGCTCCTCATATTGATCTCCCCAAAGAGAAGTGGTTTAAATATCATCCTCCTTTAGAAGTCAATGTAGTTAAACCCAATCCAGTTGAAGAGAAAGTCATTGCCTATAATGATCCTATTGTTCCGAGTGCTTACATTGAGAAACTGCCTTCCCTGTTAGGATAAAGGATCATTCTAAAGCTTCAACTATGGTACGTAGAGGCTACATTAGAACACCTACACCCCTTGAGCAAATTAGAGTTGAACCTAGTGTTGCTATTATCAAAGATCTCCTGTCCGACGATGTTGAGGGGCATCATATTCACTTCTGTGAAGATGCTACTAGAATTGCTAAACCTCGCGCTAGAGACAAACATAGGCCTGTTGTTGGCACGCCTGTTGTTTCTGTTAAGATAGGAGATCATTGTTATCATGGTCTATGTGACGTGGGTGCTAGTGTTAGTGCAATACCTCAATCCTTATATGATGAAATTAAAGATGAGATTGCACCTGTTGAGATAGAGCCTATTGATGTCACTATTCAGCTTGCCAATAGAGATACTATCTGCCCTATGGGAATTGTTAGGGATGTTGAAGTCTTGTGTGGTAAAACGAAGTATCCTACTGATTTCCTCGTTCTTGCTACCACTCAAGATAGATGTTGTCCCATCATATTTGGCAAACCTTTTCTCAGTATCGTCAATGCTCATATTGATTGTGAGAAGCAAATTGTCATTGTTGGCTTTGAAGGTGTGTCACATGAGTTCAATTTCTCCAAGTTTGGTAGACAACCTCATGAAAAAAAGTTGCCTAGTAAGGATGAAACTATTGCCTTGGCTTCTATTGCCGTGCCTCCCACTGATCCCTTAGAGCAATACTTTCTTGAGCATGAAAATGATATGCATATGGATGAAAGGGATGAGATAGATAGAGTTGTCTTAGAACAATATCCTATCCTTAAGAATAATTAGCCTGTTGAACTGCTTGGGGATCCACCCCCACCAATGGGTGATCCTGTGTTCGAGCTTAAATAGTTGTTTGATACTCTTAAGTATGCTTATCTCGATGAAAAAGAGATATATCATGTTATTATTAGTGCTAGCCTCTCAGAGCATGAAGAAAAGAAGCTACTAAAAACTCTGAGAAAGCACTGTGCTGCTATTGGATATACTCTTGATGATCTTAAGGGCATTAGTCCCACTCTATGCCAGCACAAGATTAAAACTGATCCTGATTCCAAACTAGTTGTTGATCATCAAAGGAGATTAAATCCTAAGATGAAAGAGGTAGTAAGAAAAGAAATACTAAAGCTCCTGGAAGCGGGTATTATCTATCATGTTGCTCATAGTGATTGGGTGAGTCCGGTGCATTGTGTCCCTAAGAAGGGAGGCATTACCGTTGTCCCTAATGATAAGGATGAATTGATCCCACAGAGGATTATTACCGGCTATAGGATGGTGATCGATTTTAGGAAATTGAATAAAGCCACTAGGAAAGATCATTACCCTTTGCCTTTTATCGACGAAATGCTAGAAAGATTGTCTAAACACACACACTTCTGCTTTCTAGATGGTTATTCTGGTTTCTCCCAAATACTAGTTGCACAAACTGATCAAGAGAAAACCACTTTCACCTTTCCTTTCGGTACCTTTGCTTATAGATGTATGCGTTTTGGCTTATGTAATGCACCTGCCACCTTTCAAAGATGTATGATGGCTATATTCTCTGACTTTTGTGAAAAGATTGTTGAGGTTTTCATAGATGACTTCTCCGTTTACGGGTCTTCTTTTGATGATTGCCTCAGCAACCTTGATCGAGTCTTGCAGAGATGTAAAGACACCAATCTTGTCTTGAATTGGGAGAAGTGCCACTTTATGGTTAATGAAGGCATCGTCTTAGGACATAAAATTTCTGAAAGAGGTATTGAAGTCGATAAGGCTAAGGTTGATGCAATCGAGAAAATGCCATACCCCACAGATATCAAAGGTATAAGAAGTTTCCTTGGTCATGCTGGTTTCTATAGAAGGTTCATTAAAGACTTCTCTAAGATTTCTAGGCCTCTTACCAATCTCTTGCAAAAGGATATTCCTTTTGTTTTTGATGATGATTGTGAGGAAGCCTTCGAAATACTTAAGAAGGCCTTGATAACTGCACCTATTGTTCAACCACCTGATTGGAACTTACCTTTTGAGATGTGTGATGCTAGTGATTATGTTGTTGGTGCTGTCCTAGGGCAAAGAGTTGATAAGAAGTTGAATGTTATTCACTATGGTAGTAAAACTCTAGACATTGCCCAAAGAAACTATGCTACTATGGAAAAGGAGTTTTTAGCAGTCGTGTTTGCATGTGAAAAGTTCAGGTCTTACATAGTTGATTCCAAATTCACTATTCACACTGATCACACTACTATTAAGTACCTCATGGAGAAGAAGGACGCTAAACCTAGACTTATCAGATGGGTTCTCTTGCTATAAGAATTTGATTTGCATGTTGTCGACAGGAAGGGTGTTGATAACCCCATAGCAGATAACTTGTCTAGGTTAGAGAACGTTCTTGATGACCCACAACCTATTGATGATAACTCTCCCGGTGAGCAACTGAATGTCATCAATACTTCACGTAGTGCACCGTGGTATGCTGATTATGCAAACTATATCGTTGCCAAATATATACCACCTAGTTTCACATACCAACAAAAGAAAAAATTCTTTTTTGACTTGAGACATTACTTTTGGGATGATCCTCACCTTTATAAGGAAGGAGTAGATGGTATTATTAGACGTTGTGTACCTGAACATGAACAGGGACAGATCCTACAGAAGTGCCACTCCGAGGCCTACGGAGGACACCATGCTGGAGATAGAACTGCACACAAGGTATTGCAATCTGGTTTCTATTGGCCCACTCTCTTCAAGGATGCCCGTAAGTTTGTCTTGTCTTGTGACGAATGTCAAAGAGTAGCTAATATCGGTAAACGTCAGGAAATGCCTATGAACTATTCACTTGTCATTGAACCATTTGATGTCTGGGGCTTTGATTATATGGGACCTTTTCCAAAATCCAACGGGTATACTCATATCCTAGTTGTTGTTGATTATGTCACTAAGTGGGTAGAAGCTATCCCCACTAGTAGTGCTGGTCACAACACTTCTATCAGGATGCTTAAAGAAGTTATTTTCCCTAGATTTGGAGTCCCTAGATATCTGATGACCGACGGTGGTTCACATTTCATTCATGGTGCTTTCCGTAAAACGCTTGCTAAGTACGATGTCAACCATAGAATTGCGTCCCCCTATCATCCTCAGTCCAGTGGTCAAGTAGAGCTAAGCAACAGAGAGATTAAACTGATTCTACAAAAGACTGTCAACAGGTCTAGAAAGAATTGGTGTAAGAAGCTCGATGATGCATTGTGGGCTTATAGAACTGCCTATAAGAATCCCATGGGCATGTCTCCGTACAAAATGGTGTACGGGAAAGCATGTCATTTACCTCTTGAGCTAGAGCATAAAGCTTATTGGGCAATCAAAGAGCTCAACTTTGATTTCAAACTTGCTGGTGAGAATAGGTTATTTGATATTAGCTCGCTTGATGAATGGAGAACTCAGGCATATGAGAATGCCAAGTTGTTCAAAGAAAAGCTTAAGAGGTGGCATGATAAGAGGATACAAAAGCGTGAGTTCAATGTAGGTGATTATGTCTTTCTATATAATTCTAGTTTAAGATTTTTTGCAGTCAAGCTTCTCTCTAAGTGGGAAGGTCCCTATATTGTTGAGGAAGTATATCGTTCCGGTGTTATCGAGATCAACAACACGGAAGGTAATTGTTCGAGAGTTGTAAATGGGCAGAGAATCAAGCATTATATCTCAGGTACTCCCATAAATGTTGAAAGCAATATTATCAATACCATAACTCCCGAAGAATACCTAAGGGATATTTATCAGCCTGTTTCAGACTCCGAAAACGAAGAGGTATGTGATTCGGTAAGAAAACAGACTCCAAAACTTTTCCGGTAGGATTTTTTTCTCCGTTTTGGAATATTTAAAAAAATAGAAAAATTGGAAGTAGTCCGGAAAGCGCGTGAGGAGGTGACAAGCCTGCCAGGCGCAGGCCCACCCCCTGGCCGCGCCTGGGGGCTTGTGGCCACCTCGTGTGCCTCCCGGACTCCGTTTTCGTGCGGAGTACTCCTTCTGATCTGGAAAAATAATTATATATTCTCCCGTAAGGTCTGACCCTCGTATCACGCAGATTTCCTCTGTTTTCATTTCGAGCCTATTTTCTGCCGCAGATTTAGGTCAAGATTTATTCTCAGGATTCAGAGGGGGAGAGCTATGTGGTTGATTACCTCTCTAACCCTAAGGTCTATGGGGACTTGGATCGTTATGGCTGGACCACTGATGAGGAAGAAGATTATGAACCCAAGGGGAAGGAGGGAACAAGTTCCGATGAGGAGGAGGCTCCTCTACATCCACCTGGAAACACCCATGTGGATTTCAAGAAGTCGAGCTTCCCAGACTCAAGTAAGAAACCTAAGACTCTATTTATCCCTTCTCGTTTCTTGCAGGAGAGTAAGCAGGAATTATGCCAAAGGGTGTTGAAGCTTGAAGAGGAAAATGATGATCTGAGGGAGCAGAATTTTATGCTCGGGTGGAAATTAAACAAGCTCAACACCTCTGCAACAACTCCACCACCATCACTTCCAAAGGAAGACAACTGAGCATGGGTATGGGCAATCCCCTTGGCTTGTGCCAAGCTTGGGGGAGTTGCCCCAGTATCGTATCACCATCACATCTTTTGCCTTTACCTTTGTTTTAGTTTGTTCCTTTTTAGTTTTATTTTTCTCTAGTAGATTAAAAGTCTTAGTGTTTTAGGCTTGAGTTTTGCTTTGTGTCACCCCCGATGTATTCGAGCTCGTGACCATATAATAAAGAGTGTCCTAGTTGAGGGCTTTGCCTCTTGCCATGATCAAAAGAGTGAGAAAAGAACAAAAGCATGAAAGATCATGTAATGATCTTATGGGAAGTGATGGCTTCACATATAAAAAAATGTTGATTGAAACTTGTTGAGGGTAGAAAAACGTAGACCTTGGTCATTGTTGCAATTAATAGGAAGTGATAAAGAAGGAGAGGTTCACATATAAATACATCTTCTTTGACACCATCTACGATTGTGAACACTCACTAAACTATTGCATGCTTAGAAGTAGATGTTGGACAAAGAAGACAACATAATGAATTGTGTTTTCTTGGTTCTGAACAATGTTATATGATTAGAGATCCCTTAGCATTTGACGATTGCTTCCACCTCATATTAGCCAAAACTCCCGCACCAAGTAGAGATACTACTTGTGCATCCACAAACCTTCAACCCAATTTTGCCATGAGAGTGCACCATATCTACCTATGGATTGAATAAGATCCCTCAAGTAAGTTGTCATTGGTGCAAGCAATAATAATTGCTCCCTAATATGTATGATCTATTAGTGTGTGGAAAATAAGCTTTGTACGAACCTGTGATGAGGAAGACATAAAAGCGACAGACTGCATAATAAAGTTCTTTATCACGGGAGGCAATATAAAGTGACATTCCTCCGCACTAAGAGGACACGCATCCAAACCTCAAAAGCACATGACAACCTCTGCTTCCCTCTGCGAAGGGCCTATCTTGTACCTTTACTTTTTGCCCTTGAAAGAGTCATGGTGATCTTCACCAATTCCTTATCTCGCCTTTATCTTGGCTAACGTCATATGCTAGGGAAAGATCTATATTCATATGTCAACTTGGAGGTAAGCATTCATGAATTATTATTGTTGACATTACCCTTGAGGTAAGCAGTTGGGAGGCGAAACTATAAGCCCCTATCATTCTCTATGTCCAGCTGAAACTTTGATCTCATGAGTACCACGTGAGTTGTAGCAATTGTAGAGAACGAAAGGATGATTGAGTATGTGGATTTGCTTTACAGGCTCTTATTTGACTCTTTCTGATGTTGTGATAAATTGCAATTGCTTCAATGACTACACGCTATCGGTTGTTACTTCTCGGTAAGGTTCTTGATCCATACTTTACTTTGTGAAGGAATTGTCACTTTAGCATGAGAGATTATATGTTGGTATTGCTGTTCTGATCATGATCATGATCATGATGCCTGCATGTTCGTATCTTGTTTTGTCGACACCTCTCTCCCTAAACACGTGGACATATTTATTGAGCTAGGCTTTCGCTTGAGGACAAGCGAGGTCTAAGCTTGGGGGAGTTGATACGTCCATTTTGCATCATGCTTTCATGTTGATATTCATCGCTTCTTGGGCTGTTATTTCACTTCAAGATACAATACTTATGCCTTTTCTCTCTTATTTTGCAAGGTTTACATGAAGAGGGAGAATGCCGGCAGCTGGAATTCTGGCCTGAAAATGGAGCAAGTTTGAGATACCTATTCTGCGCAACTCCAAACACCGTAAAAATCAACGAGGATATTTTTCGGGATTTATAAAAAATACTAGGCCGAAGAAGTGCCAGAGGGGCGCCAGCAGGTGGCCACAAGCCTGCTAGGCGTGGCCACCCCCCTAGCCGCGCCTAGGGGCTTGTGGGCACCCAGCTGGCCCTCTAGCTCCCCCCTTTTGCTACAAGAAGGATTTCGTCCGGAAAAAAATCAAGAGGAGACTTTTCGGAGGATTCGCCGCCGCCACGAGGCGGAACTTGAGCAGAACCAATCTAGAGCTCCGGCAGGACGATCCTGCGGGGAAACTTCCCTCCCGGAGGGGGAAATCGTCGCCATCGTCATCACCAACACTCCTCTCATCGGAGGGTACTCATCACCATCAACATCTTCATCACCATCATCTCATCTCCAAACCCTAGTTCATCACTTGTAACCAATCTCCGTCTCGCGACTCCGATTGGTACTTGTAAGGTTGCTAGTAGTGTTAATTACTCTTTGTAGTTGATGCTAGTTGGATTATTTGGTGGAAGAGTTTATGTTCAGGTCCTTGATGCTACTCATTACCTCTCTGGTCATGAATATGATTATGCTTTGTGAGTAGTTACTTTTGTTCATGAGGACATGGGATAAGTCATGCTAATAGTAGTCATGTGAATTTGGTATTCGTTTGATATTTTGATGTGTTGTATGTTGTTTTTCCTCTAGTGGTGTTATGTGAACGTCGACTACATAACACTTCACCATTATTTGGGCCTAGAGGAAGGTATTGGGAAGTAGTAAGTAGATGATGGGTTGCTAGAGTGACAGAAGCTTAAACCCTAGTTTATGCGTTGCTTCGTAAGGGGCTGATTTGGATCCACTAGTTTAATGCTATGGTTAGACTTTGTCTTAATTCTTCTTTCGTAGTTGCGGATGCTTGCGAGAGGGGTTGATCATAAATGGGATGCTTGTTCAGGTAAGGGCAGTACCCAAGCGCCGGTCCACCCACATATCTAACTATCAAAGTAACGAACACGAATCATATGAACATGATGAAAACTAGCATGACAGAGATTTCCGTGTGTCCTCGGGAGCGTTTTGTCGGGACCCCGATCCTGTCATAAGAACCCAGCCTGTAACACATCACATCACTTTGCGGCCTCACGCACGGTAAACTCCACGGCTGCCACCTTACCTTGGCCGGGACCGTTTGCGTCTTTTGGCTCACGTATATGAAATGTTGCTAGCGTTCAAACGACAAAGAACCCGAGTCGACATGACTAGTTATAAACCCAAGCGGTACATCCGTACAGGGACAGGCATACATAACCCAGCAAGGCAGGTGGCGATCAACAGCGTGTGTAGACGAGCCGTAGCAAGCTACAAGGACTCCATTACACCGCGTGACATTTCCCCGAGGGGACAGACACAATAGCAAAGAAGGATACACGCCGGTCAGTCAATGTGTCTAGAGCAGTAGCAAGCTACCAAGGCTCGATAGAAGCACAAAGAGGCATTTCCCTGTAAAGAGTACTACTAAAGGCACACAACTAGGTGTCGAATCCCACACATATAATGCATTTCATAACATACACACAATATGCACGATATGTGTAGATACAACATGGCATCACAACATAACTCTATGACTCAAGCTTTTATTAAGGACTCATAAGAATCAACATAGTGTGATATTACAAATAGGGGTACGGTGACCCGACACTCAAGTCATGCAAACAACAAGCGGAAGCAAATCATCTCTGGGTACAGACATCTACTAAAAGTGGCTGGAAGAGCCTAAAAAGCTACTACGACCCTACCAAAGGAGCCAGACCTCAGTCCGAGATTCCCAAGCTATTCCGGTCAACATCGAACACATTGCGTAGAAACCTTTAATGAGACTAAATCTTATCTGCAAAAACATAAATAAAGCAACCGTGAGTACAAAGGTACTCAGCAAGTCTTACATCACGACTATCTACATATGCATCATGTTTCAATGAAAGGATTGTGGGGTTTGATTGCAGCAAGCCAGCTTTGACTCTTGGCTAACCTGTACTATGACTACAAGTTCTTTCTTTGAGGTGGGATAGCGCACACGAGTCCACATATTCACCAATGCAATACACCACTATGGATCCACTCTCGTCTCCCTACGATAAAGCCTTCCATAGCACTCACACTTATCTTGCATGTTTTAGAGTATCCATTTAAATTGTCTATGTACCACGTAATGTTTCCAAGTAGTCCATATCCGAGGACGTGGCTATTCGAACAGATTGATTCACCCTGCAAGGGGTATACTTCTTCACACATGCTCTCACCACTTAGCACCATATGCACGTCATGCATCTCGGCAACCTTCAAGCGGAAGCACTGGCGTGGGTGTCGGCCACGACCGTTAACCACACAAGACCCTAGTCCAGGTTTATCGCCTATTTGAGACTGAACCCGCAAGGAAGTCCGGCCGAGGTTTCCTCTGCTGCCCCAAACGATGTGCGCAGGGTTCCCAAGCCCACCATCCGAGTGCCACTTGGTACACCATGCCACTGTGTATCTACCGCAGAGAAGCCTACCCCATCGGGCAGAGCTAAACACGGCCGCCAACACTTTTCCTACAAACACCAGAAACTAATTGCAACTCCTGGACAGGGATCTAGGCAATTAATAAGCCGAGCGGGGTCATATTTCAGGGCCCAATGCATGGTAGTATCTTGTCTTGGATAACATACACAGAACTCAGTTCTTAAGGACGGTCCCAATGAGACAACCCACCATGTACTCCTACATGGCCTCTCATCGCTACCTTTACCAAATCGGATTCACACTTTTACTCTCACACTGTAGGACATGAACACAACCATTCTGATTCATCATCCAGATGGATCAGACCCGACACGACTCTAAGCATAGAAGGCATTCTAAGCAAGCATGGATGAGTAAGCACAACAAAGCTCAAGCAGTTGCTACTCATGCTAAGTGGTTTCAACTATTTACTGTGACAAAATCAGGTCATGCAGAGGAATGGGTTCAACTACCGATAACATGTACGGTTGAATCGTGTTTGTCCTAATGCAGTAAAAGAGAGCAGGAGTGAGAGCGTGGTTTTATATCAATATGCTCAAGGGGGGGTTTGCTTGCCTGACACGTCTGAAGATAGCAATGAGTCTTCATCAATGTCAACGATCACATCGTCGGAAACATCGTTTACCGAGAGGGAACAACACCGGCAAGCAAGAAAGAACAACAATTACTTCACGGAAATGCAACACTCTGATGCATGCTCAAGACATGAAATGATAGGTGGCAGGGCTAATGTGGCTATCATTTCTTAAGTTGAAGTTGGTTTGAATTAGGATTCAAACATCACTTCAAGCCGGGTATTTTTCCAAGTACCCTTATAATTGATTCGACCTGATGCTCATAACAAATTGTTCCAACATGCATGGAGTTAGTATTTTTGAGGTACTGATTTGCATTGACCAATGTTTGGTCATAACAATTGAAGTGGAATTCAAATAAGTATCAAATTCCATCTCCAAACTATATATGAAATTTATCCTATTTCGTGATGTTAACTTTTTCAAACATGCATGAAAATGCCATAATCAGATTCTTTGGATTTTTCTGATCCTTTTTTATATATAAATTATTTCCATCCGAGTTATATTTTAATTTCTATGATTTTTACAAGTTTTGCTATTATTCTCGAATTAATTAAAAGCTATTACTGCGTCAGGCTGATCTCATCCCTGCGTCAGCAGGTCAACCAGCCGGTCCAGGTCAAACCCTGACTAGTGGGGCCCACTGGTCAGTGACCCAGGGGCTAACCCCGCACTAACCAGCCCCTAATTGGGGTTTGACCAGGCATGGGACCCTTTGTCAGTGGCTCTAAGGTCTGATTAGTGGCAGGTTAATGTGGCCACGTCGGCCCCCACCGGAGGGTGGTCGCTGGCGACCATAGCCGCGGCGGAGGACTCGCCGGAGACGACCTAAACGACGCTACAGGGCACCAAAATGGGCGCGGTTTGCGGCTACGCGAAGCTGGCGGAGCGGCTCATCTTCCAGGGGTAGCAGGAGGGACTGAAGGTGGACGGAGAGGCGCCGGCGACGAGCGTGCGCGGTGGCCGAAAGTCGGCTCGTCGGGGAGGAACTCTGGAGGGAGTTTTCACGCGGGGGAGAGAGGGGAAAGGCTCGAGGGCTCATGGCGGCTCCATTTCTGGCATCGGTGACGAAGGAGAGGCTCGGAGCAGGATGAATCGACGGCGGCGGATCCGGTGACCGGAGGGAGAAACGACGACGATGGCGATGATGCGGGGGCTCGGGGGCTCGGAGGATTTGATGGAGAGGAGCATCTCGTCGAGGCGGAGGTGTGGAGCGCGACAGGGAAGCGAGGGGTGGCCGGAGACGCGCTGGAGGTGAGCTCGGGCAGACCGGCAATGGCGGCGAGAGGAGGAAGAAAACAGGGAGAAGAGGAGGGGAATGGAGAGAGGGGAGGAAATAAGGGAGAGGGAGAGCTTGTCGTGCTGGTGCGAGGAGGCAGGGGAGAGCTCCACATGAAGCAGGAGGTGGCGAGAGGCGCTCCGTGCCTTCCTTCTCCTCTGCCTTCTGGCACGAGGAGGAAGACGACACGGGAAACCCCCTTGGTGGGCTGGGCCAGCACGTGAGCGCAGGTTAGTTTCCTTTCTTTTTTTTCTCTGTTTTGTTTTCTTTCTGACATTTGTTTTTATTTGTTTTGGCTCCAACTAATTCAAAGAAAATAGCTAAACAACTCTGGGGTGTCATTTGGAGAATTTCCAACCCCATGTGAAGTTTTCAACATTTTATAAAACTAGGAAGTATTTGAAATCAATTAATTAATTGATTTCAGTGGCTTTTGAGTTTAAAATAAAATGCCAAAAGTATTCTGAAAATATATATCACCCCTGATATTTTCTTTCCAACATTTATAAAAAATGATGGACTTTTATGAAAACCATTTTGGTTCATTGATTTGTCACCACTTTTGAATTGTTTTGCATATAGAGTTGCTAGGGTTTTGTTTTGAATATGGAGTAGCTAGGATTTTTCTCTTGTTGAACCTATTTGGATATTGTTTGGTGTTAGGGTTTGGTCATCCCCATTTGTAGATCATCCAAATTTGAATTAAATTGATTTGAATGCATTCATGAATGCTTACTGATGCAACAAACTACAAGCTATAATCTAGGGCTGTGACACGTTTTTCCTCCTATAAGTCTTTGTCCAGGCTTGTCCCTTGCTACAAAAAGGGATTGGGCCACTTTGCTGCACCGTTGCTAATTTTGTTACTTGTTGCTTGCTATGAATCATCTCACCACACAACCACTTGTTACCGATAATTTCAGTGCTTGCAGATATTACCTTGCTGAAAACCACTTGCCAGATCCTTCTGCTCCTCGTTGGGTTCGACAGTCTAACTTATCGAAAGGACTAGATAGATCCCCTACACTTGTGGGTCATCACGGGCCTCCCCCGGGATCCGTGGGCCGCAGGTGGCTTCGGGGCAGTGCGGTTGGCTGTGGTTGGAACACGGCTGGCTTGCTAGCCCTTTGGTCATCCGATCTGATCATGGGTGTCCTGGATCACGGCTCACGAGCCGATGGTGGATCAGCTGAGAGCTAGTGGCGCGGGGAGGGGCTGGACGGCGCCGGATCCGAGGAGGGTGGCGGTGGCTGGCTGGTGGGAGGAGGCTGTAGGGCTAGGGTTTGACTAGGGGTGTCTCAAAATGGCACGTTGGGTGTCTATTTATAGATAAGGGCTAGGAGAGGGAGGTTATTGCTCCGTTCGACGATCGTCGCATCGCGGTCGGATGGTGCACACCGGGGGAGAGGCTAGCTGGGTTATGATGGGTTGTGGGGAGGTGGTGGGCTGAGACGAGAGGGCAATATGCGCCCGGCAATAGAGTTTATTTAAAGGGAGCTGCTACGCGTCAGCCGGTGGATTCTTTGAAATCATCCGCCACCTCCTAAGTCGTCGGATCTCACGAATCGAGCGGACAAGTGTCATCATGTACTACTGCAACATATGTTGTGTTGCAGAAACATGGATCATGTTGCAGAATTTTTTACGACATGGATCAAGTTGTAGATTTTTTTATTGCAACAAAGGTCTTGCTACAATTTTTTTCTTGCAACAATAATCTTGTCAAAGAAATTTTTGTAAGAAAAGTCTTGTTACAGATACTTTACAGAAGTCAGAAAATTTGCAGAAACATTTTGCAACAAAGGTCTTGCTGCAGAATTATTCTGCAACTAAGATGTTCTTGCAGAAATTTGTATCCTTTCCATAATCGATGTCTGTGCGAGTCGTGGCCCTGTTTCTGGATAAGATGAAGATATTTCTAAGAAAGGAAAGGTGGACACATGGTAGACGATGGAGGCGGTTGACGCTTAGGAGCGATCCACCGGTAGATAGTAATCATTTCCCTTATTTAAAATACCGAAAACCGACAAATAAACAGGCTATAGTGCCGCTATAGGTTTAACGGTTCAGGTGTCAAACGACCTCCGATTGTGACGAAATTTGGCAGGCGGCGTACCTACATTAAAACAAGACCGTACGCCTAGTTTCAACCCAATCTGAGGAATTTTTATACACACTTTTAAAAAGAATATTTTCAATGCGCGCGTGTGTGTGTGGTTGGTCCCGAAACGGTCAACGACAAAACGAAGAGAACCGACAACTAATAATGGATGCAAGTTTTGAAAATTGACGACAACGAAGTGCCAATGCAATGTAGATGATGCGCATGATGCGATGATGTGATAGCCTGGCTTATTAGGGATGATAGACGACTCATATCAATAAGGAATTCCTTCTTTTTCGGGAGCCCGTTCGAACAGAACTCTCAGGTTAAGCGTGCTCGGCTTGGGAGTAGTTTTAGGATGGGTGACCGACCGGAAAGTTGATCCCAGGTGCGCATGAGTGAGTACAAAGTGCGCAGAAAAGACTACTATTGATATGTGGGGCCAGTCTAGATCCCGCCAGGAATAACATGTTGGGGAACGTCGCATGGGAAACAAAAAATTTCCTACGCGCACGAAGACCTGTCATGGTGATGTCCATCTACGAGAGGGGATTTGGATCTACGTACCCTTGTAGATCGCACAGCAGGAAGCATTAAGAAACACGGTTGAGGTAGTGGAACGTCATCACGTCCCTCGATCCGCCCCGCGAACCGTCCCACGAACCGTCCCGCGATCCGTCCCACGATCCGATCCGATCTAGTGCCGAACGGACGGCACCTCCGCGTTCAGCACACGTACAGCTCGATGATGATCTCGGCCTTCTTGATCCAGCAAGAGAGACGGAGAGGTAGATGAGTTCTCCGGCAGCGTGACGGCGCGTCGGTGGTGGTGATGATCTACTCTGGCAGGGCTTCGCCTAAGCTCCGCAGAAATACGATCTAGAGGAAAAACTGCGTGGTATAGGGTCGAGCAGCACGTGGCAAAGTTGTGTCTCAAAAACCCCCAATACCTCTAGTATATATAGGAGGGAGGGAGGGGAGGAGGCAGCCTCAAACCCTCAAGGTTTGGCCGAAATTGGAGGTGGAGGAGTCCTACTCCAATCCTACTTGGAGTAGGATTCCACCTTCCCACTTGGAAACTCTTTCCACCTTGTGTGTTTTCCTTCTCAAACCTTATGGGCCTTAGTGGGAACTTATTCCAGCCCACTAGGGGCTAGTTTATCTCTTCCCATAGCCCATGAGACCCCTTGGGGCGTGACACCCCTCACGATGGTCCCCGGCACCCCTCCCGGCACTCCGGGTACACTACCGATGAGCCTGAAACTTTTCCGGTGACCAAAACAGGACTTCCTACATATCAATCTTTACCTTCGGACCATTCCGGAGCTCCTCGTGACATCCTGGATCTCATCCGGGACTCCGAACAACTTTCGGTTACCAACACCTATAACTCAACTATACCGAAACGTCACCGAACCTTAAGTGTGCACACCCTGCGGGCTCGAGAACTATCTAGACATGACCCGAGACACTCCTCGGTCAATATCCAATAGCGGGACGTGGATGCCCATATTGGATCCTACATACTCTCCGAAGATCTTATCGGTTGAACCTCAGTGCCAAGGATTCATATAATCCCGTATGTCATTCCCTTTGTCCTTCGGTATGTTAGTTGCCCGAGATTCGATTGTCGCTATCCGCATACCTATTTCAATCTCGTTTACCGGCAAGTCTCTTTACTCGTTCCGTAATTCAAGATCCCGTGACATACACTAAGTCACATTGCTTGCAAGGCTTGTGTGTGATGTTGTATTATCGAGTGGGCCCCGAGATACCTCTCCGTCACACGGAGTGACAAATCCTAGTATTGATCCATACTAACTCAACGGACACCTTCGGAGATACCTGTAGAGCATATTTATAGTCACCCAGTTATGTTGTGACGTTTGATACACACAAGGCATTCCTCTGGTGCCAGTGAGCTATATGATCTCATGGTCATAGGAATAAATACTTGACATGCAGAAAACAGTAGCAACAAAATGACACGATCAACAAGCTACGTTCATTAGTTTGGGTCTAGTCCATCACATGATTCTCCTAATGATGTGATCCCATTATCAAGTAACAACACTTGCCTATGGTCAGGAAACCTTGACCATCTTTGATCAACGAGCTAGTCAACAAGAGGCTTACTAGGGACAGTGTTTTGTCTATGTATCCACACAAGTATTGTGTTTCCAATCAATACAATTATAGCATGGATAATAAATGATTATCATGAACAACGAAATATAATAATAACTAATTTATTATTGCCTCTAGGGCATATTTCCAACAGTCTCCCACTAGCACTAGAGTCAATAATCTAGTCCACATCACTATGTGATTCTAACGAATCCAACACCCTTACAGTTCTGGGGTTTCATCACGTCTTGCTTGTGAGAGAGGTTTTAGTCGACGGTTCTGAACCCTTTCAGATCCGAGTGAGCTTTACAAATCTTTATGTCATCTTATAGATGCTGCTATATGTGATATTCGAAAATATTCCAAATATGTACTCTATATATGAATCCGTTTCACTACTCATAGTTTATTCGGATTAGTGTCAAAGCTTGCATCGACGTAACCCTTTACGACGAACTCTTTAACCACCTCCATAATCAAGAAAAATTCCTTAGTCCATTAGTTACTAAGGATAATTTTGAACACTGCTCGGTAATTCAATCATGAATCACTCTCTGTACCTCTTAACAGACTTGCGGTAAGGCACACATCAAGTGCGGTATTCAGCTCGGCATACTTTAGAGTCTATGGCTAAGGCATAGAAGACGACCCTCGCCTATTCTCTTTATTCTACCATGGTCGGGTTTTGAGTCTTACTCAAATTCACACCTTACAACACACCCAAGAACTCCTTCTTTGCTGATCAACTTTGAACTCCTTCAAAAACTTGTCAAGGCATGCATCTTCGTGGAAACTTCTATTGAGAGTTTCGATCTATCTCCATAGATCTTGATGCTCAACGTTCAAGTAGCTCAATCCAGGTATTCCTTTGAAAAACTCCTTTCAAACAACCTTTTATGCTTTACAGAAATTCTACATTACTTCTGATCCACAATATCTCAACCACATATACTTATCAGAAATTCTATAGTGCTCCCACTAACTTCCTTGGAAATACAAGTTTCTCATAAACCTTGTACAAACCCAAAAGCTTTGATCATCTCATCAAAGCGTATATTCCAACTCCGAGATGCTTGCATCAGTCCATAAAAGGATCGCTGGAGCTTGCATACTTGTTAGTATCCATAGGATCGACAAAACCTTCTCGTTGTATTACATACAATCTTTCCTCAAGGAAACCGTCGAGGAAACAATGTTTTGTCTTCCTATGTGCAATATTTCACAAATAATGCAGCAACTACTAACATAATTCCAATAGACTTTTAGCATCGCTATGAGTGAGGAAGTCACATCATAGTCAACTCTTTGATCTTGTCGAGAACATCTTTGCGACAAGTCGAGCTTTTCTTAATAGTGACTTATCACCATCATCATATGTCTTCCTTTTAAAGATCCATCTTTACTTAATAGTCTTACTACCATCAAGTAGTTCTTCCAAAGTCTACACTTTGTTTTATACATGGATCCTCTCTCAGATTTCATGGCCTCCAGCCATTTGTCAGAATCCGGGCCCACCATTGCTTCTCCATAACTCGCAGGTTCATTGTTGCTCAACAACATGACCTCCAAGAGAGGGTTACCGTACCACTCTGTAGTAGTACGCGACCTTTGTCGACCTACGAGGTTTGTAGTAGCTTGATCAGAATATCTAATGATCACTATCATCAGCTTCCACTTCAATTGGTGTAGGCGCCACAGGAACAACTTCCTGCGCCCTGCTACACACTAGTTGAAGTGATGGTTCAATAACCCCATCAAGTTCTATCACCCTCCCACTCAATTCTTTCGAGAGAAACCTTTCCTCGAGAAAAGACCCGTTTCTAGAAACAAACACTTTGCTTCCGGATCTGAGATAGGAGATGCACCCAACTATTTTGGATATCCTATGAAGATGCAGTTATCCGCTTTGGGTTCGAGCTTATCGGACTAAAACTTTTTCACATAAGTGTCGCAGCCCCAAACTTTCAAGAAACGACAGCTTAGATTTCTCTAAACCTCAGTCTATACTGTGTCATCTCAACGGAATTACGCGGTGCCCTATTTAAAGTGAATGCGGTTGTCTCTAATGCATAACCCATAAATGATAGTGGTAATTCGATAAGAGACATCATAGTATGCACCATATCAAATAGGTCACGGCTATGACACCATCACACCATGGTGTTCTTGGTGGCATGAATTGTGAAACAACTTCCACATTGTCTTAACTGTGTACCAAATTCGAAACTCAGATATTCATTTCTATGATCATATCGTAGACAGTTTATCCTCTTGTTACGACGAACTTCACTCTGAAACAGAATTGAACTTTTCAATATTTCAGACTTTGTGATTCATTAAGGAAATACTCCTGTACCTACTCAAATCGTCATTGAAGTAAGAACATAATGATATCCACTGCGTGCCTCAGCACTCATTGGACTGCATACATCAAAATGTATTACTTCCAACAAGTTACTTTCTTGTTTCATCTCAATGAAAACAAGGCCTTGCTCCTGTGGTATGATTTGCGTGCCTCAAGTGATTCAAAATCAAGTGAGTATAAAGATCCATCAGCATGGAGCCTCTTCATGCAATTTATACCAACATGACTCAAGCGGCAGTGCCACAAGTAAGTGATACTATCATCATTACCTTGTATCTTTTGGCACCAATATCATGAACATGTGTAACACTACAATCGATATTCAATAAACCATTGAAGGTGACCATTCAAGCAAATAGAATAACCAGTATTCTCTTTAAATGAATAATCGTATTGCAATAAACACGATCCAATCATGGTCATGCTCAACGCAAGCACCAAGTAACAATTATTTAGGTTTAACACTAATCGCGGTGGTAGAGGGAGCATGTGATGTTTGATCACATCAACCTTGGAAACACTTCCAACACATATCGTCACCTCGCCTTTAGCTAGTCTCTGTTTATTCCGTAGCTTTCATTTTGAGTTACTAATCACTCAACAACCGAACCGGTATCCAATACCCTCGCGCTACTAGGAGTACTAGTAAAGTACACATCAATATCATGTATATCAAATATACTTATGTCGACTTTGCCAGCCTTCTTATCTACCAAGCATCTAGGGTAGCTCCGCCTCAGTGACCGTTCCCCTCATAACAGAAGCACTTAGTATCGGCTTTGGGTTCAATCTTGGGTCTCTTCATTAGTGCAGCAACTGTTTTGCCGTTTCACGAAGTATCCCTTCTAGACCTTGCCTTTCTTGAAACTTAGTGGTTTTACTAACCATCAACTATTGATGCTCCTTCTTGATTTCTACTTCTGCAGTGTCAAACATCGCGAATTGCTCAAGGATCATTGTATCTATCCTTGATATGTTATAGTTCATCACGAAGCTCTCACAGCTTGGTGGCAGTGACTTTGGAGAATCATCATTATCTCATCTGGAAGATTAACTCCCACTTGATTCAAGTGATTGTCGTACTCAGACAATCTGAGCACACGCTCAACGATTGAGCTTTTCTCCTTTACTTCATGGACAAAGAATCTTGTCGGGGGTCTCATACCTCTTAACAAGGGCACGAGCATGAAATCACAATTTCATCTCCTTAGAACATCTCTTATGTTCCGTGATGTTTCAAAACATCTTCGGCGCCTTGCTTCCAAGCCATTAAGTATTTTGCACTGAACTATCGCGTAGTCATCAGAAACGTGTATGTCGGATGTTCACAACATCCACAGACGACGCTCGAGTTGCAGCACACCGAGTGGTGCATTAAGGACATAAGCCTTCTGCGCAACAATGAGGACAATCCTTAGTTTTACGGACTAAGTCCGCAAAGTTGCTACTATGAACTTTCAACTAAATTTTCTCTAGGAACATATAAAAACAGTAGAGCTATAGCGCAAGCTACATCTTAATTCGCAAAGACCATTAGACTATGTTCATGATAATTAGTTCAATTAATCATATTACTTAAGAACTCCCACTCAAAAAGTAAATCTCTCTGGTCATTTGAGTGGTACATGATCCAAATCCACTATCTCAAGTCCGATCATCACGTGAGTCGAGAATAGTATCAGTTGGTAAGCATCTCTATGCTAATCATATCAACTATACGATTCATGCTCGACCTTTCGGTCTCTTGTGTTCCGTGGCCATGTCTGCACATGCTAGGCTCGTCAAGTTTAACTCGAGTGTTCCGCGTGTGCAACTGTTTTGCACCCATTGTATGTGAACGTTGAGTCTATCACACCCGATCATCACGTGGTGTCTCGAAACGACGAACTGTCGCAACGGTGCACAGTCGGGGAGAACACAATTTGAGCTTGAAATTTTAGTGAGAGATCACCTCATAATGCTACCGTCGTTCTAAGCAAGATAAGGTGCATAAAGGATTAACATCACATGCAATTCATAAGTGACATGATATGGCCATCATCAAGTGCTCCTTGATCTCCATCAACAAAGCACCGGTATGATCTTCTTATCACCGGCGCCACACCATTATCCCCATCATCATGATCTCCATCATCGTGCCACCATCGAGGTTTTCGTGTATG
Source organism: Hordeum vulgare subsp. vulgare (assembly GCF_904849725.1). NCBI lineage: Eukaryota > Viridiplantae > Streptophyta > Magnoliopsida > Poales > Poaceae > Hordeum > Hordeum vulgare. The sequence continues at coordinate 540,776,146 of NC_058521.1, read as the reverse complement.
CTATGCTATTACTACTAAAGCTACGTCCTAGCAATATAGTAAACACATCTGCAAACACAAACGTTAGTTTAAAGGCAACCCTATGGCTCCTGCCGGTTGCCGTAGCATCGACGTGCAAGTCGATATTAACTATTACAACATGATCAGCTCATACATCCAATATATCACATCACGTCGTTGGCCATATCACATCACAAGCATACCCTGCAAAAACAAGTTAGACGTCCTCTAATTGTTGTTGCATGTTTTACGTGGTTGCCATGGGTATCTAGTAGGATCGCATCTTACTTACGCAAACACCACAACGGAGATGTATGAATTTCTATTTAACCTCTCTCCAAGGACCTCCTCGGTCAAATACGATTCAACTAAAGTTGGAGAAACCAACACTCGCCAGTCATCTTTGAGCAACGGGGTTGCTCGTAGCGATGAAACCAGTCTCTCGTAAGCGTACGAGTAATGTCGGTCCGAGCCGGTTCGATCCAACAATACCGCGGAATCAAGAAAAGACTAAGGACGGCAGCAAATCGCACATCACCACCCACAAAAACTTGTGTGTTCTACTCGAGATAACATCTACGCATGAACGTAGCTCATGATGCCACTGTTGGGGAGCGTCGCATGGGAAACAAAAAATTTCCTACGCGCACGAAGACCTGTCATGGTGATGTCCATCTACGAGAGGGGATTTGGATCTACGTACCCTTGTAGATCGCATAACAGGAAGCGTCAAGAAATGCGGTTGATGTAGTGGAACGTCCTCATGTCCCTCGATCTGCCCCGCGAACCGTCCCGCGATCCGTCCCACGATCCGCTCCGATCTAGTGCCGAACGGACGGCACATCCGCGTTCAGCACACGTACAGCTCGACGATGATCTCGGCCTTCCTGATCCAGCAAGAGAGACGGAGAGGAAGATGAGTTCTCCGGTAGCGTGATGGCGCGTCGGTGGTGGTGATGATCTACTCTGGCAGGGCTTCTCCTAAGCTCCGCAGAAATATGATCTAGAGGAAAAACTGCGTGGTATAGGGTCGAGCAGCACGTGGCAAAGTTGTGTCTCAAAAACCCCCCAATACCTCTAGTATATATAGGAGGGAGGGAGGGTACTAGGCAGCCTCAAACCCTCAAGTTTTGGCCGAAATTGGAGGTGGAGGAGTCCTACTCCAATCCTACTTGGAGTAGGATTTCACCTTCCCACTTGGAAACTCTTTCCACCTTGTGTTTTTTCCTTCTCAAACCTTATGGGCCTTAGTGGGAACTTATTCCAGCCCACTAGGGGCTGGTTTATCTCTTATCATAGCCCATGAGACCCCTTAGGGCGTGACACCCCTCCCGATGGTCCCCGGGACCCCTCCCGGCAGTCCCGGTACACTATCGATGAGCCCTAAACTTTTCCGGTGACCAAAACAGGACTTCCTATATATCAATCTTTACCTCCGGACCATTTCGGAGCTCCTCGTGACGTCCTGGATCTCATCCGGGACTCCGAACAACTTTAGGTTACCAACACCTATAACTCAACTATACCGAAACGTCACCGAACCTTAAGTGTGCACACCCTGCGGGTTCGAGAACTATCTAGACTTGACCCGAGACACTCCTCGGTCAATATCCAATAGCGGGACCTGGATGCCCATATTGGATCCTACATACTCTCCGAAGATCTTATCGGTTGAACCTCAGTGCCAAGGATTCATATAATCCCGTATGTCATTCCCTTTGTCCTTCGGTATGTTACTTGCCCGAGATTCGATTGTCGGTATCGGCATACCTATTTCAATATCGTTTACCGACAAGTCTCTTTACTCATTCCGTAATACAAGATACCGTGACATACACTAAGTCACATTGCTTGCAAGGCTTGTGTGTGATGTTGTATTACCGAGTGGGCCCCGAGATACCTCTCCGTCACATGGAGTGACAAATCCCAGTCTTGATCCATACTAACTCAACGGACACCTTCGGAGATACCTGTAGAGCATCTTTATAGTCACCCAGTTACGTTGTGACGTTTGATACACACAAGGCATTCCTCCGGTGCCAGTGAGTTATATGATCTCATGGTCATAGGAATAAATACTTGACACGCAAAAAACAGTAGCAACAAAATGACACGATCAACATGCTACGTTCATTAGTTTGGGTCTAGTCCATCACATGATTCTCCTAATGATGTGATCCCGATATCAAGTAACAACACTTGCCTATGGTCAGGAAATCTTGACCATCTTTGATCAACGAGCTAGTCAACTAGAGGCTTACTAGGGACAGTGTTTTGTCTATGTATCCACACAAGTATTGTGTTTCCAATCAATACAATTATAGCATGGATAATAAACGATTATCATGAACAAAGAAATATAATAATAACTAATTTATTATTGCCTCTAGGGCATATTTCCAACATAACAACCACCGGCGGGTGTGTCCGGGGCGTTACAAGTTGGTATCAGAGCTCTACAGGTATGACCCTCGCGGTTACACGGATGTTTGCGGACAGGTGTGCGGTCATGTTGTTCATGATGTTTGTGACCCGTCGTGGCACACGGCATGGCACGTGTACTGGACTGGAAGCACAGACGTTTGTGCCAAGAGGGAATGCTCCTGTGGCCCCACGAGGACGTCGGTTTCTTTGAGTGGTGGTGGATGTGATAGCCTGGCTTATTAGGGATGATAGACTACTCATATCAATAAGGAATTCCTTCTTTTCCGGGAGCCTGTTCAAACAGAACTCTCAGGTTAAGCGTGCTCCGCTTGGAGTAGGAGTAGTTCTAGGATGGGTGACCGACCGGGAAGTTGATCCCGGGTGCGCATGAGTGAGGACAAAGTGCGCAGAAAATACTAGTATTGATATGTGGGGCCAGTCTAGATCCCGCTAGGAGTAACGACCGCTAGCGGATGTGTTCGAGGCGTTATAGATGATGAATGCGATAACCGAGCGTCGGTTCCGCGATGTTACACTAACACTCCCTCTAATCAATGCATGTCTTTGTGAATATGCATCATCTTGAGAAATAACACTCCTTCTATCTCTTTGCCTTTAAGAAATATTCATCATCTTCATCTTGAGAAATCCTTGTATAATCTTACCGAAAAAGGGTTCCCCCCCCCCGTTTTGTATTCCAAAGCAACCAACACCGTACACAGAACATTGCTGGGGCAAAAAACACATCAAGCCCAAAAAAAGAAACAAATGCCAACAACGGCAGCTCGGCAAACAGCGGATGATTCGCCACTGTTGCGCCTTCCGTAGACAAACCACCACGGGTCGAGGCTTCGATCCGCTGCGTGCCAAGCAACACCTCTAAGAAGGGATGCGACATCAATGACGTTGCTACCCAAACGAGTCCTAGGGTTTCCCCCAGCACGCGGAAGGAGGTAGGGGATGGCTACCACCGACACCCTCCAGGAAGGAATAGTGGCACCCGCCGGTGCCACCTCATCGGAGTCGAACGAAGTGGCGAGTATTTCTCCTACCCTCCAAACCCCACCGCCCAACCGGAGCCGACCATCCAAACCATCGCCAACCCCATGCGCCATCACGATAGCACCACCATCCACGTTGTCTTACTACGAACACCAACACGAGGCCAAGGAGACCAGAGAGAGGAGCCAAACGACAGAGCAGCAGCATCGAAGCCGAGCGGGAGGATATCCACCTCCACCGCCGACGTGCGGGAGGCCCGCGCCTCCGGCACTGCGTCGTCGACCGCACACGACAGCAAGGCATGCCCCACCACCCCTGGCCCAGCCAGGCTGAAATGGGCCCGCTAAGCCCCATCAGACATGCTGCAGCGGACTGGCGATGGTGCCGCTAGCACCTAGTCGCTCGTCGCCGCTCCCCCGCCTCCCAGAAGATCCGCAACAGACCCACTCCACTGTTGGCCTGCCCAGGACCATATGGCCCCGCATGGCCCAGATATGGGCCAGGAGGCTGCCGCTAGGTCGCGCCGCAGCGTAACCCTGTTGCCAGTGATGACGTCGCCGCCCATTTGTCCACCCACGCCACGCCGGGGAGCCCCGCCGCCACATAGACCATCGCCGCCTAGGAGAACCCCTCGGTGTAGCTCCACCCCGCACCAAAGAGCCACCGGGAGGGGAAGGTCAGGGGGCCGCCGCCACTAGCGACCCCGAGATCAGGCTGGCCGCTAGCGTTGGAGAGGAAGAGGGGGGTTGTAGGAAGTGAAGTTTGGCCGCGGTCGGTCGCCCGCAGGGGCAACGTGGTCGTGGAGATGGGTTCAGGGTTCCTTCAAGAGGCCTCTCCACTTGTATAATCTTTAAAGTCTCCTCCAATTATCAAGTGGGAAAATATGAAGCGAATAGTGTAGATATGTTTCTAAAACTGATAAGGAAGTTAGGGACTCGACGCAAGCTGGATGGAGACATCATTAGTTGTTCCGGATGACACGCCGCCAACAGGCTGCGTTTGTGTTCGCCGCCATGCTCCTTCGTCTAGTCCATACCAGTCATGCCGGAGGTCTAATTCGGCGGCGCGGGCAGGGACAAAGCCACTGGATCCAGCGTCTTGGTGCAGTGCGTGACTGAAACGAGGCAATGCATCATCCCGTCAATGCGTTCGTCCGTCGATCAGTGCCAAGGCAAGATTATGTTCGTGGTAAAGCAAATTTGTGTAGCCATGAAGAAAATTGAATAAGTAGCACCTTATTTCTTTGTAGCAATTAGATCAAGTTGATATCTGCGTGGTGCTTCACTCGAGTCTCGTTTCATTTCTTCTTCCCCTATGATTTTCTTCTATTGGAGTTGTTGGAATTGAAAATTGTCGGAGCTGCTACCGCTCTCCGTTGGTGACGTTGTTATTCACATTGTTCTTCTCGTGTGGCCTCTCTCGGGAGAGTTGCCTTCTGGCCTTTTTTCTCACGGGGCACGCATCAGAGGTGTTAAACACTAGATATTGTATAGTTACCTTATAGGTGGTTAGTATCCCCCGATCTTCCTTGTGTAACAAGTTATGTAAAGTTTGTGCCCAAGAGCACCCCTATATAATGTGATCAGCGGCACCCCTAGAGGGTGTGTTGTTCCAATCTAATCTCTCTCAATCTCACATGGTATCAGGCCATCTACCGATGGGTTATCCCTCTGCTTCCTCCATGACCTCCTGAGCCGTTGTCACCCTTCCCATCTCAGCGCTCCTCTCACCCGCTGGTGCCATGGTTCCTACCCCCTCTGCTAGCCTCATTACAGCCAAATTATCCTCCTCCAACTACCACATGGCATCAGAGCAATAAAGTCACGAAAAACAGCAAACACATCACTTTTCTTCTTAAGAAGATAGATCCAAACAAATTTACTATAATCATCAATTAATGAAACATAGTACTGAAAACCACTAGTAGAAGTCTTAGCACGTCCCCACACATCTGAGAAAACTAGTTCCAAATGGAAAGGGGAAACACTCGAAGATCTAGGAAAAGGTAGCTGATGTGCCTTGCCTTGCTGACACGCATGGCACACATGGGTCAAAGCCCGACTAGATGAAGCAAGTTTATTGGACGCCAAGATATGATGAACTACTTGTGACGACGGGTGGCCAAACCGAGCATGCCAATCTTCAATGGAGAGCCGAATCAAAGACAAAGCACACGATGGTGATGGCCGAATAGAGTAGAGCCTATTTTCACATCTGCCTTGAAGAAGAACCCTCTTTGTGATCTATCTCCTTAAGAAGAAAAGTGATGAGTTTGATGTTTTTCGTGGCTTTCTTGCTCATGTTGAACGCCTTCTCTCCCGCAAAAACCTCCACGTCCAATCTGATTGGGGTGGTGAATACGAAAAACTCAACAGAACATTTTTCGCGAACTTGGCATCGCTCATCGTGTTTCATGCCCACACACACATCAACAAAACGGTTTTGCTGAAAGAAAACACCGCCACATTGTCGACATGGGTTTATCCCTGTTATCGCATGCGTCTATGCCTTTGCGGTTTTTGGTTGAGGGTTATCTGTGTGCGTGCTATCTTATCAACCGGCTACCCAGTTGTGTGATTAGCAATATCAGTCCCTTAGAAAAGTTATTCAATCAGAAGCCCGATTATCTGTCTCTTCGGACGTTTGGTTGTGTGTGTTGGCCCAATATGCGCCCCTACAACACCCAAAAACTTGCTTTCCGCTCTCAACTTTGTGTGTTTGTTGGTTACAGCATTCGTCATAAAGGCTACAAATGTCTCCACATACCCACTTCTCGCATATATATCTCCCGAGATGTAATATTTGATGAAAAAATCTTCCCTTTTGCTGAACCACAGCCGCCTCCTATACCTCCACACGTTTCTGAACATTCAGTTCTCCTGCTCCCGCATGACCACCTGAATTATGTTGCACCCGTTGTTGCTACTAACCTGGATGCAGGTCTTCCATCGATGCAGCACACCTCGGCCACCACTGCATCACCTGCAGCTCCTGGCATGGCTGTTGAGGCTGACACCTCTCCAACAGAAACCTCTTCAACTACACATGCATCATCGGACAGTCGGTCCAATGGCCATCTCGCCTCTGGTTGACTCACCTGTCGAGGCCAGTTCTGTTGCCCCTGGTCATGCGAGTGTGACATCTGCCGGCCTGACGGACCTTTCTGCGGCGTCGGTAACCGCTTCTATGCTTGCCGCACCATCGCGGCCTTCTACAACAGAATTTGTTGCTCCAACCAGTCACGCCATGGTTACTCGCAACATGGATAACACGCGGCCGGTCAAGCAACGCACCAATGGCACGGTTACTTATGATCCGTCCAAATGAGTGTTCCTGACTCTTCATGACCCTGCTGATCATTGCGAAGCTCTTCAGCACACCGGCTGGCGTCAGGCTATGCAGAATGAACTCGACGCCCTTCGGCAGAATGGCACCTAGACCCTAGTTGCTCCTCCACCCAATGTCAACATCATCGATTGCAAGTGGGTATACAAGATCAAGCACAAAGTCGATGGTTGAGTTGATCGTCTCAAAGCTCGTCTTGTTGCCAAGGGATTCAAGCAACGCTATGGGTCTGACTATGATGATACATTCAGTCCGGTGGTCAAGCATGTCACTGTTCTTCTAGTGCTCTCAATTGATGTGTCCCGTGGATGGTGTCTGGGGCAGCTGGATGTTGAGAATGCATTCCTCCATGGTACTCTTCAGGAGGAAGTATATATGTGGCAGCCTCCTGGCTTTATCGATCCATCTGCCCCCCGCTACATGTGCAAGCTTCAGAAAGCAATATATGGCCACAAACAGGCACCTCGTGCGTGGTATTTCCCGATTGAGCTCGAGACTACAACAACTTCGTTTTCTCGCATCAAAGGCTGACACCTCTCTGTTCATCTTCAACCGTGATGGGGTCACCATCTTCATGCTTGTATATGTCGATGATATCATTGTAGCTAGCTCCTCTCCTTCTGCCACCAACAAGCTCTTGGCCGATCTTCAGTCCTCCTCTGCTCTCAAAGACCTTGGTCCGCTTCACTACTTTCTTGGGGGTTATGTAACCTCGTCGCGAGGGGGCATTCTTCTGTCACAATAGAAGTACATTGGCGACCTTCTTCATCGAGCAAATATGGAAAAGTGCAAGGTAGCACACACACCCATGTCTTCTAGCGAGAAACTCTCCAAAGACAGTGGGTCACCGCTTGGCCAAGATGACAACACCAAATATCGAAGTATGGTTGGATCTCTGCAATACTTGACTTTCACGAGACCGGATCATACCTGGCCAAACGGGCCGTGCCACGCGGGCCGGCCCGACTACCCACAGGCCAGACACGACACGGGCCGGGCCCGGCACGGCCTAATCGTGCCCAGGACAGGCACGAGCATGCCATAGGCCGTGCCTGGGCTGCCACCCCGAGCCCGCGTGCCAGCACGACCCGACACGATTAGGAGGGAGCGAGGCGGGCCGGCGGGGGGCACGTTTGGGCCGATAGATCTGGCTGGCGGGGGCGCGGTCAGCGGGAGCGGGGGCGCATCGCGTAGGGGCGGCTCGGCGGGAGGGGTGCGCGGGAAAGGGAGGGGAGGGAGGGAAAGGGCAGACGGGAGCGGGAAAGGGAGGTGGGAGCGCGGGAAAGGGAGGGGAGGGCACGGGAAAGGGAGGGGGCCTGATTTTTTTGCCTTTTTTATTTTTTTAAATCAAAATAGCCAGCGTGCCGCGGGCCAGCCCGATTAGGCCTGCGCGCCGTGCTTGGGCCTGGGAGGCTGGCACGCGGGCCGGCACGGCACGGCTCGTATATTAATCGGGACCAGGCGGGCCGTGTCGTGCCTGGCACGATTACGGCGGGTCGGGCCGTGCCGGGCCGGGCCGGCCCGTTTGGCCAGGTATGGACCGGATATCTCCTTTGTAGTAAATCGAGTATGTCAGTTCCTCCATTCGCCAACCATTGTCCACTTCTCAGCTGCAAAATGCATTCTACGATAATTGAAACATACAAGTGAACTGGGTTTGTCTATACGAAAATCCCCTTCCTTGTTGTTGAGTTGTTTTTCAAACGCAGATTGGGCCGGGTGCAGCGATGATTGGCGGTCCACAGGCGGCTTTGCGGTGTTCCTTGGACCCAATCTTGTGTCATGGAGCTCGAGGAAACAAGCTACTGTCTCGCGATCGAGCACGGAATCTGAGTACAAGGCGCTAGCTAATGGCACTGCTGAAGTAATATGGATACAATCTGTTCTTGGTAACTTGGAGTCTTTATGTCACGACCTCCAGTTTCGTGGTGTGATAACCTAGGAGCGACCTACCTTTGTGCTAACCCAGTTTTTCACGCCGGGACAATACATATCGAGGTGGATTTCCATTTTGTTCGAGAAAGAGTGGCAGCCAAGGCTCTTGATGTTCGATTCATCTCATCCAAGGAACAGATCGCTGACATATTCACCAAACCGTTAGTGAGACACCTTTCATCTCAAATGGATACAATCTTAATCCTCTCACTAGAAGTTTAGATTGAGGGGGCATTTAAAACACTAGATATTGTATAGTTATTGTATAGGTGGTTAGTATCCCCTGATCTTCCTTGTGTAACAAGTTATGTAAACTTTATGCCTTAGTGCACCCCTATATAATGTGATCGACGGCACCCCTGGAGGGTGTGCTGTTTCAATCTAATCTCTCTCAATCTCACAAGAGGGAGTCGTTGTAGAGGGCCAGATGAGAGCCATGGCCTCGTAGCCGCTGCCACCCGGGAAGGGCTCTCCACGTTGGAATCGTTGTGCCGGGAGCGTGCTAATAGGGTGTGAAGAGTAAAACGAAGAAGCGAGCGTGAATAATAGAATGAACATTCTTCTCATTTATTGAAGATTAGGAGGCATATATACCCACTACAAAGGTGGTAAGTACAGTCAGTTATAAGGAATGGTTGCCGACATATGGCAACCGCTAATGCAGGCATTAACCCTTAATAAACTTAATTAATTAAATCCTAACAGCTTGCATTCCTATGGCTCCAATCTTGTTGGAATCTTAATATGAGCTCAAGCATCATTTTGTTTTTCCTTCGAGAACTCCAACCCATTTCTCTGCATCTCATTTTATTATCACTTTTCATTTCTCCAAAAGAGATATATAATACATCAAACTCTGTATATATCCGGGTCGGATCAATGCATCAAAATATATTAGGCTTCTATAATTCTTCACTCTCCTACAACTTCGTAGTGTGCATCCGCGCGCGCAAAAAAAAAAAAAAAAAACTTCGTGGTGTGCACTATCGGCATAAATCCTGATGAAACATGCATCCAACGGTGACAGGGACTGGAGCTATGGCTCTGCAGGCTGTCGAACATTTTTCCAGAAATAAAACACTTGCAGCTGTTACAGAAATGGTCTATAGTGCCACTGTCTTTGTGGCTAACAGCCATGCATGCATGTTCCGAATTGCAGGATGGGTTTACTTATGTCTTCAGATTTTTTGACGCCAATGTTGTTACTGTACTTTTACTGTGCAACAAGTGAATTCTTGGCCAACAACTTAAACATGTCCTCACCCGAAAAAAAAAAAACTTGTCCTACTCAAGGGTTGCTGCTGTTAACGTCTGGCACTAACCTTTACCTGCTCAACATTAAAAAAGGATTAGCTACCTCGTACTGAAGTGTATATGCAGGTGTCAAACAATGAACTCAAGAGTACTATTTCAGGCTCACGGTATACACATATATTAACCCTGAACATCAGTAACAGGATCTCAAAAGTTCGTCCCGGCCGGATGCACAACATAAACAACAATTCCATCTCCCTGAAAAGAAGTTAACAAGAGCATAAAAAATCCAGTGCTAATTGACTGGCTGATTGTCCATGTGCATCATGTCCCCCACTTCTACAAAACCCTACTCCCTCCGCTCCATCTCTTCCTTCTACCCTTGCACAAGCGCAAGAACCAGACCAAACTCCCAAGCCAAAGATCAGATCACCACATCCAAATGGAACCAATCACCAGGAGCGTGCAATCCAGCACCAGCAAGAGCAAGTCCAAAGCCATGGCCAAGATCATGGAAGAGGAGGAGGAGGACGACGACGAGGCAGAAGACCCCGGCCTAAGCTGCGGCTGCTTCTTATGCGCCATGAAGCAGCCGGACGCGCGGCTCCGCCGCGCCAGCGTCGCCGCCTTCTTCCGGGAGCTACCTTACAGCGAGCACGACGACGGCGGGGCGGTCGCCGCCGTGTGGCGCTCGGCCATGGACGCGCCCGACGACCCGGAGCTCCCGTCGCTCGGCGCCATCCGGTGCATGTCCCTCCTGCTCGCCCGCGCGCTCGCCGACGCGGCGTGGTGCCGCCGCGGCCAGAACGCGTGCGTGCCCTACTACGCCGCCCACGTCGTCGGCTCATACACCATCCGCTCCTCCGCGCACGCCGAGCTGGCCGTGGCGGCCGGCGCCGTGCGCCCCTTGCTGGCCCTCCTCGGCGGCGCCATGACGTGGGTTGAGCGGCGCGCCGCCGCGCGCGCTCTGGGCCACCTCGCTAGCTACGACGCCACGTTCCCCGCCGTCGCAAGGTGTGCCGACGAGGCGGTGCCTCTCGCCGTGCGCACCGCGTCCACGTGCATCGCTGACGTGTACGTGAACTACGTCGGGCTGGCTCCGAGCAAGCGTCCTAAGTACCAGCGCGAGCTCTTGACGCGCGGGCTCGCCGGTGCCGGCATCGACGCAGCCGAGGACCGGAAGGCCGAGGAATGGGCGAGCCAGCTCCAGTGCTGGTCGCTCTACTTCCTGAGCTGCCTCGCCTCTAGAGACCCGTCATCTCATGCCACGATCTGCCAGGACCACGGTTTCTTGAGCGAGCTGTGCCGGATGTGGGGCGGGTTGGCCAACGGCGACTCGCCCGCCGGCGTCGGGCTGCTTCGCCTTCTCTGCCGAAGTGCTGTCGGCCGCGGTGCCATTGCGGAATGCCCTGACGCGCTCTCCGGCCTCTGCGACCTTGCGCGGTCGTCCGATGACTGGCAGTACATGGCCATCGACTGCCTGCTCCTCCTCCTCGACGACCGCGACACATGGCACGCCGTCGCCGATGCTACAGCACCGTTCCTCGTCGACCTGGCCGAGCTCCGGCGTCTTGGTCCAAGGCGACGGCTCGGCGATGCCATAACGAGCGCTCTGCTTCTTAAGGATGACGACGGCGGCCATGCACGTGGCCGTGAGCTAGGCACAGAAGCAAAGGCAGCAATTGCTAGCTTGCGCGAGGTAAAGATCGAGAGGAAGGAGAGGGAAGATGCAATGTCTAGGGACGAGCTGCTCAAGAGAAAGCTTCTGGCCAAAGAGAAGAAGAGACAAGGCAACGCCATGTTCTGGCACGGCGAGGTGGACAGTGCCATCGAGCTGTACACAGAGGCGCTGGAGCTGTGCCCGCTGAGCGGTAGGCGGGATCGGCTGGTGCTGCACAGCAACCGCGCGCAGTGCCGGCTCGCGCGGCGCGAGGCCGACGCGGCGGCGAGCGACGCGACGCGCGCGCTCTCGCTTGCGCGGCCGGCGAGCGCGCACGCCAGGAGCCTGTGGCGCCGGGCGCAGGCGTACGACATGAAGGGCGGCATGGCCAGGGAGAGCCTCCTGGATTGCCTGGCCTTCGCCGGCGCGTGGATCGACCGCCGCAAGCAAGGGGGGCAGCCGACAGCGGCGCGCGGCGCGAACCAGCAGAAGCTGCCGTACTGCGTCGCGCGGATGATCGGTAAGCAGATGAGTTTGACTGGGCTCTTCGCCGGCGCGTCGGCAGGTGGCGGCAAGGTAGGAAGCGATGATCGCATGCCACGATGCAGCGACGACGGCGACGACGAGGAAGATGACGATGGCGACGACTGTGATCATGATGGGAGCGAGGAGGAATTCTACGACACTGAACTGAGGTTTTGTAGATCAGGTTAGTGTGTCACGCTACGTTACGTGTGCAGCACCTATCTTTAATTACTCTTGCGAAATTGATTGAAGCATCAATGGTCGTAATCTTCTTGTCAACTAAAGCAGGTAGCGGTTTGCCGATCATGGCAGAAGAGACTTGGAGCAGCAGACTGGGCCCAAGGAAGAAGAAGATGTGAGGTGTAAACAAACAGCCTTGTTATCTTATGATCGTCGATCCTTTCTAAGCTACATAGAGCTCAATTTCGGTCATTAGCTGGCTAGAGCTAGAGTGGTTGCTGAATTGGCTATATATTTTGATGTGAAGAGTCACTTGTACGTAACCTTTGCATTCTAGGTACGTGACCAACTTCTACAGGACTTAGCAAGAGAATGAGCTGCCGATTAGCTTGGCACGGGCAATATATGTTCAATGGTTACTTTGTGGGGTTACTTCCACAAAGTTGAGCACAATCAAATAGCAGTGTTGAAAAACAGCCTTTGTCATCCTGAGCATATGCGTGGCGAGCCTTACAACTCTTTTTTATTTTATGAAAGAACAAGAGCTTGACAATTATTGCCAAAAATGGTTGGACAATACTACCATCAACCATGAGAGTAATGATAAAAATCACCAAAAATGGTATGTGATCGGAAGGTATTTCTATAGTAGATTATTCATGATATATATTTATACATATGTACCGGATCTTCATTTGGGCAGTGGTATTTATTTGCATCGTACTCGATCGCTCTCATGTGATTTTGTCGTTGGCATTACCTGATTGTTGATGTCTTCCAGCGGTAGAACACACCATTTTTTTTATAAGGAGGGTTTTATTACTTAAAAGATGGTAGAACACATCATGGACACATAAAGTCTAGTAAACAATTCACGTGAGAAGAACAGTTTAATCTAGTAATTAAAATAACATACCTAAATATATTTAACATGTCACTCACCCATTGTGCGCTACGACGAAAATTAGAAAAGAGGAGGAGAGGAATAAAAAAGGGTGCGGCACGAGGGTAGGGTTTCATGTGAGCAACTTGTGGTTGAAAGTTGTTTCCAAAGAATAACTAATTACATATTCGCCTCATTTTCAACATTACTGTTGGGAGGAACTCCATGACATTCATGTCCCACATTCTCTTTCAATTGAGGCCTTGAGCTTAGAAACAATGGATGGACAGCGAGGTTCTTGTGGGTGTGTGCTTGTGTGTCATCTTAGTGTTTGCAAGCATGTGCACCTACATTCAGGGGCAATGCCTCAGGATGCCATATATGTGGGCTTTGAGCTGGTAATTTACATACCTTTTTCCAACTTTCTAAGGATATAGTGCAATTTTGTGTTTAGGAATGCCTCGTTGTAATAAAAAAAAACTACACATATGTATTTATGATTATCATAATTACTAACGGTTATGCAATCTTTTACGTTTTTACATCTTAATACGTATTGCAATGTGGGTGTACCTTTTTGTTGCTGAATTAACAAACCTACCTACGGTTGGTATTCACATGTAATAATACCACAAATTGCTCTTCAGTGATGCCTTTATTTTAGAAAAACTGAACAGTTTGTTTGTCGGTTAATCTTACATACGAGGTATTCAGAACTCAAAATTCTTCTCATCTATTACAAACAAAAGCTATTTAGCAGAGCTTTCTAGAACAGTTGTTTAGTTCTCTGGAAATTCTTCTACAACCCACCCATTCCAATTGAGCAACTGTAATTTTGTAACACTTTTACAGCTCACCTTTTGTACCAATGAACAGCATGCAAAACGTTGATTGGATTAACATTTAGTGCAACAAGTTTATTGGCCCTAATTGTCTTGAGTTTTTTTTTACTTTTTGCGCGGAGGCTTGAGTCGAGGGTCGATGATTTGGAACTCACAATAATACATTCTAGTCGTGAGTTATCTGGAACTAGAACATTTCATATGCGGATTCCAACATTTTTTATTTATTTTTTTTAGAAAAGGAGGTTAAACCCCCGACCTCTGCATCAATCAATGCATGCAGCCATCTTATTAATTATTTTACAAAGGTCTAACAAGAGTATACATCAATCCACCCAAAGCCATCACTCACACTTACAAACTTGATAATGTGGAGTGCTCTCACTCCACATATCTAAGACCGGTGTTGTTTTCAATCCATCCACATAACGTATCGGGAACAACAGCCGATGCAGCACACCTAAAACGCACACCTCACGCACACGTTTTACTAGCTGTCATCATCATCGAACCACTGACCCATTTTCAGAAAAGAGATCCGCATCAATGCGGATTCCGACATGATTCGAATGTACAATTGTTGCCAACTTTTGAAAGAAATGTAGTGATGTTCCTTTTTGGGAATAGAACAGCCCGGTTATGGGTACTAGTAGTACTTTTGAAAGGGCAAACGAACTGTAATAAACCCGAAAAAGCTGTTAACCCGATATTTGAAGTTTCTCTTTTATGACCAGGGTTTGGTCACAAAGATAAAGGAAAAAAACGGTAGCATGTGCACAGCAAAATGCTCGGCATGAAACTATAACCCTCGCCCAGTCAAGCTATAATCCTCGTCACTAGCTCGTCGTTTCCGGTAGGTCCCGCTCATACAAGCAATGCAATTATGCATCGTGTACTTAGTTAGTTAGTCAAGCACATGAACAAGTGCGTTGTAAAGGTCCATGCTTGCTTTTTTTTCTAAAGGACTGAGACCTCGTAAGAAGTACAAAGCACCCTAAACATAATAAAAATTACATCAAACCACCAAATGATCAATGCCATCGGTGTAGCGAGCCGTCGGCGCGTCATTGTGGCCGCTTCCATAGCGGAGCCGGCTTGACCTTGTCGATAATAGCTGGAAAGTCTTTGTGTGTGCCCTTAAGAACCAGTGCCCCGGAGCCGCCGGTCGTCATCGTTGAACCCTTAAATTAATCTGAAGAACCTGACACCAAATCACGTCGTCGCTATGCATGACAAAAAATCATTATCTCGCCACCTAGCGGTACTAGCGGCAATCTACGTCAAAGCTCCGTCTAATGCATCCCAATTGATGCATTGAGGAGGATTGAAGCCCGAAAGACTGACTCAAAGAAGAAGCATCGTCATCTATTCGAGTGTCGTTCCGATGAAAACTCAAAGCCCTTACCTATCTACTAGCCGAAGTCTGAGGCATGAAGATTCCCCTACCCGTCACCGTTTGCTGAAGTGGCCTACGAAGGGTGGAGGGGGCGAATCCACATACTCGTCGGCAGAGATCGAGGAGAGAAAGGTTTTGCCCAAGTCACATTGCGAGAGGGAAAGGACTGGGTCCATACTTGCACATAATTAATCTTGCTCATCAGTCATCACCTAGGGAGCTAGCGAGTTGGGAGTGCCAACTAATCTTGTAATTATACAGTACATTAGCCGGCGCCAGAGGCATGATTAGCAAGCAAGCAGGAGCCAAGTGGCGAGCATGGTCCTGTTGATCGACCCCAATATGATTAGCAACCAGGAGGAGCCAAGTGGCAAGAATGAATATGCAGCGATCGTACACGCAATTTGCACGTATCCCTGTAATCGGTTAGATACAGTGATCCCTTTGGGTATGTTAATTAGTCAGATGGTACTACTAATTTACTAAAAGTGGTCATGCCTGCATGCATTACTAAAATGGCATCCGATGCGCTTTAGGCGCGCACATGATGACCAAATTCTAGCGGCCGGCCCGCTTTTCCGGTTATAGAAGGGCTCAAAGGGCAACCCCAACCTGGGAGTCAATCAGAGTTCAAATAACAAACCATGAAGAACTACTTTGATTAGTACAGTATATAGTACTGTAATATAGATATATACGCACATAATATAACAAGAGATTTGGATGTGCCAGTTATTCATCGGCTCGGCGCCCTCCCCTTTCTCTTATTGCTTATCACGCTTTACTACTTTCTTTTGTATTTGTACAGTCCACTCATAATGTCACATTTGCCACTTTCCATCGGTGTGCATGCAGATCTTCTTCATCTTTAGCAACAAAGATTGATGCTACGATAGTGATATGACCACAACTGGACAAAGATTCTATATACGGACCGCCGCATGATTAGTACTCCCTCCGTTACGGTTTAGAAGGGACAGTTAAACTAGCGTGCGTTTTTAAAATAAAAAAAGTGTAAGGCGTGAAAGCAATTACTTCTATTAATTAGTACTAGTACTATTCATGCATGCGTCATCCCAATTTGTTGCTCATACATTAATAGTATTAGTATTTTCTCTGTTGATTAGGCGCATTAGCATTTACACCTGCTACATCTCACAACCAATCGATGACTACCTTGATTCCAAAGATTTTTCATGCGTGCCTTCTAAACCGTGACGGAGTGAGTACTGCTAATACCCTTTTGACGGCACAATGATGGATGCAATTGGCAACGGCACTCCCACACAATCTCACACCTGTAAAGTCACAATGCCAAATGATACGGCAATCATAGATTAATATTACCCCGTCCGAAAATACTTATCCTAAGAATGGATATATCTATCATGGGCGAAAGCTAACGATATCAACTGAGACTTAACTACAATGGTCCATACTGGTCAGGTTTCTTCACCTCAAGATCGACAATGCGAAGACAACAGAAACTTCAGAACTCAAGTTACATACAGCACATATGCGAACCATGTTTTCCATGTCTCGGCATAACCACGGCACATACTTTCTTTCTACGGGAACACTATTTAACACAGGCGATAGCCCGGCTCTCTCTCTCTCTCTATGCCCTCACTAATTGACGGGCTGCTTACATCTCATCGTCCTCGGTCGCTTCGTCGTCGATGTCGGCGGCCGAGCTGTTCCCGTTGAAGGGTTCCACCAACTGCTGCTTCATCTTGGCCGAGGTGTTCCCGTTGACGGGTTCCACCACCTGCTTGCTCTTGGGCTTCGACACCTTTCCGTTGGACGACATCTTCATGGGTGGTTTCTTCACCTTCTCAGCCTGCTGCATCTCCAGCCCCTTGGCTGACAGCCTCCTCTTCCGCTTTGCGTTTGCCGCTTCCGCTGATGGCTCTTCGGCCATGGAATTGTCAACAACTGCCAGGGAAAAAAAAAACCAAGAATGTACTTCATTTTGGGAAGGATGATAACAGTTAACCACAAATGCATTAACCAAACGTAAATAAGGTTCAGCTTTTCAAGATTATATTCCCGGTTAAATCGCCATTCATCACTACAGGTTCAACATTATCTAGTCTAGTATATGTACTTCCCAGGGTGTGTGATGTGTATCTAACTCCATATTTCACCTATACTCCATACAACACAAAATCGATTGCACTGCTGCAACTTTGTTTCAAAGTAAAATGAAGACCAACTTATGTTAACATCTCATCCAGATGAGTGCGCTACTATTTGAGATATTCTGCAGGTTTCTGTATTTGATAGGAAATAAACCACACTGCTGGCAGATTTGAACTGAAAACAAATCATAACTTGCAGAAAATGAGACATTACTGAAGTGAGAAATTACAATAGTGTGCAGGTTTACCTTCCAATGGACTAGATGCTGGAGGAATGGCTAGACCATTCTGCACAGCATCCATTGAGGATGGGGGGGAACCAGAATGATTGCTGTCCTCCAATTTTGATGAGCTTACTAGGCACTTGTCTGGCTGCTCATCAGGAGCATCTGGGGAAGGAATAGCAGGCAAGTAGATAATCTCGTCTGCTGAGTCCTCAAAATCACTGAATGATGAGTTCTTCTCACATGTTTCAACATCAATCTCTGCATCCTGATCTATCATAAGTTCTTCAACCTGCAGCACAGAAGATTTGGATTAAGCCGGATGTATGTATGCTTTCATTTACAAAAACTGAGAAAAACAAGAAAAGAATCATCATTCACCCTTTCTGCATATGCATTTATGTCGAACTCATCCTCTCGTTCAACATATTCCTCGTTTTCTTCTAGTTCTATAAAATCAGGAGCAAACGCGCTCCAATTCTCTACATGTTCCTTTGCCCAAATGTATGTTAAGCCTGCCACAGACACTGAAGCAATTGTAGGATCAAATGGATGCCAAGCGAGATCAATGAGAGCTTCCTTTGGACCTTCAAGGATCTTTATAAGACGCCCTGCTCGGTCCCATATGTGCAACCTGTGCTCTCCTTTGCTTGCAGAAGCACCAACGATCCACTCAGCATCGCCACTGAAGCATGGTGCCTTCCACTGTACCTTTGCAATGGCATCTGAGACTTCACAAGAAAAAACTAGGCAGCGTGCACCATTTGCTTTCAGCTTCTCATACTTGCTTGGATACTCATTATTGTTGCTGGTGATTATTTTTTCAATCTCCTTCCCAGAACCTTTAATAGGCAGAATATTCTCATAGACTCTAATGACACGATCATTAGAGTTCGTTAGCAGATATTGGCCATCTCTGCTGAAAACAATGTCCTTAACAACTGTTCCACCTGGGATGGGAATTACCCCAAGTACTTGGATGCCTTTCGAATCTACAATTAATATCTCTCCCTTGGAATTGCCCACATATATCAGATCTCCATGCTTATCAAACGTTGCAGCAGTTGGTGTAAAAGGAGGAGAACCATCCGAAAATTTACGTGAATTAGGTGCAGGGACATTACCATTGTCAGATGCAGAAACTGGAAGAACTATGGTACTTCCAGTATTCAAATCAACAAGAATAGGTGCAGAAGAGAGAGGACATGCTAAGCATACAGATGGGATGGATGAACCAGGATGAAGACGGGCATGCAGTGGAGTCTGCTGAAGAGTTATGCGGGCAATTTTTCCCCCAGTTACCACATTCCAAAGTGTGAGTGACTTATCAGTAGCAGAGGCAAGCAAACGGTGACCATACTTAGACCAGCTGACACTAGTTATAGGTGCAGTACAATCTTTATCACGAAATTCTCTTGCAAGTCCTCTTGTTTCAAAGTCCCAGATAACACAGCTACCATTTGCACATCCAGCTGAAAAGTTTCAAGAGAAGAATTCAGCATTGGAAAGAATTTAGTGGTAAGATTCAGGGTACACACAAAAACAGGAATGCACCAAAAGTAATTTCGCAGGCAAAATTAAAAATAAACATCTGCACCACCAAAATATTCTATTGCAGATATAATGTTTCTCAACTGACGAATCACAAAAAAAAATCAGGCATCCTTTTATACAAAAAGGCAAGAGTGCGCCAACTTCATACTCCCTCCATCCAGATTTTTAGGGCCAATTTTCAAATCTCTCATAACAAGGCTGTAGCGCAAAAGTTGAAATAATTTTCCTAATTCAGTTTCAGCCAACAAGTGTGCATAATATTCCTCTCTAATTAGTTGTGTCCATTAATTGCGTTTAGCCGCTCATTGTCCCACCTAATTTTGGAGCTTTGCAACACCTATGGAATTAGCGTACATGAATGACGTGGTGCCATTCGATTAGATATCACGGTCCCCACACCAAAATTCGACGGCAGGGGTACGTCTGTAGGTGGGATTCCGTAACTAACTGCCCATAGGTGTACCGTGTTTGGTTCATATTGCTGCCCAATTATCGTGGCCCACATCGGGCATGCCAATAAATAAATGCAGCGTTTTTAGGAAACAGAGACGATGCATGCGAGATTAAGGGAATTGGCCAGACAATTTTGGAAATTGGCCCTAAATAAATGGGTGGAGGGAATATGAAGTTAACAGGGGGTAACCAAGTAAGTAAGCCAATCCACAGAGTATTCCATTTTTCGTATCATCATGCCGTATCATAGTAATGGCAAGATAAAAATCTAATCTCAGAAAGGAACCAAGTATGGTTAATCTCATATTGTCAGATCTCTATTCATCCTAATTTATAAGCAGATGTGCATTACACAGAACACAAAAGAAAGAAACAGATTACTTCTTTGTAAGCACATTCCATATGGACAAGAAAATTATACAAGAATGGTAACACCACACATTCACAAGGCATGGCAAGATAGCCTAATAAAAATGAGATAATCACGAGAAACAACGAGGAATAAAAATTGCTTTATCAGTAGTTTGATCTTTCATTACCACCAAAGAAACTTTCAAAAGATTAATAAGCACTAAACATTCACTACGTAGAATAAGCAGTACATTTTATATTAAATAAGATGCTACTTATTTGCAAAAGATAGTCAATTAAGCATGCTTGTACAGGAATAGACATAGATATTTACCTGCAAGAAGAGTTCCCCTGCGGTTAAACGCAATGCATTTCATATTCCCATGCTGCAAGAACTCCTCAATAGTCTCGGGAAAATCCCCTTGCAACGGATCTACACAAACACAGAACAGATAATAGATATTTAGTTCCACCATCTTAAAGTTTTCCATTTTCTCAAACAAAATGAAGTGCTAAAAACCAAAGTTAAAAAAAGCCCTAGCCATTAATTGTGCGTTTTGCCACCACCCTGTGATTTTCTGACCAAAGCACACGCTTAAGCGCAATTAAGTGCTAGGCGTTTTCCTATCGCCTAGAGCTTAGGCATGGCTTTTAACTATGCTAAAACTGATTAATAAAAATAGTAAATGAACACAACCGTAGCAGCAAGGTAGGTTGCTAAAATGGTCATTCCAAAACTGTGAGCCAAATACTTGTAGAGTTCTTCCAAATTGCCATACGCGCAAGTTTACATTTGCAACTCTTAGCAAAGCAATAGACCAAAAATTCAACTTCATCCGGATGCAGCGAGAACACCGGAAGTCTGAAAGACTGAATCCAAAATCACTTGCCAGACCAGATGAATATATAATCACTAAAGTATCTATCAAGTCTGCTACATTCTAGGGCAAAAGAAATAGGTTATTTGTACATCAACATTCACTCTCCCTTAGGTCTGTAATTACAAGCCTGAAATCGCCTAAAACAGTGGGGAAACCAGGGCAAAACAGAGCAGCCCTAATTCACCCAACCCCATCCTACCAAAACTGAACGAAATCGCCCCAAATCAGCCCGATAATAGCCCTAATCTGCAAAACACCAAGTAATTACACCCAATTCCCTCGAATCAGGGCGCCGAAAACTCACCGACTATAGGCACATTCATCGTGCCGCCGCTCCTCCTCGATGCGGCACTATCCGCACGGTGTGAAAGCCGATGAACCCCGAGGCGGGGAGGAAGGACGACCTAATAAAGCCCTAAGGAAATCTGGGGACGGGAGAGTGAGGGCGAGGGGCCGGGAGATAAAAGAATTTCAGGAAGTGGGAATCCGCCCAGGAGTGGGCCGGGGGACGAGCAGGAAGTCGGAGAATTTCTTTGGCAACCTGATGTTAGTACCCTCCTACTACAGTCCCAATCAATGCTCCCCACATCCGGCGGCGCGCTGCACCGCCGATCTGAGCACAGCGGCGAAGGCAACTGCGGCTCCGGCAAAGCCAGGGGCGAGGCCTGGCGTGGAATGTCGAGGGGAGCGGGCGGTGCGACGGGAACAGGGGCGCCGCCACGTGAGAGAGGGTGAAGGGCGCGGCCAAGAGGGCAAGGAAAGCGGTCCGACGGCGGCGGGCGGCGGAAAGGGTGCGACGGGAGAAGATGGGGATGGCCGGAAGGGCAAGGCGGGCAGAAAAAAAAAAAAGGAACGGTGGAGACTGTAGGGTTTTGGTCCAGTTCTTGCAACTGGAAGCCTCGGAGGCCTTGCCCGACGGCGTCTCTCCGGCCGGTCGTTTATTTTTATTTTTCATTCATGGAGTGTGTTGCAAATTAAAGATCATCAGAGAAGAGGAACCAAGATTGAAAAAAAACACATCCAGCCCTCACCGGACGAAGCGGCCGGCGAAGGCGGAGCGGCGTGGAAATAAACCCTTTACCGAACGAAGCGGCCGACGAGGCCCCTTCACCGGACGAGGCGGCCCGTGAAGCCCTCGCGCCGGCGAGGAAGACTTCCGATTTAATCACGGCAACAAAAAAAAATGTGTCTTACCGTCCATGGTGACCCTTTTCCTCTCTCGAGAGGCGCCGCGGACGCGAAAAGGGCAAACAAGTGGCAGGGGACCTCACACAAGGCCAGTTGAAATATGCATTTTCCGATGGAGGGTTGTGGATGTTATATTTATAGGGAACTTAATAAATGAGTACTAGCACAGGAAAGTGCGGCGCACGTTGTACCCATATGAGTGCTGGTCACACGCTTTTGTTTTTGTAGCTTTTGAGTTGCATTCCTCAACATATGTTTGTGTTGACTGTGCATTACTGTTTATGCATAATTAGAGTGTCAATAAAAATCCATGGAGTAAACATATAAAGAAAGATATTTTACATCAAGCCTTGAAGCGGCCGGCGAAGGCGGAGCGGCGTGGAAATTTACCGGACGAGGCGGCCTGCGAAGCCCTCGCGCCGGCGAGGAAGACTTCCGGCTTAATCACGGCAACAAAAAATGTGTGTCTTATCGTCCATGATGGCCCTTTTCCTCTCTCGAGCGGCGATGCGGATGCGAAAAAGGCCAGTTGGAATAAGCATTTCCCGACGGAGCGTTGTGGGTGTTATATTTATAGCGAACTTAATAAATGAGTACTAGCACAGGAAAGCGCGACGCACGTTGCACCCGTGCGAGTGCTGGTCACACGCTTTTGTTTCTTTAGCTTTTGAGTTGCATTTCTCAACATATGTTTCCGCATTGTTGTTTATGCATAATTAGAGCGTCAATAAAAATCCATGAAGTAAACATATAGAGAAAGATATTTTACATCAAGCAAAGGTTTATGAGAACCAATACTAGGTAGAAAGTGTGACTTGCCGCACCCTTACGGGTGCCATGGTATCCTACCCGGTAACAAAATAACTAAAAGTGATTAAAAGCATAACATGAATAAGCAACAATTTAATAAACATTTAAACTAGAATGAAAACTCAAAGCAAGGCACCATAATTTCCAAGTGTTTTACCATTAATAACAGTGGAGTCTGGGATCTCTAGTAATCTCATCATCAAAAGTGTAACCTCCTATGCCATTACGAGTATCATACGCCATAAGATCTTTAGTAATCTCCTCATCGAAAGTGTTACATTAAGGAACATCAAGTATCTTAGTTCTAATAGGAGTATCAGGTGCAATAGGTGATTAATAGTTTTTAGTAAATCCACTTTCTTTCGATTTAGCAATACGAGCGTCTAGCAATTCATCAAATGACACGATTTTATCAAGCAAAGTAGAACCATCATCATGAGTATCATCAATAGCAGAAGTAGTGTATATTACTTGCGACATAACAGATCGAATAGCAAGTGGTGGTCTCACAAATTGACTCAAAACAGAAGGTGAATTAAGTGTGGAGCTAGTTGACAGTTCCTTACATGTCTCGTTCTAGAGGGCATGATCTTGTGTTGTTGTCTATGAGGTTCTTCATAGTAAAGATAAATTGCAGCGGATATTTAACTCACGGGTGAACTTAATAAGTAGAGTTGTGTTCCTCGGCAACAACGCCAGAAAATAGTCTTGATGACCCGCACGTATAGAGGTCACAACAGTCTTTGAGGGTAGTATTTCACCACATTTATTGATTCGACACATGGAGAGCGAAAGAATATTTATAAGCATTAGCGTATGGTAATACCATAATAGTGATAGTAATGCTAATGGTAACAATAGCAGTAATAGTGGTGATATTTTGATAGCAACAAAACAGCAATAGTAATAGTAACTTGAGCAAAGGCAATAGTAGTAAATTGTAGGCATGAAGTAGCGATGGATATTTAGATGAAATTTAATATGCAACAATCACAATCAAGAGCGACGCACAATATGTCTAATTCATCAATCATATGTAGGCATATATTCTGTATATAGTCATGTCGTCATACATACTTGCGATAAGAACTTGCATAACATCTTCTATCTTACCCTCCCATGGCAGCGGGGTCCTAATGGAAACTAAAGGTAATTAATATGCTCCTTTTAATAGAGAGCTGGAACAATGCATTACACATAGTGAATACATGAACTCGTTAAGTCAAAGTCATCCCCGTCAATGTCCCAACTATTGACACTTGGGGGTCTAGGGTTCAGAGCGGTGACAAGTGCATACAACTTGCAGGTCAGATCAACATCTGAAATGTAATCATGAAAATGATAAATGTCAAGATCTGAAATCATGGCACTCGGGACACAGTGACAATCATTAAACATAGCAAAGGCATAGCAACATCAATCTCATTATAGTGGATAGTAGGGATCAAGTCCTAACAAATTGACTCGATTACGTAAGAAATCTCATCCATCTCCATCATTATCCAGTAAGCCTACAATGGAATTACTCACTCATGGTGGTGAGCATCACAAAATTGTTGGTGGAGAGAGTTCGTTGATGACGGTGGTGACGAATCCCTCTTTCCGGAGCCACAAACTAACTCCTGATTAGGGCTCCCGATGAAGAGCAGGAGGCGGTTGCAGCTCCATACCGTAAAGGGCGATGAAACTTTCTCCTTGATTTTTTCTTGAGAAAAAGGAATATATAGGCTTGGAATTAGGTCGATCGGAGGTCAGTGGGACCCACAAATCAGCATGGCGCGCCCGGGGGTAGGCCCCTGGCTTGTAGCCCCATGGTGGCTCCCCTTTGGTACTTCTTTGCTCCGGTACTTTTTATTCATGAATAAAAATATAGCTCCAAGGCTCCAAGTGAAAATACTGATAGATAGTAGACGAAAGAGGGGATGCTATCCTGGGCACCCGCAAGCTTAGACGCTTGGGTCTTCCTTGAATAATACCTTGGGGTGCCTTGTGCATCTCCAGTCTTAGGGTCTTGTCGCTCCTTATTCCTTCATCCATCGCGATCTCACCCAAAACATGAAAACTTCAGCACACAAAACTCAACAGAAACTTCATGAGATCCGTTAGTATAATAATAGGATCAAACATATCAGGTATTGTTATAAATATGTTCATAATTTTTCTTACATAATACTTATATATGCCTCCAACATATCTATAAATTTTTATTGTTTCATGCTCAATCTTGAATACTTTATATACAATTTTATATCATTTTCGGGACTAATCTATTAACTCGGTGCCCGGTGCCAGTTCTTCTTTTTGTCTATTTTCTTGTTTTTTAGAAAATCAATACCAAACAGAGTCCAAATGTGATGAAACTTTTTGACGATTTTTCTAGACCAGAAGACACCCTAGAAGCTTCGAGGGAGGACCAGAACACCTACGAGGAGACGACAAGGTAATAGGGCGCACATTGGGGGTACACGTGCCCTGATGTATTGTGGGCCCCTTGTGGTTCTATCTGACCTAATTCCACTTCTATAAATTCCCAAATATTGCAACAAAAAAATCAGAGCAAGACCCGAAACAATTTTCCTGTCGCCGCAAGTCTTTGTTCTTCCGTCATCCCATGTGGAGGGCTTTTTCGGTACTCTGCTGGAGGAGGGATCGATCACGGACGCCATATTCATAAACCTTGCTACCTTCGTGATGATGTATGAGTAGTCTACCACATAACTATGGGTCCATAGTGATTAGCTAGATGGCTTCTTCTCTCTCTTTGATCTACTATACCATGTTTTCTTCGAAGATCTATTTAATGTAAAAAAATTGTGTGGTTTGTTCGTTGGGACCCGGTGAATTGTGGGTTTATGATGAAAATAATCATTGAAAGTAACTGAGTATTTTGTGAACTTTATTATGTGTGATTTATATAGCAATGTAATGCTTTTTTGATATATGGGTTTTCTTTGGCCAAGTTGATCTATCGATCCTCGGTGGAAGTGCTGCATACTAGTGGGTTCAATTTTGCGGTGTCCTCACCTAGTGACAAAAGGGGTAGCAACGCACGTCTTGTATTGTTGCTACTAAGGATAAAATGGTGGGGTTTAATCATATCGATTAGTTTTATTCTGTATACATTATGTCATCTTGCTTAAAGTGTTACTCTATTCGTATGAACTTAATTACCATAGATGCAGGCATGAGTCGGCTGGTTGGTGGAGTAATAGTAGTAGATGTATGCATGAGTCGGTCTACTTGTCACATATGTAATTCCTATGTATTTGATCATGACATGAATAATGTCATAACTATGAGATTCTCTATCGATTGCCCAACAATAATGTGTTTATCCATTGTATGCCATGCTATTTAGAGAGATGCCTCTAGTGAAAACTGTGGCATGAGGTCTACTTTAATCATATTACAAAAAACAAAAATACCTTGCCGTAATTTATTTACTTTCATTGTACTTTGAAATTTATCTATCTACGCCTATCATAATTAATCTTGCCGCTAACGAGTACAATGGGATTGACAACCGTCATGCCCGCGTTGGGCAAGTATTTTCTCTTTTGTGTGTAGGAGCTCCTAACGGTTGCTTTCTTGATTCTCCTACTGGTTCAATAAACCTTGGTTTTTAGCTGCGGGGGATACTTTTCGCTACTCTACTACATCACCCTTCCTCTTCTAGGAAATCCCAACGCCATCACAAGTAGGAGAATGATTTTTGACATCGTTGATGATACGTCTCCAACGTATCTATAATTTATAAACTATTCATGCCATGTTTACCTAAGTTCTACATGGTTTTAGTACACTTTTGTATGATTTTTATGGACTAACCTATTGGCCTAGTGTTAGTGCCAGTTTCTGTTTTTTTTTCAAAAAATCCACACCAAACGAAGTCCAAATTCCACAAAGAACTGTGGTGATTTTTTTGGAACATAAGAGACCCCTGAAGCTTCGAGAAAGGATCAAAAGACACATGAGGGAGTCACGAGCTCGCCCCATGTGTCCTAGAGGTAGGGAGTGTCCTCTGCGCTCGTGTGTCCTACATAACTCCAATTGACATGAAACCAACGTCGGGAATTCTTATAAATCGGGAAACCCCCAGAAATAAACCTACAACTTCTGCTCCTCTGTCGTAAGCCTATGTTCTGAAGCGATCTCATCCAGAGCCCTTTTCCGGTGCCCCGTCAGGGAGGGAAAATCATCACCGGAGGCCATCTTCATCATCCCGAAGGTATCCATGACAAGGAGGGAGTAGTTCACCCCCGGGGCTGAGAGTATGTACCAATAACTATGTGTTTGATCTCTCTCTCTCTCGTGATCTTGATAGGGCACGATCTTGATGTACCACGAGCTTTCTTAATATAGTGGAATCATATGGTGTTCTTCCCTTTGTTTTGATGAATTTAGTATCACCCTTTAAGGTTTCAGTATTATCGGATTGAATATATAAGGATTTGAGATCACTTGATGTATGTCTTGCATGTGAATACCCATGGTGACAATGTTCTATTGATTCATTTGATATAAGTTTTGGTAACCAACTTATGAATTCCCGCGATGACATTCAGGTAATCTAAGCACATAGGTTGGTACATGTTTTCATCCTACTTTCTCTGATAGAAACTTTGGGACAACTCTTTGAAGTTCTTTGTGTTGGATTGAATATTATGACTCTTAAATTGTTTGATGCATATTGAATAATTAACTCAGGAATGATCACGGGTAGAGTTAGGTCCTATACAAACGAGTTTTAACCCCTTTTTGTGACGTAGTTTCAAACTGTCACCTTGCCTGTGTGGGCGATAGGGGGGTTCCATCCCACACGGCACAGTAACACCAAATGCGATGGGGCGAGCGCGTGTTAACAATTTGCCTAAAGTAATCGTGTGCGAAGTCGTACCCTGTTACACATGTTACACCTTGACGTTACATTTGTGATCAAACACACATCTGATACGATGACGCAGTTATAGTCGTGTGTGAAATATTCATATCGCAAACATTTAATCCCACGACCTATTTGCGATAGGTACATTATCATGCAAAGTCGGAAACTACAAACTATGTGCTGTGGCTATACTATCGCCAACTTGTCAGTTTAATAATGGTGTGCGATAGTTATTACGATCGCACACACGGTTCATATGTGAACCGTATTATTATCTCCCTACTTTACACAATCATACATCTCCAATGTATCAACAATTTATGACGTATTCATGCCATGTTTACTCAAGTTTATATAGTTTTGGTGCACTTTTATATGATTTAAATGGAACTAACTAATACGTCTCCAACATATATATAATTTTTTATTGTTCCATGCTATTATATTATCAATCTTGGATGCTTTATATGTATTTATTAGTTGTTTTATAACTTTTTTGAGCGCTAACCTATTAAGCTAATGCCCAGTGCGAGTTTCTATTTCCTGTGTGTTTTTGACTTTTCATAGAAACTATTGGGGAACGTAGTAATTTCAAAAAAAATCCTATGCCATACAAGGATCTATCTATGGAGAAACCAACAACGAGCAAAGGGGTAGAGCATCTTCATACCTTTGAAGATCGCTAAGCAGAAGCGTTGCTAGAACGCGGTTGACGGAGTCGTACTCGTGGCGATTCAGATCGCAGTGGATTCTGATCTATGCGTCGAACGATGGCGCCTCCGCGTTCAACACACGTACAGCTCGGTGACGAATCCAATGCCTTGATCCAGCAAGGAGGGAGGAGAGGTTGAGGGAGAGCTCCGGCAGCACGATGACGTGGTGACGGTGGAGCTACGTGGCACTCCGACAGGGCTTCGCCAAGCACTACGGAGGACGAGGACGAGGAGGAGTAGGGCTGCGCCAAGAGACACAGAAGTTATGTCTCAAATCAGCCCCAAAACCCTCACTATATATAGGAGGAGAGAGAGGAGGGTGCCCACTGATACGTCTTCGTCGTATCTACTTTTCCAAACTCTTTTGCCCTTGTTTTGGACTCTAATTTGCATAATTTGAATGGAACTAACCCGGACTAACGTTGTTTTCAGCAGAATTGCCATGGTGTTGTTTTTGCACAGAAATAGAAGTACTCGGAATGACCTGGAAATTTACGGGGATTTTTTGTGGAATATATAAAAAATACTGGCGCAAGAATCAACCGAGGAAGTGGAGCGTGAAGCCCACAAGCTCACCAGGCGCGGGCCCCCCTGGCCGCGCCTGGCAGGCTTGTGGGGCCCATGAAGCTCCATCGCCTCCAAATCCAGCTCTATTTAGTCCCTTTCGTCCGGAAAAAAAGTCAAGGAGAAGAGTTCATCGCGTTTTATGATACGGAGGCGCCGCCACCTCCTGTTCTTCCTCTGGAGGGTAGATCTGGAGTCCGTTCTGGGCTCCGGAGAGGGGAGATCGTCGCCATCGTCATCACCAACCTTCCTTCATCGCTAATTCCATGATGCTCTTCACCGTTTGTGAGTAATCTCATCGTAGGCTTGCTGGACGGTGATGGGTTGGATGAGATCTATCATGTAATCGAGTTAGTTTTGACGGGGATTGATCCCTAGTATCCACTATGTTCTGAGATTGATATTGCTACTACTTTGCCATGCCTAATGCTTGTCACTAGGGCCCGAGTGCCATGATTTCAGATCTGAACCTATTATGTTGTCGCCAATATATGTGTGTTCTTGATCCTATCTTGCAAGTTGTAGTCACCTACTATGTGTTATGACCCGGCAACCCCGGAGTGACAATAGCCGGAACCACTCCCGGAGATGATCATAGTATGAGGAGTTGATGTATTCACTAAGTGTTAATGCGTTGGTCCGGTTCTCTATTAAAAGGAGAACCTTAATATCCCGTAGTTTCCATTAGGACCCCGCTGCCACGGGAGGGATGGACAATAGATGTCATGCAAGTTTTTTTCCCTAAGCACGTATGACTACATACGGAATACATGCCTACATTACATTGACGAACTGGAGCTAGTTACATATCTCTCCATGTTATAACTGTTGCATGATGAATACCATCCGGCATAATCATCCATCACCGATCCAATGCCTACGAGTTTTTCCTACTGGTCCTTGTTACGTTACTTTGCCGCTACTGCTCTTACTGCTGCTACTGTTACTGTGTCGCTACTGCTGTCACTGCCGCTACTGTTACTTTGTTGCTACTATTGCTATCACACTACTTTGCTATTGATACTTTGCTGCAGATACTAAATCTTTGAGGTGTGGTTGAATTGACAACTCAACTGCTAATACTTGAGAATATTCTTTGGCTTCCCCTTGTGTCGAATCAATAAATTACTCTACCCTCGAAAGCTATTGCGATCCCCTATACTTGTGGGTTATCACCCACTCTTAGGGTTTCCCACCCTAAGGGGTGCGGCAACCCATCTAGGGCAAGGGGCGGCGGCCAAGGGTGGAGAGGTGGTGGCACCCTAGGGCGAGCTAGCCCACCACGCCTAGGGTTAGCCCACCTCCCCTCTTCTTGCGCCTTGCGATGCTGGTGGTGGTGCACCAGCCCACATATGGGATGGTTCCCATCCACCTTTTGGCCCATATAGCCCTTCGGGTCTGGTGGCCCTTCCCGGTGGACCTCCGGAACCCTTCCGGTGGTCCCGGTACATTACCGGTGTCGCCTGAAACACTTTGAGCGACCAAATCCTCACTTCCTATATATAAATCTTACCTCAGGACCATTCCAGAACTCCTCGTGACGTCCAGGATCTCATCCGGGACTCCAAACAACCTTCGGTAACCACGTACACTATTCCCCTATAACCCTAGCATCATCGAACCTTAAGAGTGTAGACCCTATGGGTTCGGGAAGCATGCAAACATGACCGAGACACCTCTCCGGTCAATAACCAACAGGAGGGGTCTGGATATCCATGTTGGTTCCCACATGTTCCACGATGATCTCATCGAATGAACCATGTTGTCGAGGATTCAACCAATCCCGTATGAAATTCCTTTTGTCTACCGGTATGATACTTGCCCGAGATTCGATCGTCGGTATGCCTATACCTTGTTCAATCTCGTTACCAACAAGTCTCTTTAATCGTTCCGTAACACATCATCCCGTGGCTAACTCCTTAGTCATACTAAGCTCAATATGATGATGAATTACCGAGTGGGCCTAGAGATACCTCTCCATCACACAGAGTGACAAATCCGAGTCTCGATTCGTACAACCCAACAGATACTTTTGGAGATACCTATAGTGCACCTTTATAATCACCGAGTTACGTTGTGACGTTTGATACACCCAAAGCACTCCTATGGTATTCGGGAGTTTCACAATCTCATGGTCTGAGGAAATGATACTTGACATTAGAAAAGCTTTAGAAGATGATCAATACGATCTAGTGATATGCTTAGGATTGCTACTGTTGCTATCACACTACTTTGCTACCGATACTTTGCTGCAGATACTAAATCTTTCTGGTGTGGTTGAATTGAAAACTCAACTGCTAATACTTGATAATATTCTTTAGCTTCCCCTTGTGTCAAATTAATAAATTTGGGTTGAATACTCTACCCTCGAAAATTGTTGCGATCCCCTATACTTGTGGGTTATCAAGACTATTTTCTGGCGCCGTTGCCGGGGAGGCATAGCACCATTATCTGAGTCACTTGGGATTTACGTCTGTTGATCACTATGAGGTATCCGAAAGATCCAAGAACTAAAGTCTTACCTCAACTACGAGGACAGGTAAGGAACTGCCATCTAGCTATGCACTTGATTCACCTTCAGTTATGAGTAAGTTTGCGACACCGCCTCGTGCTAGAAATTTTGATATGTTGCCTGTGCTTGATGATACTACTTCTGCTATCCATGATGCTTGTGATGATGCTTTGCTTGATACTCCTTTGCCACTAGGTGCATTCCTTGATGCACAAATTGCCAGAGTTGTTGCTAGATGTGATGATACTTCTGAAACTGCTGAGATTATTGAAGTAGAACCTGCTATTTCGCCTGTTAGAACTAGCTCTCCTAGATATGAATTGCCTGATATGCCTGAGGGTTATGTTATGGAGGGAGAGATATCTGAGGACTTTCTTGCTTGTAAGGATAGCTATAATGTTGAGAAATTACTGCGCAAGTGGAAAGAAAAATCTCTGAACGCTAGGATGAAATACGACCCGAAGTTTGCTACTTCGCCTATCTTTGTGACCGATAAGGATTATGAATTCTCTGTCGACCCTGAGTTAATCACTCTGGTCGAATCTGATCCTTTTCACGGTTATGAGTCTGAAACGGTTGTAGGCCATCTTACCAAACTACACGATATAGCCACCCTATTCACGAGTGAGGAAAAGATCAGCCACTACTATATCCTTAAGTTGTTTCCTTTCTCGCTAAAGGAGGATGCTAAGACTTGGTTCACTTCTCTTGCTCCTGGTTGTGTGCCTAGCCCCGAGGATATGATCTATTACTTCTCTGAGAAATATTTCTCTGCCCATAAGAAGCAAGCTGCCTTGCAGGAAATATACAACTTTGCGCAAGTTGAACAAGAGAGTCTCCCACAAGCTTGGGGGAGGCTTGTCCAGCTACTGAATGCTTTGCGTGATCACCCTCTTGAAAAGAATGAAATACTTGATATCTTCTATAATGGACTAACCGATGCTTCTAAAGACCACCTAGATAGTTGTGCCGGTTGTGTTTTTAGGGAATGAACCGTAGAACAAGCTGAGATCCTATTGAATAATATCTTGTGCAATGAGAATTCTTGGACTATTCCTGAACCACCTCCAAAGCCAACTCCTAAGAAAAGGGGTATTCTATTCCTCAGTCCTGAAGATATGTAAGAAGCTAAGAAATCTATGAAAAAGAAAGGCATTAAATCTGAAGATGTCAAAAATCTACCACCTATCGAAGAGACCCATGGTCTTGATAACCCGACACACGTAGTAGGGGTAAATTCTCTTCGTAGATTCAATGAGAGTGATATTCCTTTTTATAAACCTGCTAGCTTATGCTTGGATGAATTTGATAACTTTGTTGCCAAACAACAAAGTTTCAATGATTATGTTAGCAGACAATTGGAACATAATGCTCGTATGCTTAGTCATTTAAGTGCTTGTGTGGACAGAAATGTCAATGATCTTAAGCTTCTGAGTAAACATGCCTCTATGGTTACTACTTAGGTAGAACAAGTACTTAAGGATCAGAATGACTTGTTCAATGAGTTGAATGACAATTCTATCAGAGTCGTCACTAGAGGCGGTAGAATGACCCAGGAACTGTTGTATCCTGAGGGTCATCCTAAGAGAATTGAACAAGATTCTCAAGGACTTAGCACTGATGCACCTAGTCATCCTAGGAAGAAGAAGAAAGATGATAGGAACTTGCACGCTAGCAACCCTATTGCTACTACACTTGAGAGTCCAAACGATGTCTCTATCTTTGATGCCGAAACACAATCTGGTGATGAACATGAGCCTAATGATAATATCAATAGTGATGTTCATGATGATACTCAACCTAGCAATGATAAGGATGTGGAGATTGAACCAGTTGATCTTGATAACCCACAACCTAAGGATAGAAGATACGATAAGAACGATTTCGCTGCTAGAAAGCATGGTAAAGAAAGGGAACCATGGGTTCAGAAACCCATGCCCTTTCCTCCCAAACCATCCAAGAAAAAGGATGATGAGGATTTTGAGCGATTTGTTGAAATGATTAGACCTGTATTTCTGCAAATGCGTTTGACAGATATGCTCAAAATGTCTCTGTATACTAAGTACATGAAGGATATTGTGACTAATAAGAGGAGGATACCCGAGGTTGAGATTTCCACCATGCTCGCTAATTACACCTTCAAGGGTGGAACTCCTAAGAAACTAGGTGATCTCGGAGTGCCCACTATACCTTGCTCCATTAAGGGCAACTACGTTAGAACTGCTTTATGCGATCTTGGAGCTGGTGTTAGTGTTATGCCTCTCTCTCTTTATCGTAGACTTGAACTGGATAAGTTGACACCCACAAAAATCTCTCTGCAAATGGCCGACAAATCAATTGCTTTCCCTATCGGCATTTGCGAGGATGTGCCTGTTGTGGTTGCTAAGGTTACTATCTTGACGAAATTTGTTATCCTGGATATTCCCGAGGATGATGCCAGGGCAGTCATCCTTGGAAGACCCTTTCTAAACACTGCAGGGGCCGTTATAGATTGCAACAAAGGCAATGTCACTTTCCATGTTAACGGTAATGAGCATACGATGCACTTTTCGAAGAAACAATATCGAGTACATTGCATCAATGCTATCGAAAAAACTTCATCAATTCTTATTGGGAGCTTTGAATGCCCTATACCTACTATTAAGATGAAGTATGAAGTATGATTTGCTTTGAATGCGCTCCGTCCCCTATGCTTCAGCCATAGGTTCTATCATGTATGCAATGCTGTGCACTAGACCGGATGTTAGCCAGGCCATAAGTATGGCAGGTAGGTTCGAGAGTAATCCAGGAGTGGATCACTGGACAGCGGTCAAGAATATCCTGAAGTACCTGAAAAGGACTAAGGAGATGTTTCTCGTGTATGGAGGTGACGAAGAGCTCGCCGTAAAAGGTTACGTCGATGCAAGCTTTGACACAGATCCGGACGACTCTAAGTCGCAGACCGGATACGTATTTATTCTTAATGGGGGTGCAGTAAGCTGGTGCAGTTCCAAGCAAAGCGTCGTAGCAGATTCTACATGTGAAGCGGAGTACATGGCTGCCTCGGAGGCGGCTAAGGAGGGTGTCTGGATGAAGCAGTTCATGACGGATCTTGGAGTGGTGCCAAGCGCACTGAATCCAATAACCTTGTTCTGTGACAACACTGGTGCCATTGCCTTAGCAAAGGAACCACGGTTTCACAAGAAGACCAGACACATCAAACGACGCTTCAACCTCATCCGCGACTACGTCGAGGAAGAGGACGTAAATATATGCAAAGTGCACACGGATCTGAATGTAGCAGACCCGCTGACTAAACCTCTTCCACGGCCAAAACATGATCGACACCAGAACTGTATGGGTGTTAGATTTATTACAATGTAATTCACATGGTGATGTGAGGGCTAGATTATTGACTCTAGTGCAAGTGGGAGACTGTTGGAATTATGCCCTAGAGGCAATAATAAATATAGTTATTATTATAATTCCTGTATCAAGATAATAGTTTATTATCCATGCTATAATTGTATTGAATGAAGACTCATTTACATGTGTGGATACATAGACAAAACACCATCCCTAGCATGCCTCTAGTTGGCTAGCCAGTTGATCAATGATAGTCAGTGTCTTCTGATTATGAACAAGGTGTTGTTGCTTGATAACTGGATCACGTCATTGGGAGAATCACGTGATGGACTAGACCCAAACTAATAGACGTAGCATGTTGATCGTGTCATTTTGTTGCTACTGTTTTCTGCGTGTCAAGTATTTATTCCTATGACTATGAGATCATATAACTCACTGACACCGGAGGAATGCTTTGTGTGTATCAAACGTCGCAACGTAACTGGGTGACTATAAAGATGCTCTACAAGTATCTCTGAAGGTGTTAGTTGAATTAGTATGGATCAAGACTGGGATTTGTCACTCCGTGTAACGGAGAGGTATCTCGGGGCCCACTCGGTAATACAACATCACACACAAGCCTTGCAAGCAATGTAACTTAGTGTAAGTTGCGGGATCTTGTATTACGGAACGAGTAAAGAGACTTGCCGGTAAACGAGATTGAAATAGGTATGCGGATACTGACGATCGAATCTCGGGCAAGTAACATACCGAAGGACAAAGGGAATGACATACGGGATTATACGAATCCTTGGCACTGAGGTTCAAACGATAAGATCTTCGTAGAATATGTAGGATCCAATATGGGCATCCAGGTCCCGCTATTGCATATTGACCGAGGAGTCTCTCGGGTCATGTCTACATAGTTCTCGAACCCGCAGGGTCTGCACACTTAAGGTTCGACGTTGTTTTATGCGTATTTGAGTTATATGGTTGGTTACCTAATGTTGTTCGGAGTCCCGGATGAGATCACGGACGTCACGAGTGTTTCCGGAATGGTCCGGAAACGAAGATTGATATATAGGATGACGTCATTTGATTACCGGAAGGTTTTCGGAGTTACCGGGAATGTACCGGGAATGACGAATGGGTTCCGGGAGTTCACCGGGGGGGGGGGGGGCAACCCACCCCGGGGAAGCCCATAGGCCTTGGGGGAGACACACCAGCCCTTAGTGGGCTGGTGGGACAGCCCACAAGTGGTCTATGCGCCAAGAGAAGAAAAATCAAGAGGAAAAGAAAAAAAAGGGAGGAGGTGGGAAGGGAGGAGGACTCCCTCCCACCAAACCTAGTCCAACTCGGTTTGGGGGGGGGAGAGTCCTCCCCCTTGGCTCGGCCGACCCCCTTGAGGGTCCTTGGACCCCAAGGCAAGGCCCCCTCCCTCCCACCTATATATACGGAGGTTTTAGGGCTGATTTGAGACGACTTTTCCACGGCAGCCCGACCACATACCTCCACGGTTTTTCCTCTAGATCGCGTTTCTGCGGAGCTCGGGCGGAGCCCTGCTGAGACAAGGTCATCACCAACCTCCGGAGCGCCGTCACGCTGCCGGAGAACTCCCTCTCCGTCTCTCTTGCTGGATCAAGAAGGCCGAGATCATCGTCGAGCTGTACGTGTGCTGAACGCGGAGGTGCCGTCCGTTCGGTACTAGATCGTGGGACTGATCGCGGGATTGTTCGCGGGGCGGATCGAGGGACGTGAGGACGTTCCACTACATCAACCGCGTTCTCTAACGCTTCTGCTGTACGGTCTACAAGGGTATGTAGATCACTCATCCCCTCTCGTAGATGGACATCACCATGATAGGTCTTCGTGCGCGTAGGAAAAATTTTGTTTCCCATGCGACGTTCC
Organism: Hordeum vulgare subsp. vulgare; assembly: GCF_904849725.1. NCBI lineage: Eukaryota > Viridiplantae > Streptophyta > Magnoliopsida > Poales > Poaceae > Hordeum > Hordeum vulgare. Next base: position 540,739,192 of record NC_058521.1, on the reverse strand, counting down.
CCAACAGTGGCATCATGAGCTAGGTTCATGCGTAGATGTCTTCTCGAGTAGAACACAAAAGTTTTTGTGGGCGGCGATGTGCGTTTTGCTGCCCTCCTTAGTCTTTTCTTGATTCCGCGGTATTGTTGGATTGAAGCGGCTTGGACCGACATTACTCGTACGCTTACGAGAGACTGGTTTCATCGTTACGAGTAACCCCCTTTGCTCAAAGATGACTGGCAAGTGACGGTTTCTCCAACTTTAGTTGAATCGGATTTGACCGAGAAGGTCCTCGGATGAGGTTAAATAGCAACTCATATATCTCCGTTGTGGTGTTTGCGTAAGTAAGATGCGATCCTACTAGATACCCTCGGTCACCACGTAAAACATGCAACAACAAAATTAGAGGACGTCTAACTTGTTTTTGCAGGGTGTGATTGTGATGTGATATGGCCAACAATGTGATGTGATATATTGGATGTATGAGATGATCATGTTGTAATAGAAATATCGACTTGCACGTCGATGGTACGGCAACCGGCAGGAGCCATAGGGTTGTCTTTATACTAACGTTTGTGCTTGCAGATGCGTTTACTATTTTTCTAGGATGTAGCTTTAGTAGTAATAGCATAAGTAGCACGACAACCCCGATGGCAACACGTTGATGGATGATCATGGTGTGGCGCCGGTGACAAGAAGATCGTGCCGGTGCTTTGGTGATGGAGATCAAGAAGCACGTGATGATGGCCATATCATGTCACTTATGAATTGCATGTGATGTTAATCCTTTTATGCACCTTATTTTGCTTAGAACGACGGTAGCATTATGAGGTGATCTCTCACTAAAATTTCAAGACGAAATTGTGTTCTCCCCGACTGTGCACCGTTGCTACAGTTCGTCGTTTCGAGACACCACGTGATGATCGGGTGTGATAGACTCAACGTTCACATACAACGGGTGCAAAACAGTTGCGCACGCAGAACACTCGGTTTAAGCTTGACGAGCCTAGCATGTGCAGACATGGCCTCGGAACACATGAGACCGAAAGGTCGATCATGAATCATATAGTTGATATGATTAGCATAGGGATGCTTACCACTGAAACTATACTCAACTCACGTGATGATCGGACTTGGGATAGTGTAAGTGGATCATGAACCACTCAAATGACTAGAGAGATGTACTTTTTGAGTGGGAGTTTAGCATATAATTTGATTAAGTTGAACTCTAATTATCTTGAACATAGTCTAAGTCCACTTTGAATATATTTGTGTTGTAGATCATGGCTCACGCGACAGTCATCCTGAATTTTAATACGTTCCTTCATGAGCTAGGTTCATGCGTAGATGTCTTCTCGAGTAGAACACAAAAGTTTTTGTGGGCGGTGATGTGCGTTTTGCTGCCCTCCTTAGTCTTTTCTTGATTCCGCGGTATTGTTGGATTGAAGCGGCTTGGACCGACATTACTCGTACGCTTACGAGAGACTGGTTTCATCGTTACGAGTAACCCCCTTTGCTCAAAGATGACTGGCAAGTGACGGTTTCTCCAACTTTAGTTGAATCGGATTTGACCGAGGAGGTCCTTGGATGAGGTTAAATAGCAACTCATATATCTCCGTTGTGGTGTTTGAGTAAGTAAGATGCGATCCTACTAGATACCCTCGGTCACCACGTAAAACATGCAACAACAAAATTAGAGGACGTCTAACTTGTTTTTGCAGGGTATGATTGTGATGTGATATGGCCAACAATGTGATGTGATATATTGGATGTATGAGATGATCATGTTGTAATAGAAATATCGACTTGCACGTCGATGGTACGGCAACCGGCAGGAGCCATAGGGTTGTCTTTATACTAACGTTTGTGCTTGTAGATGCGTTTACTATTTTGCTAGGATGTAGCTTTAGTAGTAATAGCATAAGTAGCACGACAACCCCGATGGCAACACGTTGATGGATGATCATGGTGTGGCGCGGTGACAAGAAGATCGTGCCGGTGCTTTGGTGATGGAGATCAAGAAGCACGTGATGATGGCCATATCATGTCACTTATGAATTGCATGTGATGTTAATCCTTTTATGCACCTTATTTTGCTTAGAACGACGGTAGCATTATGAGGTGATCTCTCACTAAAATTTCAAGACGAAATTGTGTTCTCCCCGACTGTGCACCGTTGCTACAGTTCGTCGTTTCGAGACACCACGTGATGATCGGGTGTGATAGACTCAACGTTCACATACAACGGGTGCAAAACAGTTGCGCACGCGGAACACTCGGGTTAAGCTTGACGAGCCTAGCATGTGCAGACATGGCCTCGGAACACATGAGACCGAAAGGTCGATCATGAATCATATAGTTGATATGATTAGCATAGGGATGCTTACCACTGAAACTATACTCAACTCACGTGATGATCGGACTTGGGATAGTGTAAGTGGATCATGAACCACTCAAATGACTAGAGAGATGTACTTTTTGAGTGGGAGTTTAGCATAATATTTGATTAAGTTGAACTCTAATTATCTTGAACATAGTCTAAGTCCACTTTGAATATATTTGTGTTGTAGATCATGGCTCACGCGACAGTCATCCTGAATTTTAATACGTTCCTAGAGAAAGCTAAGTTGAAAGATGATGGAAGCAACTTTGTAGACTGGGCTCGTAATCTTAAGCTAATCTTACAAGCTAGGAAGAAGGATTATGTCCTTAATGCTGCGCTAGGAGATGAACCACCCGCTACGGCTGATCAGGATGTTAAGAACGCTTGGTTAGCACGTAAGGAGGACTACTCAATAGTTCAATGTGCAGTCTTGTATGGCTTAGAACCGGGACTTCAACGTCGCTTTGAGCGTCATGGAGCATTTGAGATGTTCCAGGAGTTGGAGTTTATCTTTCAGAAGAACGCCCGGATCGAGAGGTATGAGACGTCCGATAAATTCTATGCTTGCAAGATGGAGGAAAACTCGTCTATGAGTGAACATGTGCTCAAAATGTCTGGGTACTCAAACCGTCTAGCTGAGCTGGGGATTGAACTCCCACAAGAAGCTATCACTGACAGAATCCTTCAATCACTGCCGCCAAGCTATAAAGGCTTTGTGTTGAACTACAACATGCAAGGGATGAACAAGTCTCCCGGTGAGTTGTTTGCGATGCTGAAAGTCGCAGAGTCTGAACTCCGTAAAGAGCATCAAGTGTTGATGGTGAGCAAGACCACTAGTTTCAAGAGAAACGGCAAAGGCAAGAAGGGCAATTCGAAGAAGAGCGGCAAGCCTGTTGCCAATCCGCCGAAGAAACCCAAGGCTGGACCTAAGCCTGAAACAGAGTGCTTCTATTGCAAGGGTATGGGTCACTGGAAGCGCAATTGCCCCAAGTATCTGGCAGATAAGAAGGCGGGCAAAGAAAAATCAGGTATATTTGATATACATGTTATTGATGTGTACTTAACCGGCTCTCGTAGTAGTGCCTGGGTATTCGATACCGGTTCTGTTGCTCACATTTGCAACTCGAAGCAGGAACTGCGGAATAGACGAAGGCTGGCGAAAGACGAAGTGACGATGCGCGTAGGAAATGGTTCCAAGGTTGATGCAATCGCCGTCGGCACAGTGTCACTTCAGCTACCATCGGGATTAGTGATGAACTTAAATCATTGTTATTTAGTGCCTGCGTTGAACATGAACATTATATCTGGATCTTTTTTATTGCGAGACGGTTACTCTTTTAAGTCTGAGAATAATGGTTGTTCTATTTCTATGAGTAACATCTTTTATGGTCATGCACCGAATGTGAGAGGATTGTTCATATTGAATCTTGATAGCGATACGCATATACATAACATTGAGACCAAAAGAGTTAGAGTAAACAATGATAGCGCCATATTTTTGTGGCACTGCCGCTTGGGTCATATTGGTGTAAAGCGCATGAAGAAACTCCATGCTGATGGACTTTTGGAGTCACTTGACTTTGATTCACTTGACACGTGCGAACCATGCCTCATGGGCAAGATGACTAAGACTCCGTTCTCCGGAACAATGGAGCGTGCAAGTGACTTATTGGAAATCATAAATACCGATGTGTGTGGTCCAATGAGCGTGGAGGCACGCGGCGGATATCGTTATTTTCTCACCTTTACTGACGATTTGAGTAGGTATGGTTAGGTCTACTTGATGAAGCACAAGTCTGAAACATTTGAAAAGTTCAAGCAATTTCAGAGTGAAGTGGAAAATCATCATAACAAGAAGATCAAGTTCCTACGGTCTGAGGGAGGCCAAGGTTGCTCGCCTTCGTGAGGCAGCTATTCAGGCAGTGGCTACAGCACTCCCGTACAACCCCCATTATGATTTTGGGTATCGCCCGGACCCTCCATAGGAGTAGACCAACTTAGGCCAAAAGCCTAAGCTTGGGGAGTACGTGTTTCTCACCCACTTTATATTCTTTCTTACACTTTCACTTTGTTAGTCGGTGTTCACACTTTGCCACTGTATCATCCATGCTAGTTTATTTTTGTTTTATCGTTTTCTTTTCGTGTGTTTGTCTAGTTTGAGAAAAACCCAAAAAGATTTTCTTGTTCTTCTTTTGCTTGTTGGGAGCTTTCCCGTGTAAATAGTTTTCTTTTTCTTTGGGTCAAGGTAGAAGACCATGGTTACAATGTTTAGTGGCTCTCGCATGCATATCTATTTATCTGTTAAAGAGCCATATTACTTTTTCTTCTCCTTTGTGTTTGCTTGCAGATTCCAGCTTAGTCCAATGCACGAGCACTCTTATTATTGTTCACATCATTCGGTCGTGCAAGTGAAAGGCAATAATGATGATATATGATGAAGTGACTGAGCCTGGAAAAGCTGGTATGAACTCGATCTATTTTGTTGTTGTAAATATGACTAGCTCATCGTTCCTGATTCAGCTTTGTTGTGAGAAAAACATGTTTGCAATGACAACTTAGAGATCATAGTTTCTGATGCCATGCTTAATTAGCTAGGAGCTTATAATGGTTTGTCTTGGATGCCAACATGAATTTTGTGATGATGATGATGTAGTATGATAGGATGGTATCCTCCTTTGAATGATTCAAGTGGCTTGACTTGGTGCATGTTCACACATGTAGTTGAAACAAAATCAACATAGCCTCTATGATATTCATGTTCATGGTGATTTATGCCCTACTCATGCTTGCACTCAATGTTGGTTAATCTCAATGCATTTTGATGACTGTTGTCGCTCTCTAGTTGGTCGCTTCCCAGTCTTTTGCTAGCCTTCACTTGTACTAAGAGGGAATACTGCTTGTGCATCCACTTCCATAAACCCAAAGTTGTTCCATATGAGTCCACCATACCTACCTATATGCGGTATCTACCTGCCGTTCCAAGTAAATTTGCATGTGCCACTCTCTAAACCTTCAAGAAATAATCTGTTTTGCATGCCCGAACCGCTCATGTGGTGACAGGGGGCTATCAGTACCTTCCATGCTAGGCATGTTATCCTCGATATGTGTTTATTCACTATCATTCATGAGAAAGGGGCCGGTAATTGGAATGCCCAGTTCCATGCTCAAATCGAAAAGACAATTGCAAACAAAACTCCCCCTGGATTGTTGTTGGTATGGACGGCACCCGAGTATTCAACTAGTCGTGGAGTGTGATTGATCGGTGGTGGGGGAGTCAAAACTTTACGTTTCTGTTTGGGAACCGCCTATAGCATGTGTAGCATGGAAGATGGTGAAAACTTTTAGTCATTGCATTGACAATGAAAGCATGCCACCCAAAATTATTTATCTCTGTCTTCAAAGCTTGAGCTGTGGCACCTCTGCAAATCAATGTTTCCCTGTGCGAAGGGCCTGTCTATTTATGTTTCTATTGAGTCATCCTCTTCTTATAAAAACACCAATTAGAGAGCACCTCTGTCATTTTTATGCTTTTCTTTTGACTGATGTTGAGTATGACTGTGACTGGATCTTCTTTGCCATGAATTACAATGTTTAGTCAGCCTTTGGTCTTTGAAGGTGCTGTGCATTTATGTTTTGCGGTCTCAGAAAGAGCTAGCGAGATACCATTTGTACGTACTACTTCATGATTGTTTTGATTGAAGTGTTGACGTTTGAAACTTATTATTATCGCCCGCTAGTTGATTATGCCATTGATATGAGTTTACCGTGAGACCTATATGTCATCTCCTTATGTGGTTAGCTTGTCATCTTGCTGAAATTCTGGATATGAGTTAGACAGAGTTGCAACAACAAGATCAAACAGAGTTTGTAAAAGTCCTTCTTTTGTCTCTTTCAGTTTGTCAACTGAATTGCTTGAGGACAAGCAAGGTTTTAAGCTTGGGGGAGTTGATACGTCTCCGTCGTATCTACTTTTCCAAATTCTTTTGCCCTTGTTTTGGACTCTAATTTGCATGATTTGAATGGAACTAACCCGGACTAACGCTGTTTTCAGCAGAATTGCCATGGTGTCATTTTTGCGCAGAAATAAAAGTTCTCGGAATGAACTGGAACTTTACGGGGATTTTTTGTGGAATATATGAAAAATACTGATGCAAGAATCAACCGAGGAAGTGGAGCATCGAGCCCTGATGTCCCACAAGCGTATGGGATCGCAACAGTTTTCGAGGGTAGAGTATTCAACCCAAATTTATTGATTCACTCACAAGGGGAAGCTAAAGGATATTCTCAAGTATTAGCAGCTGAGTTGTCAATTCAACCACACGTGAAAGATTAGTGTCTGCAAGCAAAGTATCAGTAGCTAGGCAGTATGATAGCAAGGGCACCAGGAAAAGCTTTGGCTATTCCCAGAGTGGCGCCAGAAAAGGCCTTGTTGACGGGATGTTAGCGCCAACAAAGTCTTGCAACAAGTAACAATGGAGTGGCAAGGAATAGTAGTAGCAGCAGCAGCAAAGTAACAAGGAACAGCAGTAGTGACAACAACAAAGTGACAACAGCAAAGTGACAACAGCAAAGTGGCCCAATCCCTCTTGTAGCAAGGGACAAGCCTAGGAAAAGTAACGTAGCGAGAACCAGTAGTAAAAGACTCGTAGGCAATGGATCGGTGATGGATGAGTGTGACGGATGTGATTCATCATGTAACAGCTATAACACGGAGAGATATGTGGCTAGCTCCAGTTCATCAATCTAATGTAGGCATGTATTCCGTATGTTGTCATACGTGCTTAGGGAAAAGAACTTGCATGACATCTATTGTCCATCCCTCCCGTGGCAGCGGGGTCCTAATGGAAACTACGGGATATTAAGGTTCTCCTTTTAATAAAGAACCGTACCAACGCATTAACACGCGGTGAATACATGAACTCCTCATACTATGGTCATCTCCGGGAGTGGTTCCGACTATTGTCACTCCGGGGTTGCCGGGTCATAACACATAGTAGGTGACTACAACTTGCTAGATAGGATCTGAAATACACATATATTGGCGACAACATAATAGGTTCAGATCTGAAATCATGGCACTCGGGCCCTAGTGACAAGCATTAAGCATAGCCAACTAGTAGCAACATCAATCTAGAACATAGTGGATACTAGGGATCAATCCCCGTCAAGAACTAACTCGATTACATGATAGATCTCATCCAACTCATCACCGTCCAGCAAGCCTACAATGAGATTACTCACGAACGATGAAGAGCATCATGGAATTGTCGATGGAGAAAGGTTGATGATGACGATGGCGACGATTTCCCCTCTCCGGAGCCCGAAACGGACTCCAGATCTGCCCTCCAGATGAAGAACGGGATGTGGCGGCGCCTCCGTATCGCAAAACGTGATGAAACCTTCTCTTTGATTTTTTTCCAGGCGAAACGGAAGATATAGGACTAAGATTGGGGGAGGTGGTGCCACTTGGTCCCCACAAGCCCTCATGGCGCGGCCAGAGGGGTGGCCGCGGCCCAGGGGCTTGTGGCCCACTGGCATGCCCCTCACGTGGAACTTTGCGCAGGTATTTTTCTTTTATTCCAGAAAAAATCTCCGTAAATTTCCAGGACGTTCCGAGAACTTTCATTTATGCACAAAAACAACACCATGGCAATTCTGCTGAAAACAGCATCAGTCCGGGTTAGTTCCATTCAAATCATGCAAATTAGAGTCCAAAACAAGGGCAAAAGAGTTCAGAATAGTAGATACGACGGAGACGTATCAACTCCCCCAAGCTTAAAGCCTTTCTTGTCCTCAAGCAACTCAGTTGACATACTGAGAGAGACAAAATAAAAACTTTGACGAACTCTGTTTGATCTTGTTGTTGCAACCATGTCTAACTCACAACCAGAATTTCAGCAACATGACAAGCAAACCACATAAGCAAATGACATCTAGGTCTCATGGTAAACTCATATCAATGGCATAATCAACTAGCGAGCAAATAATAATAAGTCTCAAGTGTCAACACTTCAATCAAAACAACATGAAGCAATACAGATAGATGGTATCTCGCTAGCTCTTTCCGAGACCGCAAAACATAAATGCAGAGCACCTTAAAAAACCAAGGGCTGACTAAACATTGTAATTCAAGGCAATGAAGATCCAGTCATAGTCACACTCAACACAGTTAAAAGCAAAGCATAAAAATGACAGAGGTGCTTTCTAATTGGTCGTTTTGTAAGAGGAGGATGACTCAACAGGAACATAAATAGACAGGCCCTTCGCAGAGGGAAGTATTGATTTGCAGAGATGCCAAAGCTCAAGCTTTGAAAATAGAGATAATAATTTTGGGTGGCATGCTTTCATTGTCAACGCAATGACTAAGAGTTCTCAACATCTTCCACACTACACATGCTATAGGCGGTTCTCAAACAGAAAAGTAAAGTTTTGACTCCCCCACCACCAATCAATCACACTGCACGTCTAGCCGAATCCTCGGGTACCGTCCATACCAACATCATCCTGGGGGAGTTTTGTTTGCAATAATCTTTTCGATTTGAGCATGGAACTGGGAATTCCCATTACCGGCCCCTTTCTCGTGAATGATAGTGAATAAACACATATCGAGGATAACACGCCTAGCATGGAAGATAGCAATAGCCCCCTGTCACCACATGAGCGGTTCGGGCATGCAAAACAGATTATTTCTTGAAGGTTTAGAGAGTGGCACATGCAAATTTACTTGGAACGGCAGGTAGATACCGCACATAGGTAGGTATGGTGGACTCATATGGCACAACTTTGGGTTTATGGAAGTGGATGCACAAGCAGTATTCTCGCTTAGTACAAGTGAAGGCTAGCAAAAGACTGGGAAGCAACCAACTAGAGAGCGACAACAATCATCAAAATGCATTGAGATTAACTAACATTGAGTGCAGGCATGAGTAGGACATAAATCACCATGAACTTGAATATCACAGAGGCTATGTTGATTTTGTTTCAACTACATGCGTGAACATGCGCCAAGTCAAGCCACTTGAAATGTTCAAAGGAGGATACCATCCTATCATACTACATCATAGTCATCTCAACATTCATGTGGGCAACCAAGACAAACCATTATAAGCTCCTAGCTAAGTAAGCATGGCATAAGCAACTATGATCTCTAAGTTGTCATTGCGAACATGTTTCTCTCACAACAAAGCTGAATCAAGCATGATGAGCTACTCATATTTACAAAAACAAAATAGATCGAGTTCATACCAGCTTTTCCAGGCTCAGTCACTTCATCATATATCGTCATTATTGCCTTTCACTTGCACGACCGAACGATGTCAACAATAATAAGCGTGCTCGTGCATTGGACTAAAGCTGGAATCTGCAGGCAAACACAAAGGAGAAGACAAACTAATATGGCTCTTTGGAAGCTAAACAGGTATGCATGCAAGAGCCACTAAACATTGTAACCAACATCTTCTACCTTGACCCAAAGAAAAAGAAAACTATCTACACAGGAAAGCTCCCAACAAGAAAAAGAAGAAAAAGAAAATATTTTTGGGTTTTCTCAAACTAGACAGACACACGAAAATAAAACGAGAAAAAAGAAAATAAACTAGCATGGATGATAAAGTGGCAAAGTGTGAACACCGGCTAACAAAGTGAAAGCATAAGCAAGAATTTAAGGTCGGTGAGAACACGTACTCCCCCAAGCTTAGGCTTTTGGCCTAACTTGGTGTACTGCCAAGGAGGGAAATAACCAGCTCCGGGGTACTCCGGAGTGGACTGAGGATGCCATTGCTGTGTGAGCTCCTCTAGCTCCCACTGATAAACTGGCGTGTGGTACTCGACTGGCGGCTCGGGCACGGGCACCTGTGGTTGGGCTAAGACCCAATATGCGTAGATGTCCGAGGGCATAATAGTGTACCTGCCTGCATGAAGATTGAACAAAGAAGGAGCAGGCAAAGTAATAGTCTCACGAGTACCCTGACTAAATACCAGGTTATAAATCATCCTTCCACCTATATCTCTATCAAGAAAGTCATGGCGAACCATGCTATCGTAATCTAGATATCTCTCGGGAAGAAGAATCTCTTCTTCCTCCTCCAGTCAAATAGGTATCTCAAAGTGTCTAGCAAGACGAGTAGCATAGATACCTCCATAGACAACACCCTTAGAATGGTTTAGGTTCAACCGTTGAGCTACTATAGCGCCCAAGCTATAAGTTTTATCGTTATAAAGGGCTTCGCGCAAGACCGCAAGATCTGGGGAACTAAGTGACCCAGCTTTCCCACGACCAATCAAACATTTTCCCACAAATACGTGAGAAGTACCGAAGCATGGGAAAATGTATGCTAGCAGCTCTAGTGCAAGACACTCCTCTCTCCTCTCCTACAACAATAGTACCGATGAAAGCTTCCAGGTCCCGTGGACGAGGTTCATGAATATCCCCAACGTAAGGTAATTTGCAAACATTGCAAAAATCCTGGAGTGACATGCGCTGGGGGATATCATAAAGTTTGAACTCAACCATAGGAGGATTCTTCCTTGGATAGAAGTTAAAGCTTTGTACGAAGATATTAGTGAGGAGGAGGTATTGTGGACACTTATCTTCAACGAAGGCGGTAAGGCCTGCGTTCTCCACCAAGTGATAAAAGTCCTCATAAATTCCAGTGGCGCGTAAGAACACGTCGCTTGGCCACTCGCACGCTCGAACTTCTGCGACTCGAGGGACCAAATACTTGGGCTTCTTCTCACTCCCATCATCCTTGGGGTCATGGCTTGACGAGCCTCTTAAGAACCTCCTCATCTTTTCCCTTTTCTATCTCTGAAAATTTGTGAGATTTTTAGTGATTCTAAGGAAAAGTGAATAAGGCTCAATGAAACTCGTAGCAACTACTCCCACAAGTGCCTCGAGACCATATTATGCATCAAAACTACTTGGGACCAACTAGAATCAGCATACAAAGCTCAAGAACAGGGTCACCAAGGCAGCAAAAATACGCGGAGTATAAGGAACTAGAGCAAAAACTAATTGGACCAATGGAGGAGTCACTTACCAAGGAGTAATTTCCCCAAAACAGTTCGGAGAACGGTGATTTGAGCAAAGAGATCGAAAATCCCAGCAAGAGGAGCAAGAACACGGGTTTGATCGGTGAAACGATTTTTTCTGGAGGTAGGAGAACTGGATGGGAGCAATAATGAGTGGAGGGGGTGCCTGTGGGCCCCACAAGCCTGGGTGGCACGACCAGGGGGGTGCCCGCGCCCCTAGGGCTTGTGGACCACTGGTGTGGCCCCCAGACAAACTCTTTGTCCTAGTATTTTTCAAATATTCCAGAAAAAATCATACTTGATTTTCACAGCGTTTGGAGAACTTTGATTTTCGGGGTACTTTTCTACCGGACGCTAAAACAGAAAACAGGGAAAACTAAACTAAATCTATCATTTTTCTTCTAAACAACGGAAGGTGAAAGCTTGGAACAGAGGTTTGTGACTCCTCGATTCATCCATCTCATGGTCATCGAAAGAAATCCGTCAATGGGGTTGATCAAATCCCCTCAACAAAACTTCTCGAATCGCAAAAGAAGACGGAGAATTTTCGAATAGTCACTAGGTCACCTCAATGGGATGTGTATCTCCCCAACAAGCAAATCATACTTCATCTTGACACGAGGAATGAGGCATTCAAAGCTCCCAATAAGAATCGATGAAGTTTTTTCGATAGCATTGATGGAATGTACTCGATATTATTTCTTCGGAAAGTGCACCATATGCTCATTACCGTTGACATGGAAAGTGACATTGCCTTTGTTGTAATCTATAACAGCCCCTGCAGTGTTTAATAAGGGTCTTCCGAGGATGACAGCCATGGCATCGTCCTCGGGAATATCCAACATGACAAAGCCTGTTAAGATAGTGGTGTTAGCAACCACAACAGGCACATCCTCGCAAATGCCGATAGGGAAAGTAGTTGATTTGTCGGCCATTTGCAGAGAGATTTTAGTGGGTGTCAACTTATCCAGTTCAAGCCTACGATAAAGAGAGAGAGAGGCATAACACTAACACCGGCTCCAAGATCGCATAACGCAGTTCTAACGTAGTTGCCTTTAATGGAGCAAGATATAGTGGGCACACCGGGATCACCTAGTTTCTTCGAAGTTCCACCCTTGAAAGTGTAATTGGCAAGCATGGAGGAGATCTCAAGATCATGTATCCTTCTCTTATTAATCACAATATCTTTCATGTACTTAGCATACGGAGACATCTTGAGCATATCAGTCAAACGCATCTGCAGAAAGACAGGTCTGATCATCTCAACGAAGCGCTCAAAATCCTCATCATCTTTTTTCTTGGATGGTTTGGGAGGAGAGGGCATAGGTTTCTGAACCCAAGGTTCCCTTTCTTTACCATGCTTCCTAGAAGCAAAGTCATTCTTATCGTATCTTTTATTCTTAGGTTGTGGGTTATCAAGATCAACACTAGGTTCAGTCTCCACATCCTTTTCATTGCTAGGCTGAGCATCATCATGAACATCACTATTGATATTATCATTAGGCTCATGTTCATCACCAGATTGTGTTTCAGTATCAGAGACAGAGGCATCATTTGGACTCTCAGGTGTATCAGCAACAGGGTTGCTAGCGTGCAGGTTCCTATCATCTTTCTTCTTCTTTCTAGGATGACTAGGTGCATCAGTGCTAACTCCTTGAGAATCTTGTTCAATTCTCTTCGGATGACCCTCAGGATACAAAGGTTCCTCGGTCATTCTACCGCCTCTAGCAACGACTCTGACGGAATTGTCATTCAACTCATTGAGCAAGTCATTTTGAGCTTTAAGTACTTGTTCTACCTGAGTAGTAACCATAGAAGCATGTTTACTCAGAAGTTTAAGATCATTGACATTTCTGTCCACACAAGCACTTAAATGACTAAGCATACGAGCATTCTTTTCCAATTGTCTGCTAACATAATCATTGAAACTCTGTTGTTTGGCAACGAACTTATCAAATTCATCCATGCATAAGCTAGCAGGTTTATCAAAAGGAATATCACTCTCATCAAACCTACGCAGAGAATTTACTTCTACTACCTGTATCGGGTTATCGAGACCATGGATCTCTTCGATAGGTGGTAGATTTTTGACATCTTCAGATTTAATGCCTTCCGCTCGCATAGATTTCTTGGCTTCTTGCATATCTTCAGGACTAAGGAATAGAATACCTCTTTTCTTCGGAGTTGGTTTAGGAGGTGGTTCGGGAATAGTCCAAGCATTCTCGTTGCACAAGATGTTGTTCAATAGAATCTCAGCTTGTTCTACGGTTCGTTCCCTAAAAACACTACCAACGCAACTATCTAGATGGTCTTTGGAAGCATCGGTAAGTCCATTATAGAAGATATCAAGTATTTCATTCTTCTCAAGAGGATGATCAGGCAAAACATTCAGTAGATGGATGAGCCTCCCCAAGCTTGTGGGAGACTCTCTTCTTCAGCTTGAGCAAAGTTGTATATTTCCTGCAAGGCAGCTTGCTTCTTATGGGCAGGGAAATATTTTTCAGAGAAGTAGTAGACCATATCCTGGGGGCTACGCACACAACCAGGAGCAAGAGAAGTGAACCAGGTCTTAGCATCATCCTTTAGCGAGAAAGGAAATAGCTTGAGCATATAGTAGTGGCGGATCTTTTCCTAACTAGTGAATAGGGTGGCTATATCGTGCAGTTTGGTAAGATGGGCTACAACCGTTTCAGATTCATAACCGTGAAAGGGATCAGATTCAACCAGAGTGATTAACTCAGGGTCGACGGAGAATTCATAATCCTTATCGGTCACAAAGATAGGTGAAGTGGCAAACTATGGGTCGTATTTCATCCCAGCGTTCAGAGATTTTTCTTTCCACTTGTGCAGAAGTTTCTCAACATCATAGCTATCCTTACACGCAAGAAAATCCTCATCTATCTCTCCCTTCATAACATAGCGCGTATCAGGCATATCAGGCAATTCAGGCATAGTAGCAGGTTCTACTTCAATAGTATCAGCAGCCTCAGAAGTATCATCACATGTAGCAGCAACTCTAGCAAGATGTGCATCAAGGAATGCACCAAGTGGGAAAACAGTATCAGGCATAGCATCATCAAGCATAGTATCTAGCATAGCATCATTAGGCATAGTATCAAGCATAGCATCTTTAGGCATAGTATCAAGCATAGCATCATGGACAGCGGAAGTAGCATCATCAAGCACAGGTGACATATCAAGATTTCTAGCAGGAGGCGGAGTCGCAAACTTACTCAAAACTGAAGGTGAATCAAGTGCAGAGCTAGATGGCAATTCCTTACCTCTCCTCGTAGTGGAAGGCAAGATTTTAGTTCTTGGATCTTTCGGATTCCTCATAGTGATCAGCATACGTCAATCCCAAGTGACTCAGATAATATAGATGTGCCTCCCCGGCAACGGTGCCAGAAAAAGCCTTGATGTCCCACAAGCGTATGGGATCGCAGTAGTTTTTGAGGATAGAGTATTCAACCCAAATTTATTGATTCGCTCACAAGGGGAAGCTAAAGGATATTCTCAAGTATTAGCAGCTGAGTTGTCAATTCAACCACACCTGAAAGATTAGTGTCTGCAAGCAAAGTATCAGTAGCAAGGTCGTATGATAGCAACGCCACTAGGAAAAGCTTTGGCAATTCCCAGCAGTGGCGCCATAAAAGGCCTTGTTGATGGGATGTTAGCGCCAATTGTTGTCGCTCTCTAGTTGGTCGCTTCCCAGTCTTTTGCTAGCCTTCACTTGTACTAAGCGGGAATACTGCTTGTGCATCCACTTCCATAAACCTAAAGTTGTTCCATATGAGTCCACCATACCTACCTATATGCGGTATCTACCTGCCGTTCCAAGTAAATTTGCATGTGCCACTCTCTAAACCTTCAAGAAATAATATGTTTTGCATGCCCGAACCGCTCATGTGGTGACAGGGGGCTATCAGTATCTTCCATGCTAGGCATGTTATCCTCGATATGTGTTTATTCACTATCATTCATGAGAAAGGGGCCGGTAATTGGAATGCCCAGTTCCATGCTCAAATCGAAAAGATAATTGCAAACAAAACCCCCCTGGATTGTTGTTGGTATGGACGGCACCCGAGTATTCATCTAGTCGTGGAGTGTGATTGATCGGTGGTGGGGGAGTCAAAACTTTACTTTTCTGTTTGGGAACCGCCTATAGCATGTGTAGCGTGGAAGATGGTGAAAACTCTTAGTCATTGCGTTGACAATGAAAGCATGCCACCCAAAATTATTTATCTCGTCTTCATAGCTTGACCTGTGGCACCTCTGCAAATCAATGCTTCCCTGTGCGAAGGGCCTATCTATTTATGTTTCTATTGAGTCATCCTCTTCTTATAAAAATACCAATTAGAGAGCACCTCTGTCATTTTTATGCTTTTTTTCACTGATGTTGAGTATGACTATGACTGGATCTTCTTTGCCATGAATTCCAATGTTTAGTCAGCCCTTGGTCTTTGAAGGTGCGATGCATTTATGTTTTGTGGTCTCAGAAAGAGCTAGCGAGGTACCATTTGTTCGTACTGCTTCATGATTGTTTTGATTGAAGTGTTGACATTTGAAACTTATTATTATCGCTCGCTAGTTGATTATGCCATTGATATGAGTTTACCGTGAGACCTAGATGTCATTTGCTTATGTGGTTAGCTTGTGATTTTGCTGAAATTCTGGATATGAGTTAGACAGAGTTGCAAGAACAAGATCAAACAGAGTTCGTAAAAGATCTTCTTTTGTCTCTTTCAGTTTGTCAACTGAATTGCTTGAGGACAAGCAAGGTTTTAAGCTTGGGGGAGTTGATACGTCTCCGTCGTATCTACTTTTCCAAACTCTTTTGCCCTTGTTTTGGACTCTAATTTGCATGATTAGAATGGAACTAACCCGGACTAACGCTGTTTTCAGCAGAATTGCCATGATGTTGTTTTTGCGTAGAAATAAAAGTTCTCGGAATGACCTGGAAATTTACGGGGATTTTTTGTGGAATATATAAAAAATACTGGCGCAAGAATCAACCGAGGAAGTGGAGCGTGGAGCCATGATGTCCCACAAGCGTATGGGATCGCAACAGTTTTCGAGGGTAGAGTATTCAACCCAAATTTATTGATTCGCTCACAAGGGGAAGCTAAAGGATATTCTCAAGTATTAGCAGCTGAGTTGTCAATTCAACCACACCTGAAAGATTAGTGTCTGCAAGCAAAGTATCAGTAGCAAGGTAGTATGATAGCAACGGCACCAGGAAAAGCTTTGGCAATTCCCAGCAGTGGCGCCAAAAAAGGCCTTGTTGACGGGATGTTAGCGCCAACAAATTCTTGCAACAAGTAACAGCGGAGTAGCAAGGAATAGTAGTAGCAGCAGCAGCAAAGTAACAAGTAAAAATAGTAGTGACAACAACAAAGTGACAGCAGCAAAGTGGCCCAATCCCTCTTGTAGCAAGGGACAAGCCTAGGCAAAGTAACGTAGCGAGAACCAGTAGTAAAAGACTCATAGGCAGTGGATCGGTGATGGATGAGTGTGACGGATGTGATTCATCATGTAACAGCTATAACACGGAGATATATGTGGCTAGCTCCCGTTCATCAATCTAATGTAGGCATGTATTTCGTATGTAGTCATACGTGCTTAGGGAAAAGAACTTGCATGACATCTATTGTCCATCCCTCCCATGACAGCGGGGTCCTAATGGAAACTACGAGATATTAAGGTTCTCCTTTTAATAAAGAACCAGACCAACACATTAACACGCGGTGAATACATGAACTCCTCATACTATGGTCATCTCCAGGAGTGGTTCCGACTATTGTCACTCCGGGGTTGCCGGGTCATAACACATAGTAGGTGACTACAACTTGCAAGGTAGGATCTAAAACACACATATATTGGCGACAACATAATAGGTTCAGATCTAAAATCATGGCACTCGTGCCCTAGTGACAAGCATTAAGCATAGCCAAGTAGTAGCAACATCAATCTAGAACATAGTGGATACTAGGGATCAATCCCCGTCAAGAACTAACTCGATTACATGATAGATCTCATCCAACTCATCACCGTCCAGCAAGCCTACGATGAGATTACTCACGAACGATGAAGAGCATCATGGAATTGTCGATGGAGAAAAGTTGATGATGACGATAGCGACGATTTCCCTCTCCGGAGCCCGAAACGGACTCCAGATCGGCCCTTCAGATGAAGAACTGGCTGTGGCGGCGCCTTCGTATCGCAAAACGTGATGAAACCTTCTCTCTGAATTTTTTCCAGGCGAAACAGAAGATAGAGGACTGAGATTGGGGGCGGTGGTGCCACGTGGGCCCCACAAGCCCTCATGGCGCGACCATAGGGTGTGGCCGCGGCCCAGGGGCTTGTGGCCCACTCGCACGCCCCCTCACATGGAACTTTGTGCAGGTATTTTTCTTTTATTCCAGAAAAAATCTTCGTAAATTTTCAGGACGTTCCGAGAACTTTCATTTCTGCACAAAAACAACACCATGGTAATTCTGCTAAAACAGCGTCAGTCCGGGTTAGTTCCATTCAAATCATGCAAATTAGAGTCCAAAACAAGGGCAAAAGAGTTCGGAAAAGTAGATACGACAGAGACGTATCAAGCCCACAAGCCCACCAGGCGCGGGCCCCCCTGGCCGCGCTTGGCAGGCTTGTGGGGCCCACGAAGCTCCAGCGTCTCCAAATCCAGCTCTATTTAGTCC
The DNA here is from genome assembly GCF_904849725.1 of Hordeum vulgare subsp. vulgare. Lineage (NCBI taxonomy): Eukaryota > Viridiplantae > Streptophyta > Magnoliopsida > Poales > Poaceae > Hordeum > Hordeum vulgare. Next base: position 540,721,099 of record NC_058521.1, on the reverse strand, counting down.
CTTTCGCCCGAAAAAAAGTCAAGGAGAAGAGTTCATTACATTTTACGATACGGAGGCGCCGCCACCTCCTGTTCTTCCTCTGGAAGGCAGTTCTGGAGTCTGTTCTGGGATCCGGAGAGGGGACATCGTCGCCATCGTCATCACCAACCTTCCTTCATCGCCAATTCCATGATGCTCTTCACTGTTCGTGAGTAATCTCATCGTAGGCTTGCTGGATGGTGATGGGTTGGATGAGATCTATCATGTAATCGAGTTAGTTTTGATGGGGATTGATCCCTAGTATCCACTATGTTCTGAGATTGATGTTGCTACTACTTTGCCATGCTTAATGCTTGTCACTAGGGCCCGAGTGCCATGATTTCAGATCTGAACCTATTATGTTGTCGCCAATATATGTGTGTTCTTGATCCTATCTTGCAAGTTGTAGTCACCTACTATGTGTTATGACCCGGCAACCCCGGAGTGACAATAGCCGGAACCACTCTCGGGGATGACCATAGTTTGAGGAGTTCATGTATTCACTAACTGTTAATGCGTTGGTCCGGTTCTCTATTAAAAGGAGAACCTTAATACCCCGTAGTTTCCATTAGGACCCCGCTGCCACGGGAGGGATGGACAATAGATGTCATGCAAGTTCTTTTCCCTAAGCACGTATGACTACATACGGAATACATGCCTACATTACATTGACGAACTGGAGCTAGTTACATATCTCTCCGTGTTATAACTGTTGCATGATGAATACCATCCGACATAATCATCCATCACCGATCCAATGCCTATGAGTTTTTCCTACTGGTCCTTGCTACGTTACTTTGCAGCTACTGTTGTTACTGCTGCTACTGTTACTGTGTCGTTACTGCTGTCACTGCTGCTACTGTTACTTTGTTGCTACTGTTGCTATCACACTACTTTGCTACTGATACTTTGCTGCAGATACTAAATCTTTCAGGTGTGGTTGAATTGACAACTCAACTGCTAATACTTGAGAATATTATTTGGATTCCCCTTGTGTCGAATCAATAAATTACTCTACCCTTGAAAACTGTTGCGATCCCCTATACTTGTGGGTTATCACCCACCCTTAGGGTTTCCCACCCGAAGGGATGCGACAACCCATCTAGGGCAAGGGGCGGTGGCCAAGGGTGGAGAGGTGGTGGCGCCCTAGGGAGGGCTAGCCCACCACGCATAGGGTTAGCCCACCTCCCCTCTTCTTGCGCCTTGGGATGATGGTGGTGGCGCACCAACCCACATATGGGATGGTTCCCATCCACCTTCTGGCCCATATAGCCCTTCGGGTCTGGTGGCCCTTCCAGGTGGACCCCCGGAAGCCTTCCGGTGGTCGTGGTACATTACCGGTGTCGCCCGAAACACTTGGAGTGACCAAATCCTCACTTCCTATATATAAATCTTTACCTCAGGACCATTCCAGAACTTCTCGTGACATCCAGGATCTCATCCGGGACTCCAAACAACCTTCGGTAACCACGTACAGTATTCCCCTATAACCCCAGCGTCATCGAACCTTAAGAGTGTAGACCCTACGGGTTCGGGAAGCATGCAGACATGACCGAGACACCTCTCCGGTCAATAACCAATACGGGGTCTGGATATCCATGTTGGTTCCCACATGTTCCATGATGATCTCATCGAATGAACCACGATGTCGGGGATTCAACCAATCTCGTATGAAATTCCTTTTGTCTACCAGTATGATACTTGCCCGAGATTCGATCGTCGGTATCCCTATACCTTGTCCAATCTCGTTACCGACAAGTCTCTTTACTCATTTCGTAACACATCATTCTGTGGCTAACTCCTTATTCATACTGAGCTCAATATGATGATGGATTACCGAGTGGGCCTAGAGATACCTCTCCATCACACGGAGTGACAAATCCCAATCTCGATTCATACAACCCAACAGTTACTTTCGGAGATACCTATAGTGCACCTTTATAATCACCGAGTTACGTTGTGACGTTTGATACACCCAAAGCACTCCTACGGTATCCGGGAGTTGCACAATCTCATGGTTTGAGGAAATGACACTTGACATTAGAAAAGCTTTAGAAGACCATCAATACGATCTAGTGATATGCTTAGGATTGGGTCTTGTCCATCACATCATTCCCCAATGATGTGATCTCGTTATCAATGACATACAATGTCCATGATCAGGAAACCATGATCATCTATTGATCAACGAGCTAGCCAACTAGAGGCTCACTAGGGACACATTGTGATCTATATATTCACACATGTATTATGGTTTCCGGTTAATACAATTATAGCATGAATAATAGACAATTATCATGAACAAGGAAATATATAATAACCAATTTATTATTACCTCTAGGGCATATTTCCAACAGAGACAATACCAAACAGAGTCCAAACACATCAAAACTTTTTGATGATTTTTTGGACGAAAATAAGACCAGGAAGCTTTGGGAGAAGACCGGAGGGCACACAAGGTGCCCCAAGCCAACACGACGCGCTTGTGGGGGGGGGGGGGGTCGCACCCTCATGGCTTGGGGCCACCTCCCAGCTCCTCCAACCCTATCTTCTCTCCTATAAATTCTCTTTCGTGGGAAAACACAAGAGATCCATCCAAAATACTTTTTCTGCCGCCACAAGTCTGTGTTCCGTCGTGATACCATATGGAGCCCTGTTCTGGTGCCCTACTGGAGGGGGGATCAATAACGATGGGCATCTACATCAACCCTGTTGCTCCCATGGTGACGTGTGATTAGTTTACCATAGACTTACGAGTTTGTAGTTAGTACCTAGATGGCTATATCTCTCTCTATGTTCTTCATTGCCAAGATCACTGTGATTCCCATAGTGATCTATCTTATGTAATCACTCTCATGTGGTGTGTTTGTTGGGACCGATGAACTATGGGTTTATGTTCAGATTATTCATGAAAAGTGTTTTGAGTCTTCTCTAAATTCTTATATGCATGATTATGATAGTTTCGTAAAGTTATCCGATCCATCTATTTGGTTTGACTAACTATATTGGTTTATCTTTAGCGGGAGTGGTGCGTTCTGATGGGTTCAATCTTGCGGTGCTCAATCCCAGTGATGGAAGGGGGCATGACACATGTTGTATTGTCGCCATTAAGGATAAAACAATGGGGTTATTCATATTAGTTGGATTTACTTTGTCTACATCATGTCATCTTGCTTAAAGACTTACTCTGTTTTACTTAATACTCTAGATGCATGTGGTTAGCGGTCGATGAGTAGATTAATAGTAGTAGATGCAGACAGGAGTCAGTCTACTTGCTTATGGGCATGATGCCTATATGTAATGATCATTGACATAAATAAATATTGCATAACCATGCACTTTTCTATCAACTGCCCAACAGTAAAAAAATTACCCACCGTATGCTACCTTTGAGAGAGATGCCACTAGGGAAAACTATGGCCCCGGGGTCTTCACAAATATATTACTAAAATAACAAAAAAAATACATTGCTGCATTTTATTATTTGAATTTCCTTTTTAGTTTTAATATTTTTTCTCTATCTATCACTACTTATATCTTGCAAGTAACAAGTTCAACATGATTGACAACCCTCTTGCCCGCATTGGGTGCAAGTGTGTGCTCTTTTGTGTGTCAGATGAAGGTGATGAACCGTCGATGCATTTCGCAGGAGAAGTATGTCAACGACTGGGCAAGGAAGATGATTGCACTGCTCGGTGGTAAGCTTTTTGCCGAGTGCTTCTTGACTTTGTAATTCATTCAGCGCTTACTTTCTGCTCTTCTTTTCTTTGCAGATTTTTGTCTGGACGCTGAGGCTGAAGCAGCCGACATTGAACGGTCGGTTGTTCTGAACGTTCCACTCGGCGACGAAGCCAATCGGAACATCCTCCGAGCACATATTCGCCTTGGCAGAGTGGGACCTTTCATCGGCCGTCTGAGAGAAGTCATCGGCCGGATTGACAAGGAGCTGTGGCCCGAAGATGATTCCCGGCAGGAAATAGAAGGGTTGATGACTCGGCTGGAGGACGTCCCGAACAGAGTGCAGGCATGGAAGAAGTCTGCCGCTCGTTGTGGTGCGGACGTGGCGCTATCGCTGGTCCGAGTGCACTGCAAGGAAGCTCGCGAAGAAAAGCTGAAGGCGTTGCAGGTCGCCAACACCAAGAAGCTTCAATTCGAAGATTTCATGGAGACCTTCCTCGAGACAGCCACTCGTATCGCGGACGGGATCGACCTTGAGACCTTTGTGGAGCCTGCCAGTCCCGGTGTCAGTCCCGATGACGCTTGAAAAACTTTACCTCGGTATGCCGAGTGGTATCTGTATCAAACTTGGGCCACTGCTGTTGCCCGTCACATTCGTGGTTTGGTGTGGATAAGCTTGATCCACACCGAGCCGACTATCGTAGATCCAACTTTGAATTCGAATCGAATATTTTGCTCTTCGTTCGCCAAGTTTATTTTGTGACACGATTTTGGCTCGTGGTTTTGTTTGGCGTTTCTTGGTGAAGCCAATGGCAAACATGCGGAGCATGTAATTGTCAGTTGTCTTCACATCCACATGAGCCTCAATGAGGGTCTGCTAAGCCTCCGAGTGGATCTCGAGGATACACTCGAAGGAAGCTTTTTTACTTAAGCGATTATGGATCGCAGCTAAGTCCCCGAGTGCGGCATCTCGTGCGCACTCGGAGTGAGTTGATACTCATGTAGTTGTTAGTTGTCTTCACATCCACATGAGCCTCAATGAGGGTCTGCTAAGCCTCCGAGTGGATCTTGAGGATACACTCGAAGGAAGCTTTTTTACTTAGGCGATTCTGGATCGCAGCTAAGTCCCCGAGTGCGGCATCTCGTGCGCACTCGGAGTGAGTTGATACTCATGTAGTTGTCAGTTGTCTTCACATCCACATGAGCCTCAGTGAGGGTCTGCTAAGCCTTCGAGTGGATCTCAAGGATACACTCAAAGGAAGCTTTTTACTTAGGCGATTCTGGATCGCAGCTAAGTCTCCGAGTGCGGCTTTTAGTGCGCACTCAGAGCGAGTTTTGTACTTAGGCGATTCTGAATCGCAGCTAAGTCCCCGAGTGCGACTTTTGGTGCGCACTCGGAGCGAGTTTTGTACTTAGGCGATTCTGAATCGCAGCTAAGTCCCCGAGTGCGACTTTTAGTGCACACACGGAGCGAGTTTTTTACTTAGGCGACTCTGGGTCGCAGCTAAGTCCCCGAGTGCGGCTGTTAGAGCACACTCGAAGAGAGTTTTTTTACTTAGGCGACTCTGGGTCGCAGCTAAGTCCCCGAGTGCGGCTGTTAGCGCACACTCGGAGAGAATTTTTACTTGGGCGACTATGGGTCGCAGCTAAGTCCCCGAGTGCGGCTGTTAGCGCACACTTGGAGAGAATTTTTTACTTGGGCGACTCTGGGTCGCAGCTAAGTCCCCGAGTGTGACTTTTAGTGCACACCGGGAGAGAGTTTGTACTTAGGCGATTCTGGATCGCAGCTAAGTCCCCGAGTGTGACTTGTAGTGCACACTCGGAGAGAGTTTTTTACTTAGGCGACTCTGGGTCGCAGCTAAGTCCCCGAGTGCGACTTTTAGTGCACACTCGGAGAGAGTTTGTACTTAGGCGATTCTGGATCGCAGCTAAGTCCCCGAGTGCGACTTGTAGTGCACACTCGGAGAGAGTTTTTTACTTAGGCGACTCTGGGTCGCAGCTAAGTCCCGAGTGCGGCTGTTAGCGCACACTCGGAGAGAGTTTTTTTACTTAGGCGACTCTGGGTCGCAGCTAAGTCCCCGAGTGCAGCTCTTAGCGCACACTCGGAGAGAGTTTTTTAGACCGGAGTCTGCAAACGCGGAAGAATTTTGGACCTGCAAAAAATCAGTCTGCTTTGTATTACTTCAATGATACTTGTTCTTTACATTGCCTCCGTCGGCGGTCACGTGTAGAAGCGCTTCAGGAGATCTCCGTTCCATGCTCGCGGCTCGTCCGTTTCCCTATCGAGGTTGTAGAGTCGATATGCTCCGTTGTTCAGCACCTTAGAGATGATGAAGGGTCCTTCCCAGGCGGCAGCCAACTTGTGAGGCCTCTGCTGGTCCACTCGGAGCACCAGGTCACCTGCTTGGAATGTGCGACTCCTGACGTGCCGCGCGTGAAAACGCCGCAGATCTTGTTGATAAATTGTTGAGCGAGTCAGTGCCATCTCGCGCTCTTCTTCTAGTAGATCCACTCTGTCTTGCCTGGCTTGCTCCGCTTCGGCTTCGGAGAAGAGTTCGACTCGTGGAGAGTTGTGAAGCAAGTCACTCGGAAGGACTGCCTCTGCTCCATAAACGAGGAAGAACGGGGATCGCCCTGTAGATCTATTCGGAGTTGTGCGGAGGCCCCACAACACCGAAGGCAGCTCGGTGACCCATGCGCTGGCGGCATGTCCAACTTCTCGCAGGAGTCGAGGCTTCAACCCTTGAAGAATAAGTCCGTTCGCCCGCTCTGCTTGCCCGTTGGTTTGAGGGTGCGCCACAGATGCAAAATCCAGTCGGATACCTTGGGCTGTGCAAAAACCTTTGAATCTGTCCGAGTCAAAGTTTGTGCCATTGTCAGTGATTATGCTGTGCGGGACTCCGAATGTGGAGGTGATGTCTCTGACAAATTTGATGGCCGTAAGGGCGTCGAGCTTCTTGATGGGCTTGGCTTCAATCCACTTGGTGAACTTGTCGACTGCCACCAACAGATGAGTGAATCCCCCTTGGCCAGTTCTGAATGGACCGACTGTATCTAATCCCCACACTGCGAACGGCCAAACAAGAGGGATTGTCTTCAGCGCAGACGTTGGCTTGTGGGACTTGTTCGAATAGAACTGACAACCTTCGCATCGGTCGACCATATCCTTTGCCATTTCATTCGCCTGCAACCAGAAGAAGCCAGCTCTGAATGCTTTGGCGACGATTGCTCTTGAGGAGGCATGATGGCCAAAAGTTCCCGAGTGAATTTCTTCCAGGATTAACTGTCCCTCCCGAGGGGAGATGCATCGCTGAAGGACTCCTGAAACACTTTCCTTGTACAACTGGCCATCAATGACGGTGAAGGACTTCGACCTGCGGACGATCTGCCTCGCTTGGACTTCGTCCTGTGGTAATTCTTGCCTCAGGATGTATGCAATGAACGACACAGTCCAATCGGGGATGATAGCAAGAATCTCCATGATCAAATCAACCACAGCGGGAACCTCGACTTCAGTCGGATCTGTTGAACTCTTCAGTTGTACCGGTTCCTCTGTAAAAGGATCTCCTTTCACCGAAGGGAGATATAGGTGCTCGAGGCAGACATCACTCGGGATTGGTCTCCGAGTGGATCCGAGTTTTGCCAACTCATCAGCTGCTTGGTTCTTCAGTCGCGGAACATGGTGAAGTTCCAGACATTCAAACTTCTTCTCAAGCTTCCTTACTGCGTTGCAGTATGAAGTCATGGTGGGGTTCCTGACATCCCACTCCTTCATCACTTGATTAACCACCAAATCTGAATCGCCATAGACCATCAGGCGACGGACGCCGAGTGTGATGGCCATGCGCAATCCGTAAAGGAGAGCTTCATACTCTGCCTCATTGTTGGAAGAATCGAAATGTATCTGCAACACATACTTAAGCTTATCACCTTTTGGCGATATGATCACTACGCCAGCGCCGGAGCCATTCAGCATCTTGGACCCATCGAAGAACATAGTCCAATGAGCCGAGTAGATGTTAGTCAATTGCTGTTGTTCTACCCATTCTGCTATGAAGTCAGCCAGAGCTTGAGACTTTATAGCCTTCTTGGCTTCAAACTTGATGTCACAGTATAAGATCTCCATAGCCCACTTCGCCACACGGCCTGATGTGTCTCGATTGTGGAGGATTTCCGACAACGGAGCATCAGAAATGACAGACACCGAGTGGTCTTGGAAATAGTGAGCCACCTTCTTTGCAGTCATGTAGATCCCATAAATAAGCTTTTGATAATGGGCATACCTCTGCTTGGAAGGAGTCAGGACTTCGGAGACATAATATACTGGCCGCTGAACCTTGTATGCTTTGCCTTCTTCTTCACATTCGACTGTGAGAACAGTGCTGACGACATGATTTGTAGCCGCGATGTACAGAAGAAGGGGTTCTTTACTGAGCGGGACAGTAAGAACCGGCTGGGTGGAAAGCAGGGCTTTGAGGTCATCGAATGCAATCTGGGCTTCGTTTGTCCACTCGAAAGTATCTGATTTCTTCATGAGTCGGTACAGAGGTAACGCCTTCTCGCCGAGTCGAGCGATAAAGTTGCTCAAAGCCGCTAGGCAACCTGTGAGCCTTTGAACATCATGCATTCTGACCGGCCGCTCCATTCGGACGATGGTCCCGATCTTTTCGGGGTTGACATCGATTCCTCGTTCGGAAACGAAGAAACCGAGTAACTTTCCGCTCGGAACACCGAATGAACACTTGGCAGGGTTGAACTTGATATCGTACCTATGAAGCTTGGCGAATGTTTCTGCCAAGTCAGTCAGCAGGTCGGAACCTTTGTGTGACTTGACTACGATATCGTCCATATATGCCTCCACATTTTGACTGATCTGGTCAAGGAGGCATTTCTGGATCATGCGCATAAAAGTTGCTCCTGCATTCTTCAAACCGAATGGCATAGTGATGTAGCAGAAACACCCGAATGGGGTGATGAAGGCTGTTTTTAATTCATCCGGACCATACAGACGGATCTGATGATAGCCCGAACAGGCATCAAGGAATGATAAACGCTCGCAACCCGCAGTCGAATCGACAATTTGATCAATGCGGGGGAGTGGGAAATGATCTTTCGGGCAGACCTTATTGAGATGCTTGAAGTCGATGCACATACGGAGGGACTTGTCCTTCTTGGGCACCATGACAACATTGGCGAGCCACTCGGAGTGGTGTACCTCGCGAATGAAGTTGGCTGCCAAAAGTTTAGCCACCTCCTCTCCGATTGCCTTCCTTTTGTGCGCGGCGGACCAACGCAGGCGTTCTCGGACGGGCCGAGCGGTAGGATCCACATGCAGTCGGTGCTCAGCTAACTCCCTGGGTACACCTGGTATGTCAGCGGGCTTCCATGCGAAAATGTCCCAGTTCTCACGAAGGAATTGGATGAGCTCGGCTTCCTATTTTGGATCAAGGGTGGTGGAGATGTTCATCTGGGCGGCGGTGTCGTCCGTCGGGTGGATGCTGACTTTCTTCGTGTCGCCCGCCGACTAGAATGGGGACTCTGAAGCTGGCTTCTTCGAACGCATCAAGTCAGCGGGGTCGGCCGTCTTCTTGTACTCATCCAGCTCGAGGATAGCCATCTGCTGATCGACAATCCGCGACCCCTGCTGCAGACACTCTTCGGCCCGCTGCCGATTGCCTGTGATGGTGATCACACCTTTGGGACCCGGCATCTTCAGCTTCAAATACAGGTAACATGGACGGGCTATGAAACGTGCATACGCCGGACGACCCAGAATTGCATGGTATGCACTCTGGAAGTCCACCACCTCGAATGTGAGCTTTTCCTTGCGGAAGTTCTTGTCGGAGCCGAAAACGACGTCCAACACGATCTGGCCGAGTGACTTGGCCTTTCGTCCTGGGACGACTCCGTGGAACTGCATGCTGCTCTCGCTAAGTTTGGACATCGGAATGCCCATCCCCTTGAGAGTGTCAGCGTACATGATGTTCAAGCCGCTGCCGCCATCCATGAGGACTTTACGCAGTCGGATTCCTTCCACCACCGGGTCGACTACCAGAGCCTGCCTCCGCGGGGAGGGCACATGTGCCGGATGATCCGACTGATCAAAGGTGATCGCAGTCTGAGACCATTTGAGGAACGTGGGGTTGGTCGGGGTGGCCATGTTCACCTCCCTGTTCACCAGCTTCAGTCGACTCTTGCTTTCCACGTCAGCAAAAATCATCAATGTTGCGTGGACTTGGGGGAACGGATCCTCCTTGTCCTCATCATCCTGCTCGTTGTCCTTTTCACTCGGCTGCCCTTCGCCGAACCCTTGGATCAGGAGGCGACATTGCCGAGTGGTGTGCTTCGGGAATATGGCGTTGCCTTCTTCATCCATCTTCGTGTGGATTGGACATGGCTGATCAAGGATGGAGTTCCCGAACTGCTTCTTCTTGGGGGTGTAATGAGCTTTCCCCTTGCCCTTGAACTTGGCATTTGTAACGGCAGCTGCCTCTGCCTGCGGAGTGGATGGAGCTTTCTGCTTTTGCTTCCGATTGCTGTTCCCATCTCCGTCGGCGACTGCCTTGTGCTTGCCGCTACGTATGCGGTCCTCTTCTTCGCCATTTGCATAGCGTGCGGCTATCTCCATCATCTTGCTCATGGAGATGTCGCCTGTCCGACCGAACTTCAGGTACAGATCTCTATACCGCACGCCTGCCTTGAATGCGCAGACTGCTTGATGCTCTGTGACGTTCTCCACTGTGTGGTAGAGGATCGTCCAGCGCTGGATGAAATCGCGCAGGGGCTCATTCTGTTTCTGGACGCAGTGCTGGAGCTCCATGAGACCAGCAGGGCATTTGCACATGCCCTTGAAGGTCCTGATGAACACTCGGGACAGATCTGCCCAGCTGTAGATGCTTGATGGAGCCAACTGATTCAGCCACGCTCGTTCCGAGTCATCGAGCATCAGGGGGAGATGTTTCATGGCGACCTGGTCATCTCCGCCACCGATCTGGACCGCCACTCGGTAGTCGTCCAACCACGTTTCTGGCTTGGATTCTCCTGTGAACTTGCTGATCCCCGTCGCCAATCGGAAGTTGGGAGGGATGTCAGTTGAACGGATGGCCCGACTGAAGCACTCGGGGCCAGAGATGATGGTCCTGCTTCCACTCGAACGGTCTCTATCATGACCATAACGGTGGTCTCGACTCCTGTCGACCTTCCTCTGGGCGATGTACCCTCTTGCGTCGGGCCTTGGATCATACGTGTCACCGACTGAACGCCGATCATCATGATGTCGGGACCCGTAAGGCCCACCCCGCGGAGCGGTGCGTGAATGGCGACGATCTTCGGGATTCGTGGAACGGCTGCCCCCTCTGCGTCGCTGATGAGAGTGGGGGCTGTAAACCGACCGATGTGTGTTCGCGTGAACAGAACTGTTGTGGATCCTATTGTGCGACTGGGAGACCGCCGAATTCTGCTGCCGCGCCGTGTGCAACAGGGCACGGATCTGCTCGATCCCTCTACCAGCCTCCGAATCAGTCGGTTGGAGGGAATCGACTATCTTGCCAGCGGCAGCCAGGTTGAGGACGGGTGTACGGAACACCTTGACGTTGCTCTGACGAGTGCGTCGACTGGCAGAACGGTGGTGTTGAGTCCAAGCACTCGGAAGGTAACTCAGTTGGAACTGAGTCCAAGCACTGGGACGGCGGTGCGACCACAACCGACTCGAGGACCGCCACTTGAGAGGACGCGTTCTGGCGCGCCTGGGCGTGTCGCACCCAACGCTGGAGCCGCGGACGGCGGGACCGCTTGTTGCGGCGCGTGACGGGGGCGAAGGGTGACACCGGGGTCGACTGCTGGAGAAGAAGGACGCCGCGGGCACCGGCACAGAAGTGCGTAGCCCCACGACTGGGGAGCGCCTCGACGTCGAGAGACGCATCCCGAAGCCATGCCGAATCATCGACGATGAAGGAGAGTGCGCCGAAGAGGATCTCCCGACCCATGCATAAATCTCCGCCGGACGACATGATGAAAAGATGAAGCTGCAAACTCGTCGGAAGTCACTTAGACGCCTGCCCCACGGTGGGCGCCAACTGTCGTGGGTATAAGTCTGACAGTAGATGTGTAGGGTATGAAAGGATGGGCAGAGCCTTAGCTACGGCGAGGTTGTATGAGTTCAGGCCCCTCTGTGGTGGAGGTAAAAGCCCTACGTCTCAGTGCTCTTGGGAGCTTAGTGTCGAGTGGAATATAGGATTACAGTAAATGCCAACCCCTGCACCAGTGGGGAAGGGCGGCTTATATAGAGTGCGCTGCCCTTCACAACGGCCCGGTGGACAGGGGTGGAGTAGGGGAGAATAAATGCCTACGTTACAGGTAACGTATGCCTTAAATGCTAATAATGGTGTATGAAAACATATGACCGTTGCCCTCCTGGGAGGTTACGATGTACAGAGTGGAATTCAGTCGGTACGATAAATATGCTCCGAATGCTCGTCACCGACTGGATGATGGGGGGTCCTTAGTTCAGTCGGAACTGTCTAAGGGCCTTGCCCTCTATGAAGGGTAGTCCTTGGGTAGGACCTATAGGGCAGGCCTATGACCCTACCCTGGGACTATAACCCCATCAATCCCTACTCATCGCATTGATATCTATTGATAGGCATCTCCATAGCCTATTGATACGTCGAGTTGATGCGAGACTTTCTTCTCCACTTTTAGCCCTTTGATACCTACAACCATATTCTATTCCACCTATATGTTGTGTCCATGGTTCACGTTCGTGTATTGAGTGATTAATAATAAGCTGAAGCGCGTTAAAAAGTATGATCCAATTTTTTTACTTAACACCATCGTGCTTGAAATCTGTATTTATGTGGTGAAGACAGAGCCATGCCATATTAATATGATAAAATGAATAGGGGGTAAACATTCTTTAGGGATATTATATTTTGAACATTGATGGTTATGTTACTTATGTTTATGAATATTACTATGTTTTTAATTCATTGTTTATCAATGATCACATGTGCAATAGATTACATGTTGGATAGCATGTCACATAAAAAATTCTGCTTCTATCATTTACGTGCTCGAGGATGAGCATGAATTAAGCTTGGGGATGTTGATACGTCTCCAATGTATCTATAATTTTTGATTGTTCCACGCTATAATATTATCATTCTAGGGTGCTTTTGGGGCATTTAATTGCCAATTCATATTATTTTTTACCACTAACCTATTAACCTAGTGCCAAGTGCCAGTTGTTGTTTTCTACAAGTTTTTGACTCTTCAAGTCTACAATACCAAACGGAGTCCAAATACCACGAAAATTTTTGATGATTTTTCTGGACCAAAAGAAGACCTAGAAGCTTTGGGAAAAGGCCCGGGGCCACACAAGAGCCTCACGAGCCAACAAGGCGCGCCCAAGGGGGTGTCCACACCCCGTTGGGTCGTAGGCCCCTCGTGGCTCTTCCTACCTTGTTCTTTTAGCTAGGCATGATGATTTCAATGATGCTCGTATAGGAATAATAGTAGAAACATGTAAGAGAGCATCATGAATCACATGGCAAGCACATTTAAGTCTAACCACTTCCTATGCATAGTGATTTTGAGAGCAAATGAATTATGGGAGCAATAATCAACTAGCATAGAGAAGAAAAATAAGCATGACTTTGAAACTTAGAACACATAGGGAGGAAACTTGATATTATTGCAATTCCTACTAGCATATGTTCCTCCCTCATACTAATTTTTAGTAGCATCATGAAGGAATTCAACAATATAACTATCACATCAACATTATTTTCGTGTTGCACAAGCATAGAATATTTATTACTACCCACACAAGCAAAACTCTTATCATTCATAGTAGTGGGAGCAAACTCAACAAAATAACTATCATGAGATACTTGATTGATATAATCCATGTGAAAATTAAAATCATGATGAAAAGTTTCATGGTTTTTATTACTCTTTACAACATATATGCCACCACCATAATCATCATAGATAGCAACTTTTTTGTCATAGTCAATTGAAGCCTCTTTGAAAATAGTGGACTCATCACAAAATAAAGTCATGACCTCTCCAAATCCACTTTTATCATTATGAAAAGATTCAACACCCTCCAAAATAGTGGGATCATTAGTACCTAGAGTTTACACTCTTCCAAACTCACTTTTACCAATACAATCATCATAAATAGGAGGCATGCTTTCATCATAATAAGTTTGCTCATCAAAACTTGGGGGACTAAAAATATCATCTTCATGAAACATAGCATACCCAAGCTTGTGGCTTTGCATATCATTAGCATCATGGATATTCAGAGAATTCATACTATAAATATTACTATAATGCTCATCATTCAAGGAATTAACATTAAGCATTTTCATAATTTCCTCCTCTAGCAATTGCGCACAATTTTTCTTTCCATTAGATATACGAAAGACATTATAAAGATGAACAATATGAGACCACCTCAATTCCATTTTTTGTAATTTTATTTTATAAGAAAAACTAGTGATAAGACAAGAAACTAAAAGATTCAATTGCAAGACCTAAAGATATACCTTCAAGCACTCACCTCCCCGGCAACGGTGCCAGAAAAGAGCTTGATGTCCACTACACAACTTGTTCTTCTAGATCGTGTTGGGCCTCCAAGCGCAGAGTTCTGTAGGACAGTAGAAAATATCCCTCATGTGGATGACCTAAGGTTTATCAATCCATGAGAGGTGTAGGATGAAGATGGTCTCTCTCAAACAACCCTGCAACCAAATAACAAAAAGTCTCTTGTGTCCCCAACACACCAAATACAATGGTAAATTGTATAGGTGTACTAATTCAACAAAGATATGGTCATACAAGTGTAGTAATGATATCAGATATGGATTTTTGTAATAGGAATAATAAAAACATCAATGTAGCAAGTAAAAAAGTGAGCATAAATGGTATTGCAATGCTTGAAAATGAGGCCTAGGGTCCGTACTTTCGCTAGTGCAATCTCTCAACAATGATAATATAATCGGATCACATAACAATCCCTCAACGTCTGATGAAGAATCACTCTAGAGTTCCTATCTAGCGGAGAACACAAGAAGAAATTGTTTGTAGGGTACAAACCACCTCAAAGTTATTCTTTTCGATCAATCTTTCCAAGAGTTCGACTAGAATAACAAGTTATCATTTCCGATTGATCTATTGAAGAGTTCGTACTGAAGTAACACCATTGATACATATTAATCAACCCTAATGTCACCTAGATACTCCAATGTCACCTCTAGTATCCGTGGGCTAATTATACGACATGCATTAAACAATTTCAGAATCTTCATATTCAATCCAATACAAAGAACTTCAAGGAGCACCCCAAGATTTCTATCAAAGAACATAGTATGAAAACATGCAATCAACCCCTATGCATAGATCCCCAAGGTCACCAGAATCAGCGAGTTGACGCCTCAACATATATCAAGTGAATCACTTGAATACCCCAGTGTCACTACGGGTATCCGCATGCAAGACATACATCACGTGCTCTCAAACTTGAATATTCAATCCAACATAACGAGATCTTAAAGTGAATGACTCAATTCATCACAACAATAGCATGGGACAAACACCATATGATCCAACTATATTAACAAGGCCCGTGATATATCAAAATCATGACATATCAAGAACACGAGAGAGAGAGATTAAACACATAGGTATTGGTACAAACCCTCGGTCCCGAGGGTGGACTACTCTCTCCTCGTCATGGCCCCCGCTGGGATGACGAAGATGGCCACCGAAGATGATCTCCCCTCCGATAGGGTGCGAGAACGGGCTCCTGATTGGTTTTTCGTGGCTACACAGGCTTGAAGCGGCGGAACTTCTCCTCTAGGGTTATTTCTGGAGGTTTTTTTATTTATAGGATTTTTGGGCATTGGAATCACGCCAAGATGGGCCATGAGGTGACCACTAGGTACTAGGCCGCGCTAGGGGGGCACGAGCGCCCTGGTGCCTAGTGGGCAGGCTGGGCCTCCTCTGGTTGGCTTCCTTGGTCCTCTGGATGTCTTCTGGGCAGAAAAAATCCCCAAAAAGTTTCGTGACTTTTGGAGTCCGTTTGATATTGATTTTTTGCGAAGTAAAAAACAAGCAAAAACAACAACTCGTAGTGGGCACTATGTCAATAGGTTAGTTCCAAAATATGATATAAAGTTTCTTTAAAATGATTGCAAGCATCCAAGAATGATAATATAACAACATGGAACAATAAAAAATTATAGATATGTTGGAGACGTATCAGTGATGCAACACAATATAGGTAAGTATTTCCCTCGATAGAGAACCAAGGTTTATCGAACCAATAGGAGTAACAACCAACCCATGTCTTCGGCAACTGCACACAAAAGAAACAAACACTTGCACCCAACACGGGCAAGAGGGTTGTCAATCCCCTTGTATCGTTATTTGCAAGCAATTAAGTAATGTGGTTGAAAGTTGCAAAGTGAAAAGTAAATAACAAGTAATTAAAGGCATGAGGAAATTGTAACATTTGTAAATATATAAGTGAATAGACCCCGGGGCCATAGTGTTCCCTAGTGGCATCTCTCATGAAAGCAAGCATACGATGTGTAGACAAATTATTGTTGTGAAATTGATAGAGAAGTGGATAGTTATGCAATATTCATGGAAATGATCATGTGTTTATAGGCATTACGTCCATAAGAAAATAGGGCGACTACTGCGTGCACCTATTACTATTACCCCACCCATCGACCGCTAACCAACATGCATCTAGAGTATTAAGTAAAACAGAGTAATGCTTGGAGAACATTGACATGATGTAGACAAAGAGAACTCAATTAATATGAATTAACCCCAATGTTTTACCCTTAGTGCAAACAATACAAATACGTATCTTGTCCCCTACTATGTCAATTGGATATAGAAATCGGTCAGATTGAACCCACTACAATGCACCTCTCTCGTTGAAGAAAGATCAATCTACTTGTCCTCTACTTGGCCAAAGCAAATCAATAGATTGGAGAGATTTACGAAGCTATGATGATCATGCACATACGAACCTTTAAAATTCAGAGAAGACTCAAATATTTATCATGAATAATCTGAACATAAACCCACAATTTATTGGATCCCAACAAACGCACTGCACAAAAGAGTTACATCGAATAGATCAAAGCGAAGATGCGATGATTATTATATTGAAGATCAAGAGAGAGAGAGAGATCCATTTATGTACTAACTACGGACCTGTAGGTCTGTGGTGAACTACTCACACATCACCATGGGAGCAGTGAGGTTGATGTAGAGGTCCTCTGTGATTGAATCCCCATCCGACGGGGCACCTAATAAGGGCTCCAGATGACCTCACGGTGGATTAGAGACTTGCGGCAGTGGAAAAAGTGTTTCGGTGTGCTCCTTAGGATTTTTGGGATTAATGTGAATTTATAGGACGAAGAGGTACGCTTGGAGGCAGCCAAGGGGGCATGAGGCAACATGGTGCATCCACCCCCTGGGCATGCCCTGTTGTGTGCTGGTCCTCTCATGAGGCCTATGGCCTCTTCCCGAAGCTTCAAGGTCTTATTTTGGTCCAGAAAAAATCACCAAAAAGTTTTGTGGTATTTGGACTTTGTTTGGTACTGTAAACCCGAAAATCTAAGAACACGCAAAAAACAACAACTCGCATTGGGCATTGGGTCAATAGGTTAGTGCTCAAACTAATATAACTTGGTGTATAAATACACAAAAAGTATCCTAGAATTATAATATAATAGCATGGAACAATCAAAAATTATAGATACGTTGGAGACCTATCAGCATCCCCAAGCTTAATTCCTTCTCGTTCTCGAGTAGGTAAATGCTAAAAATAGATTTTTTGATGTGACATGCTACCCAACATGTAATCTATTGCAGATTTGATCATTGAGAAATGATGAATTAACAAACATTAACATAGCAATGATTATAAACACAAGCAACATAGTCATTAGGTTTCAAAGCATATTGTCCTTAAAGAATGTTCATCTCTATTCATTTTATTACATAAATATAGCATGGCTCCGTCCTCACCGCATAAATACAAATGTTAAGCACCATAGTGTCCAAGTAAGGAAATTGGATCATACTTCTTAATGTGATTTAGCTTTTTATTACTTGCACAATATATGAGCATGAACCTTGGATATAACATAAGAGTGAAATAGAATATGGTGGTAGGTTTCAAAGGGCTGAAAGTGGAGAAGAAATTCTCACATCAACTAGGCGTATCAATAGGCTATGGAGGTGCACATCAATAGACATCAATGCAAGAAGTAGGGATTGCCGTGCAACAGATGCACTAGAGCTATAACTGTATGAAAGCTCAAATGAATCTAAGTGGGTGTGCATCAAACTTGCTTGCTCATGAAGACCTCATGCATTTTAGGAATCCCGTCATTGGAAAGCCAAGTTCTATAATGATAAATTTCCACTAGCATATGGAAGTGACAAATAAAGACTCTCTATATGAAGAACATGGTGCCACTTTGAGGTACAAGTGTGGAATAATAGGTAGTAGCACTGCCCCTTCTCTCTTTTCTCTCATTTATTCATTTTCTTTTCTTTTCTTTTTGTTTCTCTATTTTCTCTATTTTTTTCTTCTAATTTTCTATTTTTCATTCAGAGTCTCATCCCAATTTGTGGGGATTCATGGTCTCCATCATCCTTTCCTCACTGAGACAGTGCCCTAATAATGATGATCATGACACTTTTATTTACTTACAACTCAACATGAAGACTGATATGATATGACT
Source organism: Hordeum vulgare subsp. vulgare (assembly GCF_904849725.1). Classification (NCBI taxonomy): domain Eukaryota; kingdom Viridiplantae; phylum Streptophyta; class Magnoliopsida; order Poales; family Poaceae; genus Hordeum; species Hordeum vulgare. Next base: position 540,702,623 of record NC_058521.1, on the reverse strand, counting down.
CTATATGAATGCCTTTGGCGGTGTACGAGGATGTGCAATGATAAAGATTAACATGTATAATAATGATGAATGGTGGCTTTGCCACAAATACTATGTCACGTTATATGATCATGCAAAGCAATACGACAATGGAAGTATAAGTCATATGAAGTGATGGTGGAAGTTGCATGGCAATATATCTTCGAATGGCTATGAAAATGCCATGATAGGTAGGTATGGTGGCTGTTTTGTGGAAGATATAAGGTGCCTTATGTGCAACACAACATATAATGTCACGGGATTTGGATGCACCGACGAAAGTTGCACCGATCCTCAAGGTGAGAATGCGCAATGCACGGTACCGAAGAAGCTAGCAAATATGTGGAGGTGAGAGTGTGTAAATCCATGTATTCCCATTAGTCATAAAGAACTCACATATTTATTGCAAGATTTTTGGAAGTACGTGGATGTCGCCTAGAGGGGGGGGGGTAAATAGGCGCTTTAAAATAATTATGGTTTAGGCTTGAACAAATGCGGAATAAAACGAACATTTAGTTTGTCAAGTACAAAACCTAAAACAACCAGGCTCACCTATGTGCACCAACAACTTATGCTAAGTAAGATAAACAACTAAGTGATAGCAATATATATGACAAGAAACAATATGGTTATCACAACGTAAAGTGCATAAGTAAAGGGTTCGAATAATAGATAACCGAGGCATGCAGAGACGACGATGTATCCGGAAGTTCAGACCTGTGCGGATGCTAATCTCCATTTGAAGCGGTGTGGAGGCACAATGCTCCCCAAGATGCCACTAAGGCCACCGTAATCTCCTCACGCCCTCGCACAATGCAAGATGTCGTGATTCCACTAAGGGACCCTTGAGGCCGGTCACCGAACCCGTACAAACAAGGTTGGGGCAATCTCCACAACTTAATTGGAGGCTCCCAACAACACCACGAAGCTTCACCACAATGGCATATGGCTTCTAGGTGACCACAAATTCTCGGGGCAATCACAACTTAATTAGGGATCCCGACGCTTGCTCGTAGCTTTACACCACAATTATTGAGCTCCGAGGCATCACAAAGCTTCTAGGATGCCAAAGCATCCACGAAGAACAATCTCTAGGGTACCAAGTACCAAAGGGTAATAAGCTTCTCAAACTTCACTTCCACGTATCACCGTGGAGAACTCAAACGTATGCACCAAATGCAATGGCAAGGGCACACAGAGTGCCCAAGTCCTTCTCTTCCAAATCCCACCACATCAACTAATGCTATGGTGGAAAATGAGAGGAAGAACAAAGAAGAACACCAAGAACTCCAAGAACTAGATCCAAGGGGTTCCCCTCACATAGAGGAGAAAGTGATTGGTGGAGATGTGTATCTACATCTACTCTCTCTTTTCCGTCAAGAACTAGCAAGAATCATTGGAGGGATTGAGAGTTAGCAAGCTCGAAGAAGGTCAACAATGGGGGAAGAACACGAGCTCAACGGATGGATAACAATTGGGGAAGAAGACCCCCTTTATATAGTGGGGGAAATAATCTGCTCGTTACCCCCACTTTTAGCCCGAGCATAGCGGTACTAACGCTGCCCGGTGCGGTACTACTGCACACACGGTAGTGGTAGAGGGAGGAACTACTGCACGGGGCAACGAACGGTAGAACCGCCGGAGTGGTACTACCGCATGCCCTTACGGTACTACCGCAAAGTAGTATCCAAGTGCCAGAGGAGGTACACGAAAGTAAAAAAAATTACTTCTGTGTCTACCTCCGCTGAGGCTACGACTGTGTAAAAATACGACACGATAGTACGGGACGCGGTTTTGCGGTACTATCGGGCGGTAGTAAAAAACTATGTCTGCTCTTACTACCGTAGGCGCTCGTAGTAGAAGCTGGTGACAGCGGTACTACACGTGCTAGGAGCGGTACTACCGCTGGCACCTGCGGTACTACCACCCAAAATGTAAAAAGACCCCGAAGAAGCCATAGAAAATATTTAAGCGGAACTAACAACGGTAGTACACAGCGGAAGTACCGCCCAAGCGGTACTACCATGGTACAGAGCGGTACTACCGCCTGTTTAGAGAAAAACAGCTATGGTACTGAAAGTGCCATAACTTTCACACACGAGCTTCGAATTGAGCAAACCAAAGCTTGTTGGATACAGGACGACAAGAGCTATCTGTTGGAGATATGCCCTAGAGGCAATCATGTATGATGATATTTCCTATGTGTTTATGAATAAAGATAGTCCTTGGACATTATCATTGATGTGTAATTTAAAAGTACGTGACTTGTTTGTGAGACTATGCATTGTATGATGACTATCCTAAAGAGTCCCTAGTCGAAAGAGTTGTGTGGATGCGCAACGAGTTCGACTAGCATATGACATGGTGGATGGTACGATCTCACTGGCCATGTGGCATTGGATGCTAGCCGCATAATATGATTTGGAAAGATGTGGTTGGATTCGACGTAGTCGACTCCAAGCCACGATAAGGTCTGAGTTGGACATGCACAACTATGAGATGCATCGATAGGTCATTTGTGAGTCTGTAGTACAACATACGTTCTATGTCCTAAGACCTTAGCTGCCGCATGTACTCGGGATGGCGACAGACTTGCTTTGGGCCGACCAAACGCTACTCCGAGACTCGGTAGTTACAAAAGTATGTTTTGGGCTTGTCCAGACCCATGCTGCAAGACATGGTTGAGCAAGATGGGATTTGCCCCTTCGATCAGGAGAGATATACTCTAGGCCCCTCGGGTGATCCGACCTGCATAAGCATGGCCATGCGATGAGTATTATGAGATAATCCTAATGGTGGTCAGATTCACCGGAACGAGAAAGAGGTCGTGCGGCAACAAGCATGACCATATCGCCTTGAGCACGACAACGTATATCGTGTGGCAAAGGGAACAGAAGTATGAAGTACATGTTCGCCTAACTAGCTTCATCGGACACTTGGAGTCGGCACGTCTTGCTAGAGACCGCCACCCACTAGCCGAGTCGGACGTGGTCTGACTCACGACCAAGTGAAGGAGAACCTAAAGGGTCGCGCACTTAAGGGAAGGAACACATGGGCTTTAGGGTCCGTGCGAGGCCCAAGAGTTGAGCCTATGCCAGACGCCAATATATAGTGGAGGTGCGGCACAACTGTTCAAAAGATCGCTTTGGCACCATCATTGGGGTTTCACATGAGTTGCAAATAGCCACCTCCACCCGTCGCCGACTGATACGTCTCCAACGTATCTATAATTTTTGATGGTTCCATGCTATTATCTTGTCAACTTTGGATGTTTTGTTTGCATGATTATGCTATTTTATATCTTTTTTGGGACTAACCTATTAATTCAGTGCCAAGTGCCAGTTCCTGTTTTTTTCGTGTTTTTGATCCTTTTCAGAGAAGAATATTAAACGGAGTCCAAACCGAATAAAACCTTCGGAAAGATTTTTTCCGTAACAGAAGATACGCAGGGAACTTGGGAACCAGGGCAAAGGACTCCGGGGGAGGCCACAAGCCCCCTAGCCAAGGCGTGGGGGGGGGGGGGGGGCGCCTACTAGGCTTGTGGCCCCCCCGTGGCTCCTTTGCCCTACTTCTTCCGCCTATAAATTCCCTAAAAATCCAAAACTGCCACAGAGAGCCACGAAAATACTTCTCCGCCGCTGCAAGCTTCTGTCTCCGCAAGATCCCTTCTGGGGCACGTTCTGGTGCCCTGCCGGAGGGGGGATTCGGACACGGAGGGCTTCTTCATCAACACCATTGCCTCTCCGATGATGCGTGAGTAGTTCACCACAGACCTTCGGGTCCATAACTAGTAGCTAGATGGCTTCTTCTCTCTCTTGGATCTTCAATACAAAGTTCTCCATGATCTTCATGGAGATCTATCCGATGTAATCTTCTTTTGCGGTGTGTTTGTCGAGATCCGATGAATTGTGGATTTATGATCAGATTATCTCTGAATGTTATTTGAGTTTCCTCTGATCTCTTATATGCATGATTTCGTATCCTTGTAATTATCTTCGAGTTCTGGGTTTCGTTTGGCCAACTTGATCTATAATTCTTGCAATGGGAGAAGTGCTTGGTTTTGGGTTCATACCGAGCGGTGTCCTCACCCAGTGACAGAAGGGGTAGAGAGGCACGCATCATGTTGTTTCCATCAAGGGTAAAAAGATGGGGTTTATATCTATTGCATGAATTTATCCCTCTACATCATGTCATCTTGCTTAAGGCGTTACTCTGTTCTTTATGAACTCAATACACTAGATGCATGCTGGATAGCGGTCGATGTGTGGAGCAATAGTAGTAGATGCAGACAGTTCCGGTCTACCTGTCTCGGATGTGATGCCTATATGTATGATCATTGCCTTAGATATCGTCATGACTTTGCGCGGTTCTATCAATTGCTCGACAGTAATTCGTTCACCCATCGTAATACTTGCTATCTTGAGAGAAGCCTCTAGTGAACACTATGGCCCCCGGGTCTACTTCACATCATATTTTCAGGTCTAAACTTTTACTTTGTTGCACTTTCCACTTTCAGATTTCACCTTGCAATTAACCGTGAAGGGATTGACAACCCCTTTATAGCGTTGGGTGCAAGTTTGTTTGTTTTTGCGCAGGTACATTGGTGACTTGCCTTGATACTCCTACTGGATTGATACCTTGGTTCTCAAAGTGAGGGAAATACTTACTGCTACTATGCTGCATCACCCTTTCCTCTTCAAGGGAAAAACCAACGCAAGCTCAAGAGGTAGCAAGAAGAATTTGTGGCGCCATTGCAAGGGAGGATCAAGTCAAGAATAGTCTCCCATCAACGTGCCAATATCTGGCGCTGTTGTCGGGGAGGTTCAAGTCAAGAATAGTTTCCCGTCAATGTGCCAATTTCTGGCGCCGTTGCCGGGGAGTATCAAGTCAAGAATAGTCTCCCTTCAACGTGTCAATTTCTGGCACCGACGATTATTCTAAGTGAAGCTTATCCAAGTAACTGTCGCAAACTCATCTCTTGCATTTACTTTTTTTTGCCTTTTGCCTCTCTTTTTCCTCTCCCCCACTTCTGAAAAACAAAAATTTACAAAAATATTTGCCTTTTTCGTTCGCCCTTTTCTTTCACTTGCTTTTTGTTTGCTTGTGTGCTTGTCTGCTTGCTGAAGTCACCATGACTGAAAACACCAAGTTGTGTGACTTCTCGAATACTGATAATAATGATTTTATTAGTACTCCCATTGCTCCCGCCACTAGTGCGGAATCATATATAATCAATGCTGCTTTGCTGAATCTTGTTATGAAAGAGCAATTCTCCGGCCTTCCTAGTGAAGATGCCGCATCCCATCTTAATACCTTCATTGAGTTATGCGATATGCAAAAGAAGAAATATGTGGATAATGATGTGATTAAATTGAAGCTATTTCCGTTCTCATTACGAGATCGAGCAAAAACTTGGTTTTCATCTTTACCCAAAAATAGCATTGATTCTTGGAACAAGTGTAAAGTTACTTATATATTGAAGTATTTTCCACCAGCTAAGATTATCTCTCTCCGTAACGATATCATGAATTTTAAGCAACTAGATCATGAAGATCACTACTGAAATTCAGAAATTTGCCGTCTGCCATGGCGGACGGCAAAGGGGGGAACCACTGACGGCAAAGGCTTTGCCGTCGATCAGCAGACGGCAAAAAAAATCCAGTAAAGAGGTTCTTTGTCGTCTGCTTTTTTAAAAGCGGACGGCAAAGAATCTTTGCCATGAGGGGGCAGACGGCAAAATAAATGGGACGACACATACACCAACAGCCCCGTTAAGTGTTAACGGTAGGCCTCCTCTCTTTGCCGTATGTCGTCCCCCATTTGCCATGTGGGGGCAGACGGCAAAGGGGGGAACCAGCCCCCTCTCTCTCCCCTCTTTGCCGTCTGCCATCGCACCTTTGCCATGTGGGGGCAGACGACAAAGAGGGGAGAGAGAGGGGGCTGGTTCCCCCCTTTGCCATGTGGGGCAGATGGCAAAGAGGGGGAACCAGCCCCTCTCTCTCCCCTCTTTCCCGTCTGCCATCCCCCTTTGCCATGTGGGGGCTGACGGCAAAGGGGGGAACCAACCCCCTCCCTCCCCCCTTTGTCGTCTGCCATCCCCCCTTTGCCATGTGGGGGCAGACGACAAAGGGGGGAACCAGCCCCTTTTTAATTTATTTCTTACTATATCCAGCATTTTTCACAATAATCAGGATATATATATATATTTGACATAAATAAATTTCTTTCCATACTCATAACCATATTAAAATAACTTTCATCCATAGTACATACATGTTATGCAAGTTGCATCCGTACCAAACCATATATTACACCAGTTTCATCCACATGCATACAAAGTTTCATATATATCCATATACTACAATAGTTTCAATACAAGCTTCCGTGAAGCCATGGTACAAGAAATCATCTTCAAGCATTCCATCAATATAATCCAAGCTTCCCATGAAGTGAATGTAATCTACAAAATGACAAATAAGAAAGTTAGAAGAATAATACTAGATGAAGAAGTATATAGGTTATTTTGGAGCGAAATTAGCTAAGTATAGGCCATTTAATAGGTAAGTTAGGTGGAATAGGTCATCTTGGAGCTACATAGCCTTATTATGTCATTTAGGAGAGAACTTAGCTAAGTATAGGTCATTCTAGAGCTAACTTGGATAAAATATGTCATTTTGTAGCCAACTATGATTATTAATCCATTTTGACCTTATTATGTCATTTTGGAGCTAAATTAGTCATTTTAATGAGCTAACCAAGGTTCTTATGATGTTTTTACCTAACTATGCTAATTATGTCATTTTGGAGGATAATTAGCTAAGTATGTCTTTGTTGGGGAAAATAACCTACGTAGAAGAAGAAAGAGAAGAAGCAAGAAGAGAAGAAGAAGGAGAAGAAAAAGAAGAAGAAGAAGGAGGAGGAGAAGGAGGAGGAGAAGGAGAAGAAGAAGAAAAGAAGAAGGACAAGAAGAAGGAGAAGAAGGAGGAGAAGAAGGAGAAGGAGCTTCTCTCCTCCTTCTCCTTCTCCTTCTTCTTCCTCCTTCTCCTTCTTCTTCTCTTCTTCTTATTCTTCTTTCCTTTCATTTTTCCTCTTTCTTCTCCTCTTGTCCCCTTCTTCGGGCTAAATTAGCTAAGAATGCCTTTTTGGAGCTAATTATGTCAATTCGAGGATAATTAGCTAAGTATAGGTCATGTTTTATTAAATAGACCATTTTGGAGCTAAGTAAGCTAATTATGTCATTTAGGTGAAACCCTAGCTAACTACAGGTCGTTTCGGAGCTAACTTGGGTAAAATAGGTCATTTCGGAGCAAATTATGCTTATTAAGCCATTTTGGATCTAGCTAGGCTAATTATAGGCCATTTAATACCTAAGTTAGGGGGAATAGGTCATCTTGCAGCTACGTAAGCCTTATTATGTCATTTAGGAGAGAACTTAGCTAACTATAGGTCATTTTTTATTAAATAGGTCATTTTGGAGCTAACTAAGCTAATTTTGTCATTTTGTAGGATAACTAGCCAATTTAGTCTTTCTTGGATGAGTCTAAGCTACGTAGAAGAAGAGAAAGAGAAGAAGCAAGAAGAGAAGAAGAAGTAAAAGAAGAAGAATAAGAAGGAGGAGGAGGAGGAGAAGGAGAAGGAAGAGGAGAAGAAGAAGAAAATAAGGAGAAGGAGAAGGAGGAAGAAGAAGGAGTCCTTCTCCTTCTTCTACTCCTTCTTCTACTTCTTCTTATCCTCCTCCTTCTCTTCTTCTTCTCTTCTTCTTCTTCTTCTTCCTTCCTTTCATTTTTCCTCTTTCTTCTCCTCTTGTCCCCTTCTTCGGGCTAAATTAGCTAAGAATGCCTTTTTGGAGCTAATTATGTCATTTCAAGGATAATTAGCTAAGTATAGGTCATGTTTTATTAAATAGACCATTTTGGAGCTAACTAAGTTAATTATGTCATTTAGGTGGAACCCTAGCTAACTATAGGTCGTTTCGGAGCTAACTTGGGTAAAATAGGTCATTCCGGAGCAAACTATGCTTATTAAGCCATTTTGGAGCTACCTAGGCTAATTATAGGCCATTTAATACCTAAGTTAGGGGGAATGGGTCATCTTGCAACTACGTAAGACTTATTATGTCATTTAGGAGAGAACTTAGCTAACTATAGGTCATTTTTTATTAAATGGTCATTTTGGAGCTAACTAAGCTTATTAAGCCATTTTGGAGCTAACTAAGCTTATTAAGCCATTCCGGAGAAAACTATGCTTATTAAGCTATTTTGGAGCTAACTAAGCTAATTATGTCATTTAGATGGAAGTCTAGCTAATTTTTATTGAAACACTAGAAATAACATACCATTATCGTCATCACGGCGGTGAAGCACGGTGGCTCTGGCTTGTTTCACCCGGAGAAGGCTGCCCTGGAGAAGGCTCCACTATAGAAGGGTCGTGCGATGCGTTTCGGGAGATATTCTACACCAAACATCGTTTGCAATGTGTCATTAGCATGAGGACACTCTTAAGATCACTGCAGTGAAATGAAACTCACCGTCCTCGCCACGTTAATGACTGGCATCGACGAAGGGACTTGGCCGCTCTTCTCGCACATAGACTGTACATTTGGTTTCAACAAGTCAAACTTTTTATTTATTAATGAAATGGACATTCAAATGCAAGATTTGAAATAACATGAAGAAGAAACTTACCACGAAGAGCTCGTATATGTCCCTGTTAGACGCATCATTCCGTGCCCTCTCCGCCTCCACCAATGCAGTCGTCCTCTCCTCCAGCTCCCTGATCTCCTTATCCTTCTCCGCCATAGCCGCCTGCATTGCCTCTCTCTCTTTCTGAATAGCAGCCTGCAACACAACTCATTGTTAGCAATTTAATCATATTGGTTCCAACGCACAACATAATGCGGAAAGATAGTTGAGTCCATTAAACTAACCTCGATGGCGAGCTCGACTGGCCGTGGACGACGTGTTATCTCCAGATAGGAGCTCGTTTGGCGTGCCTTTATCTGCCGGAGAGTGCTAGGACAATGTATAAGGCCGTCTCCAATGGCAATCGAGCCATGGGGCCTCCCGTTGCCAGCTATCATCCCCAGCTTTGGATCAATAGGCCCCTCGCTCGGGTTAAAGTCCTCCCCTTTCCTCGCCTTCCCGTGATCTGTGTACTTCACGATCTTGTGGTGGGAGGAGATGTTGGTGAAGTTTTCTGGATGCTCGAGGTCAGACTCAGAGAATGCCTTGAACTTCTTGTATGAGGCAGTATGGGCCATCGCATACAGGTCGTAGATCTATGGCACCCCCGTCTTATTGTGACGCGCCTAAAAGAGAGAGAGAGAGGAAAGTTGTATTAGTAAAGGGCTCAAGATAGCATTAAGAATGAATTGCATGAGGCATGAAGCAAACCACATACCCAGTTCTCGCCAAATTGGATTAAGTTGACGCTCCCTTGATGGTGTGGCACACCAACCATTTTTCCACGCCTCTCCTTGGCGTTGTTGTGGCCGGCCTCCCATGTTTCGGAGCACCACTGATCCACCAAGGCCTCCCAACAATCCATCTTATCCACACACCATCTCGGGGGCACCTAAGTTAATAAAGAGAAATTTGAGTGCGTAAGAACCAAATCAAGGAAACTAACTACAAAGCCTTAATAATATGTAATTACCTTCATGTAATGCTCCTTCTCCATCTTAGCATCACGGCACTTTGCCTTGTCAATCCTAATATGCTGCGTGGCATAGTAGTCTCGAACAGCCTGCACCCGAACCTCGTGCTGAAAGTTTTGAAGTAGGCGGAGACATTCGGTTTCGATAACCTTTGCCGCGTCCTCCTCGTATCCCTCCTCACACCTGTAGTAGGTCTGCAAACGAGACTACACCGATTAGTACAATAAATAGCTATGGTTGATTTATAATTGTATGAAGGAGAAATTACCCAGAACTGTCGGATCACCATGTCGGCCCTCATGTGGCACAAAACACCGTTGATCTCCACCTCCGCCGGGGCCGGGGCACCCAAGTAGTGCTCCCAGGTCATTCCTACCTCTCGCTCCCGACCGGGCAACGTAACAAACCCTGGGAAGTTTTTACGGCAAAGCACACCAAGGACGCTGTTGGGCTTGCGGACACCCTTGGCAACAATCCAACCCCTATGGTATGACAAATTAAAGCCAAAACATTAGATATTTGAGAAAACGCGAAGGCAAAAGGTTAAATAAGAGTAAATTAACTTACTTGTCCCCATTTGGCCTAATCGACCACCTCTGCTCGGGGGTCGCCGGCACGAGCGGGAGCCCCGAACTACCACACTGGTAGACGGTAGCCCCGAACTACCACACTGGTAGACGGTAGCCCCCTCACCCAGCTCCTCGTCACTACCAGCATGGCCACTTGGCTCAGCCCAGGTATCCCACTGGGTATCTTGGGACGTACCCTCATCCCTGCTTTGCTCCGGAGTCGCCTGGAACGAAGTCTCTGGGACACGAGTCTCATGGGTCGAAGGCTCGTCGACCTGAGGCTCGTGAACCGGAGACCATGTAGCCTCCACCTCAGACGAATCCACCCTAGAAGTCCTGTGCTCAGGTGAATCAGCTTGGGGTGGTGGCGGAGACCATGTAGCCTCCACCTCAGAAGTCGTGGCATCCACCGCCCTACCTCTCCCGCGGCCACGTGTACCTTTAGTACAACATAAATACCAACATGAGTAATAAAATGTATATAAATACCAATATGCATACAACATGAGTAGAACATAAATACCAACATGAATACAACGTGTACCTTTAGTACCTCTCGGCTTCGCGGGGGGTCGACCTCCTCTCACGGGGGGCGCTCCTTGCAGAGTAGAGAGCAATGCTCTTCGAAGAGGCGAGGCAGGAATGGAAGTACCCATCCCATCACCCGCCGACGAAGGAGCCGCGGAGTGCTTTCGACCCTTTCCCACCATCTTTCAACACCTGTCATGACAAAGAGTAAATGAAATTAGTACAACATAAATACCAACATGAGTAATAAAATTTATATAATTTAAGTGTATCATCGTCATAAATACCAACATGACTAATAAAAATTGAATACCTAACATGTACTCGAAATTTATATATAGTATAATAGTTGAATACCTGACATGAACTAATAACAGTCGTGCTCGTCTATATATGCTTCGGGGTCAATAAATGCATCATGATCATCACTATCATCAATAAATGCATCATCATCATCACTATCACGAAGAACATGTGGAAGGCCACCATTATGTAATCGGTCAAGAAGTGACAGGTCATCCGCAACAGTAACCTCTTCTTCTTCCAGCTCTTCCTGTTCGGGCTCAGGGGTTAAGACGGATTCACTGTCGCTGTCTACTTCAATGTTCTGGGGTGAAGTAGAGCGGTTCTTGAAACGTTTCTTGGACATACGTGTTTCTTGGAAGAATTCTCCTTCATATGTGTCTGGGTTAATGTGAGGTTCGTAATCCTCTTCATTGAGGGTAGGTGGTCTAAAATGTGGTGGCACTTCATAAACGACATCCCAACCTTTGAGATTTGGATCAGTTTGGCAGGCCCACGGTAGATAGAAAACTTGTGTCACCTGTTGAGCCGTAATATAGACATCGGGAACATCTAAGTGGGTGTTTTGGTTGATTTCGACTAGTCCTATATGTTCACGAGTCCTTCTAGTCTCCCTCGGCTCAAACCAATAACATTTGAAGACTACGACGGTCGGTGGGTTTTCTCCATAGAATAGAAGTTCATAAATTGCTTCAACTCTTCCATAATACTCGGTGTCTCCTTTGCCGATAGCAGAGACAAAACAATTTGTAGTCTTTAGGTCGGGCATAGATAGCTCTTTGCCAAAGGTACGAAAGTGATACCCGTTGATGTTGTATTTGTCAAATGAACGGACCTTATAGTCAAAACCATTAGCGACTTGTCTCAACTCGGCGTCCATAGACTCTGCATCAGCCTACAAGTTTAATACGAAAGAATGGATGCATTAGCCGCAAATTAGACCAAGAAATCAAATGGGCCCTTAATGGTAATTAATTACCCTTTGTTTGAACCAAGATATGAAACCGGGATAGTCGCCTCCATGCTTTGCGAGAAGCTCATACTCTTCGACGGAATCCTTTTTGATGACCGCTCCATCCAAGAATTCGGTGACGTATTGACTATATCAAATATCTGGGAATATGAGTAGTTCAAAGCAATTAGAAGTTGCGGAACAATAAATTACCGAGAACTTACTCGATGTACGGCCGCACTTCTGTTAGGTTGGTGAAGATATACAATGAAATGGTCCACCATTCTTCGACATCCAACGATTTCCTTTTCGAAGCACCGGATGGTGCGAGCTTACCTTTGAATAGGCTGAGGTTGGATCGAACTTTTTTGGATCGCCATCATTGTACCGAGGCTTCGGGTTATGCAAATGATGATTTTTGGCTTCGTAGTGTTCTGTCACGAAGTTTGCCGCCTCCTCAGTAATGAATGCCTCGGCCATCGATGCTTCAATTCTACGTTTATTTTTACACCTAGCTCGAAAAGCGTCTTCTGCATCCTCTCAGTTGAGTAGCACCATCAATTTTGAACGGGCCCCCCCATTCTTGCCTCGGTCGGGAGATGCAAAATCAAATGTTGCATTGGATTAAAGAAGCCCGGTGGAAAGATCTTTTCTAATTTGCAGATCAACTCCGGTGCCAACTCTTCCATTTCATCTAGCACGCCAGGCGATAGTTCTTTCGCACAAAGAGAACGGAAGAAATAGCTCAGCTCTGCCAGTACTAGCCATTCATCCTCAGGGATAAAGCCATGCAACATCACCGGCATTACCCGCTCAATCCATATGTGCCAATCATGACTCTTGAGACCAAATATTTATAATTTCTCAAGACTCGCTCCCCTCTTTAGATTCACAGCATACCCACGGGGGAACATCAACCGCATTTTCACCCACAATAGCATTTCCCTCATAGCTGGCCTTTCAAGATTGAACCATGCCTTTGGCTTCTCTATGCTTTGCTTTCCTTTCCGTTGTCGCAAATTTTGCAACGGTCTATCACATAGAGCCTCCAGGTCGATTCTAGCCTTTGGATTATCTTTTGACTTCCCCTCTATGCCGAACAATGTACCAAAAATGGCCTCCGCAATATTCTTTTCAGTGTGCATCACGTCGATGTTGTGTGGGCAAAGGAGGTCTTTGAAGTAAGGCAGATCCCATAAGCATGACTTGTGAGTCCAGGCGTGTTCCGTATTATACCCTTTGAAGTATCCTGGACGCAAAGGATCAGGCTCGAGAGCGTTTAACTGATCAAGGGTCTGTTGGCCTGTCAACGCAGCTGGTGTAGTGTTTTTGACAACTCTACCTTTGATGAAATTCTTCTTGTCTTTTCTGAACTTATGGTCAGGATCCAGGAATTGTCTATGCATGTCGAAGCAAGAACACTTGCGACCAGCCTGCAGCCAACGAAACTGAAGAGCTGCCTTGCATGTGGTGCACGGGAACCTTCCATGCACACACCAGCCAGCGAATAGCGCAAACGCCGGATAATCATGCGTCGAGTACATGTACCACACATGCATTTTGAAATTTGTTTTGGTAGTCGCGTCGTAGGTCTTGATCCCATTATCCCAGGCTTCTTGCAACTCATCCTTAAGCGGCTACATGTACACATTCATATTCTTCCCCAGGTAGTTGGGCCCTGGAATTATCAACGTCAGGAAAATGTTCTTTCTTTTCATAATCTCTTCGGGTGGCAAATTTAGTGGAATGACAAATACAGGCCAACAACTGTATTGTGCTGCTGTCATACCATACACATTGAACCCATCCGTCCTGATGGCAACTCTAGGTTGCCTTGGATCTTCCGATTTATCCTTATGTAATGCATCAAAGTGCCTCCACGCAAAACTGTCTGAAGTGTGTACCAGCATCTTGTTCCCATCCGCATCTAGTTCGGTTCTTTTGCCCAATTTGTGCCATGTCATCTGTCTGGCCGTCTCTTCGACCATGAAAAGACGTTGAAGTCTTGGTACGATTGGCAGATACCGAAGAACACTAATGGGGATTTTGGTCTGATTCTTCTCACCCATACCGTTGTCTACCACAATATACCTGGAAGAATTGCAAATGGGGCAATAGTTCAAGGCCGCATACTCAAGCCTAAATAAGGCACATCCATTCTCACAGGCATGTATCTTCTCATAGGGCATCTTAAGTACACGGAGGATTTTCTCTGACTGGTACAGGTTTGCAGGCAGTACATGGCCTTTGGGTAGAAAGCGTCCAAATATCGTCATCATCGCGTCGTAGCATTCGCTGCCTAGGTTGAATTGAGCCTTCAGAGCCATTACTTGCGCGATAGCATCCAACTGACAAAGCTCAGTCTGCTCGTGGAGAGGACGTTTTTAAGACTCCAACATTTCATAGAAGGCCTTTGCAGATTCCTCCATCCCATCGTCCGAATCCCAAGCATCATCAAAGTCCTGCACCATGTCTTCAATCCCGGTACCATGCTCGTCGGTGCAACGACGAAGCACCTCAGCTCTGGCACGTTGGTCAGACTCACCATGAAAAGCCCACACCATATAATTAGGCGTAAAGCCCCACTTCTGCAGGTGTTTACCCATTTCAAACTCTGTCTGCTTTTTCCAGTTGTCGCAGTTGGGACAGGGGCACCATGTTTTTTCTGGCCATTTGCAAATGCGGCTCTCACAAACCCCCTGGTTTTTGTTAACCATTCATGGGTCATGTCTTTCTGACTAGGGTGACCAGTGTACATCCAAGCACGATCACTCATGTTGCCTAGCTACCTATGGGGACAGAAGAAATAAATATATAATTCATCATCTACATTCATACGCTAATCAAGTTTGTCAGTTTTATTACGTCCATGCAACCTACACGCTAATAGGTAAAGATAGGTCCTAATCCCACCCGAGTATGTGTAGATTGGGTTCGTTTTCCCATGCTCTGCTCCAGATGCGACGCAGAATTTCGGCAGCACCTCCCCGCTATTCTCCTGATACACGTCTCGGTAATAAGCAGAGAGGATGTGTACCCGGAGAACAACAGGGAGACACTGACGAAATTCTGCATCGGATCCAGAGCACAACATACGGGAAAACGAACCCAATCTACACATACTCGGGCTGTCCATGGATAATGTTGTACAATTCGAAAGGATGGCGGTTATAAATATGCAAAGAAATGCATATTTATAGATGTCGCCCTTTCGAATGGGAGACACATACTGGTCACGCATACTCATGATTGAAGAAACCTATAGCTAGCAAGTTTCATCGGCACGAAGACCGGGATAGAGCAAATGAAGGGGGTAGTAGGAGAAGTCATTTGTGCTCACCAACAAATGCAAGGGCGGAGCTCGTCCAACGCACGTGGAGGTCGTCGAACAACTGCACATTGAAATTCACACGATCAACACAAATACGATGTTTTTATAATTAACATAATCGAAAAATATGTGGCCTAACTCATAATTTACAAAACTATGACCCCCGTCGGCCTCTAGAAGGCCGAAATGCACCTTCTCATTCAACAGTAGGTAGAAGAGGTGTCGGGGGTTGGGGCTTAGTGGCGTCGAGGGTCGGTGGTGTCAGGTGTCGGTGGCGTCGGGGGTCGGGGGTTAGTTGCGTCGGTGGTCCGGGGGTCAGTGTCGTCGGGGGTCAAGGGTCACTGGCTTCGGGGGTTGGGGTCTTTTCGGTCAACAAGAGGCCGAACAGGTGTCAGGGGTCGGGGGTCGAGGGTCAGTGGCGTCGGGCGTCGGGGATCGAGGGTCGGGGGTCGATGGTCAGTGGCGTCGGGGGTCGAGGGTCGAGGGTCAGTGGCGTCGGGCGTCAGGGGTCGGGGGTTAAGGGTCAGTGCCGGGGTGCTGGGGTTCCTTTTTCCTTTCCTTTCTTCTTTTCCTCTCTTTTCTTTTTCTTCTTCTTCTTCTTCTTCTTCTTCTTGATCATCTTCTTCTTATTCTTCTTGTTCTTCTTCTTTTTTCTCCTCCTCCTCCTCCTCTTCTTCTTTTTCTTCTTTCTTTTCTCTTTCTCCTCCTCTCCTCTTTCTTCTTCTTCTTCTTCTTCTTCTTCTTCTTCTTCTTCTTCTTCTTCTTCTTCTTCTTCTTCTTCTTCTTTTTTCTTCTAGTTTTTTCTTCTATTATTATCTTCTAAGTTTTTTCTTTTCTATATATTTTATTCTACCTAAAATAACTATCCTCTAAGTTATTTTTTTATATCTAGTACCTAATAATCTAACTATCTAATTTAACATAAAAAATAGGGAAAAAATAACTATCAAATTAAAAAAATAAATCTTACCGGAGTTGGGGACGGCCGGTGAGGGGAGGGGGCGCAGGGGGGTGACCGGTGAGGGGAGGGGGCGAAGGGGGGCGGGGCAGGGGGGCGGCCAGTGAGTGGAGGGGCGCAGAGGGGCGGCCTGTGAGGGGAGGGGGCGCAGGGGGGCGATGCAGGGGGCCGGCGACGAGTGAGGTGACGGGAGGGACGTCGGGGCAGTGCGGGAGGGACGTTGGGCGCAGGGTGGATTCGAGAAGGGGCCTGGGGCTACGTGGGAGGAGGGGGTTGGCCTGATGGTGGTTGGTGGGCCGCCCCTTTGCCTTCCGCCGTGCCCTAGGAAGATGACAAAGGACCCCCAAGCAGACGACAAAGCGGCGGGGTGGGGTGGCATCGGGTGGGGCAACCGTCGTCCCCTTTGCCGTCCGTCGTGCCCCCAGGCAGACGGCAAAGGACCCCCCAGGCAGACGGCAAAGGGGAGGGGTGGGGGTTTCGGCCGTTTGGGTGGGTGGGGGTGGGGGCTTTGCCGTCCGCCCGCCCTTTTCCGTCCGCATAGATATTCTTTGCCGTCCGCTAGCGGACGACAAAGTGGTGGCCGATGGCAAAATAAACCTTTGCCATCAGCCACCTCTTTGCCATCAGTAGTGTGACAACTCACGGCAAAGAGTACCTTTGCCATGCGTGAGTAGACGGCAAAGGCCAGGCTGACGGCAAATTTATGAATTCCAGTAGTGCATGTTGCACAATCTTGGGAGAGAATGAAATTGATGATTAGAAATTGTCCCGCTCGTGGCTTGAGTCCTTGGATGATTATACAAATCTTCTATGCTGGTTTGAATTTTGCTTCTAGAAATATCTTGGATTCCACCTCCGGTGGAACTTTCATGGAAATCACTTTAGGGGAAGCCACAAAACTCCTAGACAATATCATGACAAACTATTCTCAATGGCACACTGAAAGGTCACCTACTAGTAAAAAAGTGCATGCTATAGAAGAAATTAACTCTTTGAGTGCTAAGATGGACGAGTTAATGAAATTGTTTGCTAGTAAAGGTGCTCCTCTAGATCCAAATGATATGCTTTTGTCTTCCTTGATTGAGAATAGCAATGCGAGCTTGGATGTTAATTTTGTTGGTAGGAATAATTTTGGCAACAACAATGCTTATAGAGGTAACTTTATTCCTAGGCCTTTTCCTAGTAATCCCTCTAATAACTTTGCCAATTCCTACAACAATGCTCATGGAAATTACAATAAATTACCCTCTGATCTTGAGAGTAATATTAAAGAGTTTATCAACCCGCAAAAGATTTTCAATGCGTCCATAGAAGAAAAACTGCTCAAAATTGATGACTTGGCTAGGACTGTTGATAGAATGTCTCTTGATATCGATGCTTTGAAATTGACATGTGCTCCTCCCAAGATTAATATGGATGAAACTTTGAAATCTATGCATGTTTCCATGAATGAGAGTAAAGAAAGAACCGCCCAAATTCGTGCTAGACATGAATGGCTTAAAAAGGCGTGTTCTCGTGATGAGAATCACGAAGATCTTAAAGTGCTTGGTGTGACTCCTATTGAATCTTTGTTTTATAATGTCAAACCTAATGATGATGGGGCTGGATATGAATCCACTTTGGTTGAGAAATGCCCCAATGATTCGGAGTCTATCTACCTTGATGCTAAAAACATTGAAAGTGGAGTAGAGGATATAAAAACTTTGGGTAGTGATGAAATTACTACTTTGGATTTCAAGGAATTCAATTACAATAGTTGCTCTTGGATTTAATGCATTTCCTTGATGCAATCCATGCTAAACTCTCCAGATGCCTATAGCCAAAATAAAGCCTTTACCGATCATATCGTTGGTGCTATGATGAAATCTCTTGAAGAGAAACTTGAGTTGGAAGTTTCTATTCCTAGAAAAATTCATGATGAGTGGGAACCTACTATCAAAATCAAGATTAAAAACTATGAATGCAATGCTTTGTGTGATTTGGGTGCTAGTGTTTCCGCCATTCCAAAGTCTTTATGTGATGTTCTAGGCTTCAATCAAATTGATGAGTGCTCTCTTAATTTGCATCTTGCGGATTCTACTATTAAGAAACCTAAGGGAAGGATCAATGATGTTCTTATTATTGCAAATAGGAACTATGTACCCATGGATTTCATTGTGCTTGATATTGATTGCAATCCGACATGTCCCATCATTCTTGGAAGACCTTTCCTTAGGACTATTGGTGCTATCATCGATATGATGGAAGGGAATATTAGATTTCAATTTCCATTAAAGAATGGCATGGAACATTTTCCTAGAAATAAAATAAGATTGCCTTATGAATCCATGATGAGGGCTACTTATGGTTTGAGCACCAAAGACGACGATACTTGATTCTATCGCCTTATGCATAGCTAAGGGCGTTAAACAATAGCGCTTGTTGGGAGGCAATCCAATGAATTTATCTTTGCTTTTCTATTTATGTTTTTGTTGTGTCCACACCATCATAATTCTGTTATGATTATGTTTTTTGTGTTTGTCTTTGTGTTTGTGCCAAGTAAAACCTTTATGACTAGTTTTGGTGATGGTTGTTTGATCTTGCTGAAAAAGACAGAAACTTTGTGCTAACGAAATTATTTTTCATTCCTATACAGAAAGAGATTTTGAGTTGATTCTTTTTTTCTTCTGGTTGATAAGCCAATTCCCTAATTGTCGAATTTTTTTAGAATTTTTGAGATACCAGAAGTATACGAAGTATACAGATTGCTACAGACTGGTCTATTTTTGACAGATTCTGTTTTTGTTGTGTTGATTGCTTATTTTGATGAAACTATGGATAGTATCGGGGGGGGGGGGGTACTAGCTATGGAAAAGTGAGAATACAGTAATATAACACCAATATAAATAGAAATAAATTTTGCTACAGTACCTAAAGATATGGTGGTTTGTTTTCTTGTGGTAATGATATCACGAGTTTCTGTTTTAGTTTTGTGTTGTGAAGTTTTCAAGTTTTGGGTGATGTTCTCATGGACAATGGGATAAAGAGTGGAAAGAGCTCAAGCTTGGGGATGCCCAAGGCATACCAAGACAAATTCAAGGGCACTAAAAATCCTAAGCTTGGGGATGCCCCGGGAAGGCATCCCCTCTTTTGTCTTCGATCCATCGGTAACGTTACTTGGAGCTATATTTGTATTCACCACATGATATGTGCTTTGCTTGGAGTGTCGTGTATTATAGGAGTCTTTTCTTTTTGTTGTGTCACAATCATCCTTGCTGCACACCATTTGAGAGAGACATGCACTCATCGTGAATTTGCTAGAATACTCATTGAGCTTCACTTATATCTTTTGAGTTAGGCAATTTAGCTCGCATGTGGTTCACTTATATCTTTTGAGCTAGATAACTTTGCTCTAGTGCTTCACTTGGATGTATTTAGAGCACGACGGTGTCATATTTTGGAGAAATAAAAACTCTCGATCTTCACTTATATCTTTTTGAGAGTGCTCTCTCTGAGTAACTTGGTAGTTGGAGTGTGCCATGAAAGAGTCCTAAAGATGATAGGCATCCAAAGAGGATATAATAAAAACTTCCATATTCATGTGCATTGATTGTAAAGAGAAGTTTGATTCCTCTCAGTTAGTTTTGAGATATGGATTTGGTGATATTACAGTCATGTTAGTAGGGTGTTGTGAATCTAGAAATACTTGTGTTGAGGTTAGTGATTCCCGTAGCATGCACGTATGGTGAACCGCTATGTTAGGAAGTCGGAGCATAATTGATTTATTGATTGTCATCCTTTGTGTTGCGGTCGGGATCGCGTGATGGTTAACACCTACCAACCCTTCCCCTAGGAGTATGCGTTTGGCACTTTGTTTCTATTACTAATAAAACTTTCGCAATAAGTATATGAGTTCTTCATGACTAATGTAAGTCCATCGTATAGATGCACTTTTACCTTCCACCATTATGCTGCCAACTTTGGATGTTTTGTTTGCATGATTATGCTATTTTATATCTTTTTTGGGACTAACCTATTAACTCAGTGCCAAGTGCCAGTTCCTGTTTTTTCCGTGTTTTTGACCCTTTTCAGAGAAGAATATTAAATAGAGTCCAAACGGAATAAAACATTCGGAAAGATTTTTTCCATAACAGAAGATATGCTGGGAACTTGGGAACCAATGAAAATGACTCCGGGGGAGGCCACAAGCCCCCTAGCCACAACCTGGGGGGGGGGGCGCCTACTAGGCTTGTGGCCTCCCGTGGCTCCTTTCCCCTACTTCTTCCGCCTATAAATTCCTTAAAAATCCAAAACTGCCAGAGAGAGCCACGAAAATACTTTTCCGCCGCCGCAAGCTTCTGTCTCCGCAAGATCCCATCTGGGCACGTTCTGATGCCCTGTCGGAGGGGGCATTCAGACACGGAGGGCTTCTTCATCAACACCATTGCCTCTCTAATGATGCGTGAGTAGTTCACCACAGACCTTCGAGTCCATAGCTAGTAGCTAGATGGCTTCTTCTCTCTCTTGGATCTTCAATACAAAGTTCTCCATGATCTTTGTGGAGATCTATCCGATGTAATCTTATTTTGCGGCGTGTTTGTCGAGATCCGATGAATTGTGGATTTATGATCATATTATCTATGAATGTTATTTGAGTTTCCTCTGATCTCTTATATGCATGATTTCGTATCCTTGTAATTCTCTTCGAGTTGTGGGTTTTGTTTGGCCAACTTGATCTATAGTTCTTGCAATGGGAGAAGTGCTTGGTTTTGGGTTCATACCGTGCGGTGTCCTCACTGATGACCCACAAGTATAGGGGATCAATCGTAGTCCTTTCGATAAGTAAGAGTGTCGAACCCAACGAGGAGCAAAAGGCTGTGATAAACGGGTTTCCGCAAGGTAATAAGTGCAAGCACTGAAAGTAGCGGTAAAAGTGATTGTGTAGCGAGGTGAAACGTAGCGAGCAAAAAGTAACAAGTAACAAGTAGTAGCAACGGTGCAGCAAGTGGCCCAATCCCTTTTGTAGCAAGGGACAAGCCTGACCAAAGTCTTATTGGAGGAAAAACGCTCCCGAGGACACACGGGAATTTCTGTCATGCTAGTTTCATCATGTTCATATGATTCGCGTTCATTACTTTGATAGTTTGATATGTGGGTGGACCGGCACTTGGGTACTGCCCTTACTTGGACAAGAATCCCACTTATGATCAACCTCTCTCGCAAGCATCCACAACTACAAAATAAGAATTAAGACAACGTCTAACCATAGCATTAAACTAGTGGATCCAAATCATCCCCTCACGAAGCAACGCATAGATTGGGGTTTAAGCTTCTGTCACTCCAGCAACCCATCATCTACTTACTACTTCCCAATGCCTTCCTCTAGGCCCAAATATGGTGAAGTGCTATGTAGTCAACATTCACATAACACCACTGGAGGAAAAACCACATACAACATATCAAAATACCGAACGAATATCAAATTCACATGACTATTATCAGCATGACTTATCCCATGTCCTCAGGAACAAAAGTAACTACTCACAAAACATAATCATAATCATGATCATAGGTGTAATGAGTAGCATCAAGGATCTAAACATAAACTCTTCCACCAAGTAATCCAACTAGCATCAACTACAAAGAGTAATCAACACTACTAGCAACCTTACAAGTACCAATCGGTGTTGTGAGACGGAGATTGGTTACAAGAGAAGAACTAGGGATTGGAGAGGAGATGGTGCTGATGAAGATTTTGATGAAGATGTCTCCCCTCCGACAAGAGGAGTGTTGGTGATGACGATGGCGACGATTTCCCCCTTCGGGAGGGAAGTTTCCCCGGCAGGATCGCCATGCCGGAGCTCTAGATTGGATCTGCTCAAGTTCCGCCTCGTGGCGGCGGCGAAACCACGAAAAAGCTCCCTATTGATTTTTTCTGGACCAAAACCCTTCATATAGTAAAAGGGGGGAGCTAGTGGGCCGCCAGTCAGCCCACAAGCTTGCCCTGCGCCACCAGGGGGGGGTGGCGGAGTGGGGGCTTGTGGAGGCCTGGTGGCCCCCCTCCGGTAGTTCTTTCGCCCAGTATTTTTAATATCTTCCAGAAAAAATCCACGTAAATTTTCAGGGCATTTGGAGATGTGCAGAACAGTGGACTAGGATTTGCTCCTTTTCCAGTCCAGAATTCCAGCTGCCTGAATTCTCCTCTTCAAATAATCCTTGCAAAATAAGAGAGAAAAGGCATAAATATGGTACCAAAAGTACTATAACAGCCCAAAAAGCAATAAATATCAACGTGAAAGAATGATGCAAAATGGACGGATCAACTCCCCCAAGCTTAGACCTCGCTTGTCCTCAAGCGAAAACCAAGTTCCATAAACATGTCCACATGTTGAGGGACGAAGGTGTCGATAAAACATAATACGAACATGAGGGCATCATGATCACACATAGAACAGCAATATATCATAAAGATTCTTATGGGAAAGTAAAAATTCCTTCATAAAGCAAAGCATGAAGCAAAAACCTTACCGAGAATTAACCAACAATAGTCCATAGCCATTGAAGCAATTGCAATTCATGACAACATCAGAAAGAGTCAAATAAAAGCTTGTAAGGCAAACCCACATACTCAATCATCTCTTTTTTTCCACAATTGTTACAACTCACGTGGTACCCATGGTGTCAAAGTTTCATCTGGACACAGAGGAAGATAGGGGCTTATAGTTGATATATGAATATAGATCTTTCCCAAGCATGTGACAGTAGCCAAGACAAAGGCAAAACGGGAATTGGTGATGATCACCTTGACTCTTACAAGGGCAAAAAGTAAAGGTACAAGATGGGCCCTTCGTAGAGGGAAGCAGAGGTTGTCATGTGCTTTTGAGGTTTGAATGCGTGTCCTCTTAGTGCGGAGGAACGTCACTTTATATTGCCTCCTGTGACAAAGAACTTTATTATGTAGTCTATCGCTTTTATGTCTTCCTCATCACAGGTTCTTACAAAGCTTATTTTCCACACACTAATAGATCATACATATTAGAGATCAATTTTTATTGCTTGCACCGATGACAACTTACTTGAAGGATCTTATTCAATCCATAGGTAGGTATGGTGGACTCTCATGGCAAAACTGGGTTGGAGGTTTATGGATGCACAAGTAGTATCTCTACTTGGTGCGGGAGTTTTGGCTAATATGAGGTGGAAGCAATCGTCACATGCTAAGGGATCTCTAATCATATAACATTGTTTGGAACCAAGCAAACACAATTCATTATGTTGTCTTCCTTGTCCAACATCTACTCCTAGGCATGTAATAGTTTGGTGAGTGCCCACAATTGTAAAAAGTGTCTAAGATGATATATTTAGATGTGAACCTCTCTTTCCTTATTACTTCTTATTAATTGCAACAATGACTGAGGTCTATGTTGATTTATTCTCAACAAGTTTCAATCATCATACTTGTCATATGTGAAGTTATCACTTTCCATAAGATCATCTCATGATCTTTCATGCTATCGTTCTTTTCATACTTTTTGATCATGGCACAAAGCAAAGCCCTTGACTAAGACACTCTTTATTATATAGATCGTAAGCTCGAATACATCGGGGGAGGGACAAAAGCAAAAGACTCAAACTAAAAACTAAAGACTTATTCCTCTAAAAGAAGAAATAAAAACTGAAAAGGAAAGAACTAAAACAAAGGTAAAAGCAAAAGATATAAAGGTGATACGATACCAGGGCAACTCCCCCAAGCTTGGCAGAAGCCAAGGGGATTGCCCATACCAATGCTTAGTTGTCTTCCTTTGTTGGTGATGGTGGTGTTGTTAGAGAAGTCTTGAGCTTGTCTAATTTCCACTTGAGCAAAAAGTTCTGTCCCTTAGATCGTCATTTTCCTCCTCAAGTTTCAAAACTCTATGGCAAAGCTCCTGCTTACTCTCCTACAAGAAATGAGAAGGGATAAACAAGGTCTTAGGCTTCTTCCTATGGTCAGGGAGGCTTGACTTCTTGAACTCCACATGGGTGTTTACAGGTTGAGGTAGAGGAGCCTCCTCTTCATCGGAACTCGTTTGCTCCTTCCCTTTGGGCTCATAGTCCTCTTCCTCATCAGTAGTCCAGCCATATGGTTCCAAGTCCCCATAGACCTTCGGGTTAGCAAGGTAGTCAGCCACATAGCTCTCTCCCTCTGAATCTTGAGAAGACATCTTGACCTAGATCTGCGTCAGAACAAGCTCGAAATGAAAACAGAGGAAAACTGCGCGATACGAAGATCAAAACCTTCGGGTCACTATATATTGATTTTTTCTCGGCCACAAGGGGTCCTCCGCAAGAAAACGGAGTCCGAGAGGCACACGAGGTGCCCACAAGCTTGCCCACCGCCACCAGGGGGGTGGTGGCGGAGTGGGCCCTTGTGGCTGCCTCGTTCGCTCTCCGGACTGCTTTTTATTTTCCTAATTTTCCAAAAATTCCAAAACGGAAGAAATTTCCTATTGGAAAAGTATCGGAGTCCAATTTCTTGCCGAAACAGATACATCTTCGTTTTCAAGGTCTGAAACGGGCTGATAAACATCCCTTATGTACTCCTCTGGAGTTATGACATTGATGATATTGGTATCAACATTTATGGGAGTACCAGAGATGTAATGCTTGATTCTTTGCCCATTTACCACTCTAGGAAAATTTCCTTCCGTGTTATTGATTTTGATGGCACCGGAACGATATACTTCCTCGACAACATAGGGACCTTCCCATTTAGAGAGAAGCTTGCCTGCAAAGAATCTCAAACGAGAATTGTATAGCAAGACATAATCACCTACATTGAACTCTCGTTTCTGTATTCGTTTGTCGTGCCATCTCTTAACCTTTTCCTGACATATGCCTGAGCTCTCTATTCATCTAACGAGCTGATATCAAGCAACCGCTTCTCCACGGCAAGTTTGAAATCAAAGTTGAGCTCTTTGATTGCCCAATAAGCTTTGTGTTCCAGCTCAAGAGGTAAATGACAGGCCTTACCGTAAACCATTTTATACGGTGACATGCCCATGGGATTCTTATAAGCAGTCCTATAAGCCCATAGTGCATCGTCAAGTTTGCTAGACCAGTTCTTTCGAGATCTATTGACGGTCTTTTGTAGGATCAACTTGATCTCCCTATTACTCAACTCCACTTGACCACTAGACTGAGGATGATAAGGAGATGCAACTCTATGGTTGACATCATACCTAGCTAGCATCTTGCGGAAAACACCATGAATGAAGTGTGAACCGGCATCAGTCATCAAGTATCTAGGGACTCCAAATCTTGGGAATATGACTTCTTTAAGCATCTTAATAGAGGTGTGGTGATCGGCATTTTTAGTGGGGATAGCTTCTATAGATAGTTTGATAGTTTGATATGTGGGTGGACCGGCGCTTGGGTACTGCGCTTGGGTACTGCGCTTACCTGGACAAGCATCCCACTTATGATTAAGCTCTCTCGCAAGCATCCACAACTACAAAATAAGAATTAAGACAACGTCTAACCATAGCATTAAACTAGTGGATCCAAATCAGCCCCTCACGAAGCAATGCATAGACTGGGGTTTAAGCTTCTGTCACTCCAGCAACCCATCATCTACTTACTACTTCCCAATGCCTTCCTCTAGGCCCAAATATGGTGAAGTGTTATGTAGTCGACGTTCACATAACACCATTGGAGGAAAAACAACATACAACATATCAAAATACCAAACGAATATCAAATTCACATGACTATTATCAGCATGACTTATCCCATGTCCTCAGGAACAAAAGTAACTACTCACAAAACATACTCATAATCATGATCAGAGGTGTAATGAATAGCATCAAGGATCTGAACATAAACTCTGCCACCAAGTAATCCAACTAGCATCAACTACAAAGAGTAATCAACACTACTAGCAACCTTACAAGTACCAATCGGAGTTGCAAGACGGAGATTGGTTACAAGAGATGAACTAGGGATTGGAGAGGAGATGGTGCTGATGAAGATGTTGATGAAGATGCCTCCCCTCCGACGAGAGGAGTGTTGGTGATGACGATGGCTATGATTTCCCCCTCCGAGAGGGAAGTTTCCCCGGCAGGATCGTCCTGCCGGAGCTCTAGATTGGATCTGCTCAAGTTCCGCCTCGTGGAGGCGGCGAAACCACAAAAAGCTCCCTATTGATTTTTTCCAGACCAAAACCCTTCATATAGCAAAAGGGGGGAGCTAGTGGGCCGCCAGGCAGCCCACAAGCTTACCCTGCGCCACCAGGGGGGTGGTGGCGGAGTGGGGGCTTGTGGAGGCCTGGTGGCCCCCCTCCGGTAGTTCTTTCGCCCAGTATTTTTAATATATTCCAGAAAAAATCCACGTAAATTTTCAAGGCATTTGGAGATGTGCAGAATAGTGGACTACGATTTTCTCCTTTTCCAGTCCAGAATTCCAGCTTCCTGAATTCTCCCACTTCAAATAATCCATTCAAAATAAGAGAGAAAAAGCATAAATATGGTACCACAAGTAATATAACAGCCCAAAAAGCAATAAATATGAACATGAAAGCATGATGCAAAATGGACGTATCACTCACCTAGTGACAGAAGGGGTAGCGAGGCACGCATCGTGTTGTTTCCATCAAGGGTAAAAAGATGGGTTTATATCTATTGCATGAATTTATCCCTCTACATCATGTCATCTTGCTTAAGGCGTTACTCTGTGCTTTATGAACTCAATACACTAGATGCATGCTGGATAGCGGTCGATGTGTGGAGTAATAGTAGTAGATGCAGACAGTATCGGCCTACTTGTCTCGGACGTGATGCCTATATGTATGATCATTGCCTTAGATATCGTCATGAGTTTGCACGGTTCTATCAATTGCTCGACAGTAATTCGTTCACCCACCGTAATACTTGCTATCATGAGAGAAGCCTCTAGTGAACACTATGGCCCCCGGGTCTACTTCACATCATATTTTCAGCTCTACACTTTTACTTTGTTGCACTTTCCACCTTCAGATCTCACCTTGCAATTAACCGTGAAGGGATTGACAACCCCTTTATAGTGTTGGGTGCAAGTTTTTTTGTTCTTGCGCAGGTACATTGGTGACTTGCCTTGATACTCCTACTGGATTGATACCCTAGTTCTCAAACTGAGGGAAATACTTACTGCTACTGTGCTGCATCACCCTTTCCTCTTCAAGGGAAAAACCAACGCTAGCTCAAGAAGTAGCACCGACCGTGTGATCGGACCTAGTAGTCTGCCGCATGGTGTGTTCCTCTTGCACGTGCGGATACCATTAGAGGCGGTGCACTTGCGCCGCTCCGGCAAGCCTGTACGCGGGATCCGACGACCGGCCTCATGAGGGAGATCGAATCGGTTGCATGAGGGAGAACAGACAAGGAGGAGACGAACCACGCGGACACGCTGCCCCAACTCTACTTCCGCTGCACGACACTGCACGTCTAGTCGTAACGATCTGTGATCCATATCCGTAGCATGTTCTTGGATCTTATGCACGTAGGAGTTTTTAATTCGCATATGATGCACCTACGGTAGATCCCATCAGTGGTGTCAGAGCCTCTGCTAGTGGTTTTAGATTCAGACCAGATGCATATTTGATATGTGGAGGTGGCGGATGAGATCCGTCGTCGTTCATAAGTTCGGCAATGTGCACGGTTGATGAGATCAACTGCACATCGAGGAGACCTCACGAGGACCTTGATACGTCTCCAACGTATCTATAATTTTTGATAGTTCCATGCTATTATCTTGTGAGACTTTGGATGTTTTGTATGCCTTTTGTATGTTTTTTGGGACTAACTTATTATCTCAGTGCCAAGTGCCAGTTCCTATTTTTTCCGTGTTTTTGACCCTTTTCAGAGGAGGATTTTAAACGATGTCCAAACGGAATAAAACTTCTGAAAATATTTTTTCCGGAACAGAAGATACGCGCCAGACTTGAGAACCAAGGCAAGCGCCAACAGGGGACCCCACAAGCCCCCTAGGCGCGGCCAGGGGGGCCCACGCCTAGCAGGCTTGCGGGCCCCCTGTGGCACATCTGCCCTACCTCTTCCGCCTATAAATTCAGAAAAGTTCCAAAACTGCGCGAGAGATCCACGAAAATTCTTTTCCACCGCCGCAAGCTTCTGTCTCTGCAAGATCCCATCTAGGGCATGTTATGGTGCCCTGCCAGGAGGGGGGATTTGGATACGGAGGGCTTCTTCATCAACACCATTAACTCTCCAGTGATGCGTGAGTAGTTCACCATAGACCTACGGGTCCATAGCTAGTAGCTAGATGGCTTCTTTTCTCTCTTGGATCTTCAATACAAAGTTCTCCATGATCTTCATGGAGATCTATCCGATGTAATCTTCTTTTGCGGTGTATTTGTCGAGATCCGATGAGTTGTGGATTTATGATCAGATTATCTATGAATCTTATTTGAGTTTCTTCTGATCTCTCTTATGCATGATTTCATATCCTTATAATTCTCTTCGAGTTGTGGGTTTTGTTTGACCAACTTGATCTATGATCTTGCAATGGGAGAAGTGCGTGGTTTTGGGTTCATACCGTGCGGTGACCTCACCCACTGACAGAAGGGGTAGCGAGGCACGCATCATGTTGTTGCCATGAAGGGTAAAAAGATGGGGTTTTCATCATTGGTTTGAGTTTATCCCTCTACATCATGTCATGTTGCTTAAGGCGTTACTCTGTTTGTCATGAACTCAATACACTAGATGCATGCTAGACAGCGGTTGATGAGTGGAGTAATAGTAGTAGATGCATAAAGTATCGGTCTACTTGTCTCGGACGTGATGCCTATATGTATGATCATTGCCTTAGATATCGTCATGACTTTGTGCGGTTCTATCAATTGCCCGACAGTAATTTGTTCACCCACCGTAATATTTGCTATTTTGAGAGAAGCCTCTAGTGAACACTATGGCCCCCGGGTCTACTTCACACCATATTTTCAGCCTTACTCTTTTACTTCGTTGCACTTTCTGCCTTCAGATCTCACTTTGCAATCAATCTTGAAGGGATTGACAACCCCTTTATAGCGTTCGGTGGAAGCTCTTTTGTGTTTGCGCAGGTACTCTGGACTTGACGAGATTCTCCTACTGGATTGATACCTTGGTTCTCAAACTGAGGGAAATACTTACTACTCCTGTGCTACATCACCCTTTCCTCTTCAAGGGAAAAACCAATGCAAGCTCAAGAGACGACAGAAGATTTCTGGCGCCGTAGCAGATGGATTTCTGGCGTCGTTGCCGGGGAAGATCAAGTCAAGAATAGTCTCCCGTCAACGTGCCAATTTCTGGCGCCGTTGCCGGGGAGGATCAAGTCAAGAACTCATCCAAGTAAGTGTCGCAAACTCATCTCTTGCATTTTCTTTTTTTGCCTCTCATTTTCCTCTCCCCCACTTGTGAAAAACAAAAAACAAAAAATATTTGCCTTTTTCATTTGCCTTTTTCATTTGCCTTTTTCGTTTGCCCTTTTCTCTCGCTTGCTCTTTGTTCGCTTGTGTGCTTGCTTGCTTGCTGAAGTCACCATGACTAAAAAGACCAAACTTTGGGACTTCTCGAATACTAATAATAATGATTTTATTAGTACTCCGATTGCTCCCGCCACTAGTGCGGAGTCATACGAAATCAATGCCGCTTTGCTGAATCTTGTTAGGGAAGAGCAATTCTCCAGCCTTCCTAGTGAAGATGTCGCATCCCATTTTAATACCTTCATTGAGCTTTGCGATATGCAAAAGAAGAAAGATGTGGATAATGATGTGATTAAATTGAAGCTTTTTTCCTTTCTCGTTGCGAGATCGAGCAAAAACTTGGTTTTCGTCTTTGCTCAAAAATGGTATTGATTCTTGGAATAAGTGCAAAGATGCTTACATATCCAAGTATTTTCCGCCGGCTAAGATTATCTCTCTCCGTAACGATATCATGAATTTTAGGCAACTTGATCATGAACATGTTGCACAATCTTGGGAGAGAATGAAATTGATGATTAGAAATTGTCCCGCTCATGGCTTGAGTCTTTGGATGATTATACAAATCTTCTACGCTGGCTTGAATTTCGCTTCTAGAAACATATTGGACTCCGCCTCCGGTGGAACGTTCATGGAAATCATGTTAGGAGAAGCCACAAAACTCCTAGATAATATCATGACGAACTACGCTCAGTGGCACACTAAAAGATCACCTACTAGTAAGAAGGTACACGCTATAGAAGAAATTAACTTGTTGAGTGCTAAGATGGATGATTTAATGAATTTGGTTATTAGTAGAAGTGCTCCTTTAGATCCTAATGATATGCCCTTGTCTTCCTTGATTGAGAGTAGCAACGCTAGCTTGGACGTTAATTTTGTTGGTAGGAATAATTTTGGCAACAACAACGCTTTTAGAGGAAACTATGTTCCTAGGCCTTTTCCTAGTAACTCCTCTAATAACTTTGGCAACTCCTACAACAATACTCATGGAAATTAAAATAGATTACCCTCTGATCTAGAGAGTAATATCAAAGAGTTTTTTAACTCACAAAAGATTTTCAATGCGTCCATAGAGGAAAAACAACTCAAAATTGACGATTTGGCTAGGTGCGTTGATAGAATGTCTAGTGATATTGATGCTTTGAAAGTTAGATGTGCTCCTCCCAAGATAAATATGGATGAAACATTGAAAGCTATGCGTGTTTCCATGAGTGAGAGCAAAGAAAGAACCGCCCAAATTCGTGCTAGACATGAATGGCTTAAAAAGGCGTGTTCTCGTGATAAGAATCACAAAGATCTTAAAGTGCTTGGTGTGACTCCCATTGAATCTTTGTTTTCTTGTGTCAAACCTAATGATGATGGGGCTGGATATGAATCCACCTTGGTTGAAAAACTCCCCAATGATTCGGAGTCCATCTATCTTGATGCTAAAAGCATTGAAAGTGGAGTAGAAAATATTAAAACTTTGACTAGTAATGAAATTACTGTTGGAAATATGCCCTAGAGGCAATAATAAATTAGTTATTATTATATTTCTTTGTTCATGATAATCGTTTATTGTCCATGCTATAATTGTATTGTTTGGAAACACACTGCATGTGTGGATACATAGACAAAACACTGTCCCTAGTAGGCCTCTAGTTGACTAGCTCGTTGATCAAAGATGGTCAAGGTTTCCTGACCATAGGCAAGTGTTGTCACTTAATAACGGGATCACATCATTAGCAGAATCATGTGATGGACTAGACCCAAACTAATAGACGTAGCATGTTGATCGTGTCATTTTGTTGCTACTGTTTTCTGCGTGTCAAGTATTTGTTCCTATGACCATGAGATCATATAACTCACTGACACCGGAGGAATGCTTTATGTGTATCAAACGTCGCAACGTAACTGGGTGACTATAAAGATGCTCTACAGGTATCTCCGAAGGTGTTCGTTGAGTTAGTATGGATCGAGACTGGGATTTGTCACTCCGTGTGACGGAGAGGTATCTCGGGGCCCTGTCGGTAATACAACATCACACATAGGCCTTGCAAGCAATGTGACTTAGTGTAAGTTGCGGGATCTTGTATTGCGGAACGAGTAAAGAGACTTGCCGGTAAACGAGATTGAAATAGGTATGCGGATACTGAGGATCGAATCTCGGGCAAGTAACATACCGAAGGGAAAAGGGAATGACATACGAGATTATATGAATCCTTGGCACTGAGTTTCAAACGATAAGATCTTCGTAGAATATGTATTATCCAATATGGGCATCCAGGTCCCTCTATTGGATATTGACCGAGGAGTCACTCGGGTCATGTCTACATAGTTCTCGAACCCGCAGGGTCTGCACACTTAAGGTTCGACGTTGTTTTATGCGTATTTGAGTTATATGGTTGGTTACCGAATGTTGTTCGGAGTCCCGAGTGAGATCACGGACGTCACGAGGGTTTCCGGAATGGTCCGGAAATGAAGATTGATATATAGGATGACTTCATTTGGTTACCGGAAGGTTTTCGGGCATTACCGGTAATGTACCGGGAATGACGAATGGATTCCGGATCTTCACCGGGAGGGGGGACCACCCACCCGGGAGGGCCCAAGGACTTTGGGGGTGGCGCACCAAGTAGGTGGGGTCAGCCGAAGGCTGTCTTGCGCAAGAGAAAGAAAAACCAAAGGAAGAGAAAGAAAAAAAAGGAAAGGTGGGAAAAGAGAGAAGGACTCCACCTTCCAATCCTAGTTGGACTAGGATTGGAGGACTCCTCCTCCCTTGGTGGCGCAGCCCTTGGGGCTCCTTGAGCCTCAAGGAAAGCCTCCCCTCCCCTCCTCCTATATATATGGAGCTATTAGGGCTGATTTGAGACAACTTTTCAAGGCAGCCCGACCACATACCTCCACGGTTTTTCCTCTAGATCGCGTTTCTGCGGAGCTCGGGCGGAGCCCTGCTGAGACTAGATCACCACCAACCTCCGGAGCGCCGTCACGCTGCCGGAGAACTCATCTACCTCTCCGTATCTCTTGCTGGATCAAGAAGGCCGAGATCAACGTCGAGCTGTACGTGTGCTGAACGCGGAGGTGTCGTCCGTTCGGCACTAGATCGTGGGACGGATCGCGGGACGGTTCGTGTGACGGTTCGCGTGGCGGATCGAGGGACGTGAGGACGTTCCACTACATCAACCACGTTCACTAACGCTTCTTCTGTGCGATCTACAAGGGTACGTAGATCGGAAATCCCCTCTCGTAGATGGACATCACCATGATAGGTCTTCGTGCGCGTAGGAAATTTTTTGTTTCCCATGCGATGTTCCCCAAGAATTACTACTTTGGATTTCAAGGAATTCAATTATGATAGTTGCTCCTTGATTGAATGCATTTCCTTGATGCAATCCATGGTAAACTCTCCACACGTTTATAGCCAAAACAAGGCCTTTACTGATCATATCGTCGAAGCTATGATAAAATCTCTTGAAGAGAAACTTGAATTGGAAGTCTCTATCCCTAGAAAGCTTCATGATGAGTGGGAACCTACTATCAAAATCAAAATCGAAAACTATGAATGCAATGCTTTGTGTGATTTGGGTGCTAGTGTTTCCGCGATTCCAAAGTCTTTATGTGATGTTCTGGGTTTTAATGAGATTGAGGAGTGTTCTCTCAATTTGCATCTTGCGGATTCTACTCTCAAGAAACCCATGGGAAGGATCAATGTTGTTCTTATTATTGCAAATAGGAACTATGTACCCGTGGATTTCATTGTGCTTGACATTGATTGCAATCCTACATGCCCTATTATTCTTGGTAGACCTTTCCTAAGGACTATCGGTGCTATCATCGATATGAAGGAAGGGAATATCAGATTTCAATTTCCTTTAAAGAATGGCATGGAGCACTTTCCTAGAAAGAAAATAAGATTAACTTATGAATCCATGATGAGGGCTACTTATGGTTTGAGCACCAAAGACGACGATACGTGATTCCATCACCTTATGCCTAGCTAAGGGCGTTAAACAATAGCGCTTGTTGGGAGGCAACCCAACGAATTTATCTTTTTCTTTTTGTTTTTTTCCGTCCACGCCATCATAATTTTGTTGTGATTGTGTATTTTGTGTTTCTTTTTGTGTTTGAGCCAAGCAAAACCTTTATGAGTAGACTTGGTGATGGTTGTTTGATCCTGCTGGAAAAAGATAGAAACTTTTCGCTCACGAGATTATTTTTCATTTTTATTCATAAGAGCTTTTGAGTTGATTCTTTTTACTGCTGGTTGATATGCCTTTTTCCCATGCAGTCGTAATTTTTCAGAATTTTTGAGGTACCATAAGTATACGAAGTATACAGATTGCTATAGACTGGTCTGTTTTTGACAGATTCTGATTTTTGTTGAGTTGGTTACTTGTTTTGATGAAACTATGGATAGTATCGGGGGTACTAGCCATGGAAAAGTGAGAATACAGTAATCTAACACCAATATAAATAGAAATCAAGATTGCTACAGTACCTAAAGAGGTGGTAGTTTGTTTTCTTGTGCTAAAGTTATTATGAGTTTCTGTTTAAGTTTTGTGTTTTGAAGTTTTCAAGTTTTGGGGTGATGTTCTCATGGACAAAGAGATAAGGAGTGGAAAGAGCTCAAGCTTGGGGATGCCCAAGGCATTCCAAGCCAAATTCAAGGACACAAAAAAGCCTAAGCTTGGGGATGCCCCGGGAAGGCATCCCCTCTTTCGTCTTCAATCCATCGGTAACATTACTTGGAGCTATATTTTTATTCACCACATGATATGTGTTTTCCTTGGAGCGTCTTGTATCGTAGGAGTCTTTTCTTTTTTTGTGTCACAATCATCCTTGCTGCACACCTTTTGAGAGAGACATGCACTCATCGTGAATTTTCTAGAATGCTCATTGTGCTTCACTTATATCTTTTGAGCCTAGATAATTTTGCTCTATGTGCTTCACCTGGATCTTTTAGAGCACGGTGGTGCGTAACTTGGTAGTTGGTTTGTGCTATGAAAGTAGTCCCAAAGGTGATAGGTCCCCAAAGAGGATACAAAAACCTCCATCTTCATGTGCATTGAGTATAAAGAGAAGTTTGATTCCTCTCAATTAGTTTTGGGACGTGGATTTGGTAATATTAAAGAGTTATGTTAGTAGGGTGTTGTGAGTCTAGAAATACTTGTGTTGAAGTTAGTGATTCCCGTAACATGCACGTATGGTGAACCGCTATGTTAGGAAGTTGGAGCATAATTGATCTATTGATTGTCATCCTTTGTGTTGTGGTCAGGATCGCGTGATGGTTAACACCTACCAACCCTTCCCTTAGGAGTATGCGTTTAGCACTTTGTTTCGATTACTAATAAGAACTTTCGCAATAAGTATGTGAGTTCTTCATGACTAATGTGAGTCCATGGTATAGATGCACTTTCACCTTCCACCATTGCTAGCCTCTCTAGTGCCGCGCAACTTTCGCCGGTTCACAAACGCACCATATGCCTTCCTCAAAATAGCCACCATACCTACCTACTATGGCATTTTCATAGCCATTCCGAGATATATTGCCATGCAACTCCCACCGTTCCGTCTCATGACTTGTGCCGTCACTCTCATATTGCCATTGCATGATCGTAAGAGAGCTAGTGAGATGTTTCAACGTCATACTCCAAGCTAGATCGTTGCACATCCCGGTACACTGCCGGAGGCATTTCCTATAGAGTCATCATCATTCTGAGCTTTGAGCTGTGAGTAAATAAAAGTGTGATCATCATCATTATTAGAGCATTGTCCCATGTGAGTAAATAAAAAAAAGGCCAAAGTTGCCCACATAAAAAAAGAGAGGCCAAAGAGCCCAAATAAAAAAAGAGAGAAAAAGAGAGAAGGGACAATGTACTATCTTTTTCACACTTGTGCTTCATAATAGCACCATGTTCTTCATGATTGAGAGCTTCTTGCTTTCTCACCACCATATACTAGTGGGAATCTCTATTATATAACTTGGCTTGTATATTCCAAGGATGGGCTTCCTCAACTTGCCCTAGGTCTTCGTGAGCAAGCAAGTTGGATGCACACCCACTAGTTCTCCTTTTGAGCTTTCACATACTTATAGATCTCATGCATCCTTTGTATGGAAATCCCTACTCATTCACATTGATATCTATTAATGGGCATCCCCATAATCCTTTGATATGCCGAGTCAATGTGACCATCTCCTCCTTTTTGGTCACACAACCACCACCACACTCTATTCCACCTATAGTGCTATATCCATGGCTCACGCTCATGTATTGCGTGATAGTTGAAAAAGGTTTGAGAAAGTAAGAGTGCGAAAACAATTACTTGGCCAATATCGGGTTTGTGCATGATTTAAATTTGTTGTGTGGGGATGATGGAGCATAGCCAGACTATATGATTTTGTAGGGATAACTTTCTTTGGCCTTGTTATTTCGAAAGTTCATGATTACCTTGCTAGTTTGCTTGAAGTATTATTGTTTTCATGTCAATAGCAAACTATTGTTTTGAATCTTACGGATCTGAACATTCATGTCACACGAAAGAAGTTACAAAGGACAACTATGCTAGGTAGTAGTCCACATTAAAAATTCAGTCTTTATCACTTCCCTACTCGAGGACGAGCAGGAGTTAAGCTTGGGGATGCTTGATACGTCTCCAACGTATCTATAATTTTTGATGGTTTCATGCTATTATCCTGTCAAACTTTGGATGTTTTGTATACCTTTTATATCTTTTTGGGATTTACTTATTAACTCAGTGCCAAGTGTCAGTTCCTATTTTTTTCCGTGTTTTTGACCCCTTTCAGAGGAGGATTTTAAACGGAGTCCAAACGGAATGAAACTTCCAAAAAGATTTTTCCGAAACAGAAGAAGATCAGGAAACTTCAGAACCAAGGCAGGGGGCCACCAAGGACCCCACAAGCCCCATAGCCGCGGCCAGGGGGGCGCCTCCCAGGCTTGTGGGCTCCCTGGGCCACCTCTGCCCTAGGTCTTTCGCCTATATATTCCCAATAATTCCAGAAAAAATCAGGAGATCATCGAAAGTAATTTTCCACCGCCGCAAGTTTCTATCTCTGCAAGATCCCATCTGGGGCACGTTCTGGTGCCCTGCCGAAGGGGGGATTCGGATACGGAGGGCTTCTTCATCAACACCATGACCTCTCCGATGATGCGTGAGTAGTTCAGCATAGACCTACGGGTCCATAGCTAGTAGCTAGATGACTTCTTCTCTCTCTTGGATCTTCAATACAGAGTTCTCCATGATCTTCATGGAGATCTATCCGTTGAAATCTTCTTTTGCGGTGTGTTTGTCGAGATCCGATGAATTGTGGATTTATGACCAGATTATCTATGAATCTTATTTGAGTTTCTTCTGATCTCTCTTATGAATGATTTCATATCCTTGTAATTCTCTTCGAGTTGTGGGTTTTGTTTGGCCAGCTTGATCTATGATTTTTCCAATGGGAGAAGTGCTTGGTTTTGGGTTCATACCGTGCGGTGACCTCACCCAGTGACAGAAGGGGTAGCGAGGCACGGATCGTGTTGTTGCCATCAAGGGTAAAAAGATGGGGTTTTCATCATTGGTTTGAGTTTATCCCTCTACATCATGTCATCTTGCTTAAGGCGTTACTCTGTTTGTCATGAACTCAATACACTAGATGCATGCTGGATAGCGGTCCATGTGTGGTGTAATAGTAGTAGATACAGAAAGTATCGGTCTACTTGTCTCGGACGTGATGCCTATATGTATGATCATTGCCTTAGATATCGTCATGACTTTGCGCGGTTCTGTCAATTACTCGACAGTAATTTGTTCACCCACCGTAATATTTTGAGAGAAGCCTCTAGTGAACACTATGGCCCCCGGGTCTACTTCACACCATATTTTCAGCCTTACTCTTTTACTTCGTTGCACTTTCCGCCTTCAGATCTCACTTTGCAATCAATCTTGAAGGGATTGGCAACCCCTTTGTAGCGTTGGGTGCAAGCTCTTTTGTGTTTGCGCAGGTACTCTGGACTTGACGAGATTCTCCTACTGGATTGATACCTTGGTTCTCAAACTGAGGGAAATACTTACTGCTCCTGTGCTGCATCATCTTTTCCTCTTCAAGGGAAAAACCCACGCAAGCCAAGTCTCCGTCAACGTGCCAATTTCTGGCGCTCTTGTTTGAGAAGTAGCAGTCCCAAGTAGTTTTGATGCATGATATGGCTCTAGGCACTTGTAGGAGTAGTTGCTATGAGTTTTGTGGAGACAGAAGCTTGCGCCGGAATGTGCCCCATATGGGATCTTGCGGAGACAGAAGCTTGCGGCGGCGGAAAAGTATTTTTGTGGATCTCCTGATATTTTTAGGGATTTTAGGGAATTTATAGGCGAAGGAGCTAGGGCAGGGGAGGCCCAGGGATCCCACAAGCCTGGGAGGCGCGCCCCCCTGGCCGCGCCATGGGGGCTTGTGGCCTCCCCCGGGACTCCCTGCCTTGGTTTCCAAGCTTTCTGCATATCTTCTGTTCCGAAAAAAATATCTTTTCGGAAGTTTTATTCGTTTGGACTCCGTTTAAAATCCTCCTCTGAAAAGGCTCAAAAACATGGAAAAAACAGGAACTGGCACTTGGCACTGAGTTAATAAGTTAGTCCCAAAAAATATATAAAAGGCATACAAAACATCCAAAGTTTGACAAGATACGTTGGAGACGTATCAAGCATCCCCAAGCTTAACTCGTACTCGTCCTCGAGTAGGGAAGTGATAAAGACTGAATTTTTGATGTGGAGTGCTACCTAGCATAGTTTTCCTTCGTAACTTCTTTCATGTGACATGAATGTTCAGATTCATAAGATTCAAAACAATAGTTTGCTATTGACATGAAAACAATAATACTTCAAGCAAACTAGCTAGGTAATCATGATCTTTCGAAATAACAAGGCCAAAGAAAGTTATCCCTACAAAATCATATAGTCTGGCTATGCTTCATCATCCCCACACAACTAATTTAAATCATGCACAACCCCGGTATTGGCCAAGTAATTGTTTTCGCACTCTTACTTTCTCAAACCTTTTTCAACTATCACGCAATACATGAGCGTGAGCCATGGATATAGCACTGTAGGTGGAATAGAGTGTGGTGGTGGGTCTGAGACAAAAAGGAGGAAATGGTCACATTGACTCGGCGTATCAAAGGGTTATGGAGATGCTCATTAATAGATATCAATGTGAATGAGTAGGGATTGCCATACAATGGATGCACGAGAGCTATAAGTATGTGAAAGCTCAAAAGGAGAACTAGTGGGTGTGCATCCAACTTACTTGCTCATGAAGACCTAGGGCAATTCTGAGGAAGCCCATCATTGGAATATACAAGCCAAGTTATAAAATAAAGATTCCCACTAGTATATGGTGGTGACAAAACATGAGGCTCTCAATCATGAAGAACATGGTGCTATTATGAAGCACAAGTGTGGAAAAAGATAGTAGCATTGTCCCTTCTCTCTTTTTCTCTCCTTTTTTTATTTGGTCTCTCTGGGCTCTTTTTTTGTGTGGGCAAATTTGGCATATTTTTTTCCTCACATGGGACAATGCTCTAATAATGATGATCATCACTCTTTTATTTACTCACAGCTCAAACCTCAGAACGATGATGACTCTATAGGAAATGCCTCCGCTAGTGTACCGGGATGTGCAACGATCTAACTTGGCGTATGACGTTGAAACATCTCGCTAGCTATCTTACGATCATGCAATGGCAATATGAGAGTGACGGCACAAGTCATGAGACGGAACGGTGGGAGTTGCATGGCAATATATCTCGGAATGGCTATGAAAATGCCATAGTAGGTAGGTATGGTGGCTGTTTTGAGGAAGGCATACGGTGGGTTTGTGCACCGGCG
This sequence comes from Hordeum vulgare subsp. vulgare, assembly GCF_904849725.1. Taxonomy (NCBI): domain Eukaryota; kingdom Viridiplantae; phylum Streptophyta; class Magnoliopsida; order Poales; family Poaceae; genus Hordeum; species Hordeum vulgare. The sequence goes on along the minus strand of NC_058521.1, from coordinate 540,662,983 downwards.
AAAGTTGCGCGGCACTAGAGAGGCTAGCAATGGTGGAAGGTAAAAGTGCATCTATACCATGGACTCACATTAGTCATGAAGAACTCACATACTTATTGCGAAAGTTTTTATTAGTAATCGAAACAAAGTGCTAAACGCATACTCCAGGGGAGGGTTGGTAGGTGTTAACCATCGCGCGATCCCGACCTCAACACAAAGGATGACAATCAATAGATCTATTATGCTCCGACTTCCTAACATAGCGGTTCACCATACGTGCATGTCACGGGAATCACTAACTTCAACACAAGTATTTCTAGATTCACAACACCCTACTTACATAACTCTTTAATATTACCAAATCCACGTCTCAAAACTAATTGAGAGGAATCAAACTTCTCTTTCTACTCAATGCACATGAAGATGGAAGTTTTTGTATCCTCTTTGGGTACCTATGACCTTTGGGACTAATTTCATAGCACAAGCCAACTACCAAGTTACGCACCGCGGTGCTCTAAAAGATCTAAGTGAAGCACATAGAGAAAAATTATCTAGGCTCAGAAGATATAAGTGAAGCACAATGAGCATTCTAGCAAATTCACGATGAGTGCATGTCTCTCTCAAAAGGTGTGCAGCAAGGATGATTGTGACACAACAAAAATAAAATACTCCTACGATACAAGACGCTCCAAGCAAAACACGTATCATGTGGTGAATAAAAATATAGCTCCAAGTAATGTTACCGATGGATTGAAGACGAAAGAGGGGATGCCTTCCGAGGGCATCCCCAAGCTTAGGCTTTTTGGTGTCCTTAAATTTGGCTTGGGATGCCTTGGGCATCCCCAAGCTTAGGCTTTTGGTGTCCTTAAAATTGGCTTGGGATGCCTTGGGCATCCCCAAGCTTAGGCTTTTTGGTGTCCTTAAAATTGGCTTGGGATGCCTTGGGCATCCCCAAGCTTAAGCTCTTTCCACTCTTTATCCATTTGTCCATGAGAATATCACCCAAAACTTGAAAACTTCACAACACTAAACTTAAACAGAAACTCGTGATATCATTAGCACAAGAAAACAAACTACCACCTCTTTAGGTACTGTAGCATCTTGATTTCTATTTATATTGGTGTTAGATTACTGTATTCTCACTTTCCCATGGCTAGTACCCCCCGATACTATCCATAGTTTCATCAAAACGAGCAACCAACTCAACAAAAACAGAATCTGTCAAAAACAGACCAGTCTGTAGAAATCTGTATACTTCGTATACTTCTGGTACCTCAAAAATTCTGAACAATTATGACTGCGTGGGCAAAAGGCATATCAACCAGCAGCAAAATGAATCAACTCAAAAGCTCTTCCTGAATAAAAATGAAAAATAATCTCATGAGCGAAAAGTTTCTGTCTTTTTCCAGCAGGATCAAACAACCAACACGAAACTAGTCATAAAGGTTTTTCTTGGATCAAACACAAAAGGAAACACAAAAAAACGCAATCATAACAGAATTATGATGGTGTGGACGCAATAAAACAGAAAGAAAAAGATATATTCATTGGGTTGCCTCCCACCAAGCGCTATTGTTTAACGCCCTTAGCTAGGCATTGATAATTCAATGATGCTCACATAAAAGACAAGAATTGAAGCACAACGAGAGCATCATAAAGCATGTGATAATCACATCTAAGTCTAACATACTTCCCGCATAGGCATTTTATAGGAAAACAAATTGTAAAGACAACCAATAGTTACCATATGCAAGGAAGAAGAAAGAGACAATAGCAATCTCAACATAACGAGAGGTAATTTGGTAATATGAAAGTTTCTACCACAATATTTTCCTCTCTCATAGCAATTATATGTGGGATCATAATCTAATTCAATAATATAGCTATCACAAAGGATATTCTTTTCATGATCCACATGCATGCAAAGTTGACGCTCTTCAAAAATAGTGGGATTAGCATCAACTAAAGTCATGACTTCTCCAATCCCACTTTCAATATTATTGCAAATATCATAATCATCATGAGGCTTAAACAAATTTTCAAGATCATAAGAAAAATTGTCACCCCAATCACGATCATTGCAACAAGTAGTGGACATAGCAAAACTAGCATCCCCAAGCTTAGGGTTTTGCATATTTTTAGCATGATTGACAGTAATAGGATTTATAGTGAAACCATTGCAATAATGCTTTTCATTCAAGGAGCCCTCATGAATCACTTCATAAATTTCTTCATCACGATTTTCAGATTCACGCATCTCAGGCAAAACTCCATAGAGAAAGTCAAGTGCACTCAACTCACTAGCAAAAGGTTCAACATAATTGGATATCTTAAAGAGATTAGCAAGTGGATGAGGATCCATATCAATAGATTTTCAGCAAGCGAAGATGCAAGCATATTGATAGCACATGGCAACACAAGCAAACAGAAAAGCAAGCAAAAGAAAGGGCGAACGAAAAAGGCAAACGAAAAAGGAAAATATTTTTGTAAATTTCTGTTTTTCAGAAGTGGGGGAGAGGAAAACGAGAGGCAAAAAAGTAAATGCAAGTGATGAGTTTGCGACACTTACTTGGATGAGTTCTTGACTTGATCCTCCCCGACAACGGTGCCAGAAATCCTTCTGCTACTTCTCAAACAACAGCGCTATAAATTGGCACGTTGACGGAGACTTGGCTTGCGTTGGGTTTTCCCTTGAAGAGGAAAGGGTGATGCAACACAGGAGCAGTAAGTATTTCCCTCAGTTTGAGAACCAAGGTATCAATCCAGTAGGAGAATCTCGTCAAGTCCAGAGTACCTGCGCAAACACAAAAGAGCTTGCACCCAATGCTATGAAGGGGTTGTCAATCCCTTCAAGATTGATTGCAAAGTGAGATATGAAGGCGGAAAGTGCAACAAAGTAAAAGAGTAAAGCTGAAAGTATGGTGTGAAGTAGACCTCGGGGCCATAGTGTTCACTAGAGGCTTCTCTCAAAATAGCAAATATTACGGTGGGTGAACAAATTATTGTCGAGCAATTGATAGAACCGCACAAAGTCATGACGATATCTAAGGCAATGATCATACATATATGCATCACGTCCGAGACAAGTAGACCGATACTTCCTGCATCTACTACTATTACTCCACACATCGACCGCTATCCAACATGCATCTAGTGTATTGAGTTCATGACGAACAGAGTAACACCTTAAGCAAGATGACATTATATAGAGGGATAAACTCAAAACCAATGATGAAAACCCCATCTTTTTACCCTTGATGGCAACAACAGGATGCGTGCCTCGCTACCCCTTCTGTCACTGGGTGAGGTCACCGCACGGTATGAACCCTAAACCAAGCACTTCTCCCATTGCAAGAATCATAGATCAATTTGGCCAAACAAAACCCACAACTCGAAGAGAATTACAAGGATATGAAATCATGCATAAGAGAGATCAGAAGAAACTCAAATAAGATTCATAGATAATCTGATTATAAATCCACAATTCATCGGATCTCGACCAACAGACCGCAAAGAAAATTACATCGGATAGATCTCCATGAAGATCATGGAGAACTTTGTATTAAAGATCCAAGAGAGAGAAGAAGCCATCTATCTACTAGCTATGGACCCGAAGGTCTATGGTGAACTACTCACGCATCATCGGAGAGGTCATGGTGTTGATGAAGAAGCCCTTCGTATCCGAATTCCCCCTCTGGTTGGGCACCAGAATGTGCCCCAGATGGGATCTTGCGGAGACAGAAGCTTGCGCGGCGGAAAAGTATTTTCGTGGATCTCCTGATTTTTTAGGGATTTTAGGGAATTTATAGGCGAAGGAGCTAGGGAAGGGGAGGCCCAGGGAGCCCACAAGCCTGGGAGGCACGGCCCCCTGGCCGCGCCATGGGGGCTTGTGGCCTCCCCCGGGACTCCCTGCCTTGGTTGCCAATCTTTCTACGTATCTTCTGTTCCGGAAAAAATCTTTTCGGAAGTTTTATTCCGTTTGGACTCCTTTGAAAATCCTCCTCTAAAAAGGGTCAAAAAACACGAAAAAATAGGAACTAGCACTTGGCACTGAGTTAATAAGTTAGTCCCAAAAAAGATATAAAAGGCATACAAAACATACAAAGTTTGACAAGATAATATCATGAAACCATAAAAAATTATAGATACGTTGCAAATGTATCAGGGACTAAATAAAATTAACATGCAAAGCTCAAGAACAGGGTCACCAAGGCAGCAATAATATGCAATGAATAAAGCACTAGATCAAAATCTAATTGGATCAATGGAGGAGTCACCTACCAAGGAACAATTCCCCAAAACAGTTTGGTGAATGGGGCTTTGCACAAGGAGATTGAAAAATGCAAAAAAATGAGCAAGAACACGGGTTTGAGCTGTGGAATGATTTTTTCTGGAGGTAGACGAAGGAGATGGGTGCTGGAATAAGTGGAGGGGCCACGTGGGACCCACGAGCCTGCCAGACGTGCCCAGGGGGGTGGGCACGCCTCCTGGGCTCGTGGCCCCCTAGTGCATTCCCCTGACTAGTTATCTACCTCAGAAATTCTTAAATATTCCAGAAAAATTATACTTGAATTTTAGGGCATTTGGAGAACTTTTATTTTCAGGTCATTTTTTATTGAACGGATAATGCAGAAAACTGGAAAGTAATGCTATATTTATTATTTTTCTACTAAATAGCAGAAAGTAAAATTTGGGAACAGAAGGTTGTGACTTCTAGATTCATCCATCTCATGGTCATCAAAAGAAATTCGTCAATGAGGTTGATCAAGTCTCCTTGACAAACTTTTTTCGAATCACATAAAACCGGAGAATTTTCGAATAATCACTAGGTTACCTCAAAAGGGGATGTGCATATCCCCAATAACAGGTATATCATATTTCATCTTGATAGTAGGTATAGGGAATTCAAAGCTTCCAATAATAATTGATGAAGATTTTTCAATAGCATTAATGCAATGAACTCGATATTGTTTCTTCGGAAAGTGCACCGTGTGCTCATTACCATTAACATGGAAAGTGACATTGCCTTTGTTGCAATCAATAACAGCCCCTGCAGTGTTTAAAAAGGGTCTTCCAAGGATGACCGATGATACTTCCATTTTGCATCATGCTTTCATGTTGATATTTATTGCTTTTTGGGCTGTTATTTCACTTCACGGTATAATACTTATGCCTTTTCTCTCTTATTTTGCAAGCTTTACATGAAGAGGGAGAATGCCGACAGCTGGAATTCTGGCCTGAAAATGGAGCAAAGTTGAGATACCTATTCTGCGCAACTCCAAACGCCGTAAAAATCAACGAGGACATTTTTCGGGATTTATAAAAAATACTGGGCCGAAGAAGTGCCACAGGGGCGCCAGCAGGTGGCCACAAGCCTGCTAGGCGCGGCCACCCCCTTGGCCGCGCCTAGGGGGCTTGTGGGCACCCAGCTGGCCCTCTAGCTCTCCTCTTTTGCTATAAGAAGGGTTTCGTCAGGATAAAAAATCAGGATGAGGCTTTTTGCAGGATTCACCGCCGCCACGAGGCGGAACTTGAGCAGAACCACTCTAGAGCTCCGGCAGGACGATCCTGACGGGGAAACTTCCCTCCCGGAGGGGGAAACCGTCGCCATCGGCATCACCAACAGTCCTCTCATCGGAGGGGACTCATCAGCATCAACATCTTCATCAGCACCATCTCATCTCCAAACCCTAGTTCATCACTTGTAACCAATCTCCGTCTCGCGACTCCGATTGGTACTTGTAAGGTTGCTAGTAGTGTTAATTACTCTTTGTAGTTGATGCTAGCTGGATTACTTGGTGGAAGAGTTCATGTTCAGATCCTTGATGCTACTCATTACCTCTCTGGTCATGAATATGATTATGCTTTGTGAGTAGTTACTTTTGTTCCTGAGGACATGGGATAAGTCATGCTAATAATAGTCATATGAATTTGGTATTCATTCGATATTTTGATGTGTTGTATGTAGTTTTTCCTCTAGTGGTGTTATGTGAACGTCGACTACATAACACTTCACCATTATTTGGGCCTAGAGGAAGGCATTGGGAAGTAGTAAGTAGATGATGGGTTGCTAGAGTGACAGAAGCTTAAACCCTAGTTTACGCGTTGCTTCGTAAGGGGCTGGTTTGGATCCACTAGTTTAATGCTATGGTTAGACTTTGTCTTAATTCTTCTTTCGTAGTTGTGGATGCTTGCGAGAGGGGTTAATCATAAGTGGGATGCTTGTCCAAGTAAGGGCAGTACCCAAGCGCCGGTCCACCCACATATCAAACTATCAAAGTAACGAATGCGAATCATATGAACATGATGAAAACTAGCATGACAGAAATTCCCGCGTGTCCTCGGGAGCGTTTTTCCTCCTATCAGACTTTGTCCAGGCTTTTCCCTTGCTACAAAAGGGATTGGGCCACTTTGCTGCACCGTTGCTAGTTTTGTTACTTGTTGCTCACTACGAATCATCTCACCACACAACTACTTGTTACCAATAATTTCAGTGCTTGCAGATATTACCTTGCTGAAAACCACCTGCTAGATCCTTCTGCTCCTCATTGGGTTCGACACTCTTACTTATCGAAAGGATTACGATAGATCCCCTATACTTGTGGGTCATCAACCGCCATGGGATCATCCTCGGGAATATCAAGAATAACAAAGTCTGTTAAGATAGTAACATTCGCAACCACAACAGGCACATCCTCGCAAATGCTGATAGGTAAAGTAGTATATTTGTCGGCCATTTGCAAAGAAATTTCAGTAGGGGTCAACTTATCCAATTCAAGTCTACGATATAAAGAGAGAGGCATAAGACTAACACCGGCTCCAAGATCACATAAAGCAGTTCTAACATAATTTCCTTTAATGGAGCAAGGTATAGTGGGCACTCTGGGATCACCTAGTTTCTTAGGAGTCCCACCCTTAAAAGTGTAATTAGCAAGCATGGTGGAAATCTCAACATCAGGTATCTTTCTTTTATTAGTCACAATATCTTTCATGTACTTAGCATAAGGAGACATTTTAAGCATATCAGTCAAACGCATTTGCAAAAAGATAGGTCTAATCATTTCAACAAAGTGCTCAAAATCCTCATCATCCTTTTTCTTGGATGGTTTGGGAGGAAAGGGCATGGGTTTCTGAACCCATGGTTCTCTTTCTTTACCATGCTTCCTAGCAATAAAATCATTCTTATCATATATCTTGTTCTTAGGTTGTGGGTTATCAAGATCAACAATAGGTTCAATCTCCACATCATTATCATTACTAGGTTGAGCATCAACATGAACATCATTATCAATATTATCACTAGGCTCATGCTCATCACCAGATTGTGTTTTGGCATTAGAAATAGAAACATCATTTGAATTCTCAGGTGTAACAGCAACTGGTTTACTAGCATGCAAGTTCATATCATCTTTCTTTTTCTTCCTATTCCCAGGATGACTAGGTGCATCAGTATTAACTCCTTGAGAATCTTGTTCAATTCTCTTAGGATGGCCCTCAGGATACAAAGGTTCCTGACTCATTCTACCACCTCTAGTAACAACTCTAACAGAATTGTCATTCAATTCATTAAGCAAGTCATTTTGAGCCTTAAGTACTTGTTCTACTTGAGTAGTGACCGTAGAAGCATGTTTACCAATAAGCTTAAGATCATTAACATTTCTGTCCACACAAGCACTTATATGATTAATCATACGAGCATTTTGTTTCAGTTGTGTGCTAACATAATCATTAAAACTTTGTTGTTTGGCAACAAAGTTATCAAATTCATCTAAGCATAAGCTACCAGGTTTATCATAAGGAATATCACTCTCATTGAATCTACGAAGATAATTTACCTCTACTACGTGTGCCGGGTTATCAAGACCATGTATTTCTTCAATAAGCGGTAGATTCTAAACATCTTTAGATTTAGTACCTTTCTCTTGCATAGATTTCTTGGCTTCTTGCATATCTTCAGGACTGAGGAATAGAATACCTGTTTTCTTCGGAGTTGGCTTCGGAGGTGGTTTGGGAATAGTCCAAGCATTATCATTGCTCAAGATATTATTCAATAGAATTTCAGCTTGTTCCACAGTTCGTTCCCTGAAAACACAACCAACACAACTATCTAGGTGGTCCCTAGAAGCATCGGTTAGTCCATTATAAAAGATATCAAGTATTTCATTTTTCTAAAGAGGGTGATCAGGCAAAGCATTAAGTAACTGGACAAGGCTCCCCCAAGCTTATGGGAGACTCTCTTCTTCAATTTGCACAAAGTTATATATATCCTGCAAGGCAACTTGTTTCTTATGGGCAGGAAAATATTTATCAGAGAAGTAGTATATCATATCCTGGGGACTACGCACACAACCAGGAGCAAGAGAAGTAAACCAAGTTTTAGCATCACCCTTTAGTGAGAAAGGAAACAACTTAAGGATATAGTAATAGCGAATTTTTTCCTCAATAGTGAATAGGGTGGCTATATCATCTAGTTTAGTAAGATGTGCTACAACAGTTTCAGATTCATAACCATTAAAAGGATCAGATTCAACCAAAGTGATTAACTCAGGGTCGACAGAGAATTCATAATTCTTATCAGTAACAAAGATGGGTGAAGTAGCAAACTTAGGATCATATTTCATTCTAGCATCGAGAGATTTTGCTTTCCACTTGCGTAATAAATTCTCAAGATCATAGCTATCCTTACAAGCAAGAAAGTCTTCAGCTACCTCTCCCTCCATAACATAACCCTTAGGTATATTAGGAAATTCATATCTAGGAGAGCTAGGTCTAACAGGTGTCACAGCAGGTTCAACTTCAATAATTTCATTAGTTTCAGAAGTATCATCAGATTCAGCAGTAACTCTAGCAATTTGTGCATCAAGAAATTCACCGAGTAGCATATCATTATCAAGCAAAGCATCATCATAAGCATCATGGATATCATAAGTAGCATCATCAAGCACATGCGACATATCAGAATTACTAGTAGGTGGTGGTGTCGCAAATTTACTCATAACTGAAGGTGAATCAAGTGCAGAGCTAGATGGCAGTTCCTTACCTGTCCTCGTAGTTGAGGGCAAGACTTTAGTTTTTGGATCTCTCATATTTCTCATAGTGATCAACAGATATAAATCCCAAGTGACTCAGAGAATAGAGCTATGCTCCCCGGCAACGGCGCCAGAAAAAGGTCTTGATAACCCACAAGTATAGGGGATCACAACAGTTTTCGAGGGTAGAGTATTCAACCCAAATTTATTGATTCGACACAAGGGGAGCCAAAGAATACTCTCGAGTATTAGCAGTTGAGTTGTCAATTCAACCACACCTGAGTATCTGCAGAAAAGTTTTAGTAGCAAAGTAGTATGACAGTAATGGTAGCGGCGGTAACAGTAGTAGTAGTAATTTTTATAGCAAGTGTGAAAGCAGTAGCGGTAAAGTAACTTAGTAAGAACCAGTATAGGAAAAGCTCGTAGGCATTGGATCGGTGATGGATTGTAACATCCCAAATTTTGGAATGTTAATATAATTATTAGATTGATTGTTTGTTTGTTTGAGTGATTGAAACTTGAGTGAAATTTGAAACTTTTAAAAGCTTTTGAATGAGAGGGAATGAAATGACTTTCCCCTTTTTTCCTGTGAATTCAAATTCATCGATTTAAAATCAATGAGAGGAGATAGCATGACTTCTTCAACTATAAAAAAATCGAATCAAGGTGGCATGGAATTCCTTTCGATTTTCTTTGCATTTTGTTTCTTCCTCACTCACGGAATGCCGGGAACAATACTTTGTCAAACAAGAGAAAAAGAGAGGAGAAACGTGACCATCCAAACCCGGGGATATTCTTTGAAATATTTGAGCCATGACACCCAAGATTTATTTGAGTAATTATTTGCAAAAATAAATAAAGCATTTAGGGGATTTTCTGAAAAACATTTTTTTGAAGTATTTATTTTGGCCGTGGAAAAATGTCCATCTTTTTGAATTTATTTTTCTGAAAATTTTAATAGATTATACCCCTATGTTCCAAGGATATTCTATTTCCTTTTAATCGTATTAATTCCTGTTTTAATAAAAAGGGAAATAGATCTCTTATTTTAGGAATGTACTTGGGCCACGTTAGGAAACCAATCTGGCCCAATCCCACCTTCTTCTTCCTCCTCACGAGCTTCCTTCTATGGCCATGGCAGAAGCTTCCTAGGAAGCTTCCCTCCCCCGATTCGCGGGCTACACTTCCTTCCCGAGCCTCCCACCACCCCTATAAGAATGCCCCTCCTCTCTTCATTCCATTTTCCCCATCACCTCGTCTCCTCCCTGCCCGTAGACACCTCGTCACCATCTCCATCTTCCTGCCAAGAACGAAGCCTACACGAGCTCCCTACCCTCACCCCACCCCTCCTGCGCCCCCCACTCCCTGCCGCGCCCCCCATGCCAACTCCCCCCTCACCATGTCGCCCCCTGCAGGTCACCTCCCCGCCGGCATCCCCCTGCCAAGATCCCGTAGAAGCCGCCAGGAGTACGGCGACACAGACGCCCAGGACGCCCCTCCTCGCCTCCAGGACACCCTGACGCCCCTCCCCACCAGTGTCGGGACCCCCTCCCCATCCCCCCCGCCGGCAACCTCCCCTCGCCGGAGCAAGCCCCACCTCGCCGGCCAACCTCCCAACCACGGCCAACCTTCCATCCATGGTGAGCTTCAAAGAAATCCCGTCACAGTTTTTTTTCTTCAGAAAAAGTGAAAATTTATAAAATTCATATATATTAGTGTGTAACTCCAAATTAGGTGATTCTTTTTCCGTTAGATCACAAATTTATTGTAGTTTCCGAAAATATATAATTTGTCTATGTTCGGAATTATAAAATTTGAATTAGATCAGATTTGGTTTAAATCTTGTTTTCCTTATTCTGGGAGTTTAAAAATAGCTTTTAATTTAATTCTTTTTTCTGCTGTTTCCTAGTGATCATATATTTCAGTAGTTTAAGTTCCAAATTTTGTTAAATATTGTTACTTGGGTTTTTTACCAAAACAGATTCTGTTTTACTTCTTATAGGATTATGGCTATTTCTTTTTCTATAATTGTTTTTAAATTTTTTCTTTTATATTTCAGAAAGTTTATATTTTGTTTCTGTTAGTTAACAGTAGGTTTTCAACAAATTTTTATTTTTATTTGTTATCATGAAATCAATTCTAGTTCTCTAATAACTTGCAATTGATTTCCCTACTAGATTAACCCCCATTTGAAAATACTTTCAAAATAGTTTCATGAAAAATACTTTATTTTGTCTTAGTTAAATTTATATTCTATTCTATGTTATTTAAGTATTTGTTTTCTGTTAGACAAAAAATATTTTTGTGAATGTTGTAGTAGAAGACTCCCTAGCTCTCTTTGAAGTTCCCATTTCGATTCTTATTCGATCTTTCATATTGTTTCGATTTCATCTACTTGTATTGTTGTTTGATATTTGATTGCTAGAATGATTGCTAGTGTGAGTGCTTATGTGAATACTATGTTGCTTATATAGATTTCATCGGAGAGTGACGAATAGTTCTATCAAGTTATTTCTCGAGAACGATAATTCTTCTTCGTCAACCTCACCAGGCAAGTCATTTGATCATGTATCACCTATGTTTTATGCATCGTAGTTCTACCATCCTATAACCATTTGCATGCTAACTAGGTACTTGGAAAAATATGGTTACTTGATGTAGTATCATGTGGTAGGCACCCCAACAACCCTATTACTTGGCCCGGGACGACGAATTCCATTATGCTATGCTTGTGTAGACGGGATTCTGGTTGAGTGCATAACACGAGTGATGCGAGGATAATTAAATAACCAAGACCGGTTAAGTCAAGATTTTCAAGACCTCATGAAGAAATGCAACTCTGGGTGAAGGATGGTTTGACGGGCTCCCTGGAGAAACCAGTGGACGACCCCGGGATGCTTGGAGACGTGCCATGTCATCTTGCGGAAAGCTTCACCCAGGCTCGAAGAGACGGACGGAGGCTTCAAGACCCAAGGCTTACCTACACAGCCACAAGTCATTATGGGCTCTGGCTTGGTTGGACAACGTGGCGACTCTGGACAGGCGGTGCTAGCAGATGTAGAAGAACGGTAAGATTGGATGGGCACCGACAGGGGATCAGAGGGACATCCGGTCTTCAAACACCGTGAAGTGCGAGGACATATTCGGAGGCGATCCAATCTTGTGGGGAACGTGTGCAAAACTCTGCAGAGTACCAAAACCTAATCGATTAGCCGTGTCCACGGTCATGGACAACTTGAGCCGAAGGCATTAAAATTTTCCTGAACTCTCAACACAATTTAATAATGATGTGGGAATTATTGACAACTCGGGTACGAGAATTGGTTGGCGGAACCATCTCGTTAACAACAAACAACGTAGTAATATTTTGCTTTTAACCCTCTCTTGATGTAGGAGAAAAGTTTCTTTTCGCTAAAAACTTATAGCCCCACCTGCCATATATGCATGTAGAATAGATGATTATTATTTCACCCCCTCTCTTTGATGACTTGCCGACATATTCAATATGCTGACCTACACGGCTGCAACGTCTTATGTTGCAGATACTTTCTTCAACGAGTAAGTGTACGATTCAGGGTTACGGTCCGCACTCAACCTGCCGTTGGTGTTATTTGGGACTCCACTCCCTTGACTGCTTCCGCTAAGATTTTAAGGTATATATATATCAGTTTTATGCTATTTACATGTGATTGCACTTTGATATACACACTGATGTACTGTGTGTGCCAGCATACTGATCCAGGGATGGCACAGATACACAGAGGCTTGACTCGTTTTGAGTCGGGTCGCTACATGGATAATTATGTCGGATGGCATTCATCATGTAACAGTTATAACATAGGGTGATGTGAAACTAGCTCCAGTTCGTCAATGTAATGTAGGCATGTATTCCGTATTTAGTCATACGTTCTTATGGAAAAGAACTTGCATGACATATTTTGTCCATCCCTCCCGTGGCAGAGGGGTCCTAATGGAAACTAAGGGATATTAAGGTCTCCTTTTAATAGAGAACTGGAACAAAGCATTAGCACATAGTGAATACATGAACTCCTCATACTATGGTCATCTCCGGGAGTGGTTCCGGCTATTGTCACTCCGGGGTTGCCGGGTCATAACACATAGTAGGTGACTACAACTTGCAAGATAGGATCAAGAAAACACATATATTGATGAAAACATAATAGGTTCAGATCTGAAATCACGGCACTCGGGCCCTAGTGACAAGCATTAAGCATAGCAAAGTAGTAGCAACATCAATCTTAGAACATAGTGGACACTAGGGATCAAACCCCATCAAAACTAACTCGATTACATGATAGATCTCATCCAACCCATCACCGTCCAGCAAGCCTACGATGAGATTACTCACAAACGATGGAGAGCATCATGGAATTGGCGGTGGAGGATGGTTGATGATGACGACGGTGTCGATTTCCCCTCTCCGGAGCCCAGAACGGACTCCAGATCTGCCCTCCCGAGATAGAACAGGAGGTGGCGGCGGCTCCATATCGTGAAACGCGATGAAGTCTTCTCTCCTGATTTTTTCTGGGCGAGAGAGACTATATAGAGTTGGAGTTGGAGGCTGCGGAGCCACGTGGGCCCCACGAGCCTGCCAGGCGCGCCCTAGGGGGGGCGCCTCCTAGGCTCGTGGGCCCCTGGCTCCGTGTCTTCGGGTAATTCTTGCGCCAGTATTTTTTATATATTCCACAAAAAATCCTCGTAAGTTTCCAGGTCATTCCGAGAACTTTTATTTCTGCACAAAAACAACACCATGGCAATTTTGCTGAAAACATCATCAGTCCGGGTTAGTTCCATTCAAATCATGCAAATTAGAGTCCAAAACAAGGGCAAACGAGATTGGAAAAGTAGATACGATGGAGATGTATCAGTTAACTTGACAAGGCTATCAAAACAGTTTCGAGCCTTGTGGCAAAGAAGGTCGGGAGCCGGGGTATGAGATACCGACCCGAATGACAGGAGTCATATAGAGATACGATTAGCAAGGAGTTGCTTACCGAATAGGCAAGTTGTCTAGAAGTGATGCTAAGGCTCACTAGTCGCTCGCGATAGACGGATCCTGAATCACTGAGAGTTTGCGGAGGGATGCCGACTTCAGTGGGAGTAGTTATATTTAAGGCTTGAATTACTCTACATAAACACATGGCTTAGTGATTGCATGTTTTCTGTTGTAGCTCAATGGCACCACCTGCTCAAAACTTTGCATTGAAATCAATTCTGGAAAAGGATAAACTGAATGCAACAAACTTTACCACCTGGTATAGAAATCTAAGAATTGTTCTCAAGCACGATAAAAAGGAACATGTTCTAAAGGATCCACTTCCAAAGGCACCTGCCGATAATGCTAATGCCACAACCAAGAATGCCTACCAGAAACTCGTTGATGAATCGAACGAGATCAGTTGCCTCATGCTGGCTTGTATGGAGCCTGATTTGCAACAACATTTTGAACACATTGCGGCTTTCGATATGATCGAGGGTCTCAAGAGCATGTTCAGGTGCAGGCTAGAACCGAAAGGTTCAACGTCTGGCGATCCTTGATGGATTGCAAGCTGAAGGAAGGTGATCCACTGAGCCAGCATGTGTTCAAGATGATCGGATACATGCAAGCTTTGGATCAGTTAGGTTTCTCGCTCTTGGATGAGCTCGCGACTGATGGAGTTCTAGGTTCTCTTCCAGCTAGCTATGGGAGGTTCATCTCGAACTATCATATGCACGACATGGATAAGAAGCTCACTAAATTGCATGGGCTGCTCAAGGTGGCAGAGCACGATATTAAGAAAGGCACGCATCAAGTGTTGATGGTGCATAACTCGGCTAAGTTCAAGAAGAGTTGGTCCAAGAAAAAAGATAAGGCAAAGGGCACGGAGAAGGCTGTCTCCGCCGCTGAGCCAAAGTCCGGACCAAACTCAAAGACCATTTGCTATCATTGCAAGGAAACTGGTCAGTGGAAGAGGAACTGTAGCAACTGGCTTGCTGAGCATGGCAAGAAGGCCGGAGATGCTTCTTCAGGCAAAGGTACACTTGTTACATATGTTATAGACATTTACCTTGCTAACATACCTAGTAGCTCTTGGGTATTTGATACTGGATCGGTTGTTCATATTTGCCACTCGATGCAGGGGCTGGTAAGAACTAGGCGTGTGGCACAAGGGGATATTGACATCAGGGTCGACAACAAAGCAAGAGTTGTTGCGTTGGAGGTCGGCACGATGCAGCTCGAGCTTCCTTCTGGATTTATTTTGGAATTGAATAATTGTTATTACATTCCTGCACTTAGTCGGAACATTATTTCTGCCTCATGTTTGCTGAGTCAAGGTTATGAATTCAATTTAAAGGACAATGGTTGTTCATTTTATTTGAATGGAATGTTCCATGGCTATGCACCCATTGTAGATGGGCTATTTATTTTGAATCTAGAAATGGAACCAGTCTATAACGTGAATGTCAAGAGGCATAAGCCTAATGAGATAAATCCGACATGCTTCGGGCATTGCCGGCTTGGACATATTAGTCTGAAACGCATGAAGAAGCTCCATGATGATGGACTCCTAACTTCGTCTGACTTCGGGTCATTCGAGACATGTAAATCATGCTTGCTAGGCAAGATGACTAAGTCTCCTTTTGCAAAGAGTTGCGAGAGGGCGTCCGAGCTGTTGGAGCTTATAGACAGTGATGTGTGTGGTCCAATGAGCACAACAGCCACGGGTGGCTATCAGTACTTCGTGACTTTTACCGACGACTAGAGTAGATATGTATATATCTATTTGATGAGGCACAAGTCAGAGACTTTTGAAAAGTTCAAAGAGTTTCAGAATGAGGTGGAAAATTAGCTCGGCAAGACGATAAAGCTCCTACGATCAAATCGTGGAGGTGAGTATATGAGCCATGAGTTTGATGATCATCTGAAAAGCCGAGGTATAGTACCTCAGCTCACACCTCCAGGCACACCGCAAAGAAACGGTGTGTTAGAACAGAGAAATTGAACCTTGTTGGACATGGTTCAATCGATGATGAGCAAATCGGATTTACCCTTGTCATTCTAGGGATACGCTCTAGAAACTGCAGCTTTCGCACTTAACAGGGTACCATCAAAATCCATAGACAAGACACCACATGAGATGTGGACTGGGAAGAGTCCTAGTTTGTTTTTTCTAAAGATTTGGGGTTGTGAAGCATTTGTCAAGCGACTCATGTCGGACAAGCTTACACCCAAGTCGGATAAATGCATATTCGTGGGATATACGAGGGAAACCTTGGGATACATCTTTTACAACCGAGAAGAGAACAAAGTATTTGTTGCTCGGAACAGGGTTTTCCTAGAGAAAGAGTTTCTTAGTCAGGAGGCCAGTGGGAGAACGGTGCGACTCGAAGAAATTCGTGAGCCACTCGGGGACAACTCGGTTGGTGGTGAGATCATACCGGAGTTGGTCAGTGAACCCATAGTGGAGTCGGCACCGGAGCCACGGAGGTCAGATAGATTGCGCAAAGTGCGCGATGTATTGTTGCTAGAAAGCGATGAACCGGCCACGTATGCAGAAGCGATGGTGAGCCCAAATTCTGAGGCATGGCATGAGGCCATGCGATTCGAGTTTAAGTCCATGGATGATAATCAAGTCTGGGACTTGGTTGATCCGCCGGCTGGCGTAGTAGCCATTGGCAGCAAATTGGTTTTTAAGAAGAAAACCGATGTGGATGGAAATGTTCATATCCACAAAGTTTGGCTTGTCGCTAAAGGTTATGGACAAGTTCAAGGAATTAACTAAGATGAGACTTACTCGCCGGTAGCGATGCTGAAGTCGGTGAGGATCATACTAGCTATAGCTGCATATTTCGATTATGAGATATGGCAGATGGATGTCAAACGGCTTTCCTTTATGGAAATTTAAAGGAGGATGTATACATGATACAAACCGAAGGTATTGTCGATCCAACTAACGCTGGTAAAATATGCAAGCTCAAGGGATCTGTTTATGGATTGAGGCAAGAAGCTCGGAGTTGGAATATTCGTTTTGATGAAGTCATCGTTGACCTTGGTTTCATCAAGAATGAAGAGGACTATTGTTTATACAAGAAGTCTAGTGGGAGATCGGTATTATTTTTGATGTTGTATGCGGATGACATACTACTGATCGGAAATGATGTTTCGATGCTGAACTCAATCAAGGAATTATTGAATGGCAAGTTTTCAATGAAGGACCTTGGAGAGGCAGTGTACATTTTAGGCATCAAGATCTATAGAGATAGATCGAGGAGGCTGCTCGGCTTGAGCCAGAGCACGTACATAGACAAAGTGTTGAAGAGGTTCAACATGAGTAAGGCCAAGAAAGGGTACTTGCCTGTCTCACATGGTATAAGGCTAAGCAAGACTCAGAGTCCTATGACTTCTGATGAGCTAAACCAGATGAGTAGGGTTCCATATGCTTCGACAATAGGATCCATCATGTATGCCATGCTATGTACTCGACCTGATGTTGCCTTTGCAATAGGCTTAACAAGCAGATACCAAGCCAACCCAGGTGAGAGTCACTGGGCAGCGGTGAAAGCTATTCTGAAGTACCTGAAAAGGACTAAAGAAATGTTCCTAGTTTATGGAGGTGAGGAGGAGCTCAATGCAAAGGGTTACATTGATGCTAGTTTCCAAACCGATAGGGATGATTGTCAATCACAAACAGGATTCGTGTATGTCATGAATGGAGGAGCAGTGAGCTGGACGAGTTCCAAGCAAGACACGGTGGCCGACTCCACAACAGAGGCCGAATACATTGCGACTTGTGAAGCCGCAAAGGAAGGTGTTTGGATTTGGAAGTTCCTGGAAGATGTTGGTCTGTTCTCGAGCTGGTCAAAACCGTTGGACCTTTATTGCGATAATTCAGGTGCCATCGCACAAGCCAAGGAGCCGAGACAACACCACAAGACCATACACATAGACCTAAAGTATCACCTGATACGAAAGCTCATAACAAAAGGTGACACTAATTTATGCAAGATTCATATGGATGCAAACATTGCTGATCCATTGACTAAGCTGCTTCCACAACCCAAGCATGAGGGGGCACGTTAGAGCTATGGGCATTCAATGTCTATTTGATTGACTCTAGTGCAAGTGGGAGATTGTTGGAGATATGCCCTAGAGGTAATCATGTATGATGATATTTCCTATGTGTTTATGAATAAAGAAGGCCTTGGACATTATCAATGATGTGTAATTAACAAGTAAGTGACTTGTTTGTGAGACTATGCATTGTATGATGACTCTCCTAAAGAGTCCCTAGTCGAAAGGGTTGTGTGGACGCGCAACGAGTTAGACTAGCATATGAAACGGTGCATGGTACGGTCACGCTGGCCATGTAGCATTGGATGCTAGCCGCATAATATGACTCACAAAGATGTGGTTGGATTCGACGTAGTCGAATCCAAGCCAAGATAAGGTCTGAGTTGGACAGACCCTACTATGAGACGCATCGATAGGTCATCTCTGAGTCCCTAGTACAACATACGTTCTATGTCCTAAGACCTGAGCTGTCACATGTACTCGGGATGGTGACAGACTTGCTTTCGGCTGACCAAACGCTACTCCGTGACTTGGTAGTTACAAAGGTAGGTTTCGGGTTTGTCCAGATCCATGCTACGAGACATGGTCGAGCAAGATGGGATTTGCCCCTCCGATCAGGAGAGATATACTCTGGGCCCCTCGAGTGATCCAACCTAGATAAGCATGTCCATGCGATGAGGATTATGAGATAATCTGAATGGTGGTCGGATTCACCGGAGCGAGAAAGAGGTCGAGCGGCAACAAGGATAACCATATCGCGTTGAGCACGACAACGTATATCGTGTGGCAAAAGGAACAGAAGTATGAAGTATAGGTTCGCGTAACCAGCTTCATCGGACACTTGGAGTCGGCACGTCTTGCTAGAGATCGCCACCCACTAGCCGATTCGGACGTGGTCTGACTCGCGACCAAGTGAACGAGAACCTAAAGGGTCGCGCACTTAAGGGAAGGAACACGTGGGCTTTAGGGTCCATGCGAGGCCCAAGAATTGAGCCTACTCCGAACGCCTATATATAGTGGAGGTGCGGCACACCTGTTCAAAAGATCGCTTCAGCGCCGTCATTAGGGTTTCGCATGAGTTGCGAATAGACACCTCCACCCGCTGCCGACTGTGTGATCGGACCTAGAAGTCTGCCGCATGGTGTGTTCCTCCTGCACGTGCAGATACCATTAGAGGCGGTGCACTTGCGCCGCTTCAGCGAGCCTGTACGCGGGATCCGACGACCAGCGTCACGAGGTAGATCGGACCGGCTGCACGAGGAAGAACGAACAAGGAGGAGACAAACCACGCGGACGCGCTGCCCCAACTCTACTTCCGCTGCACGGCACTGCGCGTCTAGTGGTAACGATCTATGATCCATCTCCATAGGATGTTCTTGGATGTTCTGCGCGTAGGAATTTTTAATTCACATATGATACACCTACGGTAGATCCCAACACTATCCAAATAATGAATGATATAGAGGTGTGAAACTAAAGCTTGTTGGAAATCTTTAGAACGTGTAGTTATCAAAATGCCAATGATATAGAGATGTGAAACCTCTATGAATGACGAACGAGAAAAAACTTCCAACATCGAAAACATCATAGAAGATGCATATGGACTCCGTCTTCGATGAACTTGAGCTTATCATGAAGATGACCATAAGCTCTCTCACAAAGAGAAACACCAAACAAGAACCAAGAAATATGATGCAAGGATGCAATTGGTTTGAGATCTCAACGAACAATACGATCAATCTAGTCACTTGAGAGCCCCCCTTGACAGTACGACGATCTATCCTAAAATAGAAAAACCTATCAAGGGCAAACCTATACCTTGCACCTAGTCCTATTGAGCTAGATGATGATGATCTTGGCTTCCTCAAGATGGACCAACTTTCTTGATTGCTCCCCCATACTCACTATGGGTGAGCCACTCTTCAGCACATCTTCACAAGTCCATTGCCACCACAATGGACGACAAGCTTGAAGCATGATATTTTCGTGATGCTCCACTTGAACTTGAACACCGCAATCTTGATGACGATCACCACTTGATGTCATCCTTCATAGGTTGAATGAGATCTTCCTCTTGACGCAAACCCATGGAAACACACCTAACCCCACATAGAACTCTCACAAAGACCATGGGATCACATGACCCCTCTCGGTACATCTTCTATGCTTTGTGTGTTCATCATCTTGATTTACTCTTCGTATGACAATCTTGATCAACCTTGTGTCTTTATGACCATTCTTTGGATAATACCTTGAATACCACCTTGGTCATCATATAAACTCCTTGAAACCAACAGATGGACTTCAAGAAGTGCCCATGGACAAATCATTCGAATATAACTTAAGGCAGCCAATAGTCCATAGGGATTGTCATCAATTACCAAAACCACATACAGATAAATATGCTCTAACAATTTTATTAGCTTTCTCTAGGCAAACACTACTCGCATGCCCCGAGGGAGGAGGTTGGTAGGAGTTAACCATCGCGTGCCCCCGACTAAAACAACACTAGGATTTCAACGAGGAATAAGTATGGTCACACATCATAACCATGCCATAAAGAACAACAATTTAACACCTCTAATTCGCAATACTCTTATTAAAAATGACAATGTACTCGTCCTTTTTTAGATTACCACATTAATATGATTAACCATGATTTCTCGTTTATGTGCTACATGTGGTTTTGATTATGCACTCATTGAATACCTATTATTTTTTAACTAATCTAATAACCCATTCAAATTACTATCTTTGTTTAATAACTGTCAAACAAATATAAGTGAAGAAAAGGAGTGTAATTATTTCTATAAATCTATACACCAGCGTGCTCTAAAAGATATAAGTGAAGTACTAGAGCAACTCCTAAGCTCAAAAGATATAAGTGAAACACAAAGAGTATTCTAGTAAATCATGGTGATCGTGTGTATATCTCAAGTGGGTGTATTCATGTAACAATGATTGTGGGCAACCAAAACAAACAACAAACTAAAGCAATCGGCGCTCCAAGCAAAGCTCATATCATGTGATGAATAAAAATGTAGCTCCAAGTGACATACTGATGGATTGAGACGAAAGTGAGGATGCCTTCCGGGGCATCCCAATCTCATATGCTTGAGTCTTTATAGAATATTACCTTGGGGTGCCTTGGTCATCCCTAAGATTAGGCTCTTGCCTCTCCTTATTCCTTGGTCCATTGCGGTAACAACAAAAACTTGAAAACTTCAGCACATAAAACTCAACAGAAACTTCGTGAGATCCGTTAATATAATAAACATATCAACTACTTTAGCTAGTGTTATCAATTGATTCATAGTTAATTATTGCATAAGGTACTATATTCTAACTTCTCCATGACTTGTACCCCCGATATAATCCATAGCATCATCAAAACAAGCAAACTATGCATGGAAAAACAGAATATGTGTTAAACAGAACAATGTGTAATGGTAAAGTTAATTACCATACGTCTGTAACTCCAAAAATTCTGGAAAAATAGTAATACCCGGGGAATTTGTATAGAAATATTGTGTAAATAATTATGAACAAAAATACGTTCCAGTAAACCAGAGAAATTCTACACAGGATGCTAAAGTTATTGTTTTTGCACCATATCAATTCTACTAATCATGCAAGTCACCCCAAAGGCTTTACCTGACACAAACACTAATTGAAATACAAAACATAATTATTATAGAGGCAAAAACAAACTCATGTCACACAAACAGAAAAAACAAAAAAATAAGACAACTGTTGGGTTGCCTCCCAACTAGCGATATTGTTTTACGCCGCTAGCTAGGCATAACACAAACGGTTAAAGTGTTGTCATCCTTAACAACAAGCTCCTCAATAACACAACTATGAATACTAGGAGTAATAGGAGGCTTGAAAATAGGACCCTTTATCAGGTTTATAAGGTTGGGATGCACACTTATCATTTTGAGATCTTTGTTTCTTTTGGTAGGTGGGGTACTAGTGCTTTTAGGAACATATATGAACTTGGGACTTTTATTTTGAGAGGTATTAGCATTATATTTTGAGGGTGTGAAAGAGGAACCTACTTTATGAATGACTTCCTCCATTTTATTAATCCTATTCAAGTTTTGTTCTACCCTCTCGTTAATAATTGTAACCTTCTTCTTTGAAGTTTTCAAAGTCATTCCTACTCGTGACCCAATTTGAGTGATATGATTGTGTAGCTTTTTATCTAACTCCTCAATTTGTTCATTATTATTCATTTTATTTGCAATAGAATCAAGTCTTTGCATAACATGTTCCATGGTAAAAATAGTTTCATTAATCATAATAGGTGGTGACCCACCTAAATTTTCCATAGCCTTAAAAGCATTCAAAGTGTGACTCATTAAGAAATTACCACCGGTAATCGTATCTCGTACAAATCTATACCAAGTTGTAATACCAACATAGAAATTACGTAGCAAGATGTTGGGGGATTGCTTACGAATTGTTTTATTTTGATAATTGCTAAGGATAAACTTTATTAACTCTTGCACAAAAGTAAATTCATGATGATAAAAGATAGGCCCTTCACAGTGGGAAGCAGAGGTTGTCATGAACTTTTAAGTTGGATGTGCAAACTCTTAATGCAAAGGAATATCACTTTATATTGCCCCTTACGATAGAAAAATTTATTATGCAATGTGTCTCTTTTATTTATTTTCCATCACAAGATCGTACAAAGCTTATTGTCCCTTACAATAAAAGATCATACATGTTTAGGAGCAATTTTTATTGCTTGGTGCACATATGAAAACTTACTTGAAGGATCTTACTCAAGCCATAGGTAGATATGGTGGACTCTCACTGCAAGAAATTGGGTTCAAGGGTTATGGATGCACAAGTAGTATCTCTACTTGGTGCAGAAAAATTGGCCAGAAAAGATCTAAAGCAAGCACCCCATGTTAGAGCATCCATGACAAAATAACTTCTATGTGAATGTAAACTATCATAATCATTATGTTGTCTTCCATGTACAACATCAACATTTTCTCATTATATAATATTTTGTGGGGACTCACAATCATAAAATATATCCAAAATAGTGTATTTATATGTGAATCTCCTGTGCTCTATCATAATCTTGCATAGATTTTATCAATGACTAATGATATGTTTGTTCATTCCCAACAACTTTTATCACTTATAATTTTTCTTTGTGAAGTCACTACTCCTCATGGGATTACCATATGATCTTTTTATTTATTTTATTTCAATACTATGATTATAGAAGCATGAGAGTGAAGCACACAAACTCAACTAATTTTATTATATAACTCTCACACTCGGCTAAAGGATAGATAGATCTAAAAACAAAAATTCTAAGCAAAGCAGATCTGAAATTTTATTTCTCTAAATCACGATATAAATAAGGATTGAACTAGGATAGATGGTAATGATAAAAGTGGTGGTGATACAATACCGGGGGCACGTCTTCCAATCTTGGAACAAGCTAAGGGTGGTGCACATACCCATGTACTGAGGCGTCCTTCTTGGGTGGTGGTGGTGATGACATAGTAGGTTTCTTATCCATCTTCCATGGCATAGGTTCCCCATTGAAGTAGGAAGAGCTCTGCTACTTCTCAAACAACAGCGCCAAAATTTGACACGTTGACGGAGACTTGCTTGTGTTGGTTTTTCCCTTGAAGAGGAAAGGGTGATGCAGCACAGGAGCAGTAAGTATTTCCCTTAGTTTGAGAACCAAGGTATCAATCCAGTAGGAGAATCTCGTCAAGTCCAGAGTACCTGCACAAACACAAAAGAGCTTGCACCCAACGATATAAAGGGGTTGTCAATCCTTTCAAGATTGATTGCAAAGTGAGATCTGAAGGCGGAAAGTGCAACGAAGAAAAAGAGTAAGGCTGAAAATATAGTGTGGAGTAGACCCGGGGGCCATAGTGTTCACTAGAGGCTTCTCTCAAAATAGCAAATATTATGGTGGGTGAACAAATTACTGCCGAGCAATTGATAGAACCGCGCAAAGTCATGACGATATCTAAGGCAATGATCATACATATATGCATCACGTCCGAGACAAGTAGACCGATACTTTCTGCATCTACTACTATTACTCCACACATCGACCGCTATCTAGCATGCATCTAGTGTATTGAGTTCATGACGAACAGAATCGCCTTAAGCAAGATGACATGATGTAGAGGAATAATCTCAAACCAATGATGAAAACCCCATCTTTTTACCCTTGATGGCAACAACACGATACGTGCCTCGCTACCCCTTCTGTCACTGGATGAGGTCACCGCACGGTATGAACCCAAAACCAAGCACATCTCCCATTGCAAGAATAATAGATCAAGCTGGCCAAACAAAACCCACAACTCGAACAGAATTACAAGGATATGAAATCATGCATAAGAGAGATCAGAAGAAACTCAAATAAGATTAATAGATAATCCGATCACAAATCCACAATTCATCGGATCTCGACAAACACACCGCAAAAGAAGATTGCATCGGATAGATCTCCATGAAGATCATGGAGAACTTTGTATTGAAGATCCAAGAGAGAGAAGAAGCCATCTAGCTACTAGATATGGACCTGTAGGTCTATGGTGAACTACTCACGCATCATCGGAGAGGTCATGGCGTTGATGAAGAAGCCCTCCGTATCCGAATCCCCCCTCCGGCAGGGCACGAGAATGTGCCCGAGATGGGATCTTGCGTATATAGAAGCTTGCGGTGGCGGAAAAGTATTTTCGATGACCTCCTGATTGTTTCTGGTATTTTAGGGAATATATAGGCAGAAAACCTAGGGCAGGGGAGCCACGGGGAGCTCACAAGCCTGCTAGGCCCGCCCCCCTAGGCCGGGCCTCGTGGGCTTGTGACCTCCTCCGAGGTCCCCTGCCTTGGTTCTCAAGTCTCCCGCGTGTCTTCTGTTATGGAAAAAATCATTTCGCAGATTTTATTCCGTTTGGACTCCGTTTAAAAATCTCCTCTGAAAAGGGTCAAAAACACGGAAAAAACACGAACTCGCACTTGGCACTGAGTTAATAAGTTAGTCCCAAAAATATATAAAAGGCATACAAAACGTCCAAAGTTTGACAAGATAATAGCATGAAACCATCAAAAATTATAGATATGTTGGAGACGTATCAAGCATCCCCAAGCTTAACTCCTGCTCGTCCTCGAGTAGGGAAGTGATAAAGACTGAATTTTTGATGTGGAATGCTACCTAGCATAGTTGTCCTTTGTAACTTCTTTCAGGTGTCATGAATGTTCATATCCGTAAGATTCAAAACAATAGTTTGTTATTGACATGAAAACAATAATACTTCAAGCAAACTAGCAAAGTAATCGTGAACTTTCAAAATAACAAGGCCAAAGAAAGTTATCCCTACAAAATCATATAGTCTGGCCATGCTCCATCATCCTCACACAACTAATTTAAATCATGCACAACCTCGGTATTGGCCAAGTAATTGTTTTCGCACTCTTACTTTCTCAAACTTTTTATAACTATCACGCAATACATGAGCGTGAGCAATGGATATAGCACTATAGGTGGAATAGAGTGTGGTGGTGGTTGTGAGACAAAAAGGAGGAGATTGTCACATTGACTCGGCGTATCAAAAGGCTATGGAGATGCCCATTAATAGATATCAATGTGAATGAGTAGGGATTGCCATACAAATGATGCACTAGAGCTATAAGTATGTGAAAGCTCAAAAGGATAACTAGTGGGTGTGCATCCAACTTGCTTGCTCACGAAGACCTAGGGCAATTTTGAGGAAGCCCTTCTTTGGAATATACAAGCCAAGTTATATAATAAATATTCCCACTAGCATATGGTGGTGACAAAACGAGAGGCTCTCAATCATGAAGAACATGGTGCCATTATGAAGCACAAGTGCGGAAATATATAGTAGCATTGTCCCTTCTCTATTTTTCTCTTTTTATTATTATTTGCGCTCTTGGCCTCTCTTTCTTTATTTGGGATCTTTGGCCTTTTTTTTATTTCCTCACATGGGACAATGCTCCAATAATGATGATCATCACACTTTTATTTACTCACAGCTCAAAGCTTAGAACGATGATGACTCTATAGGAAATGCATCCAGCAGTGTACCGGGATGTGCAAAGATCTAGCTTGGCGTATGACGTTGAAACATCTCGCTAGCTATCTTACGATCATACAATGGCAATATGAGAGTGACGGCACAAGTCATGAGACGGAACGGTGCGAGTTTCATGGCAATATATCTCAGAATGGCTATGAAAATGCCATAGTAGGTATGTATGGTGGATGTTTTGAGGAAGGCATATGGTGGTTTTGTGTACCGGCCAGAATTGCGTGGTACTAGAGAGGATAGCAATGGTGGAAGGTGAAAGTGCATCTATACCATGGACTCACATTATTCATGAAGAACTCACATACTTATTACGGAAGTTTTCATTAGTAATCGAAACAAAGTGCTAAACGCATACTCCTAGGGGAAGGGTTGGTAGGTGTTAACCATCGCGCGATCCCGACCTCAGCACAAAGGATGACAATCAATAGATCAATTATGCTCCGACTTCCTAACATAGCGGTTCACCATACGTGCATGCTACGGGAATCACTAACTTCAACACAAGTATTTCTAGATTCACAATACCCTACTAACATAACTCTTAATATTACCAAATCCATGTCTCAAAACTAATTGAGAGGAATCAAGACTTCTCTTTCTACTCAATGCACACGAAGATGGAGGTTTTTGTATCCTCTTTGGGTACCTATCACCTTTGGGACTACTTTCATAGCATAAACCAACTACCAAGTCACGCACTGCCGTGCTCTAAAATATCTAAGTGAATCACGAAGAGCAAAATTATCTAGCTCAAAAGATATAAGTGAAGCACGATGAGCATTCTAGCAAAATCACGATGAGTGCATGTCTCTCTCAAAAGGTGTGCAGTAAGGATGATTGCGACACAAAAAAGAAAAGACTCCTAAGATACAAGAACTCCAAGCAAAACACATATCATTTGGTGAATAAAAATATAGCCCCAAGTAATGTTACCGATGGATTGATGACGAAAGAGGGGATGCCTTCCCGGGGCATCCCCAAGCTTAGGCTTTTTGGCGTCCTTGAATTTGTCTTGGGATGCCTTGGGCATCCCCAAGCTTGAGCTCTTTCCACTTCTTATCTCTTTGTCCATGAGAACATCACCCAAAACTTGAAAACTTCACAACACAAAACTTAAACAGAAACTCGTGATAACATTAGCACAAGAAAACAAACTACTACCTCTTTAGTAACTGTAGCAATCTTGATTTCTATTTATATTGGTGTTGGGCTACTGTATTATCACTTTCACACGGCTAGTACCCCCCAATACTATCCATAGTTTCATCAAAACAAGCAACCAACTCAACAAAAACAGAATCTGTCAAAAACAGACCAGTCTGTAGAAATCTGTATACTTTGTATACTTCTGGTACCTCAAAATTCTGAAAAATTACGACTGCCTGGGCAAAAGGCATATCAACCAGCAGCAAAAAGAATCAACTCAAAATCTCTTTCTGAATAAAAATAAAAAATCATCTCGTGAGCGAAAAGTTTCTGTCTTTTTCCAGCAGGATTAAACAAACATCACCAAGACTAGTCATAAAGGTTTTGCTTGGCTCAAACACAAAAAGAAACACAAAATACACTATCATAACAGAATTATGATAGTGTGGACGCAACAAAACAGAAATAAAAAGATAAATTCATTGGGTTGCCTCCCAACAAGCGTTATTGTTTAACGCCCTTAGCTAGGTATAAGGCGATAGAATCACATATCGTCGTCTTTGTTGTTCAAACCATAAGTACCGTGATCACTTATCATCTTAAGGTTTTCATCTTTCTTGCTAGATGATTCACCACTATTTTTGGGAACAAAAACAGACTTGGTGACCTTATTGTGGGCAAAAATTGGAGTATTCTGCACAGCGGCAAAAGCGGAACCCAAGTTGGTTATAACATCCTCTAGTTTGCCAATCCTAGCGGAATCATGACCTAGTTTTTCGTTAACTGTGGGTTCCTTCTCCTTTAAATTTTTCAAAACCATTCCTACCTTGGATCCATACTGAGTGATTTGATTGTGGATCTTTTTATCCAAATTCTCAATAAGCTCGATCGTAGCAACTTTATTTTCAATGACATCCAGCCTACGCATCACATGTTCCAGAGTTAAGGTAGTTCCATTAACCATGAGTGGGGGTGATCCTACCAAATTTATTACAGCTCCGTAAGAATCAACAGTATGGATACCCAACAAATTTCCACCTACGATGGTGTAAAGAATAAACCTATTCCAAGGAGAGATACCCACATAAAAACTGCGAAGCAGGACAGTAGTAGATTGCTTATGAGTAGATCTACTGTGAGCATTGCAAATCCTATACCAAGCATCCTTTAAGTTTTCTCCCTCAATTTCTTTGAAATTGAGAACTTCGTTCTTGGGAGTATCGTTCGAAGTGGTGGATCTAGCCATGAGGACAGGTAGACTATCCCACACAAACGAACAAAGAGCAAGCGAGAGAAAAAGGCAAACGAAAAAGGCGAACGAAAAAGGCAAATCTTTTTGTAATTTTTGTTTTTCAGAAGTGGAGGAGAGGAAAACGAGAGGCAAAAATAATAATTGCAAGAGATGAGTTTGCGACACTTACTTGGATGAGTTCTTGACTTGATCCTCCCCGGGAACGGCGCCATAAATCCTTCTGCTACTTCTCAAACAAGAACGCCAGAATTTGACATGTTGACGGAGACTTGCTTGCGTTGGTTTTTCCCTTGAAGAGGAAAAGGTGATGCAGCACAGAAGCAGTAAGTATTTCCCTCAATTTGAGAACCAAGATATCAATCCAGTAGGAGAATCTCGTCAAGTCCAGAGTACCTGCACAAACACAAAAGAGCTTGCACCCAACGCTATAAAGGGGTTGCCAATCCCTTCAAGATTGATTGCAAAGTGAGATCTGAAGGTGGAAAGTGCAACGAAGAAAAAGAGTAAGGCTGAAAATATAATGTGGAGTAGACCCGGGGGCCATAGTGTTCACTAGAGGCTTCTCTCAAAATAGCAAGTGTTACGGTGTGTGAACAAATTACTGCCGAGCAATTGATAGAACCGCGCAAAGTCATGACGATATCTAAGGCAATGATCATACATATAGGCATCACGTCCGAAACAAGTAGACCGATACTTTCTGCATCTACTACTATTACTCCACACATCGACCGCTATCCAACATGCATCTAGTGTATTGAGTTCATGACGAACAGAGTAACGTCTTAAGCAAGATGACATGATGTAGAGGGATAATCTCAAACCAATGATGAAAACCCCATCTTTTTACCCTTGATGGCAACAACACGATACGTGCCTCGCTACCCCTTCTGTCACTGGGTGAGGTCACCGCACGGTATGAACCCAAAACCAAGCACTTCTCCCATTGCAAGAATCATAGATCAAGCTGGCCAAAAAACCAGAACTCGAAGAGAATTACAAGGATATGAAATCATGCATAAGAGAGATAAGAAGAAACTCAAAGAAGATTCATAGATAATCTTATCATAAATCCACAATTCATCGGATCTCGACAAACACACCGCAAAAGAAGATTACATCGGATAGATCTCCGTGAAGATCATGGAGAACTTTGTATTGATGATCCAAGAGAGAGAAGAAGCCATCTAGCTACTAGCTATGGACACGTAGGTCTATGGTGAACTACTCACGCATCATCGGAGAGGTCATGGTGTTGATGAAGAAGCCCTCCGTATCCGAATCCCCACTCCGGCACGGCACCAGAACGTGCCCGAAATGGGATTTTGCGGAGACAGAAGCTTGCGGGGGCGGAAAAGTATTTTCGATGATCTCCTGATTTTTTTTGGGATTTTAGGGAATATATAGGCGGAAAACTTAGGGCAGGGGAGCCACGGGGAGCTCACAATCCTGCTAGGCCCGCCCCCTAGGCCCGGCCTCGTGGGCTTGTGACCTCCTCCGAGGTCCAGTGCCTTGGCTCTCAAGTTTCCCGCGTGTCTTCTGTAATGGAAAAAATCATTCCGCGGATTTTATTCCGTTTGGACTCCGTTTAAAAATCTCCTCTGAAAAGGGTCAAAAACACGGAAAAAACATGAACTGGCACTTGGCACTGAGTTAATAAGTTAGTCCCAAAAAAGATATAAAGGCATACAAAACGTCCAAAGTTTGACAAGATAATAGCATGAAAACATAAAATATTATAGATACGTTGGAGACGTATCAAGCTCGTCTCTGGAATATTGAAATTTGCAGCTATACTCATCCTCTTGAAACGAGATTTATACTCCGAGTTTTGGTTTTGCAGATCATAAATCTGAGCCTGAAGATCTTGGAGCCTTTCATGGAACTTGAATATCATCTCCACAATTTCATTGTTGTCCTTCTTATTCTTATGAATAGAATCCATAATCATGGAGTGATTGGCGCTGAGCTCACGCTCCACCATCCCTTGGCACATGAAGATCTCTTGCTCCCCTGCTTCACGCTTGGCCTTCTCACTTCCCCCTTCTTTAGCCCTTGTATGCCATGGATGTGTAGCACCACCTCATGTGTCTCAATGGTTTGAGGGTGTTTCATCACCTCCGGAAGGTAAGGGTTGATGACCTTCTCAAAGAACTTGTCCTTGGAGAATCTTGATGTTGCCATGGCAATCTAGATATGTCAAAAATAGCTCGAAACAAGAACACATGAGAAACTCGCGATGCAGTGGTCAAAACAGACGGGAGTGTATATATTGAATTCTTCTAGGTCAGAATAGGAGTCGAGGAGGCACAAGAGGGCCCCACAAGCTATCAGGGCATGCCCAAGGGGGTGAGCGCGCCTTGTTGGCTAGTGCCTCCCTCGTGCCCCCTGACTCCTTTTTATTTTTGGAATTTTTTGGATTTGGTTTACTTACCGTATCACATACCTACCCCTTTTCATCTTTCTAGAGTGTTCTAGAAGGTCTCTTTTATGTGTTCTCCCGAACTCATAACTTGAATAAAATTAGTTTATTGATGTGCGGACGTGAGATGTAGTGTTTAATTCTTTGCCATTTACCACTCTCGGATTTTTTCGTTTGAAGTTGTTAATCTTTATAGCACCAGAGCAATAGACCCCCTCGACGACATAAGGACCTTACCATTTGGATAGAAGCTTAACTGCAAAAAATCTGAAACGATAATTGTACAAAAGAACTAGGCCTCCTACATTGAATTCCTCCTTTTGGATTCTTTTGTCATGCCATCTTTTTACTTTTTCCTTAAACAACTTGGCCTTTTCATAAGCTTGTGTCCTCCATTCATCTAATGAACTAATACCAAATATACACTTTTCATCGGCAAGTTTAAAGTCATAGTTAAGTTCTTTAATTGCCAAATAAGCTTTATGTTCTAACTCAAGAGGTAAATGACATGCTTTCCCATACATCATTTTTTAAGGGGACATTCCATGGAATTTTTATATGCAGTTCTATAAGCCCATAAAGCATCATCAAGTTTCTTAGACCAATTCTTTCTATACCTACTAATAGTATTCTTCAAATTAATTTTATTTCTTGATTTCTCAACTCGACTTGACCACTAGACTGAGGATGATAAGGTGGCGCAATACTATGGTTAACGTCATATTTAGCTAGAAGTTTACAGAAAGCACCATGAATAAAATGTGAACCACCATCAATCATTAAATATCTAAGGACTCTAAACCTTGGTAAAATAACATCTTTAAGCATTTTAATAGAAGTGCTATGATCAACACTACTAGTTGGAATAGATTCTACCCACTTAGTAATGTAATCAACAACAACTAGAATATGACTTTACCCATTGGAGGAAGGAAAAGGTCCCATATAATCAAAGCCCCAAACATCAAATGGTTCAACGGAAAGTGAATAATTCATAGACATTTCTTAACGCCTACCAATATTACCAATTATTTGACATTCATCACAAGAGAGGACATATCTACGAGCATATTTGAAAAGAGTAGGCCAATAAAACTTGATTGTAGTACCTTGTGTCCAGTTCTGTCACCAGCATGGTGTCCTCCATATGCTTCACAGTGACACTTCTGAAGGATCTGTCCCTGTTCATGGTCAGGTACACAACGTATGATAACACAATCTACTACTTCTTTATAAAGATGTGGGTCATCCCAAAAGTAATGTCTTAAATCATAAAAAAAACTTTTTCGTTTGTTGGTATGTGAAACTAGGTGGTATATATTTAGCAACAATGTAATTAGCATAGTCTGCATACCAAGGAGTACTGTGCGGAGCATTTATAATAGCAAGTTTCTCATCAAGAAAATTATCATTAATAGGTAGTGGGTCATCAAGTACATTTTTCATCCTAGACAAGTTACCCACTAGAGGGTTTTCAACTCACTTCCTATCTACGATATGCAAGTCAAATTCTTGAAGCAAAAGCACCCACCTAATAAGCCTAGACTTAGCATCCTTCTTTTCCAGAAGGTATTTAATAGCAACATGATCAATGTGAATAGTAACTTTGGAATCAACAATGTAAGGTGTAAACTTATAACATGCAAACACAACTCGTAAAAATTCCTTATGAGTAGTAGCATAATTTCTTTGAGCTTTGTCTAGGGTTTTACTAGCATAGTGAATAACATTCAATTTCTTGTCTACTCTTTGCCCTAGAACAACACCAAAAATGTAATCACCAGCATCACCCATAATCTAGAATGGTAAATTCCAATCAGGTGGTTGTACAATAGGTGCAGAAATCAAGGCTTTTTAAGTATTTCAAAGGCTTCTACAGAATCATCATCAAAAACAAAAGGAATATATTTTTGAAGAAGATTAGTTGGTGCCCTAGAAATCTTTGAGAAATATTTAATGAAGAGCCTATACAATCCAGCATGACCCAGAGAACTTCTTATACCTTTTATATCTTCAGGACATGGCATTTTCTCTATTGCATCAACTTTAGATTTGTCTACCTCAATGCCCCGTTCAGAGATTTTATGCCCAAGTACTATACCTTCATTCACCATAAAGTGGCACTTCTCCCAATTCAAGACAAGGTTAGTTACCTTGCATCTGTGCAAAACTCGATCAAGGTTGCTTAGGAAATCATCGAATGAAGTCTCGTACGTACACGAAAAAAATCATCCATGAAAACCTCAACAATCTTTGAAGAAAAGTGAGATAATATAGCGCTGAGACATCTTTGAAAGGTAGCAGGTGCATTACATAAACCAAAAGGCATACACCTTTACGAATAAGTTCCAAAGGGGCATGTAAAAGTTGTTTTGTGTTGATCCTCTTTTGAGACACATATTTGAGAAAACCAGAATATCCATCAAGAATACAAAAGTGTGTGTGCTTAGATAATCTTTTTAACATTAATTTAATTAAAGGCAAGGGGTAATTATTTTTTTCTAGTATCCTTGTTTAATTTCCTGAAATCAATTGCCATCATATAACTAGTTAAGATTCTTTGTGGAATAAGTTCATTCTATCATTAGGAACAACAGTTATACCTCCTTTCTCAGGAACACAATCAACAGGACTTACCCATCAACTATAAGCATTAGGATAAATTATTCCTGCCTCCAGTAGCCTTAGTATTTCACTTGTTACCAATTCCTTCATCTTAGGATTTAAGAGACATTGATGATCAACGACAGATTTAGCATCTGGTTCCATATTAATATTATTCTGACATAGAGTGGGGCTTATACCCTTAAGTTCATCAAGAGTATATCCAATAGCAGCCCTATGTTTCTTCAAAGTTTCAAGTAATCTCTTTTCTTCATGCTCTAAAAGGTTAGCACTAATAATAACATGATATATCTTCTTTTCATCAAGATAAGCATATTTCAAAGTAACAGGTAATTTGTTTAGATCAAACATGGGATCTCCCTTGGGTGGAGGAGGATCCCCTAAGATATCAACTGGTAAGTTGTGTTTAATAATAGGTGTTTGTCTAAGAAATGTATCATCTATCTCATTTCTTTCATTCATATGGATATCATTTTCATGGTCTAGCAAATATTGTTCTAATGGATCAGTAGGATGCACGACAATAGAAGCAAGACTAATAATTTCATCCTTACTAGGTAATTATTTCTCATGTGGTTGTCTATCAAACATAGAGAAATTAAATTTATGAGACACAACACCAAAGCTCACTTTGACCTTCTCAGTAGCGCAATTAATTTCCGCATTAACAATATTCAAGGAAGGTCTACCAAATATAATGGTACATAAGTTTTCTTGTTCTAAAGCAAGTACTAAGAAATTAGTGGGGTACTTAACTTTTCCACACAAGGCTTCAACATCTCTAACAATCCCAACTAGTGAAATAGTGTCTATATTTGCAAGTTTAATGGTGAAAGCTATATCTTCAATCTCAGAGGGTGCTATGTCACTCATTGTTTCTTGATATAGAGAAAATGGTATAGCACTAATAGTAGCACCCATGTCACACAAGCCATGATAACAATTATCTCCAATTTTAACAGAAACAACAGGCATTCCAACAACAAGTTTATTTTTATCTAACTTATCTTGATGGGTTCTAACCTATTTTGCAATTCTAGCAGCTTCAACAGAGAAATAAATAGCATGTCCATCAATGTTATCAACTAGGAGATCCTTAATCATAGTAATATTAGGCTCAACCTTTATTTGTTTAGAAGCTTTAGGTGTTCTAACGTAACTTTTATTAACCACATTTGTAGCCTTAGAATGTTCTTTAATCCTAAAAGGAAAAGGTCATTTCCGGATGTAAGTCATAGGAATAACTAGATCAACATGGTTAACAAGTATTTCTTCCTTCTTCACTTTAATAGGTTCATCCGATGGTTTTTAATAGGTGGATGATATTTAAACCACTTCTCCCTATGGAGATCAAACATGAGTAGCGAATGATTCGCAAAAAGAAGCTACTATCTCAGAGTCAAGACCATATTTATTGCTAAACTTATGAAAAATACCAGTTTCCATAAAAGATTTAACACAATCAAACTTAAGCTTTATACCTCACTCTTTACCTTTGTCAAATTCCCAATCTTGAGAGTTCGTTTAATTCTTTTGAGAAGATCCCATTTGAATTCAATATACCTCTTCATGAAGGAACCAATATGTCAGGGTACACAAACATGGGTGTTTATTTCCCCCTGACTTATGCACGGACGATAAGCCACCGACCCGACGACCTGTGGTTGCCGGGGAATGCTACCACCCCATCAAGGCCTAGACCATGTCAGAGAAGACCAAGACTC
Source organism: Hordeum vulgare subsp. vulgare (assembly GCF_904849725.1). Classification (NCBI taxonomy): domain Eukaryota; kingdom Viridiplantae; phylum Streptophyta; class Magnoliopsida; order Poales; family Poaceae; genus Hordeum; species Hordeum vulgare. The sequence goes on along the minus strand of NC_058521.1, from coordinate 540,627,625 downwards.
CGATAGACGCGTCCCCCGATGGACAACAAAGCCAGGAAGACATACAGACGCAGCACAAGACATGCCAAGAAACCCCGACACCTGCTGGGGGCGAAGGCACATGCATCCTCGACAAGATCCGGCAAGCCGCCTCCCCAGCAAGACATCTCCCCGGCAAGCACGGGCCAATCTATCACCGCTCCACCTCATCGCTACACCAGTGACTTATCGATGAGGTGTCGAGCTCCCAGATGGCTAAGTGGCTCTCGCAAGATACATGGTGGCACACCAGAAGATAGATTACGACTAGTTGACACCCGTCCAGAGGCATGTCAAGACACCAAGCCACGACCAGCTAATAGGTGGCAGGAGCTTGGCGGGAACGCACCCCCGCTCGCCACCTAAGGCCGCATTTATGGCGCTTTGTCTCAAGTGCTAGAGTTAGGTACGGTAGCATTGTTAGCTATCTAATCATTTATGTTTGACACTGTGGACGCCCCTTGAGCTATAAAAGGAGGCCCAAGGAAACCTAGCAAAGGATTCGACACTTTGTAGATTTGGACCCCCAGGGGATTAGAACCAAGAATATTTGTACGTATGTCATAGCTTTCCGCGGCAACCCTTGCCGTGCCAGAGCTCCATGCGAACTTCATCTTGCTCAATCAATCCACCAAAGAAGGAGTAGGTTTATACGCTCCACAGGGGCTTGAACCTGGGTAAAACGCCCCGACTCTCATCATCGTGCTGCCTTGTAGTTTCTGCTCTTTATGCCACGCGATCTCCCCGCTGAACCATGAAGGGACCAAAGGTCCCATAGGTGATTGAGTGCACACCTGCACCGATATCTTTGGCGCACTAGGTAGGGGGATTCGTTAGCACAAAACCGAGATTACGAGCGCTTTGTCGATCTTCATTAGCAACCCCTCCGCCTGCAGCGTCGAGCAAGAAGAACATTGTCGCCTTACGGGTTTTTCCTCTCCGGCCCCATGCCACGCACCACCCTAGTGGTTGCATCAACGGCAACGAGGACCATGGACACCGCGGATGCTGCGTACGACGCGGACGGCACGACCACGGTGACGACCATCACAGGGGAAGAAGCAGACTAGGCAACGGTGCCATCCCTATCACAATCATCGAGCTGGCCCACCTAACCCCTGGGGAGGTGAGGCTACGATTGAATGTGCAGGAAAGAAGGATATGTACACGGCGATACCCTTCCTCCCTTCTTCTTTCCCGCTCGTACTCAGTTCTACATCCCGACGGAGCCGCCGATGTCGATGACCTCGCGTGCGGCCATGTCCTGCATTGCCCCACGTTGGTAAATCCCAAGCCAAACGCTAGAGCAAATCCGTTGGTCGGCGACCCCGGCGTGAACGAGCCACATCGTGGTCCCGTTTCCGAGCGTTTCCAATGTAATGGTCCTTATGGGACCGTTTGGCAAGAAGGAGAAGTAGGAAATTCGACTGAGCATATTTAGTATTCCTTCCCTTCTGGCTAAGTTGTGAACACCTGCATTTGCCCGGCAAGCTCTTGCCGTGGACCACGCTCATAACTAACATTTCCCCAAGTACCTCCATTTCCTCTCTATTTGTTCCTCTCTTCCTCCCAGAACAACAACGGTTTATGCCATGCTCGCGCTGAGCAACGTGAAGGGAAGAAACACTGATGAAAGAAGGAGGGAACGACAAATGTGGGCACATGAGCACAAAGATAGAGAAGAAGCCTTAACGAAAGACAAGTCGACGCGACCGTCGGTTTGTCGTTAAAAGCTTACATTTTGCATATTACCCTTTGCGACCAAGGTTTTTGTATGGTGAATCTGGTGCGTAGTGTAACCTTATTGTTTTCCTGATTGTGTTGCTGTTTTGTTTCGAGCCTGCTCAATGATACCCGCGTCAGCATCAAAGACCGATGAGAAAAAACTCGCTAGCAGCATGTCCTCTCCCACAGAATGCTAAGGACCCGTTCCTCGAGGCAATCGCGGCAACACATTGTTGATGGGCAGCCAGAGCACACAAAGAAAGCACCCATACGAATACCAGAAGGAAAGCAAAGAGGGATGGCATGTGATTACATAAAGACATTAGTTCAGCATAGAGCCAGGATAGTGCATGGACTGATACGAGATACATATTCAATCTTAAATACATGACAATAAAATGGCAGAAGTGGGTCGAAGCTAACTCCGGTGGCCTCCCTGGACCCTTGGGATGGCGAGGACCTTGTCGGTAAGAGGGAGCGCCTTGTCTACGGCAGCAGAGATGTTGGCCCCTGGTGGCAGCTTCTTGAAACCGTCGGAGAGGTTGAGCTCAGGGTGGAAGAAGGCAAGGTTGCTCAAGACCATGAAGAGGGCATCACGAGCCAACTTCCAGGATTCATTGGCAAAGCAGGCAGCCCTGTCATCCTCATACGTCTTCGGCCCCTTGATCAAGCCCTCTAAGAAGAGTGTCAGCTTGACGCTTGGGACCTCATGCCGGCCGATGAAGAAGGCCCAACTCTTCATGTTCATGCTCACAACTTGGGTGGTGAGGCACACAGTACTGTCGATCATGCTCTTGATCCAGAGGTCACACTACTCGATATGGTTCTCCAGTTTGTATTTTGCATCTTGCTACTGCAACAAAAGACCTTCCAACGGCGCCAGAAATAGGCACGTCGACGGGAGAATACTTGGCTTGATCTTTCTGCTGCGGCTACGCCTTAAGGGACTTCCTAGGAAATCATGCAAAGGATTTCCCCCGTGGCCTTGAGCCTTGCGTTGGTGTTCCCTCGAAGCGGAAAGGGTGATGTAGCGTAGCGGTGGTAAGTATTTCCCTCAGTTTGAGAACCAAGGTATCAATCCAGTGGACGTGTATCTCAAGATCCTGCACAAACACAAAAGCTTGCTCCCAACTCTATGAAGGAGTTGTCAATCCCTTATAGATTGTTTGCCAAGTGAGAACTGAAAGCAACAAAGTAACAAAGCAAAGTGAAAGCGGAGGTGTAAACGATGGATGTGAATAGACCCGGGGGTCGTAGTGTTTACTAGTGGCTTCTCTCATGAAAGCAAGTAGATGGTGGGTGAACAAATTACTGTCGAGCAATTGATAGAACCGCGCAAAGTCGTGACGATATCTACGCAATGATTATATCTATAGGCATCACGTCCAAAACAAGTAGACCGATACTTTCTGCATCTACTACTATTACTCCACACGTCGACCGCTATCCAGCATGCATCTAGTGTATTAAGTCCATAAGAACAGAGTAACGCCTTAAGCAAGATGACATGATGTAGAGGGATAATCTCAAACCAATGATAAAAACCCCATCTTTTTACCCTTGATGGAAACTACTTGATGTGTGCCTTCCTGCCCCTACTGTCACTGGGAAAGGTCACCACATGGCAGAACCCAAAACCAAGCACTTATCCCATTGCAAGAATCATAGATCTAGTTGGCCAAACAAAACCCAAGACTCGGAGAGACTTACAAGGATATCAAATCATGCATATAAGAAATCAGCAAAGACTCTAATATATATCATAGATAATCTGATCACAAATCCACAATTCATCAGATCTCGACAAACACACCTCTAAAGAAGATTACATCGGATAGATCTCCATGAAGATCATGCAGAACTTTGTATTGAAGATCCAAGAGAGAGAAGAAGCCATCTAGCTACTAACTATAGACCCGTAGGTCTGAAGTGAACTACTCACGAGTCATTGGAGGGGCGATGATGATGATGAAGAAGCCCTCCAACTCCAAAGTCCCCTCCGGCACGGTGCCGGGAAGGGTCTCCAGATGAGATCTCACGGAAACGGAAGCTTGCGGCGGCGGGAAAGTATTTTCGAGGCTCCCCTGGTTTTTTGTGGAATATTTGGGAATTTATAGGCCAAAGACCTAGGTCAGGGGGCGGCCAGGGAGGCCACAAGCCTACCCACCGCCACCTCCCCCTGGTGGCGGAGTGGGGGCTTGTGGGCTCCCTGGAGCCCACCTCGCTTGGCCCAAAGCCCCTGGTCTTTTTTCATTCGGGAAAAAATCATTTCGGGGTTTTTCTTCCGTTTGGACTCCGTTCCAAAATCAGATCTGAAAAGAGTAAAAAACACGGAAAAAACAGGAACTGGCACTTGGCACCGAATTAATAAGTTAGTCCCAAAAAGGATATAAAAGGTACATAAAACAACCAAAGAAGACAAGATAACAGCGTGAAACCATCAAAAATTATAGATACGTTTGAGACGTATCACATCTTTCTGGAGAGCTTGGGCATTAGTCAGCTCTGTGTGCAACAACTTCTCTCGAACAACGGTAGGTTCAAGGTTCTCCTCCAACAAGGCAAGTGTGGATCGGTGACTGGAAATGGCAAAGTTAGCAGCATCAAGGCTTTGGCTCTTGGAAGAAAGTTGCGAGTGCGCCTCTTCCAACGTGGTTTGCACTTTATGTGCTTCTTCTTTGAGGGCCTTGTTCTCCTCGCCATTTCTAGCTAGTTCCTCCGTCAGTGTGCTCAACTCGGCCTCCAGTTTGGTCTTGGCGGTAGCCACGGCAGGAAGCTCGTCGGACACCTTCTTCAAGTGGGCAACAGAAGTCGAGGAGAGTGCGGCAAGAGCAGCTTTGTGGCCGTCCTCTAGCTCCTTGGTGCGTTGTAGAAGGCGAGCCTTCACCTCCTTTTCCTTACCACGAAGAGAAAGTTTGAGGGTCTCTTCCCGGGAGGAGATCTCTGCCTCTATGGCGTCTAGATGTGCTTTGCGCTCCACCAGATTCGCCTCATGGGCTGCAACGTCTTCCTTGGCCATGGATATCTTCTCATGCCGCGTGTTAAGGGAATGAACCTGCTGGTTGTACCACTCCCACAATTCGTTTCCCTTGTGCCTCAACTGCTTGCCCACAAGGCCGGCCTGCTTGCATTACTCTTTGACTGCCTGATCCATGAGGTTGTACCTACTGTGCATATCCTTGATCCTGGCAGCCATGGATTCCAAGAAAGCCACGTCCTTGGCGCTGTCGGCAGGGTCATCGACCCCTCCAACTTTCTGACGGAGCGACGCCAGTGCCTGCCCGATTCCTTCGATGATGTCTGCGCCAGCTGAGAAGGACACGTCTGGAGTTGGAGGGCACAGTGGAGCAGTGACCATCACCAGCTGGTTCGAGGAGGATTGCAAAGACGACAACAAAGGATACCGCAGAGGCAAAGGTCCCACAGACTGAGGGGGGCCTTCCCCTCAATGACTAAGGCTGGGACAGTTCAGCTATCAGGGTTTGATGCTGTTATATTAAGGGACTCCTGAAGTTCACCGGCAACCGAGCCATGACCCTCTGTGGCGGCAACCTTCTCCGCCTCCGTGGGAGCTTCCTTCCCGATACCAGCCGCCTCTTCCAACAACTCAGGTTCTTCGGACGGTGATGCTGTAATCAAAGGAAATGGACAGCAAGATAAAGTTCCAATAGCTGAACAAAGGAAAGAGAAAGGGCACAGGAAAGTAACACGCAAGTGGGATACCAGATGGAGTGTGCCATGCAAGAATATATGTTTCCCCGACAAGATCAACTGCAGGGGGACGGTCCATCACTGCTTCACCGACGATAGCTTCTACGCAGACAGGCTCTTCGGTGAAGGCCCTTGCTGGAGAATCCCTTCCCATGGCGATGGTTGCATAGAGGTCTTGAAGGGAAGGCTCCTCCTGGCGGGTCTCTCCCTGATGAACCTCTCCCGTCTCCTTGTCGGGGGGTAGGGGGATGCTTTCCTCCGTCCCTGCCATGGGCCGGGGATTGCCCTTGGATTTCATGGTGGAGGCTGGACCGGGGGCTAGACATGGGGTTCTCCCCTGCGTCTCCCGTCAGGCCCGTGTTTGCCACGGGATCCCGCCCTGCCGCGAATTTAGCCCATTTGTCCCTATGCGCGAGGTGCTCCTCGTCCTCATCCCTATCAAGAATATGATATTACAAAATCAGTCAAGGCATCAAAAATGAAGAACTTTGACGACACTTGTGGTTGAAGGACTTACTCTCAAGCCATGAGCATGGATCCCAGCTCATATTATGCAGGCATCAGAGTTGATCTGCCCCTCTTCAGAGTTGGCAGAGCGGGGTTTGGAGGTAGAGTTGGGGTTTCAAGCACATGCGAGCAAGGCAAAGAAGTTGGGCTTGATGGGGGGATGGGGTCCGCCCCTATAACCCTTCGTCGCTTGATAGGAGAAACTTTAGCTTGGGAAGGCGGGGGGATTGACGACGTGCACCCGGATGTCCTCTTCCCTTGGAGGTTGTCTTCTTCATCTTCGGAGGAGCCCGCGAAGGTGCGGGAGCTGCCACTTCCTGACCGACACGCTAGCGAGGGCGCCACCCTAGTTCTAGAGCTTGGGGCCGTTTCGAGCCCCTCTTCCTCCACCACCTGTCCTTTTGCCTTCTCCACCTCGCCCTCGGTCTGGACAGCTCCATCCCCAGCACACTCCAACCCGATAGCTTCTTCCGGGGGAAGATTCTTGTCTTCCTTTCCGGAAGAGTCGCTTTCTACGGATTCCTCCTCTCTTTCATTCCCAGAGGCTGTTCCCTTCGTGGCTCTGACCTGTTTATCCTCCACGATCCAAGCAGCAATAAAAGCCCTCTACGCATCCCTGGTGGGCGTAGTCAGGTTGTCTTCTTGTTTGGAGGCCCTTTCCTCCAAGCTGGAGACCCACGCCATCTCGTCTTCCAGGGAGGGTATGGCCCAATTGGGCTTGACCTCGGAAATGTCACAATCCAGCATCCACTATAGAATGTGGTTCCTTGTAGAGTTAATGTGCAAAGGTACGACCCCTGCCGATAGAAGGAACGACCCAGGGCACCAAACAACTGATTGCACAACCAGCCATGGCCATATATCGTCAAGTTGTTGCCCGCGCATGGGTACAACCGCATCTAGTCGGCACGACCGTTGAACTCCCAAGAAAACATGTCCCTCTTCTGCAGTGGTGTGATGCGACGCTGAAGGAAGTCGGTCCCTACGTGCATAATGTTAAGCCCGACAACTTTGAGGCGGGTGACCCTGCTCATCGCCTAGCGTAGCTTGTCATAACAAAGGCCCAAGCTGCTCTAGTCGCTACCGCGCGAGACACAATCAGTCTGTATAAAACATAACTCAGGGGCCTCGGCTTCCTTGATCCAACACCAATCGCCGCTCCACTCTTCCCACTTCCCGCGATATTGGCCAGGGAGGTATCCCAGTCCTCCTTCTTGCCCCAGGGAATCCAGCTAACGTTCCCCGAGCGGTGATTTTTGTCCTCTACCGGGGGATGAAGAAGTGCGTGAACAAATCTATGTTGGGGGAACTCCGACGAAGTTCTCGCATAGGTGGGCAAAGATCGCCATGCACGCCATTGCATTGGGCATGAAATCCAGAAGGTGAAATCCATACGTCATCGTCATGGCATAGATGAAGCCAGAAAAGAGGGGAGAGAGGCCACAGTAAAAGTACACACAGAAGAAGGGATACGAATCTGATGGCGTCTTCTCCTTGGGTTTGTCTGGCAGAACTTCAGGCGGCCCATGCCCCTTCATCTCTCTCCCCCACATATAGGCATACCTGTCGATCAAGGTGTTGCCATCCATATTTGACAGGAAGAAAACCACATCTTTCCATCATCACTTCTCTGCTTCCTTTGTACCCCTCTTTCTCTCATCAACACCCTGCTACTTCGCCTCAGCCGCCTGTTTTCCCTTCACGGAGGCCACCTTCCACCCCATCTCCTTCGAGCAGCGGGTGATTTGGCAATACTCATCGAAGGAACGGCGGCAGCGGAGGCAGTTTTCTTGGCTGAAGGAGGGAGAAGAAAGGCAGAGGGGCGGATGTGAATGAGTAGCGCCCCTTTACGGGATCCCTTCCTTATGTATGGGGGAAATGCATTGGGGACTGGCTCTTCGCTATCGCTACAAGGAACTACTGTTTATTTACTGGTGGTTCCCCTTTTTTACTCCCCAACGGCTACTGTTCGATGTCCCCACAACCTATGGTAAATGCGCAGATTGGACGTGGGTCGGGGGGGGGGGGACAGTTTCTCGACGCGTGTATGTGCATTGAGGGAGCCTAACACAACATGTCGAGCGGCACGTGTGGCTCAGGCTCGGGGGCATGTGTCGGGGTACAAAAATAGGGGTGTTTATTTCCCCCTCGCTTGTGGACGGACGATAAGCCACCAAGTTGACGACCTAAGGTTGCCGAGGAATGCTACCACCTGATCAAGGCGTGACCCAGGCCAGAGAAGCCGCTCGACAAGAGGTCAAGGAGCGCATCAAGAAGACCAATACTCCGGCAGATGCGACTCCCGATGGCCAACGATGCCGGCAAGACCTACACAAGCAACCCAAGACATGCCAAGAACCCCCCACACATGTCGGGGGCTAAGGCACATGCATCCTCGACAAGACCTGACAAGACGCCTCCCCGACAAGCGCGAGCCAATCTGCCACCGCTCCACCTCATCACTACACCAGCCACTTACCGATGAGGTGTCGAGCTCTCAGATGGCTAAGTGACTCTCGATAGATATGTGGCGGTGCACCAGAAGACAGATTACAATGAGTTGACACCCGTCCAGAGGCATGTCAAGAAACCAAGCCACATCCAGCTAATAGGTGGTAGGAGCTTGTCGGGAACGCACCCCCACTCGCCACCTAAGGCCGCATTAATGGTGCTTTGTCTTAAGTGCCAGAGTTAGGTATGATAACACTGTTAGCTATGTAATCGTGTCCGTTTGCCACTTTGGACACCCCTTGAGCTATAAAGGGAGGCCCAAGGCAACCTAGCAAAGGATTCGACACTTGGCAAATTCGGACCCCCAAGGGATTAGAACCAAGAATATTTGTACATACGTGATAGCTTGATACGTCCATTTTGCATCATGCTTTCATGTTGATATTTATTGCTTCTTGGGCTTTTATATTACTTGTGGTACCATATTTATGTCTTTTCTCTCTTATTTTGCAAGGTTTATTTGAAGAGGGAGAATTCAGGCAGCTGGAATTCTGGACTCGAAGAGGAGCAAATCCTAGTCCACTATTCTGCACATCTCCAAATGCCCTGAAAATTTATGTGGATTTTTTCTGGAATATATTAAAAATACTAGGCGAAAGAACTACCGGAGGGGGGCCACCAGGGCCCCACAAGCCCCCACTCCGCCACCACCCCCTAGTGGCGGTGGGCAAGCTTGTGGGCTGCCTTAAGGCCCACTAGCCCCCCTCTTTTGCTATATGAAGCGTCCTGGTCTGGAAAAAAAATCAAGAGGGAGCTTTTTCATGGTTTCGCCGCGGCCACGAGGCGGAACTTGAGCAGATCCAATCTAGAGCTCCGGCAGGACGATCTTGCCGGGGAAACTTCCCTCCCGGAGGGGGAAATCGTCGCCATCGTCATCACCAACACCCCTCTCATCGGAGGGGAGGCATCTTCATCAACATCTTCATCAACACCATCTCCTCTCAAACCCTAGTTCATCTGTTGTAATCAATCTTCACCTCGCGACTCTAATTGGTACTTGTAAGGTTGCTAGTAGTGTTGATTACTCTTTGTAGTTGATGCTAGTTGGATTATTTGGTGGAAGAGTTTATGTTCAGATCCATGATGCTATTCATTACACCTCTGGTCATGATTATGATTATGTCTTGTGAGTAGTTACTTTTGTTCCTGAGGACATGTGATAAGTCATGCTGATAATAGTCATGTGAATTTGATATTCGTTCGGTATTTTGATATGTTGTATGTTGTTTTTCCTCTATTGGTGTTATGTGAACGTCGACTACATAACACTTCACCATATTTGGGCCTACAGGAAGGCATTGGGAAGTAGTAAGTAGATGATGGATTGCTGGAGTGACAGAAGCTTAAACCCTAGTCTATGCGTTGCTTCGTGAGGGGTTGATTTGGATCCACTAGTTTAATGCTATGGTTAGACTTTGTCTTAATTCTTATTTTGTAGTTGCGGATGCTTGCGAGATAGGTTAATCATAAGTGGGATGCTTGTCCAAGTAAGGGCAGTATCCAAGTGCCGGTCCACCCACATATCAAACTATCAAAGTAACGAACGCGAATCATATGAACATGATGAAACTAGCATGACAGAAATTCCCGTGTGTCCTCGGGAGCGTTTTTCCTCCTATAAAACTTTGTTTAGGCTTGTACCTTGCTACAAAAGGGATTGGGCCACTTGCTGCATCGTTGCTACTACTTATTACTTGTTACTTTTTGCTCGCTACATTTCATCTCACTACACCATCGCTTGTTACCGCTACTTTCAGTGCTTGCAGTTATTACCTTGCTGAAATCCGTTTATCAGAGCCTTCTGCTCCTCGTTGGGTTTGACACTGTTACTTATCAAAAGGACTACGATTGATCCCCTATACTTGTGGGTCATCAAGACTCTTTTCTGGCGCCGTTGCCGGGGAGTGAAGCGCCTTTGGTAAGTGGAAATTGGTAAGGAAACATTTATATATTGTGCTGAAATTTATTCTCACTTGTCACTATGGAAACTCTTCCTTTGAGGAGTTTGCTCGGGGTATCTTCACCACGAATGGAAGCACGAGGAGTTTCTCCTCAACCTGAGGTACCTACTGAAAATATCTTTTATGAAATTCCTTTGGGTATGCTTGAGAAACTGCTGGCTAATCCTTTCACAGGAGATGGATCTTCACATCCAGACTTTCATCTAATCTATGTAGATGAAGTTTGTGGTTTATTTAATCTTGCAGGTTTGCCCGAGGATGAGGTAAAGAAGAAAGTCTTTCCTTTATCTTTGAAGGATAAGATGTTGACATGGTATAGGCTATGTGATGATGCTGGATCATGGGGCTACAATCGGTTGAAATTGGAATTTCATCAAAAATTCTATCCTATGCATTTAGTACATCGTGATCGGAATTTTATTTATAACTTTTGGCCTCGTGACAGGGAAAGCATAGCTCAATCTTGGGGGAGGCTTAAATCAATGCTATATTCATGCTCCAATCATGAGCTCTCGAGAGAAATCATCACTCAAAACTTTTATGCTCGGTTTCTCATGAAGATCGTACCATGCTTGACACTTCTTGTGCCGGTTCTTTTATGAAGAAGGATATTGATCACAAGTGGAATTTATTGGAGAGAATCAAATGCAACTCTGAAGATTGGGAGCTGGAGGAAGGTAAGTACTTAGGTACGAATTTCCAGTTTGATTGCGTTAAATCTTTTGCTGAGACAAACACTTCTAGAGATTTTAGCGCTAAGTATGGACTTGACTCTGAGATAGTAGCTTCTCTATGTGAATCTTTTGCTGCTCATGTTGATCTTCCCAAAGAGAAGAGGTTTAAATATCATCCTCCTGTAGAAAGCAATATAGCCAAAACCAATTTTTGAGGAGAAAATCATAGCTTTTAGTGATCCTGTTGTTCCTTGTGCTTACACTGAGAAACCACCATACCCTGCTAGGATGAAGGATTATTCTAAAGCTCCAACTATGATACGTAGGGGTTACATTAGACCACTTGCACCCCGTGAAGAGATTAGAGTTTAACCTAGTGTTTCTATTATCAAAGATCTCTTAGCCGAAGACATAGATGGGCATGTTATCAAATTCTGTGAGGACTCCGCTAGAATTGCTAAACCTCACGCGAAAGACAAACAGGGACCTGTAGTTGGCTTGCCCATTGTTTCTTTTAAGATAGGAGATCACTATTACCATGGTTTATGTGATATGGGAGCTATTGTTAGTGCGATACCCCGTTCTCTCTATGATGAAATCAAAGATTAGATTGCACCTGCTGAGTTAGAACCCATTGATGTCACTATTACGCTAGCTAATAGAGACACTATCTGCCCTCTAGGAATTGTGAGAGACGTAGAAGTCATGTGTGGTAAGACGAAGTATCCTACTGATTTCCTCGTCCTTGGTACTGCACAAGATAGCTTTTGTCCCATCATATTCGGTAGACCCTTTCTCAACACTGTCAATGCTCACATTGATTGCATTAAGCACACTGTCATAGTAAGTTTTGAGGGTGCGTCTCATGAATTTAACTTTTCCATGTTTGGAAGACAACCCCATGAAAGAGAATCGTCTAGTAGGGATGAAATCATTGCTCTTGCCTCAATTGCAGTACCTCCTACGGATCCTTTAGAGCAATATCTGCTTGAGCATGAAAATGATATGCATATGGAGGAGAGAGATGAGATAGATAAAATTGTCTTAGAACAATATCCTATTCTCAGGAATAATCTGCCTGTTGAACTGCTTGGGGATCCTCCCCCACCAAAGGGTGATCCGGTCTTCGAGCTTGAACAGTTGCCTGATACTCTTAAGTATGCCCATCTTGATGAGAAGGAGATATATCCTGTCATTATTAGTGCTCTCCTCTCAGAGCGCGAAGAGAAGAAGTTACTAAAAACTCTGAGGAAGCACCGCGCTGCTATTGGATATACTCTTGATGATCTTAAGGGTATTAGTCCTACTCTATGCCAGCACAAGATTAAAACTGATCTTGACTTTAAACCAAATGCTGATCATCAAAGGAGATTAAATCCTAAGATGAAAGAGGTCGTTAGAAAAGAAATATTAAAGCTTCTGGAAGCAGGAATCATTTATCCTCTTTCTCATAGTGATTGGGTAAGTCCAGTACATTGCTTACCTAAGAAGGGAGGTATCACCGTCGTTCCTAATGATAAGGATGAACTAATCCCACAAAGGATTATTACCGGCTATAGAATGGTGATAGACTTCCAGAAACTGAACAAGGCAACAAGGAAAGATCATTATCCTTTGTCGTTCATCGACCAAATGCTAGAAAGGCTATCAAAGCACACACACACTTCTGCTTTCTAGACGGTTATTCAGGTTTCTCGCAAATACCTGTTGCACAATCTGATCAAGAGAAAACCACTTTCACCTGCCCTTTCGGTACCTTTGCCTATAGACGTATGCCTTTTGGCTTATGTGATGCACCTGCCACCTTCCAAAGATGTATGATGGCTATATTCTCTGACTTTTTTGAAAAGATTCTCGAGGTTTTCATGGATGACTTCTCCGTTTACGGGTCTTCCTTTGATGATTGCCTCAGCAACCTTGATCGAGTCTTACAGAGATGCGAAGAAACCGACCTCGTCTTGAATTGGGAGAAGTGCCACTTTATGGTTAATGAAGGTATCGTCTTAGGACACAAAATTTCTGAGAGAGGCATTGAAGTTGATAAGGCTAAGGTTGGTGCAATTGAGAAAATGCCTTGCCCCACAGATATCAGAGGTATACGAAGTTTCCTAGGTCATGCTGGTTTCTATAGAAGGTTCATTAAAGACTTCTCTAAGATTTCCAGGCCTCTTACCAACCTCTTGCAGAAGGATGTTCCTTTTGTTTTTGATGAGGATTGTGAGGAAGCCTTTGAAATACTTAAGAAGGCTTTGATAACTACACCTATTGTTCAACCACCTGACTAGAACTTGCCCTTTGAAATCATGTGTGACGCTAGTGATTATGCTGTTGGTGTTGTTCTAGGACAAAGAGTTGACAAGAAGTTGAATGTCATTCACTACGCTAGTAAAACTCTAGACAGTGCCCAAAGAAACTATGACACTACAGAGAAGGAATTTTTAGGAGTCGTGTTTGCATGTGAAAAGTTCAGATCTTACATAGTTGACTCCAAAGTCACTATTCACTCTGATCATGCTGCTATTAAGTACCTCATGGAGAAGAAGGACGCTAAACCTAGGCTGATCAGATGGGTTCTCCTGCTACAGGAATTTGATTTGCACGTCGTTGACCCAAAGGGTGTTGATAACCCTTTAGCAGATAACTTGTCTAGGCTAGAGAATGTCCTTGATGACCCACTAGCTATTGATGACAGCTTTCCTGATGAGCAATTAAATGTCATCCGCACTTCACTTAGTGCACCGTGGTATGCCGATTATGCAAACTATATGTTAGCCAAATACATACTACCCAGTTTCACCTATCAACAAAAGAAGAAATTCTTCTTTGATTTGAGACACTACTTTTGGGATGATCCTCACCTTTATAAGGAAGGAGTAGATGGTGTTATTAGACGTTGTGTGCATGAACATGAACAGGGACAGATCCTGTAGAAGTGTCATTCCGAAGCCTACGGAGGACAACATGTTGTAGATAGAACTGCCCATAAGTTATTGCAATCAGGTTTCTATTGGCCCACTCTCTTCACGGATGCTCATAAGTTTGTCTTGTCTTGTGACGAATGCCAAAGGATAGGGAACATCAGTAAGCGTCAGGAAACGCCTACGAACTATTCACTTGTAATTGAACCATTTGATGTCTGTGTAAGTGCATCTAGTGCCCCTTAGTGATTTTGGTGGTTTGAAGACTTATAGGTTAAGTATATAATGTGTTTGTGAGTGTACACAGGATCTATAAGTCATTGAGGAGTTTGAGATATTTGAAGAATATCGACCCCTAAAAATATACGTCTTCAGTTGAAGAAATTGGTCTGAAGCTGAAGAAATGAATCGCGAGGAATCTGCGATGAAATTGATATTCCTCATGAAGATACTGATATTGAGGAATCCGGTGTGTCCTGAAGAAAATCACTCTGAAGAATTTGAAGCATGAAGATTTACACTTTCTGTTTTATTTTCTTCGCATTTGAGTAATAGGAACACCGTACTGTTAAAGTGGGTCGAAGTTACACTATGGAATGAATTTCCTCATGATGCTCAACCCAAACCTAATCCTACCAAAAGCCTCAAGTGAGGAATACGAGTGACATGAGGACTCTCACAGTTGAGGGTTCCAACCGTTTCGATAGCCATGCCAAATCATTGGTCTTATCCACTCCAACGGTCATATTATTTAAGGGCATTAGTGTCAAATCATGTCGGTATGCTCCCAAGCTATAAATAGCCACCCCCCACAACCACTAGCTGGTTGGCTGCTCCGTTAGAAACTGACACTTGTCATAAGAGCAACCCAATTCCTCAGAGTCTTCGAGAGTAATTCATCAGTGAGGAAATACCCCATACACCAAAACCACAAACCAAACCTAGTGATTGAGCATCACTGAAGAAGTTGTTCCTGTGTGGAACGGAAGCCTTTTACCTTTGAGGACTGTGGATCCTCCAGACGGTTAGGTATCATGGTCTAGAGCTTTCCAGCAGTCAATTGTGGATCGCCGGGTGACCAAGTTTGTGAGGGTTTGGAAGTCTGCCCTGAAGACTTACCACGAGTGTTGGGCGAGGACTGTGTGTCCTTAGCTCAAGGAGAATACGGTAGGGACTCTGTGTCCTTTGGTTTCAATACCAAGCCGCTCCAAACCAGATGTACGACTGTCACAGCAGTTGGAACTGGGTCACAAACAAACGGGTTCTAATTCCTCAACTCCTTACTTTCCTCGTATTATGTGTTGATGACTTTCACTGCGACTGTTTGAAGAATTTGTTGAAGACTTTCTCAGAATCTCCTCAACCCCAAATTCTTCATGTCAGTTAACCCTCATTTGTATTCTGCGTGCCTGCTCACAGTGCAATCTGTTTTCACATTCTTCACTCTGAAAAACTGCTGTTGTGAAACTTTGCACTTCTGATCCTTTACTGTTTCCGTTGTAAGTTAGTCATCGGTGAGGAATTTCCTCAAAAGGAATTTCCTCAGTGATGAAATTCTAAAAATCTCCTATTCACCCCCTCTAGTCGATATAACGCACTTTCAGTCTGGGGCTTTGATTATATGGGACCCTTCCCGAGTTCCTAAGGGTACACTCACATCTTAGTTGCTATGGATTATGTTACTAAGTGGGTAGAAGCTATCCCCACTAAATTTTTTGATCACCACACCTCTATTAAGATGCTTAAAGAAGTCATATTCCCAAGATTTGGAGTCCCTAGATACTTGATAGTTGATGGCGGTTCACACTTCATTCATGGTGTTTTCCGCAAGATGCTAGCTAAGTATGATGGCAACCGTAGAGTTGCATCTCCTTATCATCCTCAGTCTAGTGGTCAAGTTGAGTTGAGTAATAGGGAGATCAAGTTGATCCTACAAAAGACCGTCAATAGATATCGAAAGAACTGGTCTAGCAAACTTGACGATGCACTATGGGCTTATAGGACTGCTTATAAGAATCCCATGGGCATGTCACCATATAAAATGGTTTACGGTTAGGCCTGTCATTTACCTCTTGAGCTGGAACACAAAGCTTATTGGGCAATCAAAGAGCTCAACTTTGATTTCAAACTTGCCGGTGAGAAGCGGTTGTTTGATATCAGCTCGTTAGATGAATGGAGAGCCCATGCATATGAGAATGCCAAGTTGTTCAAGGAAAAGGTTATGAGATGGCACGACAAACGAATACAGAAACGAGAGTTCAATGTAGGTGATTATGTCTTGCTATACAATTCTCATTTGAGATTCTTTGCAGGCAAGCTTATCTCTAAATGGGAAGGTCCCTATGTTGTCGAGGAAGTATATTGTTCCGGTGCCATCAAAATCAATAACACGGAAGGAAATTTTCCTAGAGTGGTAAATGGGCAAAGAATCAAGCATTACAACTCTGGTACTCCCATAAATGTTGAGACCAATATCATCAATGTCATAACTCCAGAGGAGTACATAAGGGATGTTTATCACTCTGTTTCAGACCTTGAAAACGAAGATGTGTCTATTTCGGCAAGAAATGGGACTCCGATACTTTTCCAATAGGAAATTTCCTCAGTTTTGGATTTTTAGAAAATTAGAAAAATAAAAAGCAGTCCGGAGAGCAAACGAGGCAGCCACAAGGGCCCACTCCGCCACCACCCCCCTGGTGGCGGTGGTCAAGCTTGTGGGCACCTCGTGTGCCTCCCGGACTCCATTTTCTTGCGGAGGACTCCTTCTGGCCCAGAAAAAAATCAACATATAGTCGCCCGAAGGTTTTGATCTCCATATCGCGCTGTTTTCCTCTGTTTCCGTTTCGAGCTTGTTGTCTGCCGCAAATTTAGGTCAAGATGTCTTCTCAAGATTCAGAAGAAGAGATCTATGTGGCCGATGATTGTGCTAACTCTAGGATTAATGGGGACCTAGAACCATATGGCTGGACCACTGATGAGGAAGAGGACTATGAGCCCAAAGGAAGGAGCAAACGAGTTCCGATGAAGAGGAGGCTCCTCTACCTCAACCTACAAACACCCATGTGGAGTTCAAGAAGTCCAGCCTCCCTGACCATAGGAAGAAGCCTAAGACCTTGTTTATCCCTTCTTGTTTCTTGCAGGAGAGAAAGCAGGAGCTTTGCCATAGAGTTTTGAAACTTGAGGAGGAAAATGACGATCTAAGGGAGCATAACTTTTTGCTCAAGTGGAAATTAGACAAGCTCAAGACTGCTCCAACAACACTTCCATCACCACCAAAGGAAGACAACTAAGCATTGGTATGGGAAATCCCCTTGGCTTCTGCCAAGCTTGGGGGAGTTTCCCTCGTATCGTATCACCTTTATATCTTTTGCTTTTACCTTTGTTTTAGTTCTTTCCTTTTCAGTTTTTATTTCTTCTTTGAGAGGAATAAGTCTTTAGTTTTTAGTTTGAGTCTTTTACTTTTGTCTCTCCCCCGATGTATTCGAGCTTACGAGCTATATAATAAAGAGTGTCTTAGTCAAGGGCTTTGATTTGTGCCATGATCAAAAGTATGAAAAGAACGATAGCATGAAAGATCATGAGATGATCTTATGGAAAGTGATAACTTCAGTTATGACACGTATGATGATTGAAACTTGTTGAGAATAAATCAACATAGACATTAGTCATTGTTGCAATTAATAAGAAGTAATAAGGAAAGAGAGGTTCACATATAAATATATCATCTTAGACACTTTTTACAATTGTGAGCACTCACCAAACTATTACATGCCTAGGAGTAGATGTTGGACAAGGAAGACAACATAATGAACTGTGTTTGCTTCGTTCCAAACAATGTTATATGATTAGAGATCCCTTAGCATGTGACGATTGCTTCCACCTCATATTAGCCAAAACTCCCACACCAAGTAGAGATACTACTTGTGCATCCATAAACCTCCAACCCAGTTTTGCCATGAGAGTCCACCATACCTACCTATGGATTGAATAAGATCCTTCAAGTAAGTTGTCATCGGTGCAAGCAATAAAAATTGCTCTCCAATATGTATGATCTATTAGTGTGTGGAAATTAAGCTTTGTATGAACCTGTGATGAGGAAGACATAAAAGCGACAGACTGCATAATAAAGTTCTTCGTCAAAGGAGGCAATATAAAGTGACATTCCTCCGCACTAAGAGGACACGCATTCAAACCTCAAAAGCGCATGACAACCTCTGTTTCCCTCTGCGAAGGGTCTACCTTGTACCTTTACTTTTTACCCTTGTAAGAGTCATGGTGATCATCACCAATTCCCTTTTTGCCTTTGTCTTGGCTACCGTAACATGTTTGGGAAAGATCTATATTCATATATCAACTTGGAGTTGAGTACTTATGCTTTATTGTAGTTGACTTTACCCTTGAGGTAAACCGTTGGGAGGCAAAACTATAAGCCCCTATCTTCGTCTATGTCCAGCTGAAACTTTGACACCGTGAGTACCACGTGAGTTGTAACAATTGTAGAAAACGAAAGAGATGATTGAGTATGTGGGTTTGCCTTACAAGCTCTTATTTGACTCTTTCTGATGTTGTGATAAATTGCAATTTCTTCAATGACTATGGACTATTGTTGGTTACTTCTCGGTAAGGTTTTTTGCTTCATGCTTTGCTTTGTGAAGGAATTGTTACTTTCCCATAAGAATCTTTATGATATATTGATGTTCTATGTGTGATCATGATGCCCTCATGTCCGTATTATGTTTTATCGACACCTTCGTCCCCAAACATGTGGACATGTTTATGGAACTTGGTTTTCGCTTGAGGACAAGCGAGGTCTAAGCTTGGGGGAGTTGATACGTCCATTTTGCATCATGCTTTCATGGCTATATTTATTGCTTCTTGGGCTGTTATATTACTTGTGGTACCATATTTATGCCTTTTCTCTCTTATTTTGCAAGGTTTATTTGAAGAGGGAGAATTCAGGCAGCTGGAATTCTGGACTGGAAGAGGAGAAAATCCTAGTCCACTATTCTGCACATCTCCAAATTGTCACATCCCTAACCCTTAAGCAAGATAGCATTGTGCTCATGTCTTCTTGTCATTTGCATCTAAGAAGTTTCAACAAAAACAACAAAGTGGCAAAGGAAAAACTCAAAACCCTAGCCACCATTTCAATTAAAGGAAATTTCAACTAGTTCAAAATCAATGAACCCAAAATGGCCTCAAGAAATGTTCAAACTTTCTGATAAATCATGAAAGTAAATGAGCATTGGAGAAAACTATTTCTTGACACTTTAAGCATTTTAAATAATTGCAAAAGCCACTGGTTTCAAATTTAAAAATTTGAAATCAGAAACTATAATTTTCCAAAAATGTTGAAAGTCTTGGAAATGAGTGGGGATATTATAACAAATATTTCAGGAGGTCAAAAATAGTTTTTACTTTTTGTTTTGGAGCTGAAATAATTAGCAAAGCAATAAATAGCAAAACAGAAAAACAAAAAAAAAGAGAAAATGGAAAAAGTCTTACCTGTCGCCTAAGCCAGGCCCGGCCCATCTCGCCGCTCGTCCCCTCCCTCGCGCCAGTAGGCAGCAGGACGTGGCCGTCGCCTCCTCCAGCGCGGCCACGCACCTGCTTGCCTGCCTGGCCGCCGGTTCACGCTGGCGACGACGGGGATAAGCTCCCCAGAGCTTCCCCTATCCATTCCCCGCCTCGGTTCTTCCCCTCCTCCCGGATCCCCTCCTTCTCCCTGCTGCCACCATTAGAGCCGAGCTCGAGCTCGAGCTGGCCGTGCCCCTGGCCATAGGAACCCCTCCCAGAGCACGCCATTAGCTCCGCCTCGTTGCCCTGGTCGTCTCTGTAGAAGCCGAAGCTTCCTCGCGCCCGGCAACGCCCGCAACGCCGTCGTCTTCCTCCTCCGGCCGCCGGACCTCTCCCGTCGATTCGTCGCCCCCAGGCCTTCCCCGAGCCGTCTGAGCTCTGCCCTGCACTCCCTGTGAGCATGCGGTCGTTTTCCCTAGGTTTTCCCCGTCGATCCCCTCCTCTAGCCCTAGTTTCACCGGAGCCCGACGAGGACCGCCGCTGCCGCTCGTCGCCGGTAGCCCTTCGATGTCCAACTCGTCCTCCCGAGAGCACCAGCAGCTCCAGGACGACGCGTAGATGCCGTAGCAGCTAAGATCGGAGCGTGGATCCCTCTGATCCAAAGCCCCCGACGACGCCCGAGCTTCGGCCGCCGCTCCGGCTCGGCGCCGACGCCTCTTCCGGCGACCCTAGCCTCTCCAGATGGTCCTGCCAGATCGGCCACTTCGCGAGCATGCTGTAGCTGCAAACCGCGTGCGTTTTGGTGTTGTGCAGCGCCGTCTAGGTCGCCTCCGGCGAGCCCTCCGCCGCGGGTCTGGTCGCCGGCGACCACCCTCCGATGGCCGTCGACGTGGCCGACCATTAGGGCGTAATCGCCCTCCCCTCAGTCGCTGCCAGAGGGCCCCACGCCTGGTCAAACCCCAATTAGGGGCTGGTCAGCGCGGGATTAGTCCCAGAGAGGCTGACCAGTGGGGCCCCCCTGTCAGGTTTGACCTGCACAGGTCGGCTGACCTGCTGACGTCAGCCTGATGCAATAAATGGAATTTCCAGTATAAAAATAATTCAGGAAATTGCTAAAAATTGCAAAAATCATAGAAATTAATGTGTAAATCCAATGAAAATAAATTATATATGAAAAAGTATCAGAAAAATTCAAGGATTCTGATTATGCTATTTTCAACTATGTTTGAAAAAGTTACAGGACCCTAATTTGTGAAATAAGGAATAATTCAATTCTTTAATCACTTTATAAATGGAATTTGCAAAAATATCCAAACTTCATTATAAATACAATGATCACACACTGCCCCTAAATATAAATCAGTACCATAACATGAAATTTCATGCATGTTAACATTAGGTTGATCTGAGCATGAGGTCGAATCAATTAAACCGGTATCCGAGAATGCCCGTTTGAATTGCTATTCGAATGTGATTCAAATCAACTCTAAACCTAAAACATCTAGATTATAATAACTTTTCACTTTGCATTCTCATGCCATGCTCGTGCATCATTTTGATTGCATATGATTGTTATTGAATGTTGCCATTCATTTCGGTAGGCTCCGCACCCCCGGATTCCACCGAATATCCGTCTGACGGATATCGTTCCTCCTCTGAGCAACAAGGCAAGCAACCCTTTTGATCATCCCGATAACACCTATGTTCTTGCTCCTGTACCTATTTATTGCATTAGGATCAAATGCTTCAACTGCTTTTGCCACGATAGTTGGACCCACTTCCTTTGCATGACTTAACCTTGTCACAGTAAATAGCCGAACCTTGCAACCTAGCATACCTGGTAGTTGCTTGAGCTATGATGTGCCTTATCCTGCTATGCATGCTATGCTTAGAGTTGTGTATGGTCTGTCATCTGGGAGATGAACAGAAATGTGGAATGTGTTCGGTGAGCAAAGGTCGTGTGTTGAACTTGATTTGGTAAAGGTACCGGTGAAAGGCTGTGTAGGAGTACATGGCGGGTTGTTTCATTGGAACCGTCCTTAGGAACTGAGTTCCGTGTATATAATCCAAGACTAGATACTACCACATGCTGGGCCCTGAAATATGACCCCGCTCGGCCTATTAATCGCTTAGTACTCGGTCCAGGAGTTGCAAGTAGTTTCTGGTGTTTATAGTAATGCTGGAGGCCGTGCATGGTGCTGACCTGAGAGGTGGACCGTGATGCGGTAGGTAGTGGCACGGTGTACCAAGTGGCACCCGGATGGTGGGCTTGGGAACCCTGCGCACATCGTTTGAGGCCGTGGCGGAAACCTCGGCCGGACTTCCGTACGGGTTACTCTCAGATAGGCGATAAACCTGGACTAGGTACTAGTGTGGTTAACGGTCGTGGCCGACTCCCTCGCTGGGCTTCCGCTTGAAGGTTGGCGAGGTGCATGACGTGCACATGGCGATAAGTGGCGGGAGCGTGTGTGACGAAGTACACCCCTGCAGGGTTATGATCTATTCGAATAGCCGCGTCCGCGGATATGGACTACTTGGAGACATATGTTGTTCATAGATAACTTCAATGGCTACTCAAAAAATTGTCAAGATAAGCGTGAGTGTCGTGGACGGCATTTCCGTACGGAGACGGAATGATTCCACGATAGTGTATTGTTGTGGTGTTAGTGGACTCGTGTGCGAGAAATCAAGTTGTCAAAATTATTTAGTAATGCAAGTTGTCTATCCACGAGTCAAATGCTGGCTTTTTGCCTGAAACCCCACAATACCTTTTGATACCTTGCATGAGTAGTTAGTTCTCCTAAAGTCTTGCTGAGTACCTTCGTACTCATGTTTGCTTAATAAATGTTGCAGAGGTTGCCAATGACCCTAATGGAGGTTTCTTCGTAGATATCGATGACATGAGTAGCTGGTGTCCCAGCTACGATCTGGCCCTACGTCGGCTCTGTAGTATAGTCAGGCCATATGCCTACTAGTTGCCCTGTCTGTACCTAGACAGTTTATAACTCTTCCGCTGGCTTGTATTGTATGACTGCTATTATGGGTCGTGAGACCCTTAAGGTGTAATATTATGTGTGTGGCTCTTCCGAGCCTCTTAAATAAAGCTTGTATGTTTATGGTTATGTTGTGATGCCATCGATGTATCTATACATATCGGTATGCCATGCGTACGTGTGTCGTACTTGATATGTATGGGGTTCGATTACCTAGTCGTGAACTTTAGTAGCACTCCTTACAAGGAAATGCCCCTTTGTGGTCCAACGAGCCTTGGTAGTTCGCTACTGCTCCGGACACATTGGTTGACCGGCATGTGTCCTTCTTAGCTGCTGTGTCTGTCCCCTTTGGGGAAATGTCACGCGATGTAATGGAGTCCTTGTAGCTTGCTACGACTCGTCTACATTCGCCGATGACCGATACCTGCTTTGTTGGGTCATGTATGCCTGTCCTTGTGCGGTACTGCCACTTTAGTTTATGACTAGACATGTCGATCCGGGTTCTTTGACATTGGATTGCTAGCGACACTTTCGCATACGTGAGTCAAAAGACGCAAACGGTCCCGGCTAAGGTAAGGCTGCAGCCGTGGAGTTAACCGTGCGTGAGACCACAAAGGGATGCGATGGGTTACAGGCTAGATTCCTATGGCTTAGGATCGGGGTCCCGACAGCGTTGGTATCAGAGCCTGACTGACTGTAGGATTACTAAGCCAAACTGGTCGAAGTTGAGTCTAGAATTTCTTAGTTATATATAGGGGAATTGTTTGTGGAAGGGAACGTAACACTCTTGTTCTCTTCTCAAGATATTCTATCCTGGTCATCCTCGTCTTTTCCGCGGGAATTAAGGACTAGATTTCTCATCTTCTCCTAGGCTCGTGTTTCCGATCGGTAGCTTATAGGACTACGGGTCGAGAGATATTGGGTTTCTTTTATTCCTAGGAAGCAGGAAGTAAGTTTGGTGACCAGAGAGTTGAACTTGATAGTTGAGTGGTTACGCTATTCTATTTTGGGTTGTCTCAAAATTTGTTTTTGAGCATTTACAGCCGTTATGCTGCCCAATTTTGCATTCAGAGCTCTAATGCTTTGGCATTACTCTCTATTTACAGATGCCTGGCCGTCCTTCTCGTCAGGTGGTACGTTTGACCAGGTGCATTGATGTACCGGGTCATACGGCCATGCTGGTCAGGGTGATGTCGGTGTGCGGTTACCGCTGGTACCCCGAGTACACGGTAGAGGAACAGTACCGAGACTTCAACCAGAGCCAGTACATCTGCACTGTTAGGGTATTTCCAGACTACCCTGGAGCGGAGAAGCCAATCCATTGGTCCTATGGGTTGGGAGTCACTGTTGACATGGCAGTACAAGATGCTGCCTATTCAATGCTGACTATTATGAGAGCGAGACATGCACTGTTGCAGAATTCAGAGTTCTGCTATGTTCCGGCCTCTCAGTCTGGTGAAGAGGGATACCTCAGTGGAGTCTATTTTGATTCTTCTATGGAGGACCCACTTCTGCAGTCCACTGTTGAGATGCTAGAGAACAGAGACAAGGATGCTCGTGCTCTCCGCATGGAGCTTTACGCTACCCGTGCCCGTCTGTGGACAGTTTTGACGCAGCTGGCACCGGTAGTCCAGACAGGGTATGGAGAGATGGAGATGCTGAATCCTGTTAGGACCCATCTTCCGGCTCACGTTGACTGGCCAGCTATAGGAGGAGTCACACCTCTTCGGGGACCCCTCTTACCACCGGTCAGGGGACCAAGGCCACATCCGTGTCCTTATGGATCCCAGGGATCTCAGGCTAGAGTGTTTCCTGATCCGCAGGTTGAGCTTCCGGGTCATGGAGGTAATCTCTATGAGATGTTCTATGCGGATGCCTGAGCTATGAGCGGAAGGATAGTATGGTAGTAGCCGTATGTTCACAGTCCTGCGTGACTTGTGGAGTATGGTAGTAATGTGAAACGAATTCCGGAGGCCTAGATAAATAATGTATAGGAAGCTTGTAAGCCTCTGATGAGTAGTTCCACCATTTCAGTAGTTTGCTCTTCGAGTAAGTTTGTACTGAACTATCTAAGGGTGTGTATGAACCATGGTGCATATATAGCAGTTGCTTGTTACCATGTTGTTCGGATATTCATTTCCGCATTCCGTGTGTTCAGTACATTCTTAATCCATAGTTAGTATTGATATGATATTGGTCTAAGCTATGAGTTTGTTTGTCAGGATGGTGTTCACCAGGTTGAACCATGCCCCTGCTCATGAGCAAGGTGAGGGTAGTCAAGCGTCACAGGAAGACCTGCCTCACCCACCTTCTCTGGTAGAAGTGATGCTTGAGGCACAAAGAAACAAAAGGGAGACCAACCGACTGCTAGAGCGTATTGAGCAGAATACGGCTCGACAGCCTAGGAATGCTGCAGTGTCCCTCAATGACTTTGTGAAGCTGAATCCTCCAAAGTTTCATCATTCCGTCGATCCCCTCGACGCTGATGACTGGCTGTGCAGCATTTCACGCAAGATTCGCTCTGCGAATGTGTCTGAGGCCGACAAGGTGACCTTTGCGGCGTATTTCCTGGAGGGACCCGCCAATCTATGGTGGGAGAATTTTGAAGCTATGCGTCCCGCTGAACCAGTGGCCACATGGGCAGACTTCAGCGCAGCTTTCCGTCTGCACCATATTCCAGAGGGCCTGATGGACAGAAAGAGAGAGGAGTTCTGTGCCATCACTCAGGGCAAGTTGTCTGTGGATGCCTATAGCCGCAAGTTCGGTAACCTCGCCCGCTATGCAACAGAGGAGGTGTCTACTGACGCCAAGAAGCAAGCAAGATTCCGTAAGGGTCTGAGCCCTGAGCTCCGTCGAGACCTGCGCCTCCATGAGTGTGCAAGCTTTCAAGCCCTGGTCAACAAAGCGATCAGTGCGGAGACTGGTCATACTGACTTCGAAGCCACAAGGAAGCACTCCCGTGACTTTGGCTCGTCTTCTGGTTCCGCGTTTCCAAAACGCAGGCTGTGGGTTCCAAACAGTTCTGTGCCGCCAAGATACACTCCAAGGCCATCCTACGTGGCGCCTCAGACGAATCAGGCCAACCCTCCATCAAAAGCTTATGGTGGTCCAGCTAGCAATGCTGCACCACGTGCCAACCAGGTGATATGCTACAAGTGTGGAGAACCAGGGCATTATTCCCGTGAGTGTCCTCAGAATGTGGGTGCCAAGCAACCCGGAAAATCCGTCGGGCAGGCCAAGTCGGGTAAAGCGTTTTATGTGAAGCCAACTCCTGCACGTGGCCGTGTGAACTATGTGTCAGCAGAAGAAGCTGCAGAGGATCCCGACGTCATGCTGGGTACGCTTCTTGTTAATCATCACCCAACGTCCGTTCTCTTTGACACTGGGTCTTCTCATTCCTTCATTTCAGAAAGTTATGCACAGTTGCATAACATGTCATTTTGTGATATGCCAATCCCATTGGTTGTCCAAACCCCTGGTAGTAAATGGCAAACCTCTAGGATAACCTATGACAATGAAATTCTAGTAGACAGGCTAGTTTTTCTAGCCTCATTGATAGCATTGAAATCTTTGGATATTAATATCATCTTGGGCATGGACTGGATGTCAGCTCACTATGCCAAGATTGATACTCAATCTAGAAATGTCCAGCTTACCCATTCCTCGGGTGAGATAGTAAATGTCTCTACTCGAGTTGCCAAATGCCAGCTCTACTCCTTAAATGCCAACCCTCTTCTGGAACTTGAAGACATTCCGGTAGTCCGTGACTTCCCAGATGTTTTTCCAGAGGAACTGCCAGGAATTCCACCTGACAGAGATGTAGAGTTTGTGATAGATCTTGTTCCGGGAACTGTCACAATAGCCAGGAGACCTTATAAGATGGCACCCCTAGAGCTAGCCGAACTTAAGAAGCAATTAGATGAGGCCTTGAGCAAGGGTTTCATTCGTCCTAGCTCTTCTCCTTGGGCTTGTCCCGTCCTCTTCGTCAAGAAGAAAGACGGAACGGATCGGATGGTTGTAGATTACCGACCAGTTAACCTGGTCACCATAAAGAACAAGTATCCGCTCCCCAGGATCAACGATCTGTACGATCAGCTCGCTGGATCCTCAGTCTTCTCCAAAATGGATTTGAGGTTGGGATACCATCAAATCAAGATTAAGAACGGGGACATTCCAAAAACGGCCTTTGTTACTCGTTATGGCCAATATGAGTACACCTTTATGTCCTTCGGTTTAACCAATGCCCCAGCCACCTTCTCTCGGCTGATGAATTCAATCTTTATGGAGTATTTGGATAAATTCGTCGTAGTATACCTCGATGATATTCTCATCTACTCCAAGAATGAACAAGAACATGCCGAGCATCTAAGGCTGGTATTGATGAAACTTCGCGAGCATCGCCTTTATGCCAAATTTTCAAAATGTGAATTCTGGTTACCAGAAGTGACCTATCTAGGCCACGTAATCTCTGGTAAGGGTATTGCTGTCAATCCCGAGAGAGTTCAAGCTGTCCTTGATTGGACTCAACCTGAATCGGTTAAGCAAGTTAGGAGTTTTCTTGGTCTAGCGAGCTATTGTCGCTGCTTCGTCGAAAATTTCTCCAAGGTTGCAAAGCCTCTGACTGAACTCCTCAAGAAGGATAAAAAGTTCGAGTGGACACCACAGTGTGAGCATAGTTTTCAGGAACTGAAAAGACGCCTGACTTCCGCACCTGTGTTGCTACCACCAGATTTTTCTAAGGACTTTGTTATCTATTGCGACGCCTCGCGACAAGGATTAGGTTGCATTCTCATGCAAGATCGTCATGTGATCGCATACGCATCTCGACAGTTGCGTCCACATGAGGATAATTATCCCACACATGACCTTGAGCTTGCAGCTGTGGTCCATGCACTAAAAACCTGGCGACATTACCTTCTGGGTAATCGTTGCGAAATATTCACTGATCACCAAAGTCTGAAATATATCTTCACCCAGCCGGATTTGAATCTCAGGCAAAGACGGTGGGTTGAGTTGATCTCGGATTACGACTTAGGGATAACTTACACCCCGGGGAAGGCCAATGTTATGGCCGATGCACTAAGTCGTAAATCTTATTGTAACAATTTGATGCTACAACAAGGTCAACCACTTCTCCATGAGGACTTTCGGAAGTTGAATCTTCATATTGTTCCTCAAGGATTCCTTTCTACCCTGGTGGCGAAGCCTACTCTTAAGGATCAAATTACAGCTGGCCAAAAGCGTGACAAGGGTATATCACGGATCAAGGAGAATATTTTTAGCGGAAACGCTAAAGAATTTTCCATGAATGATCAAGGTGTGGTGTTCTTCCAGAATCGTTTAGTGGTTCCTAAGAACCCACATCTAAGGCAGTTAATCCTTAAGGAGGCTCATGATTCCCCTCTCACCATTCATCCTGGTAGTACTAAGATGTATCAGGACCTACGCCAGAGGTTCTGGTGGACTAGGATGAAGAGAGAAATTGCTGAGTTCATTGCTAACTGCGATGTTTGTCGTCGAGTTAAGGCAGAACATCAGAGGCCTGCTGGCACCCTTCAACCTTTAGCTATTCCTGAATGGAAATGGGATAAAGTTAGCATGGATTTCATTACCGGATTTCCCAAGACCAAGAAAGGAAATAATGCTATCTTTGTGGTCATTGACCGTCTTTCCAAAGTGGCTCATTTTCTTCCTGTTCGTGAGAGTATAACAGCTAGCCAACTAGCAGAGTTATATATCTCTCGAATAGTGTCTCTTCATGGTGTTCCCCTGGAAATTAACTCGGACCGTGGAAGTATCTTTACTTCTCGCTTCTGGGAAAGTTTTCAGAATGCCATGGGGACTCACTTATCTTTTAGCACTGCTTTCCATCCTCAATCAAGTGGTCAAGTAGAAAGAGTGAATCAAATTCTAGAAGATATGCTCCGAGCTTGTGTTATATCGTTCGGTATGAATTGGGAGAAGTGTCTTCCATTCGCCGAATTCACTTATAACAATAGTTATCAATCAAGCTTGGGCAAAGCCCCTTTTGAAGTTCTCTATGGACGAAGATGTCGAACCCCTCTTAATTGGTCAGAAACTGGAGAGAGGCAACTCTTTGGCCCGGATATGATCCAGGATGCAGAAGAGCAGGTTCGCATTATTCGTGAAAAGTTGAAAACAGCCCAGTCTCGTCAAAAGAGCCAATATGATCGTCATCATAAGGCTGTGACCTTTGAAGTTGACGAGAAGGCT